>NC_091979.1:211954351-212566884 GCF_044704955.1 Pristiophorus japonicus | reverse complement strand
CCTTTGTGCGTGTTGATGCAGGTGAGGCCTTTCAAAGATTTCTCCAGCTCCTGCATCATGTAGGCCGAAGTCAGGTCCAACTTGATGAATGTCTTCCCTCCAGCCAGGGTCGCAAATAGGTCGTCTGCCTTGGGTAGCGGGTACTGGTCCTGTAGCGAAAAACAGTTAATCGTTATTTTATAGTCCCCACAAATTTTGACCGTGCTGTCACCTTTAAGTACCGGGACAATTTGACCGGCCCACTCGTTGAATTCCACCGGCGCGATGATGCCTTCTCGCTGCAGCCTGTCCAACTGAATTTCCGCTTTCTCACGCATCATATCAAGCCCGTGCCTTGTGGTGAATGGGTCGCGTACTGGAAATCAAAGGGATCCGCACTTTTGCCCCCGAGAAGCTTCCAATGCCTGACTCGAACAATGATGGAAACCTGCTCAGAACCTGGGCACATGTGTGTTGTCAACAGACGAAAACACTTGGATATCGTCCCAGTTCCTGCGATTTTTCCCAGCCAGCTTCTGCCAAACATCCCCTGGCACAATCCACAGTGGGAGTTGTGCACTGCTCCATCATAGGAGACTTTGACTTCTGCACTGCCAATTATAGGGATCAGTTCCTTGGTGTAAGTTCTTAGATTGGTGTGAATGGGGCTGAGCTTGGGCCTGTGTGCCTTGTTGCACCACAGCCTGTCGAAGGCCTTTTTGCTCATTATGGGCTGACTCGCACCCGTGTCCAGTTCCATGGATACTGGAATTCCATTCAGTTCAACTTTCAACATTATTGGTGGACATTTCGTGGTGAAGGTGTGTACCCCGTACACTTCTGCCTCCTCGGTTCGGGTCTCCAATTCAGTCTGATCCACAGTGGATCGATCTTCCTCTGCAACGTGGTGGTTTGCAGGGTTTGCAGAATTTGCAGCTCGCCTGCACATTCGCTGAAGATGTCCCAATGTTCTGTAGCCGTTGCACGTATAGTGCTTGAAGCGGCATTGATGGGCCCGATGATCATCTCCACAACGCCAACAGGGTGTTAACTGCCTCGTATTAACAATCAATGGCGGACTCTGAGTCATCTGAGATTGTGCAGCAGCTGGCATGTACGTTCTGCCATGTATATTCCTGCTCGAAAACGACGTTACTTTGTGCACAGTACTGGCTGAAACCTCTTTATGCTGCGAAATTTGTTTGTTGTTGTCGCTGGTGGACATAAATGCCTGGGCTATCGTTATAGCTTTGCTCAGATTTGGAGTTTTAGCAGTCAACAGTTTGTGAAGGATTACCTCATGGCCAATGCCAAGCACAAAAAAGTCTCTTTTGTATTTGTTCTAGGAATCCCTCACATTCACAATATCCTGCGAGCCGGCTAAGTTCGGTGACGGAACTCGCCACTTCCTGGCCCTCCGACCGTTGATACGTGTAGAATCGATACCTCGCCAAGAGAACGCATTCTTTAGGATTTAGGTGCTCCCGGACCAGCATACACAATTCTTCATAGGATTTTGTTGTTGGTTTTACCGGAGCTCGAAGATTCTTCATGAGGCCATAGGTTGTTGCCCCACAGACAGTTAGGAGGATCGCCCTTCGTTTGGCATCGTTCTCATCCCCTTCCAGCTCGTTGGCCACGAAGTATTGGTCAAGTCTCTCCACGAAGGCCTCTCAATCGTCCCCTTCTGAGAACTTCTCCAGGATATCCATTGTTCTTTGCATTTTCGCGCGATTGTTCGTTATCTCATCCCCAATTGATACGGTCATAATGAAGGATGAATCTGAGTACCGTGAGCAATGAGTAAGTGTGACCTTAGCTCCTTTAATAAGACTCCAGAGTGCCGGTACCTCGTAGGTGGCCTGCTTATATACAGTGCTCCCAAGGGATGCTGGGATCCCTTGGGACTCCAACAGGTAGGCCCTCTGGTGGTGGTGTGATACAGGTTGCAAAGGGTTAAATACATAACAACCCCCACTTTTCTTGCATGCTTAATGCCCACTTAACGCCCATTTTACCACTGAAATGACGTATAATGCCCATATATCGCCCACTTTGGCACAAAATGGAAACTGACGAGCTTTTTTAGGAGGCTTAACACTGAGCATTATTTTCCCAATGGGCTTAACGCTGAGAAAAAATATTACCACCCGCTCACTTTTTTGGGGCGGAATCAGTAGAACGGGCAATTTCAACGCCCAGACTAGGGTCCTGAACTTAAGGAAAGATAACTTCGATGGTATGAGATGTGAATTGGCTAGAATAGACTGGTGAATGATACTTAAAGGGTTGACGGTGGATAGGCAATGGCAAACATTTAAAGATCACATGGATGAACTTCAACAATTGTACATCCCTGCCTGGAGTAAAAATAAAATGGGGAAGGTGGCTCAACGTGGCTAACAAGGGAAATTAGTGATAGTGTTAAATCCAAGGGAGAGGCATATAAATTGGCAGCAGACAAAGAAAAAGCAGCAAACCTGAGGACTGGGAGAAATTTAGAATTCAGCAGAGGAGGACTAAGGGTTTAATTAGGAGGGGGAAAATAGAGTACGAGAGGAAGCTTGCTGGGAACATAAAAACTGACTGCAAAAGCTTCTATAGATATGTGAAGAGAAAAAGATTAGTGAAGACAAACATAGGTCCCTTGCAGTCAGAATCAGGTGAATTTATAATGGGGAACAAAGAATTTTTTGAGGATGTAACTAATAGAGTGGACAAGGGAGAGCCAATGGATGTAGTGTATTTGGACTTTCAAAAGGCTTTTGACAAGGTCCTACACAAGAGATTGGTGTGAAAAATTAAAGCACATGGTATTGGAGGTAATGTATTGACAATGATAGAGAACTGGTTGGCAGACAGGAAGCAGAGAGTCAGGATAAACAGGTCGTTTTCAGAATGGCAGGCAGTGACTAGTGGGGTGCCGCAGGGCTCAGTGCTGGGACCCCAGCTATTTATAATATACATCAATGATTTAGATGAAGGAATTGAGTGTAATATCTCCAAGTTTGCAGATGACACAAAGTTTGGTGGTGGTGTGAGCTGTGAGGAGAATTCTAAGAGGCTGCTGGGTGACTTGGACAGGTTAGGTGAGTGGGCAAATGCTTGGCAGATGCAGTATAATGTGGATAAATGTGAGGTTATGCACTTTGGTGGCAAAAACATGAAGGCAGAATATTATCTGAATGGCGGCAGATTAGGAAAAGGGGAGGTGCAACGAGACCTGGGTGTCATGGTACATCAGTCATTGAAGGTTGACATGTAGGTGCAGCAGGCGGTGAAGAAGGCAAATGGTATGTTGGCTTTCATAGCTAGGGGATTTGAGTATAGGAGCAGGGAGGTCTTACTGCAGTTGTACAGGGCCTTGGTGAGACCCAACCTGAAATATTGTGTTCAGTTTTGGTCTCCTAATCTGAGGAAGGACGTTCTTGCTATTGAGGGAGTGCAGCGAAGGTTCACCAGACTGATTCCCGGGATGGTAGGACTGACATATGAGGAGAGACTGGATTGACTGGGCCTCTATTCACTGGAGTTTAGAAGAATGAGAGGGGATCTCATAGAAACATAAAATTCTGACGGGGCTGGACAGGTTAGATGCAGGGAGAATGTTCCCGATGTTGGGGAAGTCCAGAACCAGGGGTCACAGTCTAAGGATAAGGGGTGAGCCATTTAGGACCGAGATGAGGAGAAACTTCTTCACTCAGAGAATTGTGAACCTGTGGAATTCTCTACCACAGAAAGTTGTTGATGCCAGTTCGTTAGATATATTCAAGACGGAGTTAGATATGGCCCTTACGTCTAAAGGGATCAAGGGGTATTGAGAGAAAGCAAGAAGGGGTACTGAGGTGAATGATCAGCCATGATCTTATTGAATGGTGGTGCAGGCTCAAAGGGCCGAATGGCCGCCTACTGCACCTATTTTCTATGTTTCTATGTTTGTATTTTATCGCCCAGCATTAGTTTTCTCACGGAATTAACGCCGAATTTCAATAATAACGCCCGGCGACTGTTTTTTGTCGTAAGAAGCATATTTACCCAAACTAGTGCCCAATGTCACCACCTCGCACACATATCACCCAGAATATCGCCCGCTAAAAAACCGCCCACAAAAAGTGGAACTAACCAGGGCGGACGCCAGCAGTGTGGCTGGCATTTGTTAAATCCCACTCTTACATGAGGAGCTGATATCAGAAAGATTTGCCTGAATGAGTGCTGATGTGAGTGACAACGCTGACACATTGCTGTGTGCATGCAGCTCAGACATCAATGGTGCCCATCAACTTGGTGCCAGTTAAAGTTTATGTTGATTGATGTTAAGTTGTAGTTAACCCTTTCACGGTCAGGAATCATCAGTGTGTAATGGTCCAGCTATCTGAGACAATGTGCAACAAGGTTATGTTCAATAACAAAAGTTTAATAGCAACATTGGTCTGTAATCATAAGTATCACAGCCAAGAACACCCAACTCCCGCCCACACCCAACTTTCCCACCATTGACATAAATCACAGGTTCAACATGTCCACCAATACAGAATACAAAGGCAAAGCAGGAGCGTGGTCCCCAGCCTCCATACATTGCAACAAATTGCATGCACCCAGATGGAGATAAAACACCGCCATCACCTGCGCAAATGCAACTCACTTTCCTTCCCCCCTCTCCTTCTCCCCACTTTTACCCCTTCACAGTGAAGGGCCGAGGAGCTCCTCAGGCGCTGCCTCATTGGGGGGGGGGAATGAAGGCAGATGCAGTGGTTGCACGAGTACGGGAGCGGGGGTACCGAGGGAGCAACATTCACTGATGCAGAAGCAGGATCTTGGTCCTTGCTCTCATCTGTCGTTCGCAGTGGTGGTGCAGAACCTCGGTGACCACTGGGAGGGCTGTGGTAGCAGTGTTCCTGGCTATTGCATCCAGGAACTCCGCCATGCGAGGAATATACTTGATCATGGTGGCCAGGTGTCGGGATACCCCCTAATGCCTCGATGAGCGGGTCATCAATGTCTACAGTCCTCCTGGACAACTGTACCATCTCTCCGCTGTCATGTCGCGCTCGTGGAACAGACCTGCTGTGTCCACGAAGCCTCTGCGGGGTCGGCGCCGTCCTGGGGACAAATGGGGTGCCCTGTGGAGAGGTGCTTGGGGCCGGCACCTCCAGAGTGGAGGCGGGAATGACTGAAGGGCCAATAGATAGCCTTGGGGTGGAATGGGTTCTGGAGCGTGGCAATGCAGGTTCTTCGAAGTCCGCGCTCTCATCCGTCAAGAACAGGTCCAGCGGATTGACGGGCGACAATCGGAGCTCCTCAGCACCAGATGTAGTAGGATCATCCGCCGACTCCTGCTTGCGCCTCCACCTTCTGGCCTCTGTGGCCTTACCTGGGGCCGCGCTGCTGGCTGAGCTGCAAAACACAAATGAGGTTATTAGAGGAAAAGCGGGCGCTAGAGTCACAAGGTGAGTCCAGTGCTACACATAGTAAACACACGACAAAAGCACCACCGCTCTCAAAATCATCGCAGAAATCACATTTCATGACCATCAACACATTGTGCATTGCAATGATTTTTGTGAGGTGAGCATTATTTATATGACACTTTTAGAAATCATCTATCATCTATGATTGTTCGGATGTGAGTGGGTGTGGCAACTATTGACTTTAGATCACGCAATGGTGTCAGCTTTACTCATGTGGCATCACTTCAGGGTCTGCAGATACGTCCTTGGCTGTCCGTGGGTGCTTCCCCGCGAGTGATAGCACTCGCTCCTCCATCTCAGTGATGTCGCTGGGGACACGTGGCACCCCCACCCGTTCGCCTCTGCATGGACCTCCCTCATCATTGATAGCTTCTTCTGTAAAAGGTACCAGGACGACCATTGCGTGATATTATTGCTAGGCACTGTCACAGAGACTGATACAACACATAACCGACAGATGTAATCATGCTTATTATTATAACTATCATTCTTTACCTAAAGATGTGCAGCGTGACCACAGACTTTTGAGTAAAACATTCCTGGTAAAAGTGCAAGACCTCACATCTGCTGATAGTCACTCATGACTGTTACAAATTATCATGTATGTATGCTTGGTGTTACTAGCCACCAGGTGGTGCTACTGTCAGAGGTCATTGGGCTATATGCATGTGTGTGCGGCCTAGGTATAAAAGGCAAGCCATCATGTAATATAATCCTTTGGGCCCTAATAAAACAGAGCCAGGTTTGTACCTGTGTTAGTTTACAGTATTCAGTCTATCGAGTTATTACATACATAACATTTGGCGACGAGGTAACTTAAGAACCTTCGCATGCAAAAATGAGCACAATTGGAATTCTGGAGAGATTCGTGGAGGGAGAGGATTGAGCAGATTTTGTAGCTGGCCTGGACCAGTACTTCGTGGCCAACAAAATGGAGGAACCCACTGACTCAGTTGGGCGCAGGGCAGTCTTCCTCACAGTTTGCGGTCCGAAAATCTTCTCTTGCCTGCAAGTCCAGCGGACAAGGACTATGAAGAATTGTGTGCTCTGGTACGTGACCATCTCAAACTAGAAGAAGACATCATCATATCACGATATTGATTCTACATGCATGTTCATTCTGAGGGCTAGCATGTGTCAGAATACGTTGCTGACCTAAGACGTCTAGCTGGACTGTGTAAGTTTGAAAACGCGTTGGGAGACATGCTGCAGGACTTCTTTGTAATTGGCATCAATGAGGTGATCCTGCGTAAGCTACTGGCGGCGGAGACGCTGGATTTGAGCAAGGCCATCATGATTGCGCAGGCATGCATGACAACGGACAAAAACTTAAAGCAGATATCATTGAAAAATCGGAACTCGGCAAGTACTGTAAACAAGATTGTATCGTCGTTTGTCAGAGCTGCATATGGCATGGCCTACTCGACTGCATATGCAAAACCCGTGGCTGCCCAAAGCCAACGGGAATGAATCCGATTTCACCATGTTGACGTTGTGGGGGCAATCATCGGCCTCATCAGTGTCGATTTAAACAGTACATTTGTAAAGGCTCTTCGAGGCTGTTCATCCCCAGCGCATGTGTCCGCAACTGAGCAAGCGTGCTGCGACACATCACGTGGAGGATGATGACCAGCATAGCGCGCATCCGGATATGCAATCCGAGATACCAGAGGAGGAAGGGTATGGACTGTATTCGTTCCCAACAAAGAGCCAACCGATAATGATTAATGTGAAACTTAATGGTGTGCCGGTACCGATGGAATTAGACACGGGTGTGAATCAATCAATAATGAGCCAGAGGACATTCGACAAGTTGTCGGATACTAAAGCTGTGAGGCCTAAGCTGAGTTCAGTCAATGCCAAGTTGCATATGTACACTCAAGAACTCATAACAGTGATTGGCAGTGCAGTAGTCAAGGTGTCGTATGATGATGCGGTTCATGATTTACCGTTATGGATTGTTCCAGGCAATGGTCCAATGCTGTTTGGCAGGAATTGGCTAGAAAAAAATCAAATGGAATTGGAACGATATCAAAGCGTTATCATCAGAGGATGATACTCCATGTGCTCAAGTGCTGAGCAAGTTCCTCTCGCTGTTTGAACCAGGCATCGGCAATTTTACAGGAGCCAAGATGCAGATCCATGTGGACTCGGATGCAAGACCCGTCCATCATAAAGCTCAGGCGGTTCCGTACATGATGAGGAAGAAGGTTGAAATTGAACTGGACAGACTCCAATGTGAAGGGGTCATATCCCTAGTCAAATTTAACGAATGGGCCAGCCCCATTGATCCTGTGTTGAAGAGTGATGGCACTGTCAGGATTTGTGGAGACTACAAGGTTATGATCAACAGAGTTTTGAAACAGGATCAATACCCGTTACCAAAGGCTGATGACCTGTTTGCAATGCTAGCCGGGGGAAGTCCTTTACTAAACTGGATCTGACATTGGCCTACATGACACAGGAGCTGGTCGAGACGTCGAAGAAACTTACACTCATAAAGGCCTGTTTATCTACAACAGGTGTCCTTTCGGAATTCGCTCTGCTGCAGTCATATTTCAGAGGAACATGGAGAGTCTACTGAAGTCCGTCCCCAGAACCGTCGTGTTCCAAGATGACATCCTGGTCACAGGCAGTGATACTGCCGAACATCTGAACAACCTGGAAGAGGTTCTACATCGTCTGGACAAAGTGGGACTCAGACTGAAACATTCGAAGTGCGTCTTCATGGCACCGGAAGTCGAATTCCTGGGGAGGAAAATTGCTGCTGACGGCATCAGGTCTACGGACTCGAAAACCAAGGCCATCAAAAATGCACCCAAACCTCAGAATGTGACGGAGCTGCTTTCGTTCCTTGGTCTACTCAACTACTTCGGTAATTTCCTACCTAGATTGAGCACTTCATTCGAGCCACTGCACATGCTGCTAAGAAACGGCGACAACTGGGTTTGGGGTGCATCTCAAGACAGAGCTTTTGAGAAAGCTACTAATCTGCTTTGCTCTAACAAGCTGCTGGTACATTATGATCTGTGTAAGCGTCTAGTATTGGCCTGTGATACTTCATCATATGGAGTTGGTTGCGTGCTCCAACAAGCTAATGAGTCGGGTAAACTACAACCCCTGTTGCGTATGCTTCTAAAAATTTTGTCAAAGGCGGAAAGAGCCTACAGCATGGTAGAAAAAGAAGCATTAGCCCGTGTGTATGGGGTTAAAAAGATGCATCAGTACCTGTTTGGTCTTCGGTTTGAACTGGAAACAGATCACAAGCCACTTCATTATTTCATTATTTTCGGAAAACAAAGGTATAAATACCAATGCATCGTCCCGCATCCAGAGATGGGCGCTGGCATTATCAGTCTATGATTATGTCATTCGTCATAGACCTGGAACCGAGAATTGTGCCGATGCACTGAGCCGTCTGCTGTTGCCCACACCGGAGGTGGAAACACCACAACTTGCAGACCTACTGTTAGTTATGGATGCTTTTGAAAGTGAAGGAACCCCTGTCACGGCTCAACAAGTTAAGACCTGGACCAGCCAGGACCTGATATTATCGGTTGTGAACGTTGTGTCCTTAGTGGTGATTGGTCTGACAAACCCAAGCAAATGGGTGATGAGACCAAACCTTACAACCGTCGCAAAGACGAACTATCCATTCAGTCAGATTGTTTACTGTGGGTTAATCGTATTGTTATGCCTAAGAAAGGCAGAGAGAAATTTGTACGTGATCTACATAGCACTCATCCCGGTATTGTCATGGTGAAAACCATTGTCAGGTCTCATGTATGGTGGCCTGGAATTGACTCTGATCTGGAATCATGTGTGCATCAGTACAACACTTGCATGCAGCTTAGTAAAGCACCTGCGGAATCGCCGCTGAGTCTGTGGTCGTGGCCATCTAAACCATGGTCCAGGATCCACATCGACTTTGCAGCTCCCTTCCCGGGCAAGATGTTTTTAGTTGTGGTGGATGCATATTCCAAGTGGATAGAGTATATAATCATGTCATTCAGTACATCCACAGCTACCATTGAGAGCCTTCGTGTCATGTTTGCCACTCATGGTCTACCCGACATCATTGTAAGCGACAAAGGACCTTGCTTCACTATTCTGGAGTTTCAAGAGTTCATGAAATGCAATGGTATTAAACATGTGAGGTCAGCACCATTCAAACCCGCATCTAATGGTTAAGCAGAGTGTGAAACTTGTAACTCAAGGTTCACTGCAGACTCGCTTGTCATGCATATTGCTTAATTACAGGACAAGACCCCACACTCTTACCAGAGTCCCCCCTGCTGAACTATTGATGAAGAGAGGTCTCAAGACCAAGCTCTCTCTTGTCCACCCTTACTTGAACCATCATGTTGAACACAGACTTCAAAGTCAGCAGTGGTATAATGTTCGCACTGCTGTGTCACGCGACATTTCTGTTAACGATTATGTATGTATTAAATTATGGTCAAGGTCCCAAGTGGATCGCCGGTACTGTAACGGCCAAGGAGGGTAACAGAGTGTTTATCGTCAAGCTCAAGAATGGACAAACATGCAGGAAACATGTTGATCAGATAAAGCTGCGGCACACGGATGAACCGGAACAGTCTGAGGAAGACACAATCAGTGACCAACCAACCTACCCTCAGTCATCAGAGGACTCCGCTGTCATCAATGAATCTGGACTTTCAATCCCTGACATGATCATTGCCACTCCCATCAGATCGGCTACCCAGCCCCCAGTTATATCAGACTCAGAAAGCTTGCCCAAGGCTGGAGTTGAACTGAGACGATCAACTCGGGAACGGAAAGCCCCGGACCGTCTCAATTTGTAAAAAGACTGTTACTAATATCTTAAAGGGGGATATTGTCATGTATGTATGCTTGGGGTTACTAGCTACCAGGTGGAGCCATTGTCGGAGGTCATTGGGCTGTAATGTAATCCTTTGGGCCCTAATAACGCAGAGCCAGGTTTGTACCTGTGTTAGTTTACAGTATTCAGGCTATTGAGTTATTACATACATAACACAAATCAAATTATATAAATACATAAGTACATGTAAATCAATATAATACTTACTCTTGCGGATCTCACAAGGTCGTTCCATCATTTGCGGCATTGGTTGCCCTCACGCACCTCGTTGGTCGCCGACGAGACCACCTCTGCTATCTCGGTCCATATCTTCTGGTATGCCTTTGGGATGGGCTTCCCACGCCCTCCCTGTGTCAAATCACCCCGGCGTCACTCGACCTCCTGCAGGAGGGAGGCATTTGCCTCATCCGAGAACCTCTTGGCTCTTTTGCGGCCTCAAATATGCTCCTCTCCCACCTCACTGCTCTCTCCAGCGTCAGTCTCCACAGCATGCCGTGATGCTTCCTCCTCTCTCTCCATTATAGGCCAAATTCGGTCAAATATGTGGCTGGTAACATAATTTTTGTTTGCCTACTTGCTGTGAAGCTCTAAAGTCTCCCTCCTTCCTCCCAAAGCAGCCACACAACACCCAGCCACACCTTCAGTCCCTCTGAGCTCCCTCTCTCTCTGTCTCCTCTTCTGCGCATGTCATGGTAACCCTTGACCTCCAGAACTGCGGGAATCGAGCATTGCCATGCCGTTGCTAAAGACGGCCACACTTTATGACAGAAGGTCAGAAAAATTTAACGCTTCTGCCCATTTGACATCGCTCGTGGTAATGCCCATTTTCAAAAATGTAAACTAGGTGTTTTGAGAATGGGCGAGAAGCCGCCGATCTAAAAACCCCTTTTTATTGCCCACACCGGAAATAACGTCCATTTTTGGACGAGAACCACAAAAGTGGGGGTTCGAGCAGGAGTAGGCCATACGGCCCCTCGAGCATGCTCCAACATTTAATACAATCAAGGCTGATCCGATCATGGACTCAGGTCCACTTCACTGTTCAGTCCTGTTCAGTCCTGGCCAGTAAATGGATTCTCTGGCACGTCGAAGAGTGCTCTCAACACCAGTGTAAGCAGCACAAAGTCGCTGCCGAATGTTGGAGGGAGACCAAGATCTCATGGTTTTTGGTATGACACAGCAAGTCTCTGAAGACTATGCCATCCTGTGTTGTGAGTTTGTCATGAACTTTGAAGTGTGCATACGTTTCAGGCGGGCAGTCATGTGTTGTTTCTGGCCATCCCGTTGTGATTTGTTGTATGACCAGTTGTAGTTTGGAGTTGCTTGCAATGCGCGTTGCATGTTAGTCAGTCCTTGTTTGGAGAGTGAGATAAAGTCCACCATGTGGATGCATTCCACTGCAATTTCAGTTCGTGATCTCTCCATATTTTTGAGGTATGCGCGCGAGAGGGTGTCTGCTAGGTACATTTCTTTTCCTGGTTAATACTTTGTTTCAACGTCATATTGGTTGAGCTGAATAAGCAGACATTGTAGCCGCTGATAACAGCTTGCGTCGTATGGCAACCAAAGGCTTATGGTCTGTCCATAGCATGATCTTGCAACCGTATACATATTGATGGTTTTGTTCCATTCCGAAGACTTGAGCAAGCAGCTCCTTTTCGATTTGAGAGTATCGCGTTTCTGCTAGAGTGAGTGCTCGATTCGCGTATTGTCCCTGTTGCAGAAGGACGAACCCAAGACCCTTGTTTGACCCTCGTTGGCCTTTGGTTGCAAGTTTGGGGTCAAAGTATTTTAGCACTGGAGAAGCTTTCACACATTGGGTGATAGCTTCAAACGCATTGTCTTGTTCTTCAGTCCATTTCCAGACCGTATCTTTATGAGTAACCCGTCGCAGAGGCTCACTGAGGTCTGAAAGATCTGGCAAGAATATTGCGAGGTACTTTGTCATGCCGACAAATCATTGTACACCTGCGACATCCTGCGGTTTCTGCATTTCGTTGATTGTGATCACTTTGCTTGGGTCGGCTTTGAGTCCATCACTAGACAATATGTGTCCCATGTATTTCACTTGGGAGTTCATGTATTCGAACTTATCGAAGTTTAGTTTGATGTTTCGCTCTCTGCATCTCTGCATGAATTTGCGTAAGTTTGTGTCATGATCGTGATTGGCCTCAAGTGTCTCACCATGTCCAATGATCAAGATATCATCTGCAATCTTGTAGACTCCATCTAGACCCTCGAGGTTCTGGTCTAGTTTTTGCTGGAAGATTTCAAATGGCATTCTATTATATCGATATCGTCCCCATGGAATCTGGAAGGTCATGAGGTAGGAGGATGCTGTGTCTAGTTCACATTGCAAAAAACCCTCCTTGCAGTCTGCTTTAGTGAAGACCTTTACATTTGACATCTGTGGCAAGATGTCATCGATCACAGGAAGTGGATAGTGTCCACGTTTCAGGGCATTGTTCAGATGTTGAGGGTTGATACATACTCATAGCTTTCCATTTGACTTTTGTACAGTCACTAGACTGGAATATCCAGTCCGTCGGTTCAACAACTTTCGTGATGATTTGTCGTTTTTCAAAACGATCGAGTTCCTCTTTCAGCATTTGTTTGATCGCTATTGGCATCCGTCTGGGTAGCATTACAGCTGATGTCATTGATTCATTAAGTTCAAGGTGAACTGTCCCTGCCATGTGTCTAAGTCCCTTAAACACATCCAGATATGCATTGTTGACATCAGTTTTTGATGTTAGTGAGATGTTTGCCTTGTTCGTAGTTTGCAATTCGCATGGTTCATTTATCATTGTGATATTCTGATGCTGCACTTTTATCAGTTGTAGCTGTTGAGCAGTGCGTGAGCCAATCAGTGGTGCACTTTGGCCCTCAATGATCACAAGGGGCACAACATACTTTTGCTTGTTCTTTATATTTTCCAGTGGCACATTACAAGTTCCTACCACAGGAATAGTTGCCTGGTTGTCATATAGTGACAGTGTTGTCTTAGATTCTTTTACCTTTAAGTCTTCTGGTACATATCTACGAGGTAGCACATTGCATGTGGCCCCACAATCTATTTGCATTTTTACCATTTGACCTTTAATGGAGAAGGTAGCCATAATCTTTTTAGGATACTTTCCGTCAGCTTTATCCACGATTGTGTGATCAACTTTACCAAACATCTCTACAGTCATGACTTCAAAATCAGAATCATCACCGTCTTCATATAGTTCATAAACTTTTGACTTGCCCTAATATTTATGCTTATGTGTAGACTTCTGCCTCGATCCACTCTACCTGTACTTTAGAGAAAAGTGATTTTGTTTCCCGCAACTTGTGCAGGTTTTCCCATATGCTGGCCATTTATTTTTTTACAGCTCATGTCTTTTGCCACAATATGTACAATTGTTCGTGAACTCTTTGTCTGTGAATTCTTTCTTTGTGGGTTGAGATTTCTGTCTGACAGCTTTGACATCTTCAGAGTCTAAATCTGTTTTAGTGAGCTTCACGGATTTCATTTGCGCAACTGTAGCCTCTGTAGCTTTACAGAGCATCACACATGTATCTAGTGTTAGGCATGATTCTTGCAACAGCCTCTTACGCAGATTGTTACATAAGAACATAAGAAATAGGAGCAGGAGTAGGCCATAAGGTCCCTCGAGCCTGCTCTGCCATTTAATACAATCATGGCTGATCCGATCATGGACTCAGGTCCACTTCCCTGTCCGCTCCCCATAATCCCTTAATTCCTTATCAGTTAAGAAGCTGTCTATCTCTGTCTTAAATTTATTCAATGTCCCGGCTTCCACAGCTCTCTGAAGCAGCGAATTCCACAGATTTACAACCTTCTGAGAGAAAATTCCTCCTCATCTCAGTTTTAAATGGGCGTCCACTTATTCTAAGATTATGCCCTCTAATTCTAGTCTCCCCCATCATTGGAAACATCCTCTCTGCATCCACCCTGTCAAGCCCCCTCATAATCTTATATGTTTCGATAAGATCACCTCTCATTCTTCTGAACTCCAATGAGACTCAACCTTTCCTTATAAGTCAAACCCCTCATCTCTGGAATCAACCCAGTGAACCTTTTCTGAAATGCCTCCAAAACAAGTATATCCTTTCGTAAATATGGAAACCAAAACTGTACGCAGTATTCCAGTTGTGGCCTCACCAATACCCTGTGTAACTGTAGTAAGACTTCCCTGCTTTTATACTCCATCCCCTTTGCAATAAAGGCCAAGATTACATTGGCCTTCCTGATCACTTGCTGTACCTGCATACTACCCTTCTCTCTCCATTTAAATAATAACTTGCTCTTTGATTTTTTTCTGCCAAAGTGCACGACCTCACACTTTCCAACATTATACTCCATCTGCCAATTATTTCCCACTCACTTAGCTTGTCTATGTCCTTTTGCAGATTTTTTGTGTCTTCCTCACACATTGCTTTTCCTCCCATCTTTGTATCATTAGCAAACTTGACTACGTTTGGAAGTACTCAGTCCCTTCTTCCAAGTCATTTATATAGATTGTAAATAGTTGGGGTCCCAGCACTGATCCCTGCGGCACCCCACTAGTTACTGGTTGCCAACCAGAGAATGAACCATTTATCCCGACTCTCTGTTTTCTATTAGTTAGCCAATCCTCTATCCATGCTGATATATTACCCCCAACCCCGTGAACTTTTTTCTTGTGCAGTAACCTTTTATGTTGCACCTTGTCAAATGCCTTCTGGAAGTCCAAATTCACCACATCCACTGGTTTCCCTTTATCCTGTTCATACTGCTCAAGGAACCCGTCCCTTATGCACTCTATGAACTCTTCCTCAAGGCTACCCTGACCAATTTGATTTGTCCAATCAATATGGAGGTTAAAATCACCCATGATTATTGTTCTCTTTTTACAAGCCCCCACTATTTCCTGGTTTATACTCCGACCAACAGAGTTGCTACTGTTAGGGGGCCTATAGACTACGCCCACCAGTGACTTTTTCCCCTTATTATTCCTTATCTCCACTCAAACTGTTTCAAAATCCTGATCATTTGAGCCAATATCATTTCTTACTATTGCAGTGATTCCATCTTTTATCAGATATTCCGCAGACTATGCGATCTCTGATGAAATCATCCCTCAAATTGCCAAAATCACATGACGATGCCAGCACCCTCACTTTTATGAGATATCTGTCAAAACGCTCATCCCCTTGTACACAGTTGTTAAACTAGTTACCGTTCATAGATTATGTTGGTTTTATCTTTCCAGAGCTTCAAAATAATCTCAATTTCCTGTTTGTCTTCGTCTGATTTGTAGGGAAGATTATTGTGGATGTCTGGGGCATCTGTGCCAATGGCAGTGATAAACGTTGCAACCCTAATTCTATCTGGTTTTTACACAATATTCATGATAATTTCATAGCTGTCTCACAGCTGTTTGAATTTTTTCCAGTTGGCTTTTAAATCGCTAGTCACCTGCAATGGAGGTGGGAGAGGAATGTGAGCGGGAGTTGGCATCATAGTGGTCATGATAGCTCACTTCGGTTTAGGACTTTGAGTATGTCACATACAGTTCAAATAACCAGAGGACTAGAACAAGTCTAATTTGTAAAATATCTTGGCCATGTATTTGTTGAAATATGTTTTCAATCAAGGCTCTACAATAGCTTATGCTACCTTAAGTTTACTCTACTAATACCTCTAGATTACTTTACAAGATTATGCCTATTTATCGTCCTTTACAGATCTACGCGCGATGTGTATCAAGCACGCTCTGCACTGCACTGCTTAATGTCGATTTCGGAGCTCGAAAAAGTCTTACAGTTCCATGCGTTCAATGAAAAATCGGAAGTCCCTGCTTCTGACACCATGCATTCTATAGTCTCTTGAACATTCTTAGTTCAATTTAACTTTACTTATTCAGTAGATCTCAATCAGCCATGTGCAGTTAGAATGGCGTTCTTCATACAGCCAGTTTCTTTCAATACAGATCCAGCACTATACCTCCTAGCTAGAGGGTGCTATACATTTTATAGTGACAGGAGGGAGAGAAACAAGGAGAGAGAGGGAGGGAGAGTCAGAGAGAAAACATGAGAGAATCAGGGAGGGAGAGACAGAAGGAAAGGAAGACAGAAACAGGGAAAGGTAGGAAACCAGATGGAAAGGAAGACAGTGTTGTAGGAGGTAGGCACCTTTAGAATATACCAGAATACTAGGCATTAGGCACCTGCTAGATATATCTAAACGCATATAAGTTTAAAGTGGCCACACATAAAATGGCTGCCCAGGCATGATGGGAAATCAGGTAGTCAAGCTGTGAACTGTTGAATGTTCAATGACCGAGCAATAACCCTGTGAGGCCCACTATAGGAATGCCTTGGATGCAGCATAAGAATAATGAGGAGAGAACCCATCTCCCGTATTCAAGGCCATAAACCAATTAATTCCCCAGGAAGAAAGAGATAAGAGAACCCATCTCCTGTAAACAAGGTTATAAACTAATTATTTCTCCAAGAAGAAAGAACTAGTGAGAGAACCTATATCAATCAGCCCAAGCTGACAAGAGACGAACACATGGTTCCTGAGACATAAGGGGAATTCTATTGGGTTAAAAGAACCTATATGTAATCTATAATCGTTGTGATTGGCTTGTGTCCAGCCGTGATGGGCTGTGTAACTGTAGTAAACTGTTTGTAACTGTTGTGAAACATATAAAAGTGAATGTAACCCTTTGTTCTGTGGAGAGAAGCCTGGACTCAGTCTTGTGATTTCCTCCCCGCTAAGCGTAATAAAGGCCGCATCAGCATTGGAACCGACTCTGAGTGTTGAGTGATTCTTCTGAGAAAACACTAACGCTAACAGACAGAGAGCAAAACTAGGAGAGAAACCAATTAATGGGACGAGAAGGAGGAAAGGTGGGAGAAGAAAAAAGGAATGCAGGTCAATATTCATAGGGTAGAACGTCACTAAAGTTGAAAAAAGTAGGAGAAAAGAGAGGTAAATCAGGCCACAGAGGTGAGGTGAACTTGCATTTATATAGCTCTTTTCAGGTCCTCAGGACGTCCCAATGCACTTTATAGTAATTAAGTATTTTTGCAGTATAGTCTCTACTGTAATGTAGGAAACACAGCAGCCAAATTGTTCCACAACAAACTCCCATGAATAGCAATGAAATAAATGGTGTGGTTATTGTGTTTGTGGTAGTTGAGGGAGAAATATTGGCCAGGACACCAGGAGAACTCCCTGCTCTTACTCAAATAGTGCCCCTTTTATTGTGGCATTCCACCTCATCAGCTGGTACACATGTGAAGAATGGCCCCAAGCAGTCTATCAATAATTGAATTAAGACCAATTGGTCTGTTATTCCATAGTCTATTCCTGTCACTTTTCTGAAGATAGGAGTCACATTTTCCATTCTCCATTCTTCGTGTAGGGCCAATAAAATAAAGATGAGAGGTGTTGTGATGGAGGCTAGACGTGAGTGAGCTAGAGAGGGATTTTAACCTTTGTTTCAGTGCTATTTCAACATCCCAATTGAGCAATTCTATTTAATTTTCTTCCTCTTTAAATATTTGAATTGCTGACTGAGCGTGAATGAGATGTGAGGCATCCATTGCAGTTCTATATAGCTGAGGCAAATTGAATGGCACTTAACGGGACTGAATGGAAGGTGATTTAGTCCATATAACCTCTATTATACCACTGAGATAATCTTTCTTGGTCTTACATGTTGAAGGCTAATTTCCACTCTACTGCCAGAGTAGTTAGCAGCTTTCCTCCCTCAGACTGTTTATCTAAACATTTTCTCCTTTTAGATCAGTCTCCCAAAATGTTCAAGACAACAATAGCTTGCATTTATATAGCACCTTTAAAATAGAAAAATGTCCCAGGGTGCTAATAGACATGAACAAAAATAAATAATAATAACACAAAACCAAAGAAGAAGATGTTAGGAGGGTGACCAAAAGTTTAGCCAAAAGATAGGATCTATGGAAGGTCTTAAAGGAGGAGATGGCAGTGGAGAGATTTAAGGAGTGAATTCCAGTGCACGGCTCAGAGTCAGAGGAACATTTGGGGATGGCCATTTGACTGAAAGAGGCTACAAAGGTATGGAGATGAGATCCAATGGAGAGTTTTCAACATTGCTGCCTCTACCTCAGCCCATCAGCCCATGAAACCCTCATTTATGCATTTGTTATCTCTCGACTCAATTATTAACAAAGTTTATAAAGTTGAAGAGATGAGGGCCAGGAGCCAATGTAGGTCAGCAAGCACAGGGTTAGTGGGATGTGGGCAGCAGAGTTTTGGATGAGCTCAAGTTTATGGAGGTTGCAAGATGGGAGGCCAACCAGGAGAATATTAGAATAGTCAAGTCTAGAGGTAATAAAGGCATGAATGAGGTTTTCATGGGCTGATGGGCTGAGACAGGGTGGAGTCGGGCGATATTACGGAGATGGAAGTAGGCTATCTTGGTGATAGAGAGTCTGGAAGGTCAGAGTTCATCTCAGGTCAAATAGGATGCCATGGTTGCGAACGGTCTGGTTCAACATCAGACAATTGCCAGGATGAGGGATGGAGTCAGTTGCTAGGGAACGGAATTTGTAGCGGGGACCGAAGACAATGGCTTTGGTCTTCCCGCTATTTACTTGGAGGAAATCTCTGCTCATCCAGGAATGGAAGTCGGATAAACAGCATGACAACACAGAGGCAGTGGAGGCGTCGAGAGAGGTGGTGGTGAGGTAGAACTGGGTGTCGTCATTGTACATGTGGAACTTGATGTTGTGTTTTCGGATGATATCACCAAGGGGGAGCATGCAGATGAGAAATAGGAGAGAGCCAAGGATAGATCCTTGAGGGACACCAGAGGTAACGGTGCAGGAGCTGGAAGAGAAGCCATTGCAGGTGATTCTCTGGCTGCGACTGGATAGGTAGGAATGGAACCAGGCGAGTGCAGTCCCACCCAGCTGGCCAATGGAGGAGAGGTGTTGGAGGAGGCTGGGATGGTCAACCGTGTCAAAGGCTATAGACAGATCACGAAGGATGACTTGGGATAGTTTACCATGGTTACAGTCACAGAGAATATTAATTGTGACTTTGGTTAGGTTTGTTTTGGTGCTGTGGGAGGGGCAGAAACCTGATTGGAGAGGTTCAAACAGGAGAGGTGAGCATTGATCTGGAAGGGGGCAACATTTTCCAGGATTTTGGAGAGGAGAGGAAGGTTTGTAAGTGGGGTAGTATTTTGCAAGGACGGAAGTGTCAAAGGTGGGATTTTTCTAGAGGATACGGTGGGAGGGGGACAATACCTGAGGAGTAAGACCCATTTACAATGTCACCTGGCATGGGGACCAGCAAGGAAAACTAGGTGATAAGCAGTTTAGTGGAAGTGGGATCCAGGGAGTAAGAGGAATAATGCACAATGGTCGCAATATTCAGCACATGCTGGTCCAATCAGTGACTGCTAGCGTACAATGAGGACGGCTGCTCCCACGATGGTTTTAATTGGTTAGGAAGTACAAGCACAAAGGGGATTAACTCAACGAACGTATGCATTGCCTACGGTTGGTAAAAAAATCAATGGTAAACCTATCAGATTGCCAGACAGATAGAGGGAGAGGAGTGGGGAAAGAGGTTACAGTTAACAATGTACGGGCTCACTCAGATCTGTTGTGCAATTGGACAATTCAATAGCAAATGATTTAATACCGAAAAATGTTAAAGCCCTGCAGATTGTAAAAAAGAATGAGTGAGGAAGGTATACGATGAAGATCATCATCATAGGCAGTCCCTTGGAATCGAGGAAGACTTGCTTCCACGCTTAACATGAATTCTTAGGTGGCTGTACAGTCCAATATGAGAACCACAATCTCTGTCATATGTGGGACAGAGAGTCGTTGAGAGGAGGGGTGGGTGGGACAGGTTTGCCGCACGCTCTTTGCTCTGCCTGCGCTTGATTTCTGCATGCTCTCAGCGACGAGACTCGAGGAGCTCAGCGCCCTCCTGATGCACTTCCTTCAATTAGGGCGCCCTTTGGCCAGGGACTCCCAGGTGTCAGTGGGGATGTCGCACTTTATCAGGGAGGCTTTGAGGGTGCCCTTGTAACGTTTCCACTACCCACCTTTGGCTCGTTTGCCGTGAAGGAGTTCCGAGTAGAGCGCTTGCTTTGGGAGTCTCGTATCTGGCATGCGAACTATGTGACCTGCCAGCGGAGCTGATCAAGTGTGGTCAGTGCTTCAATGCTGGGGATGTTGGCCTGGTCAAGGACGCTAACATTGGTGCGTCTGTCCTCCCAGGGGATTTGTAGGATCTTGCGGATACCATCGTTGGTGGTATTTCTCCAACGACTTGAGGTGTCTACTGCACATGGTCCATGTTTCTGAGCTGTACAGAAGGGCGGGTATTACTATAGCCCTATAGACCATGAGCTTGGTGACAGTTTTGAGGGCCTGGTCTTCAAACACTCTTTTCCTCAGGCTGCCGAAGGCTGCACTGGCGCACTGGAGCGGTGTTGGATCTCGTCATCAATGCCTGCTCTTGTTGATAGGAGGCTCCCGAGATGAGGGAAGTGGTCCATGTTGTCCAGGACTGCGCCGTGGATCTTGATGACTGGGGGGCAGTGCTGTCCAGCGAGGACAGGCTGGTGGAGCACCTTTGTCTTACTGATGTAAGGCCCATGCTTTCGTATGCCTCAGTAAATATATCGACTATGTCCTGGAGTTCAGCCTCTGTATGTGTGCAGACGCAGGCATCGTCCGCGTACTGTAACTCGACGACAGAGGTTGGGGTGGTCTTGGATTTGGCCTGGAGACAGCGAAGGTTAAACAGGTTCCCACTGGTTCTGTAGTTTAGTTCCAGTCAAGCGGGGAGCTTGTCGACTGTGAGGTGGAGCATGGCAGCGAGGAAAATTGAGAAGAGGGTTGGGGCGATGACACAGTCCTGTTTGACCCCGGTCCGGATGTGGATTGGGTCTGTGATGGATCCGTTGGTAAACATAGAAAATAGGTGCAGGAGCAGGCAATTCGGCCCTTCGAGCCTGTACCGCCACTCAATATGATCATGGCTGATCAATCAACCTCAGTATCCCACCCCAGCCTTCTCTCCATACCCCCTGATCCCTTTAGCCGTAAGGGCCACATCTAATTCCCTTTTGAATATGTCCAACGAACTAGACTCAACAACTTTCTGTGGCAGAGAATTCCACAGGTTCACAACTCTCTGGGTGAAAAAGTTTCTCCTCATCTTGGTCCTATATGACTTATAGATCACGGCCTGCATGTCGTCATGGAACAGGCGGAGGATGGTGACGTACTTTTGGGGGCATCCGAAGCGGAGGAAGACGCCACATAGACCCTCGCGGTTAACATTGTCAAAGGCCTTTATAAGGTCGAAGAAGGCCATGTATCAGGGCTGGTGCTGCTCCCTGCATTTTTCCTGCAGCTGTGCGCTGCAAAAATCATGTTTGTTGTATCCCATAGGGGCCGAAATCTGCACTTGATTCCGGGATGAGCTCCTCGGCTACAGGAAGAAGACGGTTGAGGAGGACTCTAGCGATGACTTTCCCAGTAGCTGATAGCAGGGAGATTCCTCTGTAGTTGCTGCAGTTGGACCTGTCCCCTTTTTTAAAGATGGTCATGATCACTGCATCTCTAAAATCTCCCGGCATGCTCTCCTCTTTCCAGATGAAAGAGATGAGGTCATGTATTTGCGCCAGCAGTGCCTTTCCGCCATATTTCAGTGCCTCAGCAGGGATTCCATCCGCTCCCGTAGCCTTGTTTTTAAGCTGTCTTATGGCTTTTTCTACCTCGTGCAGTGTTGGAGTCTCACTGAGGTGGTGGCGGGTAGCATGCTGCAGAATGGAGTTGAGAACACTCGGGTTAAAGACAGATGAGAATAATTAGTGTCAGGAGACTGTGACAGATACCTGGGCTTGACAGTAGGTTGACACTTTCATTGTCTTTACAGCATGGAGGGCCCATTGCCAGAGGAACGGGCCTCACACCAGAATGTGAGCTCATATTATCATAATGATGTTTCTGGGTAATGGAATGGGATGCACTGGGAGCATCAGTTGGAGGGGCGGGGAGGGGGGTTGCAAAAGTACTGGGTACTAGCGGCCAGTGAAGGGTTGCTGTCACTGTCCAGCCATCGGGGAACACTCAACACTGCACTCTCTATACATTTCTCAGGTACGTACCTTGTGTTTGCAGAACACCACCGTCATGGTGAAGCTGTATAGGAACAGAAGAGAAGCAACCAGGGTGAGAATCATAGTCAGCAGAAACCCGTCACTGGCATCCTGATCTGAAAGAGAAAACAGCCCAGAGTAATCCACAGGACTCCAGGATTCCCCATAAGGTGCAAGGTCTGTGTCAAAGGGTGGGGTGTTGGATCAGCTACAGTGTCTGTGTGAAACGGTGGGGAGTTGGGGTGCAGTATGTGTGTGAAAGGGTGGGGAGTTGGATGGAGTACAGTGTGTGTGTGATAGGGTGGGGAGTTGGATGGGGCACAGTGTGTGTGATAGGTGGGGAGTTGGATGGGGCACAGTGTGTGTGTGATAGGGTGGGGAGTTGGATGGGGCACAGTGTGTGTGTGATAGGGTGGGGAGTTGGATGGGGCACAGTGTGTGTGTGATAGGGTGGGGAGTTGGATGGGGCACAGTGTGTGTGTGATAGGGTGGGGAGTTGGATGGGGCACAGTGTGTGTGTGATAGGGTGGGGAGTTGAATGGAGTACAGTGTGTGTGATAGGTGGGGAGTTGGATGGGGCACAGTGTGTGTGATAGGTGGGGAGTTGGATGGGGCACAGTGTGTGTGTGATAGGGTGGGGAGTTGAATGGGGCACAGTGTGTGTGTGATAGGGTGGGGAGTTGAATGGGGCACAGTGTGTGTGTGATAGGGTGGGGAGTTGGATGGGGCACAGTGTGTGTGATAGGTGGGGAGTTGGATGGGGCACAGTGTGTGTGTGATAGGGTGGGGAGTTGGATGGAGTACAGTGTGTGTGTGATAGGGTGGGGAGTTGGATGGGGCACAGTGTGTGTGTGATAGGGTGGGGAGTTGAATGGAGTACAGTGTGTGTGATAGGTGGGGAGTTGAATGGAGTACAGTGTGTGTGATAGGTGGGGAGTTGGATGGGGCACAGTGTGTGTGATAGGTGGGGAGTTGAATGGAGTACAGTGTGTGTGATAGGTGGGGAGTTGGATGGGGCACAGTGTGTGTGATAGGTGGGGAGTTGGATGGGGCACAGTGTGTGTGTGATAGGGTGGGGAGTTGGATGGGGCACAGTGTGTGTGTGATAGGGTGGGGAGTTGGATGGGGCACAGTGTGTGTGTGATAGGGTGGGGAGTTGAATGGAGTACAGTGTGTGTGATAGGTGGGGAGTTGGATGGGGCACAGTGTGTGTGTGATAGGGTGGGGAGTTGAATGGAGTACAGTGTGTGTGATAGGTGGGGAGTTGGATGGGGCACAGTGTGTGTGTGATAGGGTGGGGAGTTGAATGGAGTACAGTGTGTGTGATAGGTGGGGAGTTGGATGGGGCACAGTGTGTGTGTGATAGGGTGGGGAGTTGAATGGGGCACAGTGTGTGTGTGATAGGGTGGGGAGTTGAATGGGGCACAGTGTGTGTGTGATAGGGTGGGGAGTTGGATGGGGCACAGTGTGTGTGTGATAGGGTGGGGAGTTGAATGGGGCACAGTGTGTGTGTGATAGGGTGGGGAGTTGAATGGAGTACAGTGTGTGTGATAGGTGGGGAGTTGGATGGGGCACAGTGTGTGTGTGATAGGGTGGGGAGTTGGATGGGGCACAGTGTGTGTGTGATAGGGTGGGGAGTTGGATGGGGCACAGTGTGTGTGTGATAGGGTGGGGAGTTGAATGGAGTACAGTATGTGTGATAGGTGGGGAGTTGGATGAGGCACAGTGTGTGTGTGATAGGGTGGGGAGTTGAATGGAGTACAGTGTGTGTGATAGGTGGGGAGTTGGATGGGGCACAGTGTGTGTGTGATAGGGTGGGAAGTTGAATGGGGCACAGTGTGTGTGTGATAGGGTGGGGAGTTGAATGGGGCACAGTGTGTGTGTGATAGGGTGGGGAGTTGGATGGGGCACAGTGTGTGTGTGATAGGGTGGGGAGTTGAATGGGGCACAGTGTGTGTGTGATAGGGTGGGGAGTTGGATGGGGCACAGTGTGTGTGATAGGTGGGGAGTTGGATGGGGCACAGTGTGTGTGTGATAGGGTGGGGAGTTGGATGGGGCACAGTGTGTGTGTGATAGGGTGGGGAGTTGAATGGAGTACAGTGTGTGTGATAGGTGGGGAGTTGGATGGGGCACAGTGTGTGTGTGATAGGGTGGGGAGTTGGATGGGGCACAGTGTGTGTGTGATAGGGTGGGGAGTTGGATGGGGCACAGTGTGTGTGTGATAGGGTGGGGAGTTGAATGGAGTACAGTGTGTGTGATAGGTGGGGAGTTGGATGGGGCACAGTGTGTGTGTGATAGGGTGGGGAGTTGGATGGGGCACAGTGTGTGTGTGATAGGGTGGGGAGTTGGATGGGGCACAGTGTGTGTGTGATAGGGTGGGGAGTTGGATGGGGCACAGTGTGTGTGTGATAGGGTGGGGAGTTGAATGGAGTACAGTGTGTGTGATAGGTGGGGAGTTGGATGGGGCACAGTGTGTGTGTGATAGGGTGGGGAGTTGAATGGAGTACAGTGTGTGTGATAGGTGGGGAGTTGGATGGGGCACAGTGTGTGTGTGATAGGGTGGGGAGTTGGATGGGGCACAGTGTGCACTCCAGATCCCAACCACTCGCTACATAAAAAAGTTTTTGACCCTTCTGCCAATGGGAACAGTTTCTCTCTATCTAATCTGTCCAGTCCCTCCTCCAACACATCCATCAAATCTACTCTCAATCTTCTCTGCTCTGAGGAGAACAACCCCAGCTTCTCCAGTCTATCAATGTAACTGAAGCCCCTCATTCCTGGAATCATTCTTGTAAATCTTTTCTGCACCTTCTCTGAGGCCTTCACATCCTTCCTAAGGTGTGGTGCCCAGAATTGGACACAATACTCCAGTTGGGGCCGAACCAGTGTTTTATACAGTTCATCATAATTTCCAGTTTTGTACTCTATACCTCTATTTATGAAACTCAAGCTCCCGTAAGCCGTTTCAACTGCTTTCTCAACCTGCCCTGCCACCTTCAACGAGTTGTGCACACATACCCCCAGGTCTCTCTGTTCATGCACTTGTATAAAAGACCAAGGGGCCAAAATTCAGTGCCGACAGAAAGCTGGCGCACTTACTGCCTTTTTCCGCGATTACCACCGCTACGCTTGCGGCAGCCAATTGATCCATTTTCACCTTTGTTTTTGAAAAATTGTCCTCCAGCGTTAATTGCCCTTCCGAATTGATACTTTGCAGCGGTGTGGGTAGGTTGATTGGGGCGCACGGGAAAATTCACCCTTATGGTGATTTTGAGCCAACAAGCCAGCTGCTCCCTGGCCTTCTTAAAGGTCAGGGTTTGCAGCTAGGCCCTAAGGAGGGAAGACCTTGCATTGAAGGTCATGGCTGGTGCTGCTGCGGGAAGGAGGGCAACCTAATTTTCGGACGTGGAGCTGGAGACCCTCATGCAGGGTGTCAAGGGAAGGAGGCGAGTCCTGTATCCAGATGCAGGGAGACCAACTCGCCAAGTCTTTAGTAATGCCTGGAGGGAGATCACTGTAGAGGTGTCGGGGACCTCCATCTATAATTGGACGGCAACCCAATGTAGCAAAAGGCTGAACGACATAATTTGTTGGATGAAAGTGAGTACCTGTTGCATCTGTCATGAATGTAGACCATGTATACTAACTATATAGTCACATAAGGTGTGCCACCAGAGGGCACTGCGGTGGGGGACCTGAGGGTCACCTGCATAGGTGTGCAGGGCCCAGCAGCTTGTGCTTGTGCCTCACTCTGGAGTTACAATAAATGGGACTAAGGTCACAACAGCTCAAGTACAATACTAGACCTCGTGGAGCCATTCATAAGGGTATTAAAGACACAACAACTGGCGACGAGATTACGAACATTCACGCAAAAATGACTAACGTTGGTGCATTTGAAAAGTTCTCAGAAGGTGAAGATTGGGAAGCCTTTATGGAGCAACTCAACCAATATTTTGTAGCAAACGAATTGGTAGGCGATGATCCGACCACGCTGGCAGATAAGCGCAGAGCTATCCTGTTGACTAGTTGTGGGCCCGCGGTCTACGGCCTCGTCAAGGACTTACTTGCACCAGAGAAAACAACGACCAAGTCATACGAGGAGCTGAAAGTGCTAATTCGGGACCAACTCAAACCGAAGGAGAGCATCCTCACGGCCAGGCATTGATTTTATACACACCGCCGCCCCGAGAGCCAGGAAATCGCGAAGTATGCTGCCGACCTCAGGAGGCTGGCAGGACCGTGTGAATTCGGTGCATCCCTCGCCGATGCGGTGCGGGATGTCTTCGTAATTGGCATCGGTCATGAGGCCCTTCTTCACAGGCTACTGTCTGCTGAAACCACCGTCACTCTGCAGAAGGCCATCAGCATCAGCCAGGTGTTCATGACCTCAAGCTGCAGCTCCAAGCAGATGATGACTCACTGTCAGGACTCAAACCCAGCAAGTGCTGTAAATAGAATGGCGCCTTTCATAGGCAGAACTGTTGAACCCGAATCTGCCCAAGGCAGAGCGTACAGGCCCCCGAGTCCTTTAACTCAGAGTCCGCCGAGGGGTGAAAATGTAAGTCGAGTAGCACCATGCTGGCATTGCGGAGGTATTCACAGGGCTCATCAGTGTCAATTCAGAGACTATGGCTCAAGTTTCAGCCTGAGTTGCTCCTATTTTTTTGGAGCAACTAGTTTAGAATGGAGCATCTTAGAAACTGCAATTCTTGACATTTAGTTTGCTCCAGTTCTAGTGAGTTAGAATAGTTTCATTGTAGAACAGATTTTTTTTTTCAAAAGGGGGCATGTCCAGCCACTTACGCCTGTTTTACAAGTTTAGGCAGCGAAAACTTACTCCAAACTAACTTAGAATGGAGTAAGTGTAGATTTTTGTATGCTCAGAAAAACCTTGCCTACACTTAGAAAATCAGACGTAGGGAACGAGAGATGTGGGGGGGGGGGGGTGGTGGGGGGGAAGGGGGGTTTACAAACATTAAACACCACTTTTACAAATAAAGTGCCATCACCAATAATAAATGATAAATAAATCAATAAATCAACCAATAAAATAAAAAAAAATTAAAAAATAAAAAATGAAAAAAAATAAAAAATCCATCAATAATTAAAAAATTAAGTTTTTACTCACCGACTGCAGCACATGGAGCCCTCCAATAGCGTGCTGGGATGGGGCCCCGCCAGTATATCTCTCTCTCTCTGTCAGTGTCTCTCTGTGTTTCTGACAGTGAGGGGGAGGGAGAGGAGGAGGAGGGGGAGAGGAGAAGGAGGGGGAGAGGAGGAGGAGGTGGTGAGGAGGTGGTGAGGAGGAGGGAGAGAGGAGGAGGAGAAGGGGGTGAGGAGGAGGGGAGAGGAGGGGGTGAGGAGGAGGGGGGAAGAGGAGGAGGGGGGGAAAGAGGAGGGGAGAGGAAGAGGAGGGGGGGAAAGAGGAGGGGGGAGGAAGAGGTAGGGGGAAGAGGAGGGCGGGGAAGAGGAGAGGGAGGCTGAACGGGCCGCGCCGAAGCCTTTGGGCGGGGCCCACCCCCAGCAAGATGGTGGGCGGGCGCCGCCGCCGCCGACGTGGGGGGGGGTGGAGAGAGGAGGGGGGAACGGGAGCTAAACGGGGAGGGAGGGAAGGAGGCCCGAGTCCGATCTTCGCCCTGGCAGCCCATTCGGCCAGGGCTTGGGGCGGCGTGCTTCTGGCCCCTCCCATACAGATCGGGGGGCTGGAGCTACTGCACATGCCGCACACTCTAGCACGCATGTGCAGAGGTCCTGGCATTGTTTTCAGCGCCGGGACCTGGCTCCGCCTCCCCACGCGTTCTGCTGCGCTGCACCAAGGGCCTGGATCGACCAGACGTGGGGGAGAATACCAAGATAAATAATAGGCGTACCACACGGAGATGCGCCGTTCTAACCCTGGGGGCAAACTTGGGCCCTATGTGTGCAAAGGCTGCAGCACAAAGGGACACCTCCAGCGAATGTGCAAAAGAGCTGTGACTCACCATGTGGAAGCGGAGTCAGCAGATGGCTAGAGAGGCAGCTCAGTCCCAGGACGAAGTGTATGGAGTATATACCTGCACCACAGATTGTCCTCCAGTGATAATGGAAGTCGAGATAAATGATCATGGCAGTGGACACGGGGGCGAGCCAGTCAGTAATGAGCCAGGAAGCCTTTGAGAGGCTATGGAACGATCAAGCTGAACGACCCAAGCTGGTCTCAGTTCAGGCAAAGCTGCGCACCTACACCAAGGAACTGATATCAGTTGTTGGTAGTGCGGATGTAAGTGTATCCCATGATGGCGCGGTGCACAATTTACCATTGTGGATTGTTTCAGGTGATGGACCAACGCTACTTGGAAGAAGATGGATGGGGAAGATTCATTGGAACTGGAAAGACTTCATCCCTCCAACGATCGACGCCCCCCGTGCTCAGAGGCAGAGCAAGGCCCCACCTTCGGTTGGACCAGGCACCAGAGAGCAGATCCGCACAGCCCCCGAGGCACAGACCGCTCATCACAACTGCGTGGCAATGATCCGGCCGAGACGACCCGAACACACCTTCCCGGTTTCAGTGGCAGGACTCCTGGGGAGGAAGATTGGATCAGAGGGCGCCTTCCCAGCTTCAGTGCCAGAATCCCTGGGAAAGAAGATCACGGCAGTCGACATCATGGACAGGGAAAAGATGGCGTCCAAACCACGAGGTGCAGCGCTAATGGAGCAACAGCATGTGGTTCCACGCAAGGAAGACAATTGGGGTAAACATAGAAAGATAGTAAATATATGCAGGAGTAGGCCATTCTGCCCTTCGAGCCTGCACCGCCATTCAATAAGATCATGGCTGATCATTCCCTCAGTACCCCTTTCCTGCTTTCTCTCCATACCCCTTGATCCCTTTAGCCATAAGGGCCATATGTAACTCCCTCTTGAATATATCCAATGAACTGGCATCAACAATTCTCTGCGGCAGGGAATTCCACAGGTTAACAACTCTCTGAGTGAAGACGTTTCTCCTCATCTCAGTCCAAAATGGCCTACCCCTTATCTTAAGACTATGTCCCCTGGTTCTGGACTTCCCCAACATCGGGAACATTCTACCTGCATCTAACCTGTCCCGTCCCGTCAGAATCTTATATGTTTCTATGAGATCCCCTCACATCCTTCTAAACTCCAATGTATAAAGGCCCAGTTGATCCAGTCTCTCCTCATATGTCAGTCCAGCCATCCCGAGAATCAGTCTGGTGAACCTTCACTGCACTCCCTCAATAGCAAGAACGTCCTTCCTCAGATTAGGAGACCAAAACTGAACACAATATTCCAGGTGAGGCCTCACCAAGGCCCTGCACAACTCCGATACTCAAATCCCCTAGCTATGAAAGCCAACATACCATTTGCCTTCTTCACCGCCTGCTGCACATGTATGCCAACTTTCAATGACTGATGAACCATGAGACCCAGGTCTCATTGCACCTCCCCTTTTCCTAATCTGCCGCCATTCAGATAATATTCTGTCTTCGCATTTTTGCCCCCAAAGTGGATAACCTCAAATTTATCCACATTATACTGCATCTGCCATGCATTTGCCCACTCACCTAACCTGTCCAAGTCACCCTGCAGCCTCTTAGCAGCCCCCTCACAGCTCACACTGCCACCCAGTTTCATGTCATCTACAAACTTGGAGATATTACACTCAGTTCCTTCATCTAAATCATTGATGTATATTGTAAAGAGCTGGGGTCCCAGCACTGAGCCCTGCGGCACTCCACTAGTTACTGCCTGCCATTCTGAAAAGGACCCGTTTATCCTGACTCTCTGCTTCCTGTCTGCCAACCAATTCTCTATCCGCGTCAGTATATTACCCCCAATACCATGTGCTTTGATTTTGCACACCAATCTCTTGTGTGGGACCTTGTCAAAAGCCTTTTGAAAGTCCAAATGCACCACATCCACTGGTTCTCCCATGTCCACTCTACTAGTTACATCCTCAAAAAATTCCAGAGGATTTGTCAAGCATGATTTTCCTTTCATAAATCCGTGCTGATTTGGACCGATCGTGTCACTGCTTTCCAAATGCGATGCTATTTCATCCTTAATAATTGATTCCAACATTTTCCCCACTACTGATGTCAGGCAACCGGTCTATAATTACCCGCTTTCTCTCTCCCTCCCTTTTTAAAAAGTGGTGTTACATTAGCTACGCTCCAGTCCATAGGAAATGATCCAGAGTCGATAGACTGTTGAAAAATGATCACCAATGCAAAGTAGTAAGGCCATTTTAAAGGAGGCCAGCAACCTACCATTTTTGAATGAACTGCTTGAAATTGGTAACTAATGTAAAACTCTAGCTGTAACGAGCAAAATGTTGTTGAGCGATGTCGGGTGCAAATTGCAATCACGCAATGTAGCGGGCGAACACCTAACGGTCGTTATACAGGTCCAGCGGGCTACTCAATGCTGTAGCCTGCATCCCGGGACCAGAACGATGTATCATAAAGTGTTCCCACAGCTGACATGAGTAGACAAGCCACAGAGTAAACGATCCCCGGAGAGCAGAGGCACCGGTAGCAATATCCTGCCTCAGATCGATTTAACATTGCAGGAACCCGATGGCATGAACCACCATGGGCCAGAAACTGTAAACTGTGCCTATGCTCGCAGTCGGCTACTGTCGCCCACCACCCGGGTGGAAAAGGTGCAGCCCACAAACCCACTCGTCACCACGGCAATGCCCAAGAGCGAAGTGTCACCTGCAACGGCTTTTCCGAACGGGACCTGGACCAGCCATGATCCCAAACTAAAGATTGCTCACAACAGTGCCCTCAAGGAAAGCGAGTCAGCAGTCCCCTGCGAACTGCTAGACAAGACGAGGCAGCCCCACCGTCGCTTAGACGAAACGCTCACTCGCTCAGACCGCTTCCCAGGGAGCAGCAGCGACATTGTGCAAACGAAAAGGACAGAGAGGTCACAGTCACATCCACTGTCTTTGGGCCTGCCTGACACTAGGAGTAACGGCAAGAGCCCTGAGCTCCGGCAACGTGAGCACCTCCTCCTCCTCCTCCTCCTCCTGCGCCTCCTCCTCCTCCTGCACCTCCTCCTCCTCCTCCTGCGTCTCCTCCTCCTCCTCCTCCTCCTGCACCTCCTCCTCCTCCTCCTGCGCCTCCTCCTCCTCCTCCTCCTCCTGCGCCTCCTCCTCTTCCTCCTGCACCTCCTCCTCCTCCTCCTCCTCCTGCACCTCCTCCTCCTCCTCCTGCGCCTCCTCCTCCTCCTCCTCCTCCTGCACCTCCTCCTCCTCCTGCGCCTCCTCCTCCTCCTCCTGCACCTCCTCCTCCTCCTCCTCCTCCTGCACCTCCTCCTCCTCCTCCTCCTCCTGCACCTCCTCCTCCTCCTCCTCCTCCTGCGCCTCCTCCTCCTCCTCCTCCTCCTGCACTTCCTCCTCCTCCTCCTCAGGGGAAGTCATAACGGGGAACAAAGAAATGGCAGACCAATTGAACAAGTACTTTGGTTCGGTATTCACTAAGGAGGACACAAACAACCTTCCGGATATAAAAGGGGTCAGAGGGTCTAGTAAGGAGGGGAACTGAGGGAAATCTTTATTAGTCGGGAAATTGTGTTGGGGAAATTGATGGGATTGAAGGCCGATAAATCCCCAGGGCCTGATGGACTGCATCCCAGAGTACTTAAGGAGGTGGCCTTGGAAATAGCGGATGCATTGACAGTCATTTTCCAACATTCCATTGACTCTGGATCAGTTCCTATGGAATGGAGGGTAGCCAATGTAACCCCACTTTTTAAAAAAGGAGGGAGAGAGAAAACAGGGAATTATAGACCGGTCAGCCTGACCTCAGTAGTGGGTAAAATGATGGAATCAATTATTAAGGATGTCATAGCAGTGCATCTGGAAAATGGTGACATGATAGGTCCAAGTCAGCATGGATTTGTGAAAGGGAAATCATGCTTGACAAATCTTCTGGAATTTTTTGAGGATGTTTCCAGTAGAGTGGACAAGGGAGAACCAGTTGATGTGGTATATTTGGACTTTCAGAAGGCTTTCGACAAGGTCCCACACAAGAGATTAATGTGCAAAGTTAAAGCACATGGGATTGGGGGTAGTGTGCTGACGTGGATTGAGAACTGGTTGTCAGACAGGAAGCAAAGAGTAGGAGTAAACGGGTACTTTTCAGAATGGCAGGCAGTGACTAGTGGGGTGCCGCAAGGTTCTGTGCTGGGGCCCCAGCTGTTTACATTGTACATTAATGATTTAGACGAGGGGATTAAATGCAGTATCTCCAAATTTGCGGATGACACTAAGTTGGGTGGCAGTGTGAGCTGCGAGGAGGATGCTATTAGGCTGCAGAGTGACTTGGATAGGTTAGGTGAGTGGGCAAATGCATGGCAGATGAAGTATAATGTGGATAAATGTGAGGTTATCCACTTTGGTGGTAAAAACAGAGAGACAGACTATTATCTGAATGGTGACAGATTAGGAAAAGGGGAGGTGCAAAGAGACCTGGGTGTCATGGTACATCAGTCATTGAAGGTTGGCATGCAGGTACAGCAGGCGGTTAAGAAAGCACATGGCATGTTGGTCTTCATAGCGAGGGGATTTGAATACAGGGGCAGGGAGGTGTTGCTACAGTTGTACAGGGCCTTGGTGAGGCCACACCTGGAGTATTGTGTACAGTTTTGGTCTCCTAACTTGAGGAAGGACATTCTTGCTATTGAGGGAGTGCAGCAAAGATTCACCAGACTGATTCCCGGGATGGCGGGACTGACCTATCAAGAAAGACTGGATCAACTGGGCTTGTGTTCACTGGAGTTCAGAAGAATGAGAGGGGACCTCATAGAAACGTTTAAAATTCTGACGGGTTTAGACAGGTTAGATGCAGGAAGAATGTTCCCAATGTTGGGGAAGTCCAGAACCAGGGGTCACAGTCTGAGGATAAGGGGTAAGCCATTTAGGACCGAGATGAGGAGAAATTTCTTCACCCAGAGAGTGGTGAACCTGTGGAATTCTCTACCACAGAAAGTAGTTGAGGCCAATTCACTAAATATATTCAAAAGGGAGTTAGATGAAGTCCTTACTACTAGGAGGATCAAGGGTTATGGCGAGAAAGCAGGAAGGGGGTACTGAAGTTTCATGTTCAGCCATGAACTCATTGAATGGCGGTGCAGGCTAGAAGGGCTGAATGGCCTACTCCTGCACCTATTTTCTATGTTTCTATGTTTCCTCCTGCACCTCCTCCTCCTCCTCCTCCTGCGCCTCCTCCTCCTCCTCCTGCGCCTCCTCCTCCTCCTCCTCCTCCTGCATCTCCTCCTCCTCCTCCTCCTGCGTCTCCTCCTCCTGCGTCTCCTCCTCCTCCTCCTCCTGCGTCTCCTCCTCCTCCTCCTCCTGCACCTCATCCTCCTCCTCCTCCTGCGTCTCCTCCTCCTCCTCCTCCTGCGTCTTTTCCTCCTCCTCCTCCTGCACCTCCTCCTCCTCCTCCTCCTCCTGCGCCTCCTCCTCCTCCTCCTCCTCCTGTTCTTCCTCCTCCTCCTCCTGCGCCTCCTCCTCCTCCTCCTCTTCCTCCTCCTCCTACGTCTCCTCCTCCTCCTCCTCCTGTTCTTCCTCCTGCGCCTCCTCCTCCTCCTCCTGCGCCTCCTCCTCCTCCTCCTGCGCCTCCTCCTCCTCCTCCTCCTCCTCCTGCGTCTCCTCCTCCTCCTCCTCCTCCTCCTCCTGCGCCTCCTCCTCCTCCTCCACCTGCGCCTCCTCCTCCTCCTCCTCCTGCGCCTCCTCCTCCTCCTCCTGTGCCTCTTCCTCCTCCTCTTCCTCCTGCCCCTCTCCTGCACTGTGCCTCCTCTTGTGGTGGTACTGCTGGATCGACCTCCAGCTGCTGTCCCCTCATAATAGCCAGGTTATGCAGCATGCAACAGACAACCACAAAGATGGAGATCCGTTCAGGCGAGTATTGTTTCAGTATGCCAATGCAGTGCTCAATGATGCACCTGGTGGCAGAATGAGCGTCATTGCAGGCATACTCGGCTGCAGTCCTGGGGTTGCGAAGTGGTGTGAGGAGCCAAATGGACAGGGAATATCCCTTGTCCCCAAGCAGCCATCCACAATCCTGGTTTGGCCCAGTGAAGAGGGCGGGCACACTGCTCTGGTGCAGGATGAAGGCATCAGGGCTGCTACCTGGATACCTAGCATCAACTGCCAGGATCCTTCGCTGGTGGTCGCACACCAGCTGTACATTGAGGGAGTGGTATCTGTTACGTTCTTAATAAAATAATGTAACTGAGTACTGTAGATGTGAGTAAGTGTGACCGTAGTTCCTTATTCTAACTCCAGATTGTTGGTACAGTGCGGGAGGCCTGCTTATATACAGTGCTCCCAAGGGATGCTGGGATCCCTTGGGACTCCAACAGGTACGCCCTCTAGTGGTGGTATGATACTGATTACATAGGGTTGCATACATAACATCACTCCCTCCCAAAGTCGCCTTTTGCTCCCTAATCGATCTTCTCGTACAAATGCAGGTGTAGGTGAGTTGGTTGGTTCCTCGCTGGGTTGCTGCGCAGCTAGCCTTGCTGGGCTGCTGGGGATGGCGAGTTCAGCTTCGTGGTCAACTGTGATGTCGGTTGCCACGTGTGTGTGTGTGTTGGAGGGTCGAAGTTGGTGGTGTCCTCTTCGGGTTGCTTGTGGCTGTCTGTGAATCGCAATTTGGTTTGGTCCAAATACTTTCTGCAAGTTAGTCCATTTGCGAGTTTGACCTGAAACACCTTACTCACTTCTTTGGCTATGACAGTGCCAGCAAGCCATTTGGAACTAGGTCCACAGTTGAGTACAAATACAAAGACTTCAATATCGCATGACATGTTTGCGCGATCATGGTACATGCTTTGTTGATGCCGCCTGCCCTCGACATGATCATGGAGATCAGGGTGAACAAGAGAGAGCCTTGTTTTGAGCGCCCTTTTCATGAGCAGCTCGGCTGGGGGAACCCCGCTGAGCGAGTGGGGTCTGGTGCGGTAACTGACCAAGACTCATGACAGGCGGGTCTGCAGGGAGCCTTCCAACACGCATTTCAAGTTTTGCTTGATGCTTTGGACTGTCCGTTCTGCCTGGCCGTTGGATGCGGGCTTGAATGGGGCAGATGTGACGCGCTTGATCCCATTGCGGGTCATGAATTCCTTGAATTCAGCACTGGTGAAGCACAGCCCATTGTCGCTGACAAGGATATCAGGCAGGCCGTGCGTGGCGAACATGGCTCTTAGGCTTTCGATGGTGGCAGTGGACGTGCTTACAGACATTATTACACACACAATCCATTTTGAATAAGCATCCACAACAACCAAAAACATTTTGCCTAGAAATGGACCAGCGAAGTCAACGTGGATCCTAGACCATGGTTTGGAGGACCATGACCACAAACTTAGCGGTGCCTCCCTGGGTGCATTGCTCAGTTGAGAGCAAGTGTTGCATTGGCGCATGCAAGACACCAAATCTGGGTCACCACACATGGGGTCTGGCTATAGCTTTCATCATTACTATGCCTGGGTGGGTACTGTGTAGGTCCCTGCCTTTCTTAGGCAAAACCATGCGATTACTCCATAAAAGACAGTCCGCCTGTATGGACATTTCTCTTTGCGCCGCTGGAACGGCTTGATCTCTTCATGCATCCCTGCTGGGACGCTGGACCAGCTCCTATGGAGGACACAGTTTTTTTTACAAGGGACAGTAAAGGATCCTGGCTGGTCCAGGTCCTGATCTGGCGGAACGTAATGGGTGACTTTTCGTTTTCAAATGCATCCATCACCAAGAGCAAGTCTGCAAGCTGTGCCATTTCCACCCTGGTGGTGGCCAATGGTAGCCAACTGAGAGCATTAGCGCAGTTCTCTGTGCCTGGTTTGTGGCGGATTTAATAGTTATATGCAGACAGCATGAGTGCCCATCTTTGGATGCGAGCAGAGGCATTGGTGTTAATCCCTTTGCTCTCTGAGAATAGCAATATGAGCGGCTTATGGTCAGTTTCTAACTCAAACTTAAGACCAAACAGACAGTGGTGCATTTTTTTTACCTCGTAAACGCATGCCAGAGCTTCCTTTTCAATCATGCTGTAGGCCCTTTCGGCCTTGGACAAACTCCTGGATGCATAGGTGACCGGTTGCAATGTTCCCGATTCGTTTGCTTGTTGTAACACACACCTGACCCCGTACGAAGACGCATCGCAAGCCAGCACTAAACATTTACATAGGTTATACAGAACAAGCAGTTTGTTGGAACATAACAGATTTCTGGCTTTCTCAAAAGTAGCCTTTTGTGATTTCCCCCATACCCAGTCATCTCCCTTGCGTAGCAACACATGTAAGGGTTCTAGCAAGGTGCTTAACCTGGGTGAGAAAGTAACAAAATAATTGAGGAGTCCCAGGAACGACCGGGACTCCGTCATGTTCTGTGATCTTGGCGCGTTCTTGATGGCCTCCATCTTGGCGTCGGTGGGTCTGATGCCGTCTGCCGCGATTCTTCTCCCGAAGAACTCAACGTCTGGTGCCAGGAAAACACACTTCGAGCATTTCAACCTGAGTCCCACAGGATCTAGCCGACTTAGAACCTCTTCCAGATTCTTCAAGCGTTCGATGGTATCCCGACCTGTGATCAATATGTCGTCCTGGAAACCGACTTTAGCAGACTTTCCATGTTCCTTTGAAAAATAGCCGCGGCCGATCGAATCCCAAACAGGCATCTATTATAGATGAACAGATCTTTGTACGTGTTGATGCAGGTGAGGCCTTTCGAAGATTCTGCCAGCTCCTGCGTCATGTAGGCCGAGGTCAGGTCCAACTTGGTGAACGTCTTTCCTCCAGCCAGGGTCGCAAATAGGTTGGTCTGCCTTGGGTAGCAGGTACTAGGCCTGCAGCGAAAAATGGTTAATCGTTACTTTATAGTCCCCACAAATTCTGACCATGCCATTGCCCTTGAAGTCCAGAACAATTGGACTGGTCCACTCGTTGAACTCCACTGGCGTGATGATGCCCTCTCGTTGCAGCCTGTCCAGCTCGATCTCTACATTCTCTTGCATCATATATGGCACCGCCCGTGCCTTGTGATGGATAGATCGTGTACCGGGAACCAAGTGGATCTGCATCTTGGCCCCCGAGAACCTTCCGATGCCTGGCTCAAACAATGATGGAAACTTGCTGAGAACCTGGGCACATGAGGCATCATCGACAGACAAGAGCGCTCGGATGTTGTCCCAGTTCCAGCGGATTTTCCCCAGCCAGCTTCTGTCGAACAGTGTGGGCCCATCTCCTGGTACAATGCATAGTGGGAGTTCGTGCACTGCTCCATCATAGGAGACTTTTACTGCTGCACTGCCAATTACCGGGATCAGCTCTTTTGTGTAAGTTCTCAGCTTGGTATGAATGGGGCTAAGCTGTGTGCCTTGTTGCACCACAGCCTGTCGAAGGCCTTTTTGCTCATGATAGACTGACTCGCACCTGTGTCCAGTTACATGGATACTAGAATTCCGTCCAGTTCGATTTTTAACATGATCGGTGGACATTTCGTGGTGAAGGTGTGTACCCCGTACACTTCTGCCTCCTCGGTTCGAGTCTCTAGTTCAGTTTGATCCACCATGGATCGATCTTCCTCTGCAACGTGATGGTTTGCAGGGTTTGCAGCTCATCTACACATTCGCTGGAGGTGTCCTATTGTTCCACAGCCTTTGCACACATAGTGTTTGAAGCGGCATTGATGGGCTCAATGATCACCTCCGCAGCGCCAAGAAGGTGTTAACTGCCTCGCATTAATGTTTGATGGCAGACTGTGGGTCATCTGAGGTCGTGCAGCTGCAGGGGTGTACGTTCTGCCATATGCATTCCTGCCTGAAAACGACGTTACTTTGTGCACAGTACTTGCCAAAACCTCTCTGTGCTGCAAAATTTGTTTGGTGTTATCGCTGGTGGACTTAAATGCCTGGGCTATCGTTATGGCTTTGCTCAGGTTCGGTGTTTCAACAGTCAATGGTTTGCAAAGGTAACCTCATGGCCAATGCCAAGCACAAAAAAGTTTCTCAGCATTTGTTTTAGGAATCGATCGAATTCGCAATGTCCTGGAGGCGCCTTAGTTCGGCGACGTAGCTCGCCACTTCCTGGCCTTCAGACCGTTGACATGTGTAAAATCGATACCTTGCCATCAGAACCCTCTGCTTCGGATTTAGGTGCTCCCAGACCAGCATACACAGTTCTTCATACGATTTGGTTGTTGGTTTCACCGGAGCAAGAAGATTCTCTTGCCCCACAGACGGTGAGGAGGATCGTCCTTCGTTTGGCAGTGCTCTCATTCCCTTCCAGCTCATTGGCCATGAAGTATTGATCGAGTTGCTCCACGAAGGCCTCCCAATCGTCCCCTTCTGAGAATTTCTCCAGGGTACCAACAGTTCTCTGCATTTTCGCGTGATGGTTTGTTATCTCGTTGCCAGTTGTTACGTTCTTAATAAAGTAATGTAACTGAGTACTGTAGACGTGAGTAAGTGTGACCTTAGTTCCTTTATTCTAATTCCAGAGTGTTGGTACAGCATGGGAGGCCTGCTTACATACAGTGCTCCCAAGGCATGCTGGGATCCCTTGGGACTCCAACAGGTACACCTTCTGATGGTGGTATGATACTGATTACATAGGTTTGCATACATAACAGTATCCCTTTCTGTTGATAAATATTTCTGGATGGTGCTGTGGCACCCTCATCCTGACGTGTGTGCAGTCGATGGCCCCCTGCACCATCGGGGGAACCCTGCAATCCAGACAAATCCAGCCTCGAGCTTCACCTGCTTCTCCCTGGTCATCAGAAAGGAAATAAATTGGAGTCTTTTCTTGAATAGCGCATTGGTAACCTGCCAGATAGAGTGATGGGCAGAGTTTGCGAGATATTGCAGATGTCTGCATTTGCAGACTGGAATGAGCCCGTAGCTTAAAAGTTCAGAGCTATGTTCAGTCTTGTCTCAACGCTGAGAGCTGGCCTCTGCCTTGTGCGAGGCTCCAGATCTGGCTGCAGGACATTGCAGAGCTCAGTCAGGATGTCCTTCGTAAATCGCAGCCTCCGCACACATTGCTCGTTGCTGAGCTGCAGGAAGGAGCACTGACGCAGGTAGACCCTTGGACGGTCCGGCCTCCTTGCCAGAGGTACATGCTGGGCCCCTCCCATGCCAGCTGGCTGTGTGCCTTCTCCCTCTTCCTGCTGATGGTCTGGAGCCTCTGCAGGCTGCTGCTGGCAAGGCTCCTCGTCCACTATCTGGTGCGGGGGGGGTCAGCCTACCTCACCCACCTCCTCACGCCATCTCCCTCCTGTCCAGCCTCTGGACATTGATGTCTGCGACCATCTGCAGGCCCTCCTACATGTTGGGCAGCCATGGCTGCTGCCTCCCTTGCCCCCTGCCTCAGGACCCGTTGGTGACAGCGATGCCTCCGACTGCATGTCTCCTTGCCTCTGCCAATGTGCAGAATGAGAGAGAGGGAAAAAGGTTTGCTCACTCAGCAGAAGTTCTCTCAAGGCTGCTGCCATTTTTCCAAAGTTGCACAAAAATCCACAAAATCTTTTTATCACCAATAACCCGATCGCAACACACCGGCTGGCGGTCTCCAACAGTGCACCGACCCAAAAAGTTAGCGAGGCACTGTCACTAATCAGCCAGCATTTTTATGCTGAAAATAGGTTCAGGGGTGGAGCGGCAGCGGTGTGCACGTTAATTGTGTCATCACTGCCGCAACCCCATACCACCATGGAAATCGGCCGATCAGGGCGCAAGTGGACAACACTTGAAAAACGCGCGCAGTAAATTTTGGACGTGGCGGCCAGTTGACGGCAAAGCAGCGGCCATTGGATTCTGCCGCATGGCCGCTCAAACGGACATTAACGGGCCTTATCGGGACCCTCAAATTCGGCCCCCAAATCTTGAGGCATAAGTATAAGATAGTCACTAATAAACCCAATAGGGAATTCAGGATAAAAATCTTCACCTAGAGTGTTTTGAGAATATGGATCTCGCTGCCAGAAGGAATGGTTGAGGTGAGTCGGATTGATGCATTTAAGGGGAAGCTAGATAAACACACGAGGCAGAAAGGAATAGGGTTAGATGAAGAAAGATGGGAGGAGGCTTGTGTGGAGCATAAACACCGACTTGGATCTGTTGGGGCGAGTGGACTGTTTCTATGCTGTACATAAGAACATAAGAACACGAGAAATAGGAGCAGGAATAGGCTATACGGCCCCTCAAGCCTGCTCCCCACTCTATATGGTCATGGCTGATCATCGATCTCAACTCCACTTTCCTGCCCAATCTTCATCTCCCTTGATTTGCCTAGACTCTAAAAATCTATCTATCTCAGCCTTGAATATATTCAGAGACTCAGCATCCACAGCCTCTGCGGCAGAGATGATCTAACTGTGTAGAGGGAGCTTTACTCTGTATCTAACCCGTGCTGTAACTGCCCTGGGAGTGTTTGATGGGGCAGTGTAGAGGGAGGTTTACTTTCTATTTAACCTATGCTGTACCCGCCTTAGGAATTACATTTTTTTTAAATTATTCGTTTATGGGATTAGGGCGTCAATGGCAAGCCTAGCATTTATTTCCAATCCCTAATTGCCCTTGAGAATATGGTGGTGGGCCGCCTTCTTGAAACGCTGCAGATCATGTGGTGAAAGTACTCCCACAGTGCTGTTAGGGAGGGAGGTCCAGGATTTTGACCAAGCGACAACGAAGGAACGGTGATATACTTCCAAGTCAGGATGGTGTGTGACTTGGAGGGGAACGTGACGGTGGAGGTGTTCCCATGCACCTGCTGCCCTTGTCCTTCAAGGTGGTAGAGGTTGTGGGGTTGGGAGGTGCTGCCGAAGAAGCCTTGGCGAGTTGCTGCAGTGCATCTTATAGATGGTACACAATGCAGCCACGGTACGTTGGTGATGAAGGGAGTGAATGTTAAAGGTGGTGGATGGGTTCCCAATCAAGCGGGCTGCTTTGTCCTGGATGGTGTCAAGCTTATTGAGTGATGGAGCTGCACTCATCTAGCCAAGTGGAGAGTATTCCATCACACTCCTGATTTGTGCCTTGTAAATGTGGAAAGGCTTTGGGGAGTCAGGAGGTGAGAAATTCGCTGGAGAATACCCAACCTCTGACCTGCTCTTGTTGACACAGTATTTATGTGGCTGGTCCAGTTAAGTTTCTGGTCAATGGTTACCCCCCAGGATGTTGATGATGGGGGATTCGGTGATGATAATGCTGTTGAATGTCAAGGAGTAGTGGTTAGACTCTCGCTTATTGGAGATCGTCATTGCCTGGCACTTGTGTGGCGCGAATGTTTCTTGCCATTTACCAGTCCAAGCCTGAATGTCATCCAGGACTTGTTGCATGCGGGCATGGACTGCTCCATTATCTGAGGAGTTGCGAATGGAGGGAAGGTCATTGATAAAGCAGCTGAAGAACTCCTGCAGCAATGTCCTGGGGCTGTGATGATCGACCTCCAACCACCACAACCATCTTCCTTTGTGTTAGGTATGACTCCAGCCACCTGATTCCCATTGACTTCAGTTTTACTAGTGCTCCTTGATGCCACACTCGGTCAAATGCTACCTTGATGTCAAGGGCAGTCACTCTCACCTCACCTCTGGAATTCAGTACTTTTGTCTATGTTTGTACCAAGGCTGTAATGAGATTTGGAGCCAAGTGGTCCTGGTCCAAAACTGGGCATCGGTGAGCAGGTTATTGGTGAGTAAGTGCTGCTTGATAACACTGTTGATGTCCATCACTTTGCTGATGATTGAGAGTAGACTAATGGGTGAGGGGGGGGGGGGGGGGGGCGGGGTGGCGGTGGTGGTAACTGGCCGAATTGGATTTGTCCTGCTTTTTGTGACAGGACATACCTGGGCAGTTTTCCACATTGTTGGGTGCATGCCAGTATTGTAGCTGTACTGGAACAGCTTGGCTAGAGGTGCGGTTAGTTCTGGAGCACAAGTCTTCAGCACGACAGGCGGGATGTTGTTGGGGCCTATAGCCTTTGCTGTATCCAGCGCACTCAGCCATTTCTTGATATCACATGCAGTGAATTGAATTGGCTGAAGATTGGCTTCTGTGATGGGCGAGAACCTCAGGAAGAGGTCAATATGGATCATCCATTCGGCACTTCTGGCTGAAGATGGTTGTAAACGCTTCAGCCTTGTCTTTTGCACTCACATGCTGGGCTCCGCCATTATTGAGGATGGGGATATTAATGGAGCCTCCTTTTCGCGTTAGTTGTTAAATGGTCCACCACCATTCACAACTGGACGTGGCAGGACTACAGAGCTTTAATCTGATCCATTGGTTTTGGGATCGTTTAGCTACTGCTTTTTAGGATGCATGTAGTCCTGTATGGCAAGCTCCCCAGGTTGATACTTTATTTTGAGGAATGCCTGGTGCTGCTCCTGGCATGCTTTTGTGCACTCTTCATTGAACGAGGGTTGGTCCCCTGGCTTGATGGTAATTGTAGAGTGAGGGATATGCTGGGCCATAAGGTTACAGATTCTCGTGGAATATAATTCTGCTGCTGCTGATGGCCCACAGCCTCTCATGGATGCCCAGTTTTGAGTTGCTAGATCTGTTCTATCCCCTTTAGCACAAAGGTAGTGCTACATAACACGGTGGATGGTGTCCTCAGTGTGAAGATGGAACTTTGGCTCCACAATGACTATGTGGTGGTTGCTCCTACCAATGCTGTCATGGATAGGTGCATCTGTGACAGGTAGATTGGTGTGGACGAGGTGAAGTAGGTCTTTTCCCTTGTGTTGGTTCTCTCACCACCTGCTGCAGACCCAGTCTGGCAGCTATGTCCTTCCGGGTTCTGCCAGCATGGTCAGTAGTCGTGCTACCGAGCCACTCTTGATGATGGACATTGAAGTCCTCCACCCAGAGTACATTCTGTACCCTTGCTACTCTTAGTGCTTCTTCAACAAGTGGTGTTCAACACGGAGTAGTACGGAGCGAGGGTGGTAGATGATAATCAGCAGGAGGTTTTCTTGCGCATGCTTGACCTGAAGCCATGAGACTTCATGCAGTCCAGAGTCAATGTCAAGGATTCCCAAGGCCACTCCCTCCCTCCCGACCATAAACCACTGTGCTGCCATCCCTGGTGGGTCTGTCGTGCCGGTGGGACAAGATATACCCAGGGATGATGATGGAGGAGTCTGGGACATTGGCTGAAAAGTATGATTCTGCATGACTATGTCAGGCTGTTGCTTGACTAGTCTGTGGGACTAGTCAAGCAACTAGTCCCACAGATGTTGGTGAGAAGGACTTTGCAGGGTTGACTTGGCTGGGTGTGCTGTTGTCATGTCCATAGTTGGTGCCGAGTTCGATGCCGGGTGGTTATCCAGTTTTATTCTTATTATTGTTTTTTGTAGCGGTTGTGTACAACTGAATGGCTTGCTAGTCCATTTTAGAGGGCAGTTAAGAGTCAACCACATTGCTGTGGGTCTGGAGTCCCATATAGGCCAGACCGGGTAAGGAAGGCAGATTTCCTTCCCTAAAGGACATTGGTGAACCAGATGGGTTTTTACAACAATCTGGTAGTTTCATGGCCTCTAGATTTATTTAATTAACTGAATTTAAATTCCCCAGCTGCCATGGTGGGATTTGAACTCATGTCTTTGGATCATGAGTCCAGGCCTCTGGACTAGTCCAGGCCTCTGGACTAGTCCAGGCCTCTGGACTAGTCCAGGCCTCTGGACTAGTCCAGGCCTCTGGACTAGTCCAGGCCTCTGGACTAGTCCAGTGATGTTACCACTATGCCACTGTTTGATGGGGCAGTGTAGAGGGAGCTTTACTCTCTATTTAACCTGTGCTGTAACTGCCTTGGAATGTTTGATGAGGCAGTGTCATAGCATCATAGAATCATAGAATGATACAGAATTCAGCCCATGATATCTGTACCGGTACTTTGACGGAGCTATCCAATTAGTCCCATTACACTGCCTTTTCTTCATAGCCCTGCAAGTCTTTCCCCTTCACGTATTTATCTAATTCCCTTTTGAAATTTATTATTGAATCTGCTTTCACCACCCTTTCAGTCAGTGCATTTCAGATCACTCGCTGTGTTAAAAAGAAAATCCTCCTCCTCATGCCTCTGGTTCTTTTGCCAATTATCTTAAATCTGTCCTCTGGTTACCAACCGTTCTGCAACTGGCAACCATTTCTCCTTATTTACTCTTCATGGTTTTTGAACACCTCAATTAAATCTCCCTTTAGCCTTCTCTGCTCTAAGGAGAACAATCCCAGCTTCTCCAATCTCTCCAGGTATCTCAAGTCCCTCATCCCTGGAACCATTTTAGTAAATCTATTCTGCACCATCTCCAAGGCCTTGACATCCTTCCTAAAGTGCAATGCCCACAATTGGACATAATACTCCAGCTGAGGCTGAACCAATGGTTTATAAAGATTTAGCATAACTTCATTGCTTTTGTACTCTACAGCCTGGATATTAACATGGGTGGGTTGTGTAGGCAGCGGGACAGAGTTTTGGACCCAGAAATCCGGGTTTCCCCGCACGCTCCACAGCGTGCATCTTTCCTCCATGGCAGGTTCTCGCCGGAAGTCAGCTGGTTGACAAGTTTGGCTTCCAGTCAGACGGGGAGGAATCTGGAGCAGGCCACAGCTGCAGGTAGGTCCGATCCCCGACATCTGGGGGTCCGACGCTGGGGGGGCTCCGTTTCCGGGGGGGATCCGATCCCAAAGGGTAGCCCGATTCCCGACCTGGGGGTGTCTGATCCTGGGGGGGACTCCAATCCCGGGGGGAATCCAATCCCAAGGGGTGGTCCGATCCCAGGGGGTGGTCCAATTCCCGACCCCCGGGTCTTTGTATGGTGGGGGGATCTGATGCGGAGGAGCTAGCAGCACCAGGGTGAAGCACTTCTGCTCTTCCTGGCCCACAAGCAGTGCTCTAAAGGCACTTACCCTTTCCTCGAAACTGTCCTTGCCTCCCTTCAGCTGCTGGTTTACCAAGGCCTGGGAAACCGGGCCGGCCACTGTTAAACCTGCTAAGCAGGTTAATTCGGAGGCTGCCACCCTCATTAAAATATTTAAATTGCCAACCCACCTCCTGGGAGTAAGTTGGCTGCCCGCCTCTTGACCTACCTGTGTTAAACCCGGAAGTGGGTGGGTTGGAATCGGTCTGGAGATTTTAAAAATGTTAACATCTGTCTTGATCCCACCACCCATTTTCAGGGGTTAAAAATCAAAGATCCCGTCTGCATTTTTTTGCAACCTTCTCAACTTGTCCTTCCATGTTCAAAGATTTGTGTACATAAACCCCCAGTCTCTCTGTTCCTGCACCTCCTTTAAAATTGTACCATTTAGTTTATATTGCCTCTCCTTGTTCTTCCTACAAAAATGCATCACGCCAAACTTCTCTGCATTAAATTTCACCTGTCATAGAATCATAAAATCATAGAAATTTACAGAAGGAGGCCAGGTCGGCCCATCTTGTCTGCGCCGGCCAACAAAGATTTATCCAGCCTAATCCCACTTACCAACTCTTGGTCCATAGCCCTGTAGGTTACAGCATTTCAAGTGCACATCCAAGCACTTTTTAAATGTGGTGACGGTTTCTGCCTCTACCACCCTTTCAGGCAGTGAGTTCCAGACCCCCACAACCCTCTGGGTGAAGAAATTTCCCAACAAATCTCTGTTTCGCCACAGATGTAATGTTTTATACAGTTCAAGCATAACCTCCCTGCACTTGTATTCTATGCCTCGGCTAATAAAGGCAAGTATTCAGTATGCCTCCTTAACCATCTTATCTACCTGGCCTGCTACTTTCAGGGATCTGTGGACATGCACTCCAAGGTCCCTTTGTTCCACGACAGTTCTCAGTGTCCTATCATTTAATGTGTAATCCCTTGCCTTGTTAGCCCTTCCAAAAATGGATCCCATGGGCACCTCACACTTCTCCGGATTGAATTCCATTTGCCACTGTTCTGCCCATCTAACCAATTAATTGATATCTTCCTGCAGTCCGCAGCTTTCTTCTTCATTATCAACCACACAGCCGATTTGAGTGTCATCTGAAAACTTCTTAATCATACCGCCTGCATTCAAGTCTAAATCATTGATATATACCACAACAAGCAAGGGACCTAGTACTGAGCCCTGCGGAACCCCACTAGAAACAGCCTAACAGTCACAAAAACACCTATCAACCATTACCCTTTGCTTCCTGCCTCTGAGCCAATTTTGGATCCAACTTGCCACCTTGCACAGGATCCCATGGGCTTTACTTTCATGACCAGTTTGCCATGTGGGACCTTATCAAAAGCTTTGCTAAAATCCATATACACTACATCAAATACACTACCCTCATCGACCCTCCTTGTTACCTCCTTAAAAAATTCAGTTAAGTTAGTCAGACATGACCTTCCCTTAGCAAATACGTGCTGACTGTCCTTGATTAATTTGTGTCTTTCTAAGTGAAGATTTATCCTGTCCCTCAGAATTTTTTCCAATAATTTTCCACCACCGAGGGTAGGCTGACTGGCCTGTAATTACTCGGTCTATCCCTTTCTCCCTTTTTAAACAAAGGTACAATATTAGCAGTTCGCCAGTCCTCCGGCACCACACCTGTAGCCATAGAGGATTGGAAAATGATGTTCGGAGCCTCTGCTATTTCCTCTTTTGCTTCTCTTAACAACCTGGGATAGATTTCATCCGTGCCTGGGGATTTATCCACTTTCAAAGCTGCTAAGCCCCTTAATACTTTCTCTCTCACTATGTTTGTTTCATCTAATATTTCACACTCCTCCTCTCTAATTGCAATGTCTGCATCGCCCCTCTCTTTTGTGAAAACAGTCACAACGGACTTGTTTTTCGGTTTTTTGCATTTCGCCCGTTTCACGATGGATTCAAAAATTTAGCGGCAGGTTAACGTTATCGCCAGAGTGAGCAACTTTTGCCAAATAAAAGCTCACGAGGAGCATTAGCGCTAACTCTGGTGTTGCACCACACCAGAGCCGAAAGTTCCAGTGCTAAAAAAAGTCGATCATTCTGCACATACAAAATTTTTTTTTCCCCGCGCTTTTGGTCTGCTGTCCAGTTTCAAACACTAATGCAGAGCGCGGCTGTGCACATGCGCAGTACACCCGGGGCTGAATTAGTCATTTTACATTTGGATTTTGATGTTGGAGGACGACGATTCAAGACAGCGTGCCAGGCGGTTCAGCCACAAGGCTAATGAAGCTGTCATGAGGGCTGTGGAAAGAAGGTGGCAGAAGTTGCATCGTAGGGGTGGATCTAGACCCCTGCCATCCATTTTTAAAAGGATTTGGAGGGAAATCGCTGAAGAGATCTCTGCCTCAGACACTGTGATCAGGACTGTCACACAGTGCCAAAAGAAGTTTAATGATCTTTGAAGGGTCATTAGAGTGAGTACAATTTTAATTCATGTACTCCTTCATTACTTCAATTATAAATCTGGCACACTATTTGTTCTCATGCTGTTGGTGCCTCTCACACTCTGTGGGTTTCCTCCTAAAATGCATGCCACATAGGTAGGCTTAGTTTGGCACCCTATTTGCCATGAATGATCTTTACACATTATTAAGATTACTTTCTGAGATCTCATAAGATGGCTCCGCAGTTCGATGTCCTCCTGATGAACCATGTGCAACTTCCAAGGCCATTAAGCAGAGGACTGTCTTACATTAAGACAGTATGGTATAAGTGCTTTGGTGGCTATCTGCCACAAGAGCAGATGGACCCTCTTGTAAAAATTCCTATTTTCATCTTTGCATGCCAAGAAGTCACATAATCACCGCGAGCAGGTGCGGACAGGCGGCAGTCTGCCTCAGACCCGACTCTGGCGCAGCTTCAATCCACCCCTGTTCCACCATCGGCATTCAGCTCCTCTGAGGACAACGTGACGTTCTCGGGGTTTGACAACTCCGAGGCTCCTGGGACTAGTGGTGTATAGCAATGCAGTTCTGGGGTCGAATCCCATATGCCATCTCTCCGGAAGGTGAGTCGGCAAAGTCGGTCTGCTGACAGACAAGCAGATGTGGAACTGGACATGGTGGGAATGTCCAGGGAGAGCATCCAGGTCAGCCGTCAGCTCCTTGAGATCTTGGGTAGTATTCCCGCTAGCATCGACAGTCTCAAAGCGACCATTATGGAGGTAGGGTCGTAGCTTGTCAGTGCGAGCCGTGATACCTGCGAGGTCATCACTACCCACACAAGGCTGGTGGCCCAGCAGTGACACTGGAGTCCCTGAGAGTGTGGCGTGAACTCTTGTGGAATATGGCGCATCACAGGCACAAGCTCTGCTTCAGCTTGGGCAGGTGATGAAGTCCTAAACCCTCCCACCATACTCTCTGCGTTCTCCAGTGTCACACCCAAACCCAAACCACCTGTAACTGGCGACACCGATGAAGAGGCTAGCCAGTCAGAAGCCGGCCTTCCACGCCACGAGCTGGTCCAGTGTGTCTCCAGGTGGCATCTCCATTGTCTCTCCCCCCAACACAGCAATGCTCTGGCAACGTTGCTGCACACCATCTTGGTGCCACTTTGTTAGGAGCAGCAAGCAAGGCAGGGTGATAAGGGGAACAGGGGCAAAAGCCGGTGGGAAAAAAATAGTGGGGCAGGATATTATGTTGCTGCATTATGTTGTTGATGCTGGATGCATCATATGTTTAATGTCACACTATTATTATGTTCTGGATTATGTTGTTGATAATGTTGTTGAATGATCAGACTGCTGGATGTAGCTAATTATTTTATATTATTATTAAAATTTCACAATGAAGGTTACATTATAAAGTTTCAAATGTTACAATGTTTAACCATTCCTGTGTAGTGTCTCATTTGCAGTTTAAGAGGAATAGTCAACATGCTGGGATAGAGTGGCCAGGCAACGCTCAAACGTACCATTCACTCTTCAAGCAAAGTGTTCAATTATGAGCTGCCAACGTAAGGTTTTTGCAGCGGCGAAATCTCCACAATGTCTCTCCTGTGGTTGTGGTGGGGGTGGTGGTGGTGGCATTGGTTCCTCGCCAGGCTCCTCTTCCTCGTCTTCCTCCTCCTCCTCCTCCTCCTCCACCCCTCTCCTGAAGTGGTTCTGCAATCCCCATTGGCAATTCCTGTCCCCTTATGATGGCTAAGTTGTGTAGCATGCAGCACACCACAATGAACTCAGAGACCTGCTTCGGGGAGTATTGCAGGCAGCCTTCAGAGTAGTCCAGGCATCGGAAGTGCCAATTGCCTGTTTTACGATGTTGTTGTGGCTGCATGGCTCTCATTATAGTGATGCTCGGCTTCTGTCTGAGGGTTCCGGAGGGGGGTCATGGCCTTGTGGTTGGCGCTGGAACGTGCATGAGATACTGCTCTCATGCAAGATGAAAGCATCATGGATGCTCCCTGGATATTGGGCATTGACTGCCATGGTGCGCTGAGTATGGTTGCAGACGATCTGTACGTTCACGGAGTGGAATCCCATTCATTTTCGGAAAACCTCAGGATTCTGTAAAGTTGCTCGCAAGACGATGTGCGTACAGTCAAGGGCACCCTGAACTTTGGAGAAGCCAGCAAATCATCCAAAACCTGCAACCCTCTCATTTTGGGTCTCCTTGGTCATTGAGAAGTTTATGAAGTCCATTCTGTGTGCATACAGTGCAGTAGTCACCTGGCTAATGCAGCAATATGTAGCGTGCTGCAAGATGGAGCATATGTCCCCCGCTGATGCCTGAAAGGAGCCGGAGGCATCGAAGGCAAGTGGCACAGTCACCTTCACCTCAACGGGCATTGCAGTCCTGTTGCCGCTGGTCAGCTGTAGGTCTGCCGATAGGAGCTGGCATATCACTGTGACCGCCTCTTTTTGGAAGCGCAGCCTTCTAACACACTGAGCTGTCATGTTTGTAACCTTCACATAACTGCAATCTTTATGTAACAACACTGTACACTGTATACACCTAAGTAATGCACATCTTGACCATAGGGGGTGAACTTGTGGGAGACACTCCTCACCTGGTCATCCAGGTATATAAAGGGAGGTCCCACGCAGGGTCATCACTTCTTGGTCCTGTGAATAAAGGTACAGGTCACAGAATGACCTTGTCTCCAGTATGTGCCTCGTGTTGATTTGCTGTAGTGTGTAAGGATACAACATTTGGCGACGAGAAGCGGGAATCAACGACTCAAGAGAATGGCCACCGGTAGCACGGAGAAACGGTACTGTGTTGGTGAGGACTGGGACAATTTCGTTGAGAGGCTCCAGCAGAGCTTTGTCATGAAGGACTGGCTGGGAACGGCAGCGGCTGACAAGCGGAGGGCGCATCTACTAACCAGCTGTGGACCTAAGACGTACGCGCTGATGAAAGACCTGCTCGCACCCAAGAGGCCGGTGGACAAGACTTTCGAGGAGCTCAGCAAACTGATCGGTGAGCACCTCAAACCGGCAAGTAGTATACACATGGCCCGACACTGATTCTATATGCACCATCATTGGGAAGGGCAGAGCATACCGGACTTCATTGTGGACCTTTGGTGCTTGGCCAGCCTCTGTAAGTTCACAGACGCCTGCAGGGGGGAGATGTTACGGGATTTCTTAATCGAGGGCATTGGTCATGCCGGGATTTTTAGGAAGCTAATTGAGACCAAGGACTTGACCTCGGAAACAACAGCGTTGATGGCTCAAACCTTCATGGCGGGGGAGGAGGAAACCAAGATCATATACACGCGCAAAACTGCTCCCAACGTGGTGATGGAGCAGGGAGTTAACATGGTAAACGCGACTCAGAACCCCGCAGGCAGGCAAGGGCAATTCGACACCAACCAGGCAGTAACAGACTCTAGGGTGGGTCATCAACAGAGACAATGGCAGGTTGAACGGACATTTACACCATCACAAGGGACAATACGTCCCGGGATGGGACCATTGACACCCACAAGCAGAGTGCTCAAGAGTAATCAAAGAGACAATCAGAGAGGAATGCCTGGTAACAACTCTTTTGTTCACTACAATCTCAGCTCATGCTGGAGGTGCGGGGGCAAACATGCTGTGAAGACTTGCAGGTTTCAACAATTCATCTGCAGAAGTTATAACTTGAGTGGACATTTAGCCAGGATGTGCAGGAAGCCCGCAGCGAGGCTGGTTTACGAAGCGGATGAACCACAAGAAGGGTCTGCAAGGCAGGGGTATGCCTGGGACATAGCAATGGACGCTGAAGTTCAGCGGGTTCAGGTGGCAAACATCCACAGCTCATACACAAAGACGCCACCTATGATGATGAGAGTACTGTTAAACGGCATCCCGGTACGCATGGAGCTGGACACAGGAGCCAGCCAGTCACTCATGAGTGTCCAACAATTCGAGAAACTGTGGCCACTCAGAGCTAGCAGACCCAAACTTGAACGCATTGACACGCAATTATGGACGTACACCAAAGAGATCATCCCAGTGCTAGGCAGTGCAATGTTGGTGGTCACACATAATAGATCTTAGAACCGGCTGCCACTCTGGATTGTCCCGGGAAATGGTCCCGCGCTTTTGGGGAGGAGCTGGCTAGCCGAGATGAACTGGAAATGGGGGGATGTGCATGCCATTTCATCTGTGGAGCGAAGTTCATGCTCACAGGTCCTACAAAAGTTTGAGTCATTATTTCAACCTGGCGTCAGGACTTTCAAAGGCACCAAAGTAGTGATACGCATCACCCCGGATGACACACCAGTGCACCACAAAGCTGTGCTGTATGTGATGCGGGAGAAAATTGAAAGTGAGTTGGACAGGTTGCTAAGAAAGGGCATAATTTCGCCCGTTGAATTCAGCGACTGGGCAAGCCCCATCGTCCCTGTTCTAAAAACGGATGGCTCGGTCAGGATCTGCGGCGACTACAAGGCCACCATCAACCGAGTGATCCTTCAGGACCAATACCCGCTTCCGAGAGCGGAGGATCTTTTTGCCACGCTGGCAGGCGGCAAGCTGTTCACCAAGTTGGACCTCACTTCAGTCTACATGACCCAGGAACTGGCCGAAGAATCCAAGCTACTGACCAACATCACCACGCACAAGGGGCTGTTTGTCTACAACAGGTGTCCGTTTGGCATTTGTTCAGCAGCCGCTATCTTTCAGAGGAACATGGAAAGCCTGCTCAAATCCATCCCCGGAACAATCGTATTTCAGGACTACATCCTTATCACGGGTCGAGACACCGAGGAACACCTCCACAACCTGGAGAAGGTGCTACGCCGACCGGACCAGTTAGGCCTGCGACTAAAGAAGTCCAAGTGTGTGTTTTTGGCCCCAGAGGTCGAGTTTTTGGGCAGGAGGGTTGCCGCAGACGGGATCTGGCCTATCGAATCTAAAATGGAGGCGATCCATCGTACGCCCAGGCCCGGCAGCACATTGGAGTTGCGTTCATTTCTGGGACTATTGAACTGTTTCGTGAACTTTCTGCCGAACTTGAGCACATTGTTGGAGCTGCTACATGTGCTCCTGCATAAGGGTTGTGATTGGTTTTGTGGGGACTGTCAGGAACGGGCTTTCAATCGGGCGCGGAACCTGCTTTGTTCTAATAAGTTATTGACCCTGTATGAACCCTGTAAGAAATTGGTTTTGACATGCGATGCATCATCCTATGGGGTTGGGTGCGTGTTGCAGCAGAGTAATGATGAGGGCCAACTCCAACCTGTGGCTTATGCCTCCAGGTTGCTCTCCCAAGCAGAAAGGGGGTATGGGATGGTTGAAAAGGAGGCACTCGCATGTGTCCATGGGGTGAAAAAGATGCACCAGTACCTTTTTGGCAGAAGGTTCGGGTTAGAAATGGACCACAAGCCGTTAACATCCCTGTTGTCTGACAGCAAGGCTGTCAATGCCAATGCGTCAGCTCGCGTACAGCGATGGGCTCTCATGCTGGCTGCGTATGACTACACCATACGGCACCGGCCAGGCACCGAAAATTGCGCTGACGCGCTCAGCAGGCTTCCACCTGCCACCACTAAGGGGGCAGCGGAGCAAAGCGCTGAGATGGTCTTGGCTGTCGATGCCTTTGACAGCGCAGGCTCCCCCATCACAGCCCATCAGATCAAAACCTGGAGAAACAGAGATCCTCTCCTATCTCTGATTAAGAAATGTGTCCTGACTGGGGATTGGGCGCCCGCACATGGAGCATGCCCTGAAGAGGTCAGAGGATGGATGAACTCTCCATCCAAGTCGACTGCCTACTATAGGACAGCCGAGTATTCATGCCCCAGAAGGGAAGGGAAGCATTCATCAGGGAACTCCACAGCGAGCACCCAGGCATTGTGTTAATGAAGGCCATTGCCTGGTCACATGTATGGTGGCCGGGAATTGATGTAGACCTGGAACACTGTGTTCGCAGGTGCACGACGTGTGCCCAGCTGGGCAATGCCCCCAGGGAGGCCCCACCCAACCCGTGTCCCTGGCCCGCCAAGCCATGTTCACATATTCATGTAGACTACGCGGGCCCGTTCATGGGAAAAATGTTCCTCATTGTTGTTGATGCGTACTCGAAATGGATCGAATGCATCATATTGAATACGTGCATGACATCCACCACAGTGGAGAGTCTGCGTGCGGTCTTTGCAACCCACGGTTTCCCGGACATCCTGGTTAGTGACAACGGCCCGTGTTTCACTAGCTATAAATTCCGGGAGTTCATGTTGGGTAATGGCATCAAACATGTCAGGACAGCGCCGTTCAAGCCGGATTCCAATGGCCAGACGGAACGTGCGGTCCAAATCATAAAGCAAGGCATGCTCCGGATTGAAGGACCCTCCCTTCAATACCGTCGATCATGCCTCTTGCTGGCCGACAGGTCCCGACTGCACTCGCTCACGGGAGTCCCGCCCGCAGAACTACTCATGAAATGTACACTTAAAACTCGGCTGTCCCTCATTCATCCAGTCTTGTCAGACATTGTTGAGGGCAAGCGCCAGTCCCAAAATGAGTGCCACGACCGTAACTCAAAGGGGAGATGTATAGAAATCGATGACCCTGTATTTGTTCTTAATCACGCTGTGGGGCCCAAGTGGCTCGAGGGTACTGTAATTGGTAAAGAGGGGAATAGGGTCATAGTGGTCAGACTCAACAATGGACAGATATGCCGCAAGCATCTGGACCAAGTAAAACAAAGATTCAGCATGGACACTGAGGAACCTGAGGAAAATCATGAGATGCTGCCCACACCACCGCCAGTGAATGAGCAACAAGAACCGTCAGCAGCATGCACAGTCCCTGCGGCCAGCCCGGATGAGCCGGAATCACCACAGGTGACAAAGACGCATGCCAAGGCTCAACAACCAGAGCCCCAACTGCGGCGCTCCACGAGAGAGCGTCGACCGCCTGAAAGACTCAATCTTTGACCCAAATACGTTTGGGGGGGGGGGGGGGGGAGGTGGTGTCATGTATGTAACCTTCACATAACTGTAACCTTTATGTAATAATACTGTACACTGTATACACCTGAGAAATGCACACCTTGACCACAGGGGGTGAACTTGTGGGAGACACTCCTCACCTGGTCATCCAGGTGTATAAAGGGAGGTCCCACGCAGGGTCATCACTCCTTGGTCCTGTGAATAAAGGTACAGGTCACAGAGTGACCTTGTCTCCAGTATGTGCCTCATGTTGATTTGCTGTAGTGTGTAAGGACACAACATGAGCGATGTTCCCTGTAAACTCGTGGGGGGGTAAGGCCTCCTCTCCATACATCTGGACCTCTTCGATTATGTTGCAATTGATCAATAGACTTCTTCCAGCTCGAAGCCGTATGAATATAGCAGCCAGGATTACCGGCTCCCGACCTAGCATGGCCCCCATCTTTTAAAATGTCCTTAAATGTCCTTTCTAAAACAAACTAGAAACTCACATAAACTTCACAATCAAAAGTATGCAGTAACATAGCATTCTTCTCCAAATCCTTTTAATCACTCACAACTGTGACTTTCTTCTCTGTTTTCAACATGGCGCTGTTAGTGCCTGGGTCCATCTGGTTTTTCTGTGGGTTCTTGAGTGGATGCTAAATCGGGCGAAATGCTTGAAAATTCCGCCCGGGGTGTTAGCGCAGTGATGCACGACGATTTACGTCATTCAAACGGTCAAAACAAAGACGGGGCGCTAAGTTTAACGCCGCTGCGAAACCATTGCCGAAAATTCCGCCCGGTGTGCAAAATCACGTGTGCCTCATTTCACGCCCCCCAAAAAAATCATTTTTACATCCCGCCGAGGCGCTAAGTGGGACGCAAATGAGCCGAAAATCCAGCCCAAGGTGTTCATTAAGAACTATATCCATGTCTTCTGCCTCCACACACAGATTGCCTCTATGGTCTCAAATCGGCCCTACTCTTTCTTTTGTGATCCTCTTGCTTTTAATGTATTTAAAAAACATCGTTGGGTTTTTCTTGATTTTACTTGCCAACATTCTTTCATGCTCTCTATTTGCTTTCCTAATATCCTTTTTATTTTCACCCCTGCACTTTCTATACTCCTCTAGAGTTTCTGCAGTATCGAGTCCTCGGTATCTGTCATAAGCCTCCCTTTTTTTCTTTATCCTACCCTGTATGTCCCTTGACATCCAGGGGCTCTAGATTTGTTAGTTCCACCCTTTTTCTTTAAGGAAACATACTTGCCCTGAATGCTCAGGATCTCCTTGAATGCCTCCCACTGCTCTGACACTGATTTACCTTTAAGTAGCTTTTTCCAATTCACTTTGGCTAAATCCCATCTCAGCTTAGCAAAATTGTTTTTTCCCCAATTGAGAATTTTTATTCCTGGTCTATCTTTGTCCTTTTCCATAACTACCCTAAATCTAACTGAATTATGATCACCAGCACCAAAATACTCTCCCATTGTCTTGCGTCTGCCCATTTTACCAGTCTGTCTGTGTCCTTCTGAAGTCTGTTACTATCCTCCTCATTGTTTACTAATTTCCAAGTTTCGTATCATTTGTAAACTTTGAAATTATGTCTTGTATACCCAAGTCCAGGTCATTAATATATATCAAAAAGAGAATTGGCCCTAATACGAACCCCTGGGGATACCACTGTATACTTCCATCCAGTCTGAGAAAGAACCATTCATCAATGCTCTCAGCTTCATGTCTGTTGGAGCCCCTCCACATGGAGTTGGAGACAGTGAGTGAGAAGGTCACGGAGGTGCTGTGTATCTCCTGCACTATTTGTTCCAGATTTCAGTATTTTTCATCTACAATGGTGCAGTATTTCTAACTTGCCACCAGAGGGCGTAATTAAGCTGTGTAAAGTTTAGTTTAATGACACCAGCAGTTTGGCATTACAGTGGGGCCAAAATTGCCTCTCTCCTTAAGGCTTGTGACCACCGCAAATCGGCGGCAGAGTGGAGTGATGCCGACTTTTCGTGGAATGGCCACTGATAGCCCAAGTGTCCTTCCGAAGTTTCCCGGCGGTATCCCGATACCTTTCCCCCCACCGCTCCGCTGCTGCCAATCCATGTTAAGTATGTCATCAACGTGCGCACCACCGATCTGCCCCCCGATGGCGACATTCCCGTCTGAAAATATTCACCCCTCTTGGGTGCCAGACCACTGGCCCGGCCAGAACCCTCCCTGGTGGCCCGAAGTTTTAAAATTGCTGGTCACGGGAATGTGGGAAGGGAGGACCTTGAGACAATCACTATCACTAGGGGGGGTAGTGCTGGACAGGCTAATGGGACTCAAGGTAGACAAGTCCCCTGGTCCTGATGAAATGCAGGGTATTAAAAGAGATGGCGGAAGTTATAGCAGATGCATTCGTTATAATCTACCAAAATGCTCTGGACTCTGGGGAGGTACCAGCGGATTGGAAAGCAGCTAATGTAACGCCTCTGTTTAAAAAAGGGGGCAGACAAAAGGCAGGTAACTATAGGCCGGTTAGTTTAACATCTGTAGTGGGGAAAATGCTTAAAACTATCATTAAGGAAGAAATAGCAGGACATCTAGATAGGAATAGTGCAATCAAGCAGACGCAGCATGGATTCATGAAGGGGAAATCATGTTTAACTAATTTACTGGAATTCTTTGAGGATATAACGAGCATGGTGGATAGAAGTGTACCGATGGATGTGGTGTATTTAGATTTCCAAAAGGCATTCGATAAGGTGCCACACAAAAGGTTACTGCAGAAGATAGAGGTACGCGGAGTCAGAGGAAATGTATTAGCATGGGTAGAGAATTGGCTGGCGAACAGAAAGCAGAGAGTCGGGATAAATGGGTCCTTTTCGGGTTGGAAATCGGTGGTTAGTGGTGTGCCACAGGGATCGGTGCTGGGACCACACCTGTTTACAATATACATAGATGACCTGGAAGAGGGGACAGAGTGTAGTGTAACAAAATTTGCAGATGACACAAAGATTAGTGGGAAAGCGGGTTGTGTAGAGGACACAGAGAGGCTGCAAAGAGATTTGGATAGGTTAAGCGAATGGGCTAAGGTTTGGCAGATGGAATACAATGTTGGAAAGTGTGAGGTCATCCACCTTGGGAAAAAAAACAGTATTTGAATGGGGAGAAATTACAACATGCTGCGGTGCAGAGGGACCTGGGGGTCCTTGTGCATGAATCCCAAAAAGTTAGTTTGCAGGTGCAGCAGGTAATCAGGAAGGCGAATGGAATGTTGGCCTTCATTGCGAGAGGGATGGAGTACAAAAGCAGGGAGGTCCTGCTGCAACTGTATAGGGTATTGGTAAGGCCGCACCTGGAGTACTGCGTGCAGTTTTGGTCACCTTACTTAAGGAAGGATATACTGGCTTTGGAGAGGGTACAGAGACGATTCACTAGGCTGATTTCGGAGATGAGGGGGTTACCTTATGATGATAGATTGAGTAGACTGGGTCTTTACTCGTTGGAGTTCAGAAGGATGAGGGGTGATCTTATAGAAACATTTAAAATAATGAAAGGGATAGACAAGATAGAGGCAGAGAGGTTGTTTCCACTGGTTGGGGAGACTAGAACTAGGGGGCACAGCCTCAAAATACGGGGGAGTCAATTTAAAACCGAGTTGAGAAGGAATTTCTTCTCCCAGAAGGTTGTGAATCTGTGGAATTCTCTGCCCAAGGAAGCAGTTGAGGCTAGCTCATTGAATGTATTCAAATCACAGATAGATAGATTTTTAACCAATAAGGTAATTAAGGGTTACGGGGAGCGGGCGGGTAAGTGGAGCTGAGTCCACGGCCAGATCAGCCATGATCTTGTTGAATGGCGGAACAGGCTCGAGGGGCTAGATGGCCTACTCCTGTTCCTAATTCTTATGTTCTTATGTTCTCTTCCCTTTAAGTGGTGATGCGACGCCGTGATGATATCATCGCGGCGGTCACTCCGCACCGCCCCCAACTTCTGCCGCTCAGCAGTTGCCACCGCTGCATATCTGCCCCTCTTGTGTAGTCACCGGCCCCATTAAGAGCGACTTCCGCATCCGAATAAAAAAAAACAACGAAGAGCGGAATTTCACTCAAGAGGCGACCTCAACCACAGCTGCTGTAAAAAACATTGAAACAGGGTGGGGGCAATTTCTACCCCAGAGTGTTTTCACCATGCAGAAGCCTCCCACTCACCTCGTAGGGAAACGAGCACTGCGCCAAGGGACAGAGGGCGAGAGGAGGTGACTAAATGCTAAGCTGAAAACATTCGGAGGTTTCTAAGTGTCAGCCGTGGTTCAGTTGGTAGCAACCTCGTGCCTGCATGCAACAAGACCTGTATAACATTCGGGCTTGGGCTGATAAGTGGTCAGTAACGTTCACGCTACACAAGTGCCAGGCAATAATCGCTGGGTTAAAATCCTGGAACTCCCTAACAGCACTGTGGATGTACCTTCACCTCAAGGTCTACAGCGGTTCAAGAAGGCACAAAAATCTAGGCTGACACTCCAGTGCAGTACTGAGGGCATGCTGCACTGTCGGAGGCCCCATCTTTCAGATGAGATGTTAAACCGAGGCCCCATCTATTCTCTCAGATGGATGTAAAAGATCCCATGGCACTGTTTTGAAGAAGAGCAGGGGAGTTATTCCTGGCCACTATTTACCCCTCAATTAACATAACAAAAACAGATTAACTAGTCATTATCACATTGCTGTGTGTGAAAGTTTGCTGTGTACAAATGGGATTGTGGGTTCGTGAGAAGCGGTGAAGGCTGGCTGTGTCTGGGGATGATGGCGTTAAGGGGCACCATATAGATAAGGATGCGGAGGGGTAAGGGTAGATAGAAGCTTGGAGACTCTAGGGGAGGGAAGGGAAGCCATTGCTGGAGATACACTGCCTGCATTTGGATAGGTTGGAAGTGGACAGCAGTGTTGTGGTTATGTTATTGCAATAATAATCTCGATGAACCTGAGTTCAAACCCCAACGTGGCAGTTTGAGAATTTGAATTCAGTTTAAAAACTCTGGAAATTAAAAATGGGTCTCTGTAAAAGTGACCATATAGCTTTGTCAGATTGTCAATTAAAACCCAACTGATTCGCTGATCTCCTTCAGGGAAGAAAACCTGCTGTCCTTACCCAGTCTGGCCTGTATGTCCCACACCAACATGGTAGACTCTTAACCGCCCTCTGAAGTGCCCTAGTGAGTCAGTGAGTTACCACCACCTTCTCAGGGGAACTAGGGATGGGAAATAAATTACCAGCCTTGCCAGCGACGTCCACATCCCGAAAGTGAATAAAGCAAAAGTTGTACAAGGGTAGTCCAATGCAACTAGAGAAGGATTGCATGGCCAACTGCGTCAAATGCCGAGGAGAGGTTAACGCATCGCTATCACGTATTCTTCATGGATTTGGTGCCAAGAGCACCTGAACTGGAGGGATTCATTCAGAGACTGATAAGATGGATGTGAGATGGGAGGGTATAACACCTGAGAGAGGAGAGGGGGGTGGTGGGGTTGGAAATGTGTGATGGGTAGAAAGGAAGGATGGAGGATGGGTTCCTTTGAGGGTTTAAAAAAATTCATTCCTGGGATGTGGGCGTCGCTGGCAAGGCCAGCATTTATTGCTCGTCCTTATTTGCCCTTGAGAAGGTGGTGGTGAGCCGCCTTCTTGAATCGCTGCAGTCCTTGAGGTGAAGGTACATCCACAGTACTGTTAGGGAGTTCCAGGATTTTGACTCAACGATTATTACCTGGCACTTATGTGGCGCGAACGTTATTTGCCACTTATTAGCTCAAGCCTGAATGTTGTACAGGTCTTGCTGCATGCAGGCACGATGGCTTCATTATCTCTGGAGTTGCGAATGGAACTGAATACTGTGCAACTATCAGTGAACATCCCCACTTCTGGGGATCCCCACTTATGATGGACTGAAGGTCATTGATGAAGCAGCTGAAGATGGTTGGGCCTAGGACACTGCCCTGAGCAACTCCTGCAGCGATGTCCTGGGGCGGTGATGATTGACCTCCACCCACCACAACCATCTTCCTTTGTGCTCGGTATGACTCCAGCCTGTGGAGAGTTTTCCCCCTGATTCCCATTGACTCCAGTTTTACTAGGGCTCCTTGATGCCACACTCGGTCAAATGCTGCCTTGATGTCAAGGGCAGCACTCTCACCTGACCTATGGATTTCAGTTCTTTTATCCATGTTGCGACCAAAGCTGTAATGAGGTCTGAAGCCGAATGTTCCTGGCGGAACCCAAACTGAGTATCGGTGAGCAGGTTATTGATGAGTAAGCTCCGATTGATACCAGTGTTGACGACACCTTCCATCACTTTGCTGATGATTGAGAGTAGACTGATGGGGCGATAATTGGCCAGATTGGATTTGTCCTGCTCTTTGTGGACAGAACATACCTGGGCAATTTTCCACATTGTTGGGTGGATGCCAGTGTTGTAGTTGTACTGGAACAGCTTGGCTAGAGGTGCGGTTAGTTCTGGAGCACAACTCTTCAGCACGACAGCCGGAATGTTGTTGGGGCCCATAGCCTTTGCTGTATCCAGTGTGCTCAGCCATTTCTTGATAACACATAGAGTGAATCGAATTGGCTGAAGACTGGCTTCTGTGATGGTGTGGACCTCAGGAGGAGGCCAAGATGGATCATCTGGCTGTAGATGGTTGTTGTGTACGTGTATATAACTGACAAACTGAGCCAGAAGAAAAGTAACTTAACTGTGCTTTTATGCTATGCAACCCAAAATGGAGTTTCAAACCGGCATGAACCAGAATGAATACAGCAACTGTGAATAGCTCCAGCTGGGTTCTAATGCCGTCCAGGTGAGCTGTAACAAATAAATAGAGTATGAACACAACATTTTCCCCCCTTTTTAAAACCACAATCTACGTACAGACAAAGTCTTTGAGATAGCCAGGTCTGATACGCTGCGACTGGCGTGGAGCTTACGGTGTTTGATCGAGGTTTTCGGGTGCCTCTGTTCCATCCTGCTGGTCTGTTGGCCTGTGAGTTGGGATCAGACTATGAGCGTTCCATCGAGTTCCATCATTGAGCTCGTAGGTGTGAGGGCTGAACTTTCGCCCTATCTGTTTTGGAGGCGAAAGTGAAGATGCGAGCTTATGACTCCGGTTTAGGCGCTTAAGTCTGACCCAATCTCCGTTCTTCAGTTGGGGCTTTTGAACGTGTCGTTTGTCTCAGTGTACGACTTCGCTTTTCATTGGCATTCTGAAATCTGGGATGCGAGTGTGGTTACCTTTGCGCTAGGTTTGGCTGGGGGTTTGAGAATGTCCAATAGCCAGCGAAGATTCCGCCCAATCATCAGCTTACCCGGGTGCCTTCCCCGTTAGCGAGTGCTTTGTTGAACGGTATATGCAGAGAATGGTTTGAACTGCTTCGTTGAATGTTTGGCCTGCTGCAGATTGGCCTCAAACCCTCTTTGATGACGCGGTTAAAACCTTCAACACCTCCGTTGCTTTGAGGATTGTACCGAGCAGTAAGGCGATGCTCGATAGCATGATGAGTAAGGAAATCCGCAAACTGGTCGGACACAAACTGTGTCCATTGTCAGTGATTTTGACCTCTGGGAGGCCCCACCTTGTGAACATACGCTGTAGAATAGTGACGATCGTTGATGAGGTCACTGAACTTCTTGTAGCGATTTCTGACCATTTGGAATGCAGGTCATGTACTACAACAGGGAAACGCTGGTGTTGTGGAGCTGCTTCAACTGGACCGAAGATATCTAACTGAAGTTGTTGCCATGGTCTTTGTGGCCATGGAATGGGTTTCTTTGGCGTTGTATTGTTTGTGGCCTTTTCGCTCAGACTGCATACTTTGCAGTGTGAGACAAACTCCTCGATACGACTGTCAATCCCAGGCCACCATACTGAATCTCAACAGCTCTGCTTCATGCGGACAATGCCAGGGTGTCCATCGTGTGCCAATAAGAGAACACGCTGTTGAAGCGACTTGGGAATGACTGCTCTATCACCATGAGCTAGGCAGCCATCGTTTCAAACGGAAAGTTAATCACGAAATCTGTGGAATGTTTTCAGCTCTTCCAAATTTGCTTAGGTCACTCAGTCTGGAGGAAGTAGCACACGTGCTGGAGTGTAGCATCACTCTGTCATTCGGTTTTGAGTTCGTCACAGGAGACAAGGTTTCTGATGGACTGAGGGATGATCGACGTGACATATGTGTCGTCATCTGTGAACAAGTCAGCACCAGAGTCCGAAACAGATGTCGAGCGGCTAAGCATGTCAGTACGTGGTTGCGACTGCCAGCGATGTACTGTACATCAAAGATATACTGATGAAGGCAATCTGACCATTGGCTGATTCGTAGTGGTCAGTGCCCAGATCCAGTTGTAGCCAGTTGTGTAGTTAATGCTTGGTGATCCATACGGAGGGTAAATTTCCTGCCATAGAGGTAGATTTGCCAACGATCACATGCGTAGGTGCAAGCGAATGCTTCGCGTTCCCCTGTAGAGTAAGAGCATGCGAGAGGCGAAGGCGACTGGGCGTTCCAGGCTGACAATGCATTGCAAGAGCACAGCACCCATGGCGGTGCCTGATGCACCCGTGGTGACATAAGTAGTGGCATTTGGATCAAAGTGCATGAGGATAGGAGGGGATGTGAATTTCTCCTTAAGCATGGTGAATGCCTGAGCCTGGAAATCTGTCCGTTCCCAAGGGACGTTCTTGCACAGCAACTTGCGAAGTGTTCGGCAATGTGTGCTTAGTGTGGGACAAACTTCAGATAGAAGTTGCAAGTACCGAGAAATCTTTGATGTTGGCAGCCTCCTGCATTCGCTGGATCATGTCAATCCTCTTGTGCTGTGACTCTGTAGCCCAGAAAGTTTATTTCTCCAGCAGCGAATGTACACTTATCAGCATTAAGTGTAATGTTATGTCCAGCAAGTCTAGCCATAACTGCGTGCAGTCGCTGGTCATGTTCGTCCATTGTCCGTCCATGGACGACGATAACATCAAGCAGATTGAGGGCTCCCTCTATGCCTGCTAACATAGTAGTGACAATCTTCTGAAATGCACTTGGTGCAGAAGATAATCCGTAGGGCATGCGTCGATTCTGATACAGACCATCATGCGTCGTGAATGCCGTGAGCGGTTTTCTGTCCTCCGCTCGGAATATTTGCAGGTAACTGCGGCGCATGTCAAGTTTCGTAAAAACTGTTGAGCCGTGGAATTCTGAAGACAGTTCGTCGATGGTAGGAAAAGGGTACTTGTCGGGGATGATGGCCTTGTTGACCTCTTTCAGGTTGATGCATAGGTGGATTTCCCCATTTTTCGCCAAGCAATGACTAAGTTCGAGATCCAGAGTGAGGAGTCGATGCTCTCAATGATTCCCTGAGATTCGAATCGCGTTAATTCTGCGGACACTTGGTTGCGAACTGTGAATGGGAGACGCCGAAGACTCTGTGTAACCGGTTTGACGGAAAGGTCAACGTGGGGACAATGGCAGAATTTTGTTGAAAATTCCTGTGAAAATTGAGGGATACTGCTCGTCAAAGTCCACCATTTACAGTTGGATTGTAAACTTTGAACCCAAGCTTGTCAAAAAGGTCAACACCCATGAGGCTTCATCCCTTCGCGACATAAAAGGAAAAGTTCTCCAATGTTATGTCCTTGTAGTATATCGGGACAGATATGACCCCAAGTACCTCAATTTTAGAGTTGGAGTACGCATGTAAAATGAAAGTTGCGTGCTACAGTTGACAGTGCGTGAAGTGGGTTTGTACACAGCCTCGCTCAAAATGGAGACTTTGGCTCCATGGTCAATGAGGAGGCAGCAGGACATGCCGTCAATGTTTACATCACAGTCCTTGAACTTGCCCGAACCAACGTGCGAAATCTCACTAACGGTATAAACCATACTGGGTTCATCACTATCGGGATTGTCCACCTGTCGAATATGCTACGATGAGCGATAGACACTAGCAAAGTGATTTCCGCTTTGGACGAATGCCTTGAACATGGGCTGTAGCTGCAGTCTGCTACACAGGGGGAGCAGGGGATCTGATCGCTTTTGAATCGGAAAGCGCTGATTCGATTTGGATGGCCAAATTAGTTGCTTTGTCTAATGTCAATTTATCATCCTCTATTAGCAAACGTTCCCGAATGCGGGGGATCGTTGTTTTCTCAATAATTTGATCCCTGATCATTTCCTCTGTAAGTGCTCCAAAGTTACACGTAGCGGCCAGTTCAGTTAATGCAATGATATATTGTTTGATTGGTTCACCGTTCCCTTGCCCCCTTTTACGAAATTGGTATCTCTCCATCATGATACTTTTCTTTGGTCCAGAATAGTTCTCCAGGCCGCTTACCGTTTTGTTGTAGGACTCCATGTCTTCGATTTGGCCAAAGATGCGTTGGCCTTCGGTGCCGAGGCAGTGGATAAGTATTGCACAGCGGAGAGCTGGTGTTATGTTGTCACCATCTAATCCACTCACTGTGATATAGGTAGAAAAGCTTTTTATCTATCTCGGCCATGGAATTGGAGGATCCCCGGGTGTGGAGAGGAAAGGTAGGGGGGGTTAGGAAGGTTAATTTGAGTCATCTTCGTCACCTAATTATGTTGTGTATGCATAAATAACTGACAAACTGAGCCAGGAGAAATGTAACTTAACTGTGCTTTATAACCACTCCTCAAATGGTGTCTCAAACTGACATGAACCAGAATGAATACAGCAACTGTGAATAGCTGCCGCAGGGTCTTAATACCTGTCCAGTGAGCTGTAACAATAAATAGAGTATGAACAAAACAATGGTTGCAAACGCTTCAGCCTTGACTTTTGCATTCGTGTGCTGGGCTCTGCCATCATTGAGGATGGGGATGTTTATGAAGCCTTCTCCTCCCATTAATTGACAGGAATGCAGAGCTTTGATCTGATCCATTGGTTGTGGGATCGCTTAGCTCTGTCTATAGCATGCTGCTTCCGCTGTTTAGCATGCATGGAATCCTGTGTTGCAGCTTGCCCAGGTTGGCATCTCATTTTTAGGTATGTCTGGTGCTGCTCCTGGCATGCTCTTCTGCACTCCTCATTGAACCAGGGTTGTTCCCCTAGCTTCATGGTAATGGTGGAGTGAGGGATATGCTGGGCCATGAGGTTACAGATTGTGGTGGAATACAATTCTGCTGCTGAAGGCCCACAGCACCTCATGAAATCCCATTTAGCATGGTGATAGTGCCACACAACAAGATGGAAGGTGTCCTCAGTGTGAAGATGGGACTTCGTCTCCACATTGTGTGGTGGTCACTCCGACCAATAATGTCGAAGACAGATGCATCTGCGACAGGTAGATTTGTGAGGATGAGGTGAAATAGATTTTTTCCCTCATGTTGGTTCTCTCACCACCTGCTGCCGGCCCAGTCTGAGAGCTATGTCCTTCAGGACTCAGCCAACTTGGTCAGTAGTGGTGTTACTGAGCCATCCTTGGCGATGGACATTGAAGTCCCCCACCCAGAGTACATTCTGTGCCCTTCCTACCCTCAGTGTTTCTTCCAAGTGGTGTTCAACATGGAGGAATACTGATTCTTCAACTGAGGGAGGGTGATAGGTGGTAATCAGTAGAGGTTTCCTTGCCCATGCTTGACCTGATGCCATGAGGCTTCATAATGAAGGGATGCAAAATTCACAAGAAACGCCCCGCAGTGTTTGGGCTCATTCAAAAGGAAATTTAATTTGGGACTATCTACCGAAAAGTTTGGAACTCTAAAGTGCTAATGGAAGAAACTATGAACTTTAATAGAATTTTGGATTTTAAAAGACAAACTCAAGGCTGTGGGCGGACCTACGGAACTAGCAGAGACAGACTGATTAAGTGAAGCTACCTGGATATGAGGACTAAGTTAACCTGTCTGGAAGAATGAGTATTCGAAAATCCTTCCCCCACAAGAGACATTAACATCACAAAATCATCCAGAGGTAGCTATCCATCAACATGGGTCTGATCAACCATTTCAGCATATACATCACAAAGATGCCTAATCCAGCCTGTATGCGAAAAACTAAGCACAAAAGGACATTGCAATTACCAAACTAATATTTCCATCAGGAAACAGTTTTCGAACATCAACTCATCCAAAACTTATCAACTTTTAACGAGCCCACCAAAATGTTACAAAGAAGAACCAAGCCCGCCAAAATTATACAAAGGGTTTTGAACAGATTTGACGGCAAGATTAGAACACTGAAATCGTATAACTCCCCCTGTTTTCAACAGAGATTAGGTGGTTGCTAGGTAGCTACAAGGCTGCTACTATCTCAGATGCCATACTACACCAAGTGCTATACTGCGAGTATGTCATCAAGACAAGGAGAGAAACCAACGCGACAGTTATAAACTAACTTCTCCAGCCTCAAAGTCCTGAAGTCCTGAAGGAAGGAAGATCATCACCAGTGCAGCAGCGACCGACCACAGTCAACATGGTATCAAGGGAAAAACAAAAAACAACCGCGATCTACTGTCAAAAGGATTGGTAAGCATAGTTCCTGCCTGCCCTGGAGTCTAACCTAGCTAGAATTAGGTATTGGGAGGTGGAAGGTATAATTTACTGTAACCCCCTTTGAATGTGTAGTATATAGTTCTTTATTAGAGTGATTATAAGTTTGACCTTGTACCTTTCCTTGTATTGTTCCTTATTAGAGTGATTGTAAGTTTGGCCTTGTGGTTTTCCTACAAGAGTAATAAGCCTGTATTACTTTGACTGTAATAAAAACAAAGTTCTTTGCATCAAACCAGTGTCCTTTGCACTTTTGTCACACCCCCCAAATAAATCCAGAGTACAAAACCCAAGGGAGTGGGAGCGATTCGAAACTGCTCAAGTTGGTCAGAAGGGAACCTGACCCCCTCATAGAGACCATCCCCTTACAGTGGTCACTCCGACCAATAATGTCGAAGACAGATGCATCTGTGACAGGTAGATTTGTGAGGATGAGGTGAAATAGTCTTTTTCCCTCAAGTTGGTTCTCTCACCACCTGCTGCCGGCCCAGTCTTAGAGCTATGTCCTTCAGGACTCAGCCAACTTGGTCAGTAGTGGTGTTACTGAGCCACCCTTGGCGATGGACATTGAAATCCCCAACCCAGAGTACATTCTGTGCCCTTGCTACCCTCAGTGTTTCTTCCAAGTGGTGTTCAACATGGAGGAATACTGATTCTTCAACTGAGGGAGGGCAGTAGGTGGTAATCAGCAGAGGTTTCCTTGCCCATGCTTGACCTGATGCCATTAGACTTCATGCGGTCTGGAGTCAATGTTGAGTACTCCCAGGGCCACTCCCTTCTGACTGTATACCACTGTGCTGCAAGTGCTGCAAGAAGTTATGTTTGCCTACAATGCATAGCGCAGATTCACCATAATGATACTGAGCCTTAAAGGGTTACATTATGAGGACAGTTTGTGCACATTTGGTTGGTATTCCCTTGAGTTTAGAGTGTTGAGGGATGCTCTTATCGAGGTGTTTAAAATTATAAAGGAATATAGATAGAGAGCAACTATTTCTTCTGGAGGAATTCAAATACAAGGTCACAATTTCAAAATGAGAGCCAGATCAACTAGCAGTGAAATCAGGAAGCATTTTTCCATATATTGGGTGGTAGAAATCTGCAACTCTCCTACTGTTCCTATGTTATTTCTGTTCATATTTTCCTACATATCCTACTGTTCCCATTGTTCCTATGTCCTTCCTATTCCTATGTTCCTATGTAAAATAGTCACTGCCCCACTCAGTAATGGATGGTAGATGTCTCTGAGAGATAGAAACATAGAAACATAGAAAATAGGTGCAGGAGTAGACCATTCGGCCCTTCGAGCCTGCACCGCCATTCAATGAGTTCATGGCTGAACATGCAACTTCAGTACCCCACTCCTGCTTTCTCGCCATACCCCTTGATCCCCCTAGTAGTAAGGACTACATCTAACTCCTTTTTGAATATATTCAGTGAATTGGCCTCAACAACTTTCTGTGGTAGAGAATTCCACAGGTTCACCACTCTCTGGGTGAAGAAATTTCTCCTCATCTTGGTCTTAAATGGCTTACCCCTTATCCTTAGACTGTGACCCCTGGTTCTGGACTTCCCCAACATTGGGAACATTCTTCCTCCATCTAACCTGTCAAAACCCGTCAGAAACTTTTAAAATTCCAAGAGATCCCCTCTCATTCTTCTGAACTTCAGTGAATACAAGCCCAGTTGATCCAATCTTTCTTGATATGTCAGTCCTGCCATCCCGGGAATCAGTCTGGTGAACCTTCGCTGCACTCCCTCAATAGCAAGAATGTCCTTCCTCAAGTTAGGAGACCAAAACAGTACACAATACTCCAGGTGTGGTCTCACCAAGGCCCTGTACAACTGTAGTAACACTTCCCTGCCCCTGTACTCAAATCCCCTCGCTATGAAGGCCAACATGCCATTTGCTTTCTTAACCGCCTGCTGTACCTGCATGCCAACCTTCAATGACTGATGTACCATGACACCCAGGTCTCGTTGAACCTCCCCTTTTCCTAATCTGTCACCATTCAGATAATAGTCTGTCTCTCTGTTTTTACCACCAAAGTGGATAACCTCACATTTATCCACATTATACTTCATCTGCCCACTCACCTAACCTATCCAAGTCACTCTGCAGCCTCATAGCATCCTCCTCGCAGCTCACACTGCCACCCAACTTAGTGTCATCCGCAAATTTGGAGATACTACATTTAATCCCCTCATCTAAATCATTAATGTACAATGTAAACAGCTGGGGCCCCAGCACAGAACCTTGCGGTACCCCACTAGTCACTGCCTGCCATTCTGAAAAGTACCCATTTACTCCTACTCTTTGCTTCCTGTCTGACAACCAGTTCTCAATCCATGTCAGCACACCACCCCCAATCCCATGTGCTTTAACTTTGCACATTAATCTCTTGTGTGGGACCTTGTCGAAAGCCTTCTGAAAGTCCAAATACACTACATCAACTGGTTCTCCCTTGTCCACTCTACTGGAAACATCCTCAAAAAATTCCAGAAGATTTGTCAAGCCTGATTTCCCTTTCAGAAATCCATGCTGACTTGGACCTATCATGTCACCTGTTTCCAAATGCGCAGCTATGACATCCTTAATAATTGATTCCATCATTTTACCCACGACCGATGTCAGGCTGACCGGTCTATAATTCCGTTTTCTCTCTCCCTCCTTTTTTAAAAATGGGGTTACATTGGCTACCCTCCACTCCATAGGAACTTATCCAGAGTCTATGGAATGTTGGAAAATGACTGTCAATGCATCCGCTATTTCCAAGGCCACCTCCTTAAGTACTCTGGGATGCAGTCCATCAGGCCCTGGGGATTTATCGGCCTTCAATCCCATCAATTTCCCCAACACAATTTCCCGACTAATAAGGATTTCCCTCAGTTCCTCCTTCTTACTAGACCCTCTGACCCCTTTTATATTCGGAAGGTTGTTTGTGTCCTCCTTAGTGAATACCGAACCAAAGTACTTGTTCAATTGGTCTGCCATTTCTTTGTTCCCCGTTATGACTTCCCCTGATTCTGACTGCAGGGGACCTACATTTGTCTTTACTAACCTTTTTCTCTTTACATATCTATAGAAACTTTTGCAGTCCGTCTTAATGTTCCCTGCAAGCTTCCTCTCGCACTCTATTTTCCCTGCCCTAACCAAACCCTTTGTCCTCCTCTGCTGAGTTCTAAATTTCTCCCAGTCCCCGGGTTCACTGCTATTTCTGGCCAATTTGTATGCCACTTCCTTGGCTTTAATACTATCCCTGATTTCCCTTGATAGCCATGGTTGAGCCACCTTCCCTTTTTTATTTTTACGTGAGATAGGGATGTACAATTGTTGTAGTTCATCCATGCGGTCTCTAAATGTCTGCCATCGCCCATCCACAGTCAACTCCTTAAGTATCATTCACCAGTCTATCCTAGCCAATTCACGCCTCACACCTTCAAAGTTACCCTTCTTTAAGTTCTGGACCATGGTCTCTGAATTAACTGTTTCATTCTCCATCTTAATGTAGAATTCCACCATATTATGGTCACTCTTCCCCAAGGGGCCTCGCACAACAAGATTGCTAATTAATCCTCTCTCATGACACAACACCCAGTCTAAGATGGCCTCCCCCCTAGTTGGTTCCTCGACATATTGGTCTAGAAAACCATCCCTTATGCACTCCAGGAAATCCTCCTCCACCGTATTGCTTCCAGTTTGGTTAGCCCAATCTATGTGCATATTAAAGTCACCCATTATAACTGCTGCACCTTTATTGCATGCACCCCTAATTCCCCATTTGATGCCCTCTCCAACATCACTACTACTGTTTGGAGGTCTGTACACAACTCCCACTAACGTTTTTTGCCCTTTGCGGCTCTACCCATATTGATTTCACATCATCCAAGCTAATGTCCTTCCTAACTATTGCATTAATCTCCTCTTTAACCAGCAATGCTACCCCACCTTCTTTTCCTTTTATTCTATCCTTCCTGAATGTTGAATACCCTTGGATGTTGAGTTCCCAGCCCTGATCATCCTGGAGCCACGTCTCTGTAATCCCAATCACATCATATCTGTTAACATCTATTTGCACAGTTAATTCATCCACCTTATTATGGAAACTCCTTGCATTAAGACACAAAGCATTCAGGATTGTTTTTTTTAACACCCTTTGTCCTTTTAGAATTATGATGTAGTGTGGCCCTTTGTGTTTCTTGCCTTTGTTTACTTGGCCTTCCACTATTGCTTTTTACCTTTCTACCATCTGTTTTTGACTCCATATTACTTCGCCCTATCTCGCTGCATAGGTTCCCATCCCCCTGCCATATTAGTTTAAACACTCCAGAACTGCATTAGCAAATGTTACCCCCAGGACATCAGTTCCAGTCCTGCCCAAGTGCAGACCGTCCCTTTTGTACAGGTCCCACTTCCCCCAGAACTGGTACAATGTCCCAGGAATTTGAATCCCTCCCTCTTGCACCATTGCTCAAGCCACGTATTTATTCTAACTATCCTGCTCCCTCTACTCTGATTAGCACGTGTCACTGGTAGCAATCCAGAGATTACTACCTTTGAGGCCCTACTTTTTAATTTAACTCCTAGCTCCCTAAATTCAGCTTTTAGGACCTCTTCCCGTTTCTTACCTATATCGTTGGTACCTACATGTACCACATCAACTGGCTGTTCACCCTCCCTCTCCAGAATGCTCTGCACATGCACGAGACATCCTTGACCCTTGCACCAGGGAGGCAACATACCATCCTGGAGTCTCGGTTGCGGCCGCAGAAACTCCTATCTATTCCCCTTACAATAGAGTCCCCTATCACTATAGCTCTCCCACTCTTTTTCCCGCCCTTCTGTGCAGCAGAGCCACCCACGGTGCCATGAACCTGGCTGCTGGTGCCTTCCCCTGGTAAGTCATCTCTCCCAACAGTATTCAAAACGGTATATCTGTTTTGGAGGGAGGTGACCGCAGGGGACTCCTGCACTACCTTCCTGCTCTTGCCTTGTCTCTTGGCCACCCATTCACTATCTGTCCTAACCCTTACCTGCGGTGTGACCAACTCACTAAATGTGCTATCCACAACATTCTCAGCATCGCGCATGCTCCAGAGTGAGTCCATCCGCAGCTCCAGTGCCGTCATGCGGTCTGTCAGGAGCTGCAGCTGGACGCACTTCCCACACACATAGTAGTTAGGGATGCTTTAGAAATGTAGAGCATTTTTACTTAGTTCCTGATGATGCTCCTCCCATCTACCATGCAGGAGGCCCTCTGCTGCCATGGTTTCCATCTATATATATCCTGAGCAAGTGATACACTTCCTATCTACAAACCTTACTTCCTGTAATCACAATTCTGTATTCAATTTTGATTGGTCTGTTATCACAACATCCCTTTCGACATCACTGGTGAGGCTATCTCTGACCACGTCATTGTATACTTCACCACCCACATTCTCCTATGTGTCAACCTTGACTCTATGGTAGCACCCTCGTCTCTGAGTCAGAGGGTTGTGGATTCAAGCCCATTCCAGAGACTTGAGCACAAAATCCAGCCTGACACACCCGTGGAGTACTGAGGAAGTGCTGCACTATCGGAGGTGCCCTCTTTTGGATGAGATTTTAAAGCTTAAGCCCGGTCTGCCCTCTCAAGTGGATGTGAAAGATACAATGGCACTATTTTGAAGAGGAGCAGGGGAGTTCTCTTGGTGGCCTGAACTATAGTTATCCCTCAACCAACAATACTCAAACAGTCATTTAGCTCAGTCCTGTTTGTGAGACCTTGCTGTGCGCAAATTGGCTCCCTATATTGCAACAGTAACTGCTTCATTGACTGTAATGGACTTTGAAAAAGAAAGACTTGCATCTATATAGCGCCTTTCACAACCACCGGACGTCCTAAAGCGCTTTACAGCTAATGAAGTACTTTTTGAAGTGTAGTCACTGTTATTATGTGGGAAACATGACAGCCAATTTATGCACAGCAAGCTCCCACAACAGCAATGAAGTAACGACTCAGATAATCTGTTTTAGTGATGTTGGTTGAGGGATAAATATTGGCTCTTCTTCGAAAGAGTGCCATGGAATCTTTCACATCCACCTGAGTCGGGGTCTTGGTCTAACATCTCATCCGAAAGATGGCACCTCTGACAGTCCTCCCTCGGGCACTGTGGCACTCTGGCACTATAAACAGGTCCAGCGTGGTGAGTTCGGTGAGAGGCAACGTGGGGAGGCCTATAAAAAGGCCCAGCGTGGTGAGTTCGGTGAGGGGCCAGCCGGTGCAGCTGTAGCAGGGAGAGAAGGCAAAAAAGAAGTAGAAAGAAATTGATAGGTGACGTCACAGCCAAGGGGGTAAGTGATTGGCTGGTGATTGGTAAGTTAGCTCTTCTTTTTTCTTTTCTTTATCAGTAAGTAACATTTAGCATTGTTGTTGTGAAATTAAGTCAATCTAGGGGTTAAGTCATGGCAGGACAGCTCAGACACGTGTTATGCTCCTCCTGTACTATGTGGGAAGTCAGGTGTCCCTGACGACTACGTGTGCGGGAAGTGCATCCGCATCCAGCTCCTGACGGACCGCATTGCGGCACTGGAGCTGTGGGTGGATGAACTCTGGAGCATCCACGATGCTGAGAATGACATGAATAGCATGTTTAGTGAGTTGGTCTCACTGCAGGTAAAGGGTACACAGCCAGATAGTAAATGGGTGATCAGCAGGAAGAGCAGTGCAAGGAAGGTGGTGCAGGGGTCCCCTGCGGTCATCCCTCTGCAAAACAGATACACCGCTTTGGGTACTGTTGAGGGGGATGACTCATCAAGGAAGAGCAGCAGCAGGCAAGTTCATGGCACCGTGGGTGGCTCTGCTGCACTGGAGGGCAGGAAAAAGAGTGGGAGAGCTATAGTGATAGGGGATTCGATTGTAAGGTGAATAGATAGGCGTTTCTGCGGCCGCAACCGAGACTCCAGGATGGTATGTTGCCTCCCTGGTGCAAGAGTCAAGGACGTCTCGGAGCGGGTGCAGGACATTCTGGAGAGGGAGGGTGAACTGCCAGTTGTCGTGCTGCATATAGGTACCAACGATATAGGTAAAAAATGGGATGAGGTCCTACGAGACGAATTTAGGGAGCTAGGAGCTAAATTAAAAAGTAGGACCTCAAAGGTAGTAATCTCAGGATTGCTACCAGTGCCACATGCTAGTCAGAGTAGGAATCGTAGGATAGCTCAGATGAATACGTGGCTTGAGGTGTGGTGCAAGAGGGAGGGGTTCAAATTCCTGGGACACTGGAAACGGTTCTGGTGGAGGTGGGACCAGTATTAACCAGACTGTCTGCACCTGGGCAGGACCGGAACCAATGTCCTAGGGGGAGTGTTTGCTAGTGCTGTTGGGGAGGAGTTAAACTAACATGGCAGGGGGATGGGAACCTATGCAGGGAGACAGAGGGAAATAAAATAGAGGCAGAAGCAAAAGATAGAAAGGAGAATAGTAAAAGTGAAGGGCAGAGAAACCCAAGGCAAAAAACAAAAAGGGCCACATTACAGAAAAATTCTAAAGGGGTAAAGTGTGTTAAAAAGACAAGCCTGAAGGCTCTGTGCCTCAATGCGAGGAGTATTCGGAATAAGGTGGACGAATTAACTGCGCAGACAGCAGTTAATGGATATGATGTAATTGGCATCATGGAGACATGGCTCCAGGGTGACCAAGGTTGGGAACTCAACATCCAGGGGTATTCAACATTTAGGAAGGATAGGCAGAGAGGAAAAGGAGGTGGAGTGGCGTTGCTGGTTAAAGAGGAAATTAATGCAATAGTAAGGAGGGACATTAGCCTGGATGATGTGGAATCGGTATGGGTGGAGCTGCGGAATACCAAAGGGCAGAAAACATTAGTGGGAGTTATGTACAGACCACCAAACAGTTGTAGTGAGGTTGGGGACAGCATCAAACAAGAAATAATGGATGTGTGCAATAAAGGTACAGCAGTTATCATGGGTGACTTTAATCTACATATTGATTGGGCTAACCAAACTGGTAGCAATGCGGTGGAGGAGGATTTCCTGGAGTGTATTAGGGATGGCTTTCTAGACCAATATGTCAAGGAACCAACTAGAGAGCTGGCCATCCTAGACTGGGTGATGTGTAATGAGAAGGGACTAATTAGCAACCTTGTTGTGCGAGGCCCCTTGGGGAAGAGTGACCATAATATGGTAGATTTCTTTATTAAGATGGAGAGTGACACAGTTAATTCGGAAACTAGGGCCCTGAAGTTAAGGAAAGGGAACTTCGACGGTATGAGGTATGAATTGGCTAGAATAGACTGGTAAAGGATACTTAAAGCGTTGACGTTGGATAAGCAATGGCAAACATTTAAAGATCACATGGATGAACTTCAGCAATTGTATATCCCTGTCTGGATGTACAATAAAACGGGGAAGATGGCTCAACCATGGCTAACAAGGGAAATTAAGGATAGTGTTAAAGCCAAGGAAGAAGCATATAAATTGGCTAGAAAAAACAACAAACCTGAGGACTGGGAGAAATTTTGAATTCAACAAAGGAGGACTAAGGGTTTAATTAAGAGGGGGAAAATAGAGTACGAGAGGAAGCTTGCAGGGAACATAAAAACTGACTGCAAAAGCTTCTATAAATATGTGAAGAGAAAAAGATTAGTGAAGACAAATGTAGTTCCCTTGTAGTCAGATTCAGGTGAATTTATAATGGGGAACAAAGAAATGGCAGACCAATTGAACAAATACTTTGGTTCTATCTTCACGAAGGAAGACACAAATAAACTTCCGACTGTACTATGGGACAATGGGTCTAGTGAGAAGGAGGAACTGAAGGATATCCTTATTAGGTGGGTAATTGTGTTCGGGAAATTGATGGGATTGAAGGCCGATAAATCCCCGGGGCCTGATAGTCTGCATCCCAGAGTACTTAAGGAAGTGGCCCGAGAAATAATGGATGCATTGGTGATCATTTTCCAACAGTCTATCGACTCTGGATCAGTTCCTATGGACTGGAGGGTAGCTAATGTAACACCACTTTTTAAAAAAGGAAGGAGAGAGAAAATGGGTAATTATAGACCGGTTAGCCTGACATCAGTAGTGGGGAAAATGTTGGAATCAATCATTAAGGATGAAATAGCAGCGCATTGGAAAGCAGTGACAGGATCGGACCAAGTCAGCATGGATTTATGAAAGGGAAATCTTGCTTGACGAATCTTCTGAAATTTTTTGAGGATGTAACTAGCAGAGTGGACAAGGGAGAACCAATGGATGTGGTGTATTTGGACTTTCAAAAGGTTTTTGACAAGGTCCCGCACAAGAGATTGGTGTGCAAAATCAAAGCGCATGGTATTGGGGATGATGCACTGACATGGACAGAGAACTGGTTGGCAGACAGGAAGCAGAGAGTCGGGATAAATGGGTCCTTTTCAGAATGGCAGGCAGTAACTAGTGGAGTGCCGCAGGGCTCAGTGCTGGGACCCCAGCTCTTTACAATATACATCAACGATTTCGATGAAGGAATCAAGTGTAATATCTCCAAGTTTGCAGATGACACTAAACTGGGTGGCGGTGTGAGCTGTGAGGAGGATGCTAATAGGCTGCAAGGTGACTTGGACAGGTTAGGTGAGTGGGTAAATGCATGGCAGATGCAGTATAATGTGGATAAATGTGAGGTTATCCATTTTGGGGGCAAAAACACGAAGGCAGAATATTATCTGAATTGTGGCAGATTAGGAAAAGAGGAGGTGCAACGAGACCTGGGTGTCATGGTTCATCAGTCACTGAAAGTGGGCATGCTGGTACAGCAGGTGGTGAAGAAGGCAAGTGGTATGTTGGCCTTCATAGCTAGGGGATTTGAGTATAGGAGGAGGGAGGTCTTACTGCAGTTGTACAGGGCCTTAGTGAGGCCTCACTTGGAATATTGTGTTCAGTTTTGTTCTCCTAATCTGAGGAAGGACATTCTTGCTATTGAGGGAGTGCAGTAAAGGTTCACCAGACTGAGTCCAGGGATGGCTGGACTGTCACATGAGGAGAGACTGGATCAACTGGGCCTTTATTCACTGGAGTTTAGAAGGATGAGAGGGGATCTCATAGAAATGTATAAGATTGTGACGGGACTGGACAGGTTAGATGCGGGAAGAATGTTTCCGATATTGGGAAAGTCCAGAACCTAATCTAATAGTCTTAGGACAAGGGGTAGACCATTTAGGACTGAGATGAGGAGAAACTTCTTCACTCAGAGAGTTATTAACCTATGGAATTCCCTGCCGCAGAGAATTGTTGATGCCAGTTCACTGGATATATTCAAGAGGGAGTTAGATATGGCCCTTACGGCTCAGGGGATCAAGGAGTATGGAGAGAAAGCAGGAAAGGGGTACTGAGGGAATGATCAGCCATGATCTTATTGAATGGCGGTCCAGGCTTGAAGGGCTGAATGGCCTACTCCTGCACCTATTTTCTATGTTTCTACTCCCTCAGGGGTGTCAGTCTGGATTTTCGTGCTCAAGTCTAGGAATGGGACTTGAACCCACAATCTTCTGACTCAGAGGCGAGGGTGCTACCCACTGAGCCACTTGCCACTTTGGGACATCCTGAGGTCGTGATCGGTGCTGTATAAATACAAGTCCTTTTCTTTAAAACCCAGGCTCCCTCTTCAAGACAGTCATATCTGTTGCTGCTTACTTACAACTTTAATGGCTCAAGATCTTGGTCTGACTGTTTCCCCTCCACAAGCGAAGTGCACTGAGGGGAACTGCAGCCTGCCTGAGCCTGGCCAGCCCACTGCAGACTGGGATTTGGACCTGGGAATCTGTGTCGGAACGGCTCAGGTGCACGCAGAGCTTTGCATGTACTCACCGAGCCACCCGACATTTGACAAAGACGTTGGTCACCTGGCAACGTGTTGCTGAGGTGAAAGGACTGAGGAAGCAGGCTAACCCTGGCACTCACCTGCAGGATTGATGTAGATGATGGTCCACTGCTCGGAGATTACGCGGTAAGGCGGCGGGTGCGTTTTTGAAATCTGGCAGCAGTACCGATCTGTGTCGGTCACGTTGAGGCCCCAGATGGTTATCGACACGTTGTTCTGGCTCATCAAAATCTGGCAGCTGAACTGATCTTTTCTCTGCGAGTCTTCCTTTGTCCCATTGGTGAAGGAAGCATTACAGACCTCTGTGCTTTTATTCTGTCTGCCTTTATACAGGACGACTTGGAACTCTTCACCAGTCCCTTTGCCCCCACATACCAGGCTGGCCTCTCCATTGTGGTTGACCCTCACAAAGCTGGGTTGGAAGATGCTCTTGTTTATCCCTAAGAAATAGAATGAAGAAGTTTCATTATAGAAATCTCTCTTTATATAGAATCATAGAATGGTTACAGCACGGGGAAGGCCATTCGGTCCATCGAGCCTGTGCCGGTTCTTTTGCAGGAATACCTCAGCCCGCCCTTTCCCCTTAGTCCTGCAACATTTTTTCTTTCAGGTACTTATCCAACTCCCTTTTGAAAGCCTCAATTGAATCTGTCTCCACCACCCTTCCAGGCAGTGCATTCCAGATCCTAACCATTCAATGCGTAAAAACGTTTTATCTTATGTCGCCTTTGGTTCTTTTGCCAATCACCTTAAATCTGTGTCCTCTGGTTCTCAACCCTTCTGCCAAAGGGAACAATTTCTCTCTATCTCCTCTGTCCAGACCCCTCAAGATTTTGAACACCTCCATCAAATCTCCTCTCAATCTTCTCTGCTCTAAGGAGAACAATCTCAGCTTCTCCAGTCTATCCACGTAATCTGGAATCATTCTTGTAAATCTTTTCTGCACCCTCTCTAAGGCCTTCACATCCTTCCTAAAGTGCGGTGCCCAGAATTGGACACAATACTCCAGTTGAGGCCGAACCAATATTTTATACAGTTTATCATAATTTCCACACTTTTGTACTTTATACCTCTATTTATGAAGCCCGGGATCCCGTAAGCTTTTTAACTGCTTGCCCTGCCACCTTCAATGATTTGTGCACACATACCCCCAGGTCTCTCTGTTCGTGCACCCTCTAGGATTGTACCCTTTAGTTTATATTTCCTCTCCTCATTCTTTCTGCCAAAATGTATCAATTTACACTTTTCTGCGTTAAATTTCATCTGCCATGTGTCCGCCCTTTCTACCAGCCTGTCTTTGTCCTGTTGAAGTCTATCTCTCTCCTACACTTCCAAGATTTGTGTCATCTGCAAATTTTGAAATTGTGCCCTGTACATGCTCATCCAAGTTATTAATATATATCAAGAAAAGCAGTGGTCCTAATACTGCCCCCTGGGGAACATCATTGTGTATCTTCCTCCAGTGCAAAAAAACAACCGTTCACCACTACTCTCTGTTTGCTGTCACTTAGCCAATTTCATGGTGCCACAGTCCCTTTTATTCCACGGGCTTCAACTTTTCTGGTAAGCCTATTATGTGACACTTTGTCGAATGCCTTTTGGAAATCCATGTACACCACGTCAACAGCATTGCCCTCATCAACATCCTTTGTTACTTGATCAAAAAACTCGATCAAGTTGGACAAACACGATTTGCCTTTAACAAACCTGTGCTGACTTTCCTTAATTAATCCACTCTTGTCCAAGTGACTGTTAATTTTATCCCTGATTATTGTTTCTAAAAGCTTCCCCACTACCGAAGTTAAACTGACCAGCCTATAGTTGCTGGATTTACCTTTACACCCTTTTTTGGTGTAACATTTGCAATTTTCCAGTCCTCTGGCAGCACTCATATTTCTAAGGAGGATTGGAAGATCATGACCAGTACCTCTGCGAATTCTTCCTTCACTTCCCTCAGTGTCCGAGGATGCATCCCATCTGGTCCTGGTGACTTATCTACTTTAAGTACAGAAAGCCTTTCTAGTACTTCATCTTTATTAATTCTTATCCCATCCAGTATCACCTCTACCTCCTCCTATACTATGTCTATGACAGCATATTCTTCCTTGGTGAAGACAGATGCAAAGTAGTCATTCAGCATCTCAGCCATACCCTCTGCCTCCATGCATAGTTCTCCTTTGTGGTTTAGAATCGGCCCCACCCCTCCTCTTACTTCCAGTTTACTATTTATATGCCTATAGACGACATATTAATGACCTTTTGTGTTAGCTGCCATTTTATTCTTATACCCGCTCTTTGCCCCTCATAATTTTTTTTCACTTCTCCTCTAAACTTTCTACATATAGTCTGATTCTCAGATGTATTCTCTGTTATGTATGCAAACATTTCCAATGTGTAAGACTTGGCACTGGGGGCGCATCTGTGGGAGACCCAAGGGTCACCTGCACACCCTGAACAAGCAGGTATAAAAGGCAGTCTACCATGCTGCCTCCTCACTCTGGAGTTACAATAAAGAGACCAAGGTCACAACAGTTGGAGCTTAAGATATGCAGTCTTGTGGAGTTATTCTAAACATAACAATTGGCGATGAGTAACAAGTCACAAACTTTCACGCAGGTTTGGCTGCTGTTGATATTCTTGAGAGATTTGTTGAGGGTGATAATTGGGAAGCCTTCATTGAGCGTCTTGACCAGTACTTCATGGTCAACGAGCTGGAAAAGGCAGAAACCACGATCAAGCGCAGGGCGATTCTCCTCACCATTTGCGGGTCCACGATATATGGCCTCATCAAAAATCTGCTAGCACCGACAAAACCAACAGACAAGACAAATGAAGAGTTGTGCACGCTGGTTCGGGAACACCTCAAGCCGAAGGAGAGCATCTTGATGGCCAGATATCGCTTTTATACACAGCACCGCTCCGAGGGCCAGGATGTGGTGAGCTATGTCGCCGACCTAAGACGCCTTGTGGGACCATGCGTATTTGCTGGATTTTTGGTGGAAGTGTTTTGGGACTTTTTGTGCTTGGAATTGGCCACGAGGTCATTCTTCGCAAACTGCTGTCTGCCGAATCCCTAGATCTGAGCAAGACCATCACGATATCCCAGGCTTTTATGTCCATGAACGATAACACTAAACAGATATCATTGCAGCATTGGAACTCCCCGGCAAGTACTGTGCATAAAATAATACCTTCAGCAGGCAGAACTGTACATGGCAGGGTCTACACGCCTGCAGAGGACAGACTTAGGATGACTCAGAATCCGCTGTGGGGCGGGAATGTGAATCCATTAACACCATGTTGGCACTGCAGGAGTAATCATCGAGCCCATCAATGTCGATTCAAGCACTACGTGTGCAAGGGCTGTGGAACAATGGGGCACCTCCAGCGAATGTGCAGACGTGCTGCGACTCACCACGTGGCAGAGTCAGCAGAAGATGACAGATCCAGCACGGATCACATTGAACAAGTAAGAGAGGCAACTCAACCCAAGGCTGAAGAGGAAGTGTATGGGGTACACTTCACCACCAAAAGCCCTCCGATAATGTTAAAAGTCAAATTAAACGGGATTCCAGTTTCCATGGAATTGGATACCGGGGCGAGTCAGTCAATTATGGGCCAGAAGGTTTTTGAGAAACTGTGGGGCAACAGGGCACAAAGGCCAAAACTAAGTCCGATCCACACCAAGCTGTGCACTTTCATCAAAGAGCTCATACCAGTCATTGGCAGTGCGGCAGTGAAGGTATCGTATGATGGAGCTGTGCATGATTTATCACTATGGATTATACAGGCGATGGCCCAACGCTGTTCGGCAGAAGCTGGCTAGGAAAGATCCGATGGAACTGGGACGACATCAAAGCACTGTCTTCGGAGGATGATGCCTCATGTGCCCAAGTGCTAAACAAATTCCCGTCATTTTTCGAGCCAGGCATTGGCAACCGCACAGGCGCCAAAGTGCAGATCCATCTAGACCCTGATGCACAACCCGTTCATCACAAGGCCCGAGCAGTTCCATATATGATGCGAGAGAAAGTCGAGATTGAGTTGGACAGACTTCAACGAGAGGGTATCATATTGCCAGTCGAGTTCAACGAGTGGGCCAGTCCAATTGTTCCGGTGTTGTTGAGCGATGGGGCGGTCAGAATCTGCAGGGACGACAAGGCAATGATCAACCGAGTCTCGTTACAGGACCAGTACCCACTACCCAAAGCGGATGACCTGTTTGCAATGCTAGCAGGGGGGAAGTCGTTCACTAAGCTGGATCTAACCTCTGCTTACATGACACAGGAGCTGACTGAACCTTCGAAAAAATTGACGTGCATCAACACACACAGAGGTCTGTTCATATACCACAGATGCCCCTTTGGGATTCGTTCGGCGGTGGCCATCTTCCAGAGGAACATGGAGAGTCTGTTGAAATCGGTTCCACGCACCGTGGTGTTCCAAGACGAAATCTTGATCATTGGCCGCAACACCACCGAACACTTGCACGACCCGGAAGATGTTCTCAAGTGACCGGACAGAGTGGGACTCAGGTTGAAACGCTCCGTGTGTTTTCCTGGCGCCAGAGGTCGAATTTCTGGGGAGAAAGATTGCGGTGGACGGCATCAGACCCACGGACTCCAAGATGGAGGCCATCAAGAATGCACCCAGACCACAGAATGTGACGGAGCTGCGTTCGCTCCTGGGACTCCTCAACTATTTTGGTAACTTTCTACCGAGGTTGAGCACTTTGCTGGAACCATTGCATTTATTGCTACGCAAGGGTGATGACTGGGTTTGGGGAAAAGCTCAAGAGACAGCCTTTAACAAGGCCAGAAATCTGGGATGTTCTAACAAGTTACTTGTATTGTATGACCCTTGTAAATGGTTAGTACTAGCTTGTGATGCATCTTCATATGGGGTCGGTTGTGTGTTACAGCAAGCCAATGGGTCAGGCAAACTGCAACCGATTGCAGATGCGTCCAGAAACTTATCTAAAGCTGAATGAGCCTACAGTATGGTTAAAAAAGAAGCATTAGCATGCGTATACAGGGTTAATAAAATGCACCAATATCTATTTGGGCTCCGGTTTGAGCTCGAAACCACAAACCGTTCATTTCGTTGTTCTCAGAAAGCAAAAGTATTAACACCAATGCTTCGTCCCGCATTCAAAGTTGGTCACTAACATTATCTGTGTATGATTATGTAATCCACCACAGACCAGGCACTGAGAACTGTGCGGATGCCCTCAGTCGGCTACCATTGCCCACCAGCAGGGTGGAAATGACGCAACCCGCAGACTTGCTCCTTGTAATGGATGCTTTTGAGAGCAAGGGGTCACCTGTCACGGCTCGCCAGATCAGAACCTGGACTAGCCAGGACCCGGTGCTATTACTAGTAAAAGGCTGTGTCCTCAATGGGAGCTGGTTGGTGGTCCCAGGTGAAATGCAAGACAAAATTACGCCGTTCTACCAACACATGGATGAAATGTCCATCCATTCGGACTGCCTTCTATGGGGGAATCATGTAATTTTGGCAAAAAAAGGCAGGGAAACGTTTATACGCGACCTTCAGAGTACCCACCCAGGCATAATCATGATGAAGGCTATCGCCAGGTCGCACGTTTGGTGGCCCGGCATTGACTCGGAATTGGAGTCATGCGTACACCAATGCAACACTTGCCCACAGTTGAGCACTGCACCCACTGAGTCTGTGGACATGGCCCTCCAATCCGTGGTCAAGGGTCCACGTAGATTTCACTGGCCCCTTTCCAGGAAAGATGTTCCGAGCAGCAGTGGACGCTTACTCTAAATGGATTGTGTCATGTATATAATCTCCATGTAACCGTAACCTTCATGTAACTGTATACACCCAAGAAATGCACACCTTGACCACAGGGGTGAACTTGTGGGAGACACTCCTCACCTGGTCATCCAGGGATATAAAGGGAGGTCCCACGCAGGGTCATCACTCCTTGGTCCTGTGAATAACCTTGTCACCAGTATGTGCCTCATGTTGATTTACAGTAGAGTGTAAGGACACAATATTTGTCGGCGAGAAACGGGAATCAACGACTCACGAGAATGGCCACCGGTAGCACAGAGGAACGGTACTGTGTTGGTGAGGACTGAAACGATTTTGTTGAGAAGCTCCAGCAGAGCTTTGTCACGAAGGACTGGCTGGGAGCAGCAGCGGCTGACAAACGAAGGGCGCACCTACTGACCGGCTGCGGACCTAAGACGTACGCGCTGATGAAAGACCTGCTCGCACCCGAGAAGCCGACGGACAAGACCTTTGAGGAGCTCAGCAAACTGATCAGTGAGCACCTCAAACTGGCGAGCAGTATACACATGGCCTGACACCGATTCTATACACACCGACGTCGGGAAGGGCAGAGCATACCGGACTTTGTTGTGGATCTTTGGTGCTTGGCCAGCCTCTGTAAGTTCACAGACGCCTGCAGGGGGGAGATGTTACGGGATTTCTTCATCGAGGGCATTGGTCATGCTGGGATTTTTAGGAAGCTAATTGAGACCAAGGACTTGACCTTGGAAGCAGCGGCGTTGATGGCTCAAACCTTCATGGCAGGGGAGGAGGAAACCAAGATCATATATGCGCGCAACTCTGCTCCCAACGTGGCGATGGAGCAGGGAGTTAACATGATAAACACGACTCAGAACCCCGCAGGCAGGCAAGGGCAATTCGACACCAACCAGACAGTAACAGACTCTAGGGTGGGTCCTCAACAGAGACAATGGCAGGTTGAACGGTCATTTACACCATCACAAGGGACAATACGTCTTGGGATGGGGCCATTGACACCCACTAACAGAGTGCTCAAGAGTAATCAAAGAGACAATCAGAGAGGAATGCCTGGTAACAGCTCTTTTGTTCGCAACAATCTCAGCTCATGCTGGAGGTGTGGAGGCAGACATGCTGCGAAAACCTGCAGGTTTCAACAATTTATATGCAGAAATTGTAACTTCAGTGGACATTTAATCAGGATGTGCAGGAAGACCACAGTGAGGCTGGTTTACGAAGCGGATGAACCATAAGAGGGGTCTGCAAGGCAGGGTTATGCTTGGGACACAGCAATGGACGCTGAAGTTCAGCGGATTCAGGTGGCAAACATCCACAGCTCATACACAAAGACGCCACCTATGATGATGAGAGTACTATTAAATGCATGGAGCTGGACACAGGAGCCAGCAAGTCACTTATGAGTGTCCAACAATTCGAGAAACGATGGCCACTCAGAGCTAGCAGACCTAACTAGAATGCACTGACACGCAATTACGGACGTACACCAAAGAGATCATCCCAGTGCTAGGCAGTGTAATGTTGGTGGTCACACATAATGGATCAGAGAACCGGCTGCCACTCTGGATTGTCCCGGGAAATGGTCCCGCGCTTTTGGCGAGGAGCTGGCTAGCTGAGATGAACTGGAAATGGGGGGATGTGCATGCTATTTCATCTGTGGAGCAAAGTTCATGCTCACAGGTCCTACAAAAGTTTGAGTCACTATTTCAACCTGGTGTTGGGACTTTCAAAGGTACCAAAGTAGTGATACTCATCACCCTGGACGCCACACCAGTGCACCATAAAGCCAGAGCTGTGCCGTATGTGATGCGTGAGAAAATTGAAAGTGAGTTGTACAGGTTGCTAAGAGAGGGCATAATTTCACCCGTTGAATTCAGCGATTGGGCAAGTCCCATCGTCCCTGTCCTAAAAACGGATGGCTGGATCAGGATCTGTGGCGACTACAAGCCCATCATCAACCGGGTGTCACTACAAGACCAATACCCGCTTCCGAGAGCAGAAGATCTTTTTGCCACGCTGGCAGGCGGCAAGCTGTTCACCAAGTTGGACCTCACTTCGGCCTACATGACACAAGAACTGGCCAAAGAATCCAAGCTACTGACCACCATCACTACGCACAAGAGGCTGTTTGTTTACAACAGGTGTCCATTTGGCATTTGTTCAGCAGCCGCTATCTTCCAAAGGAACATCGAAAGCCTGTTCAAATCCATCCCCGGAACAATCGTGTTTTAGGACGACATCCTTATCACGGGTCAAAACACCAAGGAACACCTCCACAACTTGAGGGAGGTGCTACACCGACTGGACCAGGTAGACTAAAGAAGTCCAAGTGTGTGTTTTTGGCCCCAGAGGTCGAGTTTTTGGGCAGGAGGGTTGCCGTAGACGGGATCCGGCCTACCGAATCCAAAACGGAGGCGATCCGTCGCGCGCCCAGGCCTGGCAACACATCGGAGTTGCGTTCATTTCTGGGACTATTGAACTATTTCGGGAACTTTCTGCCAAATTTAAGCACATTGTTGGATCCGCTACATGTGCTCCTGCGTAAGGGTTGTGATTGGTTTAGGGGGGACTGTCAGGAACGAGCTTTCAATCGGGCGCGGAACCTGCTTTGTTCTAATAAGCTGTTGACCCTGTACAACCCCTGTAAGAACATAAGAACATAAGAATTAGGAACAGGAGGAGGCCATCTAGCCCCTCGAGCCTGCTCCGCCATTCAACAAGATCATGGCTGATCTGGCCGTGGACTCAGCTCCACTGACCCGCCTGCTCCCCATAACCCTTAATTCCCTTATTGGTTAAAAATCTATCTATCTGTGACTTGAATACATTCAATGAGCTAGCCTCAATTGCTTCCTTGGGCAGAGAATTCCACAGATTCACAACCTTCTGGGAGAAGAAATTCCTTCTCAACTTGGTTTTAAATTGGCTCCCCCGTATTTCGTGGCTGTGCCCCCTAGTTCTAGTCTCCCCGACCAGTGGAAACAACCTCTCTGCCTCTATCTTGTCTATCCCTTTCACTATTTTAAATGTTTCTATAAGATCACCCCTCATCCTTCTGAACTCCAACGAGTAAAGAGCCAGTCTACTCAATCTATCATCATAAAGTAACCACCTCATCTCCGGAATCAGCCTAGTGAATCGTCTCTGTACCCCCTCCAAAGCTAGTATATCCTTCCTTAAGTAAGGTGACCAAAACTGCATGCAGTACTCCAGGTGCGGCCTCACCAATACCCTGTACAGTTGCAGCAGGACCTCTCTGCTTTTGTACTCCATCCCTCTCGCAATGAAGGCCAACATTCCATTCGCCTTCCTGATTACCTGCTGCACCTGCAAACTAACTTTTTTGGGATTCATGCACAAGGATTCCAAAAGAGTTTCATGCACAAGGACCCCCCGGTCCCTCTGCACCGCAGCATGTTGTAATTTCTCCTCATTCAAATAATATTCCCTTTTACTGTTTTTTTTCCCAAGGTGGATGACCTCACACTTTCCGACATTGTATTCCATCTGCCAAACCTTAGCCCATTCGCTTAACCTATCTAAATCTCTTTGCAGCCTCTCTGTGTCCTCTACACAACCCGCTTTCCCACTAATCTTTGTGTCATCTGCAAATTTTGTTACACTACACTCTGTCCCCTCTTCCAGGTCATCTATGTATATTGTAAACAGTTGTGGTCCCAGCACCGATCCCTGTGGCACACCACTAACCACTGATTTCCAACCCGAAAAGGACCCATTTATCCCGACTCTCTGCTTTCTGTTAGCCAGCCAATTCTCGATCCATGCTAATACATTTCCTCTGACTCTGCATACCTTTATCTTCTACAGTAACCTTTTGTGTGGCACCTTATCGAATGCCTTTTGAAAATCTAAATACACCACATCCATCGGTACACCTCTATCCACCATGCTCGTTATATCCTCAAAGAATTCCAGTAAATTAGTTAAACATGATTTCCTCTTCATGAATCCATGCTGCGTCTGCTTGATTGCACTATTCCTATCGAGATGTCCCGCTATTTCTTCCTTAATGATAGTTTCAAGCATTTTCCCCACTACAGATGTTAAACTAACCGACCTATAGTTACCTGCCTTTTGTCTGCCCCCTTTTTTAAACAGAGGTGTTACATTAGCTGCTTTCCAATCCGCTGGTACCTCCCCAGAGTCCAGAGAATTTTGGTAGATTATAACGAATGCATCTGCTATAACTTCCGCCATCTCTTTTAATACCCTGGAATGCATTTCATCAGGACCAGGGGACTTGTCTACCTTGAGTCCCATTAGCCTGTCCAGCACTACCCCCCTAGTGATCGTGATTGTCTCAAGGACCTCCCTTCCCACATTCCTGTGACCAGCAATTTTTGGCATGGTTTTTGTGTCTTCCACTGTGAAGACCGAAGCAAAATAATTGTTTAAGTTCTCAGCCATTTCCACATTTCCCATTATTAAATCCCCCTTCTCATCTTCTAAGGGACCAACATTTACTTTAGTCACTCTTTTACGTTTTATATATCTGTAAAAGCTTTTACTATCCGTTTTTATGTTTTGCGCAAGTTTACCTTCGTAATTTATCTTTCCTTTCTTTATTGCTTTCTTAGTCATTCTTTGCTGTCGTTTAAAATTTTCCCAATATTCTATTTTCCCACTAACCTTGGCCATCTTATACGCATTGGTTTTTAATTTGATACTCTCCTTTATTTCCTTGGTTATCCACGGCTGGTTATCCCTTCTCTTACCGCCTTTCTTTTTCACTGGAATATATTTTTGTTGAGCACTATGAAAGAGCTCCTTAAAAGTCCTCCACTATTCCTCAATTATGCCACCGTTTAGTCTGTGTTTCCAGTCTACTTTAGCCAACTCTGCCCTCATCCCACTGCAGTCCCCTTTGTTTAAGCATAGTACGCTCGTTTGAGACACTACTTCCTCACCCTCAATCTGTATTACAAATTTAACCATACTGTGATCACTCATTCCGAGAGGATCTTTTACTAGGAGATCGTTTATTTTTCCTGTCTCATTACACAGGACCAGATCTAAGATAGCTTGCTCCCTTGTAGGTTCTGTTACATACTGTTCTAAGAAACAATCACGTATGCATTCTATGAATTCCTCCTCCAGGCTACCCCGTGCGATTTGATTTGACCAATCGATATGTAGGTTAAAATCCCCCATGATTATTGCCATTCCTTTTTCACATGCCTCCATTATTCCCTTGATTATTGCCCGCCCCACCATGAAGTTATTATTTGGGGGCCTATAAACTACGCCCACCAGTGACTTTTTCCCCTTACTATCTCTAATCTCCACCCACAATGATTCAACATTTTGTTCATTAGAGCCAAAATCGTCTCACACAACTGCCCTGATATCATCCTTAATTAACAGAGCTACCCCACCTACTTTCCCTTCTTGTCTATCTTTCCGAATCGTCAGATACCCCTGTATGTTTAATTCCCAGTCTTGGCCACCCTGCAACCATGTTTCTGTAATGGCCACCAAATCATACCCATTTGTAATGATTTGTGCCGTCAACTCATTTACTTTATTTCGAATGCTGCGTGCGTTTAGGTAGAGTGTTTTAATACTAGTTTTTAAACCATGATTTTTAGTTTTGACCCCTCCTGCAGCCCCTTTATATTCAGTGGCCCTTTTTGTTTTTTGCCTCAGGTTTCTCTGCCCTCCACTTTTACTCATCTCCTTTCTGTCTTATGCTTTTGTCTCCTTTTTGTTTCCCTCTGTCTCCCTGCATTGGTTCCCATCCCCCTGCCATATTAGTTTAACTCCTCCCCAACAGCACGAGCAAACTAGCACTAGAAAAGGGTTTTGACATGTGATGCATCATCCTATGGGGTTGGGTGTGTGTAGCAGCAGAGTAATGATGAGGGCCAACTCCAACCCGTGGTTTATGCTTCCAGGTCACTCTCCCAAGCAGAAAGGGGATATGGGATTGTTGAAAAGGAAGCACTCGCATGTGTCTATGGGGTGAAAAAGATGCACCAGTACCTTTTTGGCAGAAGGTTCGAGTTAGAAATGGACCATAAGCCGTTAACATCCCTGCTGTCCGACAGCAAAGCTGTCAATGCCAATGCGTCAGCTCGCATACAGCGATGGGCTCTCACACTGGCTGCATATGACTACACCATACGGCACCGACCAGGCACTGAAAATTGCGCTGACGTGCTCAGCAGGCTTCCACTGGCCACCACTGAGGGGGCCGCGGAGCAAAGCACTGAGAGGGTCATGGCTGTTGATGCTTTCGACAGCGCAGGCTCCCCCATCACAGCCCACCAGATCAAAACCTGGACAAACAGAGATTCCCTCCTATCCTTGATTAAGAAATGTGTCCTGACTCGGAATTGGGCGCCCGCACACGGAGCATGCCCTGAGGAGGTCAGACCGTTTCACAGATGGATGGATGAGCTCTCCATCCAAGCTGACTGCCTACTATGGGGCAGCCGGGTAGTTATGCCCCAGAAGGGAAGGGAAGCATTCATCAGGGAACTCCACAACGAACACCCAGGCATTGTGCTAATGAAGGCTATTGCCCGGTCACATGTATGGTGGCCGGGAATTGATGCAGACCTGGAACACTGTGTTCGCAGGTGCACGACATGTGCCCAGCTGGGCAATGCCCCCAGGGAGGCCCCACTCAGCCTGTGGCCCTGGCCCACCAAGCCATGGTCATGTATTCACGTAGACTACGCGGGCCCATTCATGGGGATAATGTTCCTCATTGTTGTTGATGCGTACTCGAAATGGATCGAGTGCACGACATCCACCACAGTGGAGAGTCTGCGTGCGGTCTTTGCGACCCACGGCTTGCCGGACATCCTGGTTAGCGACAACGGTCCATGCTTCACTCGCTATGAATTCTGGGAGTTCATGTCAGGTAATGGCATCAAACATGTCAGGAGAGCACCGTTCAAGCCGGCTTCCAATGGCTCGGCGGAACATGACGTCCAAATCATAAAACAAGGAATGCTCCGTCCAATGCCGCCTATCGCGCCTCCTGCTGGCCTATAGGCCCCGACCGCATTTGCTCACGGGAGTCCCGCAAGCGGAACTACTCATGAAACGTACACTCAAAACTCGGCTGTCCCTCATTCATCCAACCCTGTCAGACATTGTTGAGGGCAAGCACCAGTCCCAAAATGAGTGCCACGACCGTAACTCAAAGGGGAGATGTATAGAAATCGATGACCCTGTATTTGTTCTTAATCATGCTTTGGGGCCCAAGTGGCTTGAGGAAACTGTAATTGGTAAAGCAGGGAATAGGGTCATAGTGGTCAGACTTAACAATGGACAGATATGCTGCAAGCATCTGGACCAAGTAAAAAAAAGGTTCAGCATGGACACTGAGGAACCTGAGGAAAATCATGAGATGCTGCCCACACCACTGACAGTGAATGAGCAACAAGAACCTTCAGCAACCTGCACAGTCCCTGAGGCCAGCCCGGGCGAGCCGAAATCACCACAGGGGACAAAGGCACATGCCAAGGCTCAACAACTAGAGCCCCAACTGCGGCGCTCCACGAGAGAGCGTCGACCGACTGAAAGACTCAATCTTTGACCCAAAGACGTTGGGTGGGACGTGATGTCATGTATGTAATCTCCATGTAACCGTAACCTTCAGGTAACAACACTCTACACTGTATACACCTAAGAAATGCACACCTTGACCACAGGGGGTGAAGTTGTAGGAGACACTCCTCACCTGGTCATCCAGGTATATAAAGGGAGGTCCCATGCAGTGTCATCACTCCTTGGTCCTGTGAATAAAGGTTCAGGTCACAGAGTGACCTTGTCACCATTATGTGCCTCGTGTTTTGTTTTACAGTAGAGTGTAAGGACACAACAGATTGAATGTACAATAATGTCGTTATGTATGTCCACTGCCACTATTAAAAGCCGGGCTATGTTCGCCACCCATGGTTTGCCTGACGTTCTTGTTAGTGACAATGGACCATGCTTCACCAGCTCGGAATTCAACGAGTTCATGACCCGCAATGTCAAGTCTTCGTCGTTTAAGCCCACATCCAATGGTCAAGCGGAATGGGGAGTCCAAACCATTAAGCAGAGCTTGAAATGCGTGACGGACGGTTCCCTGCAGACCCGGCTATCTCAGATTCTGCTCAGCTACCGCACGCGACCCTACTCGCTTACCGGGGTTCCCCCCGCAGAATTGCTAATGAAAAGAGCACTCAAAACCAGGCTCTCCTTAGTCCACCCAGATCTCAATGATCATGTAGAAACCCGGCGCGGCTGTATTACGTGACATTGAAGTTAATGACCCTGTGTTTGTTCTTAATTATGGTCATGGTCCTAAATGGGTTGCTGGCACTGTGTTAGCCAAGGAGGGAACTAGAGTATTTGTTGTCAATCTTTTGAACGGACAAATGTGCAGAAAGCACTTGGATCAGACCAAACTGCGGTTCACTGACAACCAAGAACAGTTTGAAGAGGACATTACCATCATTGATCCACCCACACACACCCAACCAGCAATCGACCTCGCGGTCAACCACGAGGATGAACCCACCATGCCCGACAGTCCGATCAGACCAGGCACACCACAGTGCAACAATGATCTGACCGACTCACCCATGTCAGGACTTCAACTCAGGCGATCAACCAGGGAATGCAGAGCCCCGGATCGCCTCAACTTGTAAATAACTTGTACATAAGGACTTTGGGGGGGGAATGATGTTATGTATGTAAACATTACCAATGTGTAAGACTTGCCACCAGGGGGCACACCTGTGGGAGACCCAAGGGTCACCTGCACACCCTGAGCAAGCAGGTATAAAAGGCAGTCTACCATGCTGCCTCCTCACTCTGGAGTTACAATAAAGAGACCAAGGTCACAACAGTTTGAGCTTAAGATATGCAGTCTTGTGGAGTTATTCTAAACATAACATTCTCAACCTGACATCTGTCATACGTGCTCTTTTTCTTACTCTCTATCTTTTTTGTCATCTCGGGAGCTCTGACTTTAGTTGCCCTACCTTTCCCCCTGGTGGGAATGTACCTCGACTGTACCCAAACTATTTCCTCTTTAAAGGCAGCCCATTGTTCCACTATTGTTTTGCCTGCCAGTCTTTGATTCTAATTTACCCAGGCCAGATCCATTCGCATCCCAATGAAATTTGCCTTCCGCCAATTAAGTATTTTTACTCTAGCTATCTCCCTGTCCTTTTCTATAGCAAATCTATACTTATGATACTATGATCACTGTTCCCTAAATGTTCCCCTACTGACACTTGCTCCACTTGACCTACCTCATTCCCCAGAACCAGATCCAGCAATGCCTCCTTCCGAGTTGAGCCGGAAACATACTGCTCAAGAAAGTTTTCCTGGACACACTTCAGAAATTCCTGCCCCTCTCTGCCCTTTACACTATTATTATCCCAGTCTATGGGCCCAAGTTTCCACAAGAAAAAAAACGGGCGCCTGTTTTTCGCGCCTAAAACGGCGCCTAAAAAAAAAATTGCGATTCTCGTGCATTCTGCAGCTCCTTGTCTGCCTGGCGCGGCGTGCAGGGGGGCGGAGCCTACACACGCGCCGATTTTGTCAGTGGGAGGGGACGGGTACTATTTAAATTAGTTTTTTTCTCTGCCGGCAATGCTGCGCGTGCGCGTTGGAGCGTTCGCGCACGCGCAGTGTGAAAAAAACATTGGCACTCGGCCATTTTAGAAAGTGCTGCAGAAAATGTGAAGATTTGTTCTTGGACCCCTGCAAAGGCTTGTATTTTAATTTTATTGATATTTCTGTGTGTGAGGGAGTGCTTTTAGCAGCACTGCTGAAGAAATTACCTGCTGAAATCAGTGAGTTCAGCTTTTCACTGCTAAACTTGCAGTACCTGTGCCTGCAAATTAAGGACTGTGTTTGGAGAAAAAAAGTGCCAATTCAACTTTTCAATGGATCAACCTCTACCAAGAAAAAATAATTTCTTACATGAGGAAGTAGAGATATTAGTCAATGACATTGAGCAGAGATGGCAGGAGCTAGATACCAGCAACAGAGGTCGCATAAAAGTGCCACCAAAAGAAATGAAGAAACGCTGGAACCTAGTTGCAGAAGATTACTGCGCAGTGGTGCATACCAGGAGATCTGGAAGCCAGTGTAAAAAGAAATGGCACGACCTTGGTCAAGTAGTTAGTGTAAGTAGTATTTCCCATTTTTAATTTAATCGTAATTGTAACCTGGCTATCTGTATGTCCCACCTTGCAGACTGACACACTCTCTAAAAAGTTATATTTTACTCTTTGCAGAAGAAATTGGCCCACAACAAAAGGGAAGCAACTCGAACAGGAGGAGGCGTGCCCAATCTGCATCCACTGACACCCTTGGAACAAAGGGTAGCTGCTATGATGAGTCGGACATGGAGTAAAGCAATCGGTACAGCACAAGCTGGGCCCGCACGTGAGGAAGAGGGTAAGTCCTGAAAATGCATCTTGGCCCTTTAAATCAACCTGCTGCCTGGCCTGCTATGTGTGAGAGTACTCATGCCACCCACCCGGCTCCCTCCCTTGCTGTTAAGCATTTGACTGTTCTGATGTATTTTGCAGAACATGATGATGATGATGATGACGATGATGATGCTGCTGCTGCCAACCCTGAGGATCCTGAGGGTACAGAACAAGGACCAGTACAACCAGCTGCGGACAATCCAGACTGGATGATGGCAACAATGACTGAAATGTCTGCAGGGGGGAGCTTCCAATTTAATGTTTATGAGCCCCCATCAAGGGGCATCAGAGTTTCAACCCCTAGCATAGGTCTTGGTCCCACCATCCATGGTTTCGCTTCCGATGTTGCAGGTCCCAGTGGTGCTGCTGGTATAATGCAGCTTTCTACAGTCACTGCATTACCGTCCCAGCCTACGCCTCCCTCTCGCATAGGTTCAGGTTCCACCTGCTATGGTTTCGATTCCGACGCTTCGGGTCCGAGTGTTGCTGCTGATATCATCGAGCAGTTTACACCCATTCGTCCAACATCCCAGCCCACGGCTCGCACTCGAGTGCTGTCGTCTGGAACACAGAGCATCCCACCATTCCAGCCCAAGCCTCTCCCTCAAGTTCAGCCGTCTGGAACACAGAGCGTCCCACAGTCCCAACCTGCGCCTCCCTGTGTAGTGGTGCCGCTTGCAACACCGAGCATCCCACCGTCCGTGCCCGCGCCTCCCAGTGTAGTGGTGCCACAAGGCAGACCCAGGCAGAGGAGAAGGAGATTGGAAACACGCTCTCCTGAGATGCAGCATGCAACAGATGCGGCTCAGGTTGTGGCATTGGCTATGGAGACCAATGAGCTTACCTGATCACTCATCGGTGGCATCAATGCAGTAGGTGAAGAGTTGACGGGCCTGACGGGAGAAATAGCAGTAATGACACGGGAACTTAGGGAGGGAATGTCTGAGGGAGTGCAATCGACGGCACAGGCCATCAGGGAGGGCATGCAAGTAGCGGCACAGGCCGTCAGGGAGGGCCTGGTTGAGGTAGCTGCTGCAATAAGGGCACACAGCCCCGCCAATCAAATGACACCCCCATGAGGAAGTGAACGTTCACTGAGATGTGGATGAGAGATTGTTGCAGCCTTTCTTTGCTGCTTTTGTTCTTGTTCTTGATGTAGCTGTAGTAGCGTTTTTCAAAGTGAAATTGTTTTGTAAGTTTTGTTACGTTACAACTTGTAAGGGATCTTATGATTTTTAAGTGATCTTATAGTGTAAATGCTCTCACATTTTTTTGTATCTTATTTAATTTTGCATCTAAAAAGTGATCCTGAAGTTTAAGTGTTCTTCAGAGTGTAAGATTTTTCAAATTGAAACTGTTTTGTAAGTTTTGTAACTTTACAACATACAAGTGATCTCAGGGTTTTCAAGTGATCTTATAGTGTAAATGCTCGCACATTCTGTAAATTATTTAATTTTGCATCTAAAAAGTGATCTTGAAGTTTAAGTGATCTTAGAGTGTAACATTTTTCACATAGAAAGTGTTTTGTAACTTTTGTAACTTTACAAGTTTATAAGTGATCTTAAAGTTTTTAAGTGATCTTCAAGAGTCATATTAAAAAGTATAGTTTGATACAACAAATATTTTATTAGAGTGACGTTAACTTTTCAATAAAATATTTTTTCATTAAAACTGTTTCATCTTCCATTAACACAACTCAGTGACAACTTCTCTGCGAAAACACAGCCTTTTCATACAATCAGCCTCGCTCATGTCCAGGTACGAGCGCCTGGTTCGATATTGTCAACGTGGGTAAGGTCTCCTGCCCATCAACCTACGGGCTACGATGTTCCTGTTGCGGTGAGCTCTAATTAATTCTCTCCTATGCAGTGAATTGATGGCGAACCATTGCATAATATGTGGTGTTGACAATGCAGCACCCATTCTGCAAATGTAAATATAAAACTGTCGATGTGGCTGCCTCTCCCTGTCCAAATGGCCTCAGTCCCCCTCACAGCTCGAAGCCTGCTGCTGTATCTTTGGCTGCCTGCCTGCCTGCCTGCCCCTCCCCCCACCTCTCCCTACCCCCTCCCCCCACCTCTCCCTCCCCCCTAACTCTCCCTCCATCCCTCCCCCATACTTCTCCCTCCCCCGTTTGCGGGAACATCGCTGAGCTGAATAAGGCTTCCACCTCAAGTGGAAAGCTGTTTGCTGCCTCGTTACTACCTGCCCCTCCCTCCCGTTCGCGGGAACATCGCTGAGCTGACTAAGGATTCCACTTCAAGTGGAAAGCTGTTTGCTGCCTCGTTACTGCCTGCCCCTCCCTCCTGTTCGCGGGAACATCACTGAGCTGACTAAGGCTTCCACCTCAAGTGGAAAGCTGTTTGCTGCCTCGTTACTGGTTGCCCCTCACCCCCTCCCTCCCGTTCGCGGGAACATCGCTGAGTTGACTAAGGATTCCACTTCAAGTGGAAAGCTGTTTGCTGCCTCGTTACTGCCTGCCCCTCCCTCCCCCCCGTTCGCGGGAACACCGCTGAGCTGCCTGAAGCACTTTCACACAGGTAGGAAGATGGTTTATTTAATCTTTTCTTTGCTTATAAATGTTTATTCAGGCTGGATTTATTTGTATAATATTTGTATAAGTATAAATAAGGATTTATTGTCGAATTTAATGAGTTCCCTTCCACCCCCCCCCTCCCCCCCTCCTCGTTCTGGATGCCTAATTTGTAACCTGCGCCTGATTTTTTAATGTGTAGAACAGGTTTTTTCAGTTCTACAAAAATCTTCACTTGCTTCATTCTACTTTAGTTTGGAGTACATTTTCACTGTGGAAACTTTGAAATCAGGCGTCAGTGGCCGGACACGCCCCCTTTTGAAGAAAAAATTCTGTTCTAAAGTAGAACTGTTCTATCTGACTAGAACTGCAGAAAAAAAAATGTGGAGAATTGCGATTTCTAAAATAGTCCGTTCTCCACCAGTTGCTCCTAAAAATCAGGCGCAAATCATGTGGAAACTTGGGCCCTATATTAGGATAGTTGAAGTCTCCCATTGCCACTACTCTATAGCTCTTGCATCTCTCTGCAAATTTGCTCCTCCATATTTTTCCCACTAGTTGGTGGCCTACAGAATACAGCTAGTGGTGTAATGGCCCCTCTATTATTTCTTATATTGTATTCACTCTTGGGATGTGGGTGTCGCTGGCAAGTCTGGCATATATTGCCTATCCCAAAATTCCCTTTGAGAAGCTGTGGTGAACGTCCGCCTTGAACTGCTACAATCTGTGTGGTAAAGGTACTCCCACAGTGCTGTTCGGTTGGGAGCTCCAGGATTTTGACCCAGTGACAATGAAGGAATGGCGATATATTTCCAAGTCAGATGGTGTGTAATTTGGAGGTAGTGTTATTCCCATGCGCCCATTGCCCTTGTCCTTCTAGAGGGTCGCGGGTTTGGGAGGTGCTGCCAAAGAAACCTTAGCGAGTTGCTGCAGTGCATCTTGTAGATGGTGCACGCTGCAGCCACTGTGCGCTGGTGGTGGAGGGAATGAATGCTTAAGCCAATGGATGGTGTGCCAATCAAGCAGGCTACTTTGTCCTGGATTGTGGCGAACTGCGACTGCAAAAATATTGTGGTGAATGGAGGGCCAAACTTAGGAGTTTGTAACTGTAGTTTTAAACAACTTGGGGCAAGAGAAGGAAGTTTTGTTTCTCTAATCTCTCCTGCCTTCCACCCTATCACAGACTTTCACTTTTGTTCTTTCTTCCCCTCCCCCTTTCAGTGCTTGTTAAGAATGTGTTCTTTTCGAACACTCCAGTTCTGTCGAAGGGTCATCGACCTGAAACGTTAACTCTGCTTTCTCTCCACAGATGCTGCCTGACCCGCTGAGATTTCCAGTATTTTCTGTTTTTATTCCAGATTCCAGCCTCCGCAGTATTTTGCTTTTGTATTAGTGTTTAATTCACTGCCACTTCTCTTCTAGGAATGTCCACCTTACAGAAGTTCTGCTCTTCCCTCAGACGGGATTTCCGTTTGTCTCTTTTAACTTGTTCATCTTCTTTGCTTTCTGTTTCTCTTCTCATGTTTGATCAAGTATCTGCCAAGACTCGTTTTCACAGCCGCATCTCTTTCCTCAGTAACTGTCTCCACCTCAGACTTAATCCACATGAATTCCAACTGAAATTCCACCCTTCATGTTTGGATCCACCCAGGATTACAGATATCTCCGAGATATTCAGCGTTCATCGAACTACTGCTCTCGCGCATCCTGGGATCCACACTCAACGCTATGCGCCACCACATGCACACCCTCGACCTCCCTCTTCAGCAGCACCGACTCACTCTATCTCTAAGCTGTCCTGGTCCGCAGTTCCATTTCATCCTTCGCCTCATCCAGCGCTTTAACCAAAAACCTTTTTCCTTCCTTTCAGGTGGCAAGGATCGTAAACTTCAACAGCTCTTGGACACCAACGCCCCTACGGAACCTTCTTCCCCCACACTTCCCTCTGATCCCAACCCTTCCCAAATTTCACCCCCTGCCATGTTTCCACTATCCCCTCTGACCTCCCCTCTCTGACCCTGAACGATCAGTCCTCAGCAAAGACCTGAGCTTCATCCCCTTATGCCCCACCTCAATGAATTTCGAGCTCAGCACAATGTTCAGCTCTTTTTCCATCGCCTTCACCTCTGTGCCCACTTCTTCGGCCAGGACTCTTCTCCCCGCACAGCTGACCCTTTCTCCCATTTTCAGAATTCTTGCTCTATGGTCCCCCTCTCTGGCCTCTTACCCTCTCTAGATCTCTTCATTGCAAACTGCCGATGGGACATCGGCTGTCTCAGTTTCTATGCTCCTCTCACTCATTCCAACCTACCTCCCTCTGAACTTGCAGCACTCCGCTTGCTCAGATCCAACCCCAACCTTGTCATCAAACCTGCTGACAAGGGTGGCACTGTTGTTGCTTGGCAAACCAACCTCTACCAACTCTCTGATACCTCCTCCTACCTTCCCCTGGACCATGACCCCACTACTGAACATCAAGCCATAATTTACCAGACCGTCACTGACCTCATCTCCTCTGGAGATCTTCCCTCCACAGCCGCCAACCTCATAGCTCCCCAACCATGCACAGCCCGCTTCTACCTCCTTCCCAAGATCCACAAACAGGGCTGCCCCAGTACACCCATCGTTTCAGCCTGTTCTTGCCCCACAGAACTTATTTCTTCTGATCTCGACTCTATTTTTTCTCCCCTTGTCTACTCTCTTCCCACCTACATCCGCGATTCCTCCGACACTCTCCGTCACTTTAACAGTTTCCAGTTTCCCAGCCCCAACCGTCTCCTTTTCACCATGGATGTCCAATCCCTCTACATCCTCATCCCCCACCAGGATGGCCTGAGAGCGCTCTGCTTCTTCCTGAAGCAGAGGCCCAACCAGTCCCCATCCACCATCACCCTCCTCCGCCTAGCTGAACTTGTTCTCACATTGAACAACTTCTCCTTTAACTGCACTCACTTCCTCCAAATTAAAGGTGTTGCTTTGGGAACCTGCATGGATCCTAGCTATGCCTACCTTTTTGTGGGATATGTGGAACATCCTTTGTTCCAGTCCTACTCGGGTCCCCTCCCTCACCTCTTTTTCCAGTACATTGATGACTGTTTCGGTGCCGTTTCCTGCTCTCGCCCTGAACTTGAAAATTTCATTCACTTTGCATCCAATTTCCACCCTTCCCTCACCTTCACATGGTCCAGCTACGACACTTCCCTTCCTCGACTTCTCTGTCTCCATTTCTGGGGATAGCTTATCGACCAGTATTCATTATAAGACCACTGACTCCCACAGCTACCTGGACTTCCTCCCACCCTGCATCCTGTAAGGACTCCATTCCATTCTCCCAGTTTCTCCATCTCCGTCGCATCTGTTCTGACGATGCCACCTTTCACACTAGTGCCTCTGACATATCTTTCTTTTCCCTCAACAGAGGATTTCCCTCCGCTGTGGTTGACATGGTCTTCGACCGTGTCCGTTCTATTTCTTGCACTTCTGCTTTCATCCCTTTCCCTCCCTCTCAGAACTACAATAGGGTTCCCCTTGTCCTCACCTTTCATCCCATCAGCTTCCACATTCAACGGATCATCCTCCACCATTTCTGTCACCTCCAGCTTGATCCCACCACCAATCACATCTTCCCCTCCCCTCCCCTCTCAGCATTCCGAAGGGACCGCTCCCTCCGCAGTCACCCCCAGCACCTCCTCTCCTTCCCACGGCACCTTTCCGTGTAAGCGCAGGAGATGCAACACCTGTCCTTTTACCTCCTCCCTTCCCACTCCAGGGCCCCAAATACTCCTTCCAGGTGAAACAGTGATATACTTGTACTTTTTTCAATTTAGTGTACTGTATTCGCTGCTCACGATGTGGTCTCCTCTACATTGGGGAGACCAGGCGTAGATTGGGTGACCGCTTTGCGGAGCACCTCCGTTCAGTCTGTAAATGTGACCCTGTCACTATAATTCTCCACTCCATTCCCACTCTGACCTCTCTGTCCTCGGTCTCCTGCACTGTTCCAACGAAGCTCAACGTAAGCTCGAGGAACACCACCTCATCTTTTGTTTAGGTATTTTACAGCCTTCTGGACTCAACATTGAGTTCAACAATTTCAGAGCATAACCACTGCCAATCTTTGGCTCCCTTTCCCCACCCCCCCCCCACCTCCCCCCCCACCCGAGCCTGTTTTTTTCCTCCTTGTTTCTAATTGCAGCTGGTCATTATTCAGCCATTCACACCCTATCTTGACTAATGTTTTTCTAACTCCTGCCATTACCATTTCAATTCGGCCCATCATCCCTTTTGACTCTTTAATCTCTCCTGCCTTCCACCCTATCACAGACCTTCCTTTTTGTTCTTTCTTCCCTTCCCCCTTTTAGTGCTTCTGAAGAATCTGTTCTTTTCGAACACTCTCCAGTTCTGATGAAGGATCCTCGACCTGAAACGTTAACTCTGCTTTCTCTCCACAGATGCTGCCTGACCTGCTGAGATTTCCAGCATTTTCTGTTTTTATTATAGAAGGAAGTTGGTGTTGGAAAAGGGTTGTGAGGGTGAGGGATACAGGGAAGTGATCAGAGATTGCCTTGTCAGTGATGGGACCACTTGAATAAAGAGGCCATGTGAGATGGTAAGGTCAGGGGAGTGGCCGTGAATATGGGTAAGAGAGTTTATATGGAGGGAGAGGTTTAGAGCTGTCAGTGAAATCAGAGGAGAGAGAGCAATCAGGGACTAGTTGAGTCGAGCAGAATTAGGAGCATCAAAGTGAGTGGATAATGGCAGCAGAAACCATTCATCAGCACGGGAGTAGAACATGGAGCAGGATGGGAAACAGCAGGAAGGGATCAGAGTCAGCCCAATGTGGAATGAAAATTCCCAGTGGAGAAGCAGAAACTCAACCTGCAGAGAAGCAATAGATTGGATATTAGGCGGTTCTTCTTTTCCCAGAGTAGTTTGCCGGCTAGTGTGGTAGGAGCTGATGCTCTGCGAGCCTTCAAGAGGGAGCCGGACAGGTTCCTGACTGAGACAGAGATCACATTATTTCAAAGGTATACGTCTTTATAGATAACACTCGGTCCATGTGATCGCCGGGACTGGTTCCCATCACCTGAGGGAGTCGCAGAGGAATTTTCCGGAGTATTGTTTCTGTTATGTGTGTAAACCTGTAATTACCATGTCTAACCACCACAATCCCTTGGGAGCACTTGCATATAAGGAGGCCTCACAGGCTGGAGAGGCACTTTGAGATCTATAATGAAGGACTACAGTCACGCTTACTTTGAGCTTGCAGTATCTAGTCTGACTCTTTATCCAAGACATAACAACTGGCGATGAGATACAGACGACGAACCCCAACGCAACAATGCAGAGAACTGTGGGCATCCTGGCAAAATTTTCAGAAGGAGATGATTAGGAGACCTTCGTGGAGCGACTTGACCAATATTTCGTGGCCAACGAGCTGGAAGGAGAAGGGAACGCTACCAAACAACGGGTGATCCTCCTCACTATGCGTGGGGCACCAACGTATGGCATCATGACAAACCTGCTCGCTCCAGCAAAACCCACAGACAAGTCGTATGATGAGTTGTGCACACTAGTCTGGGAGCATCTAAACCTGAAGGAAAGCGTTCTGATGGCGAGGTATTGGTTCTACATGTACAAGAGGTCTGAAGGCCAGGAAGTGGCGAGCTACGCCACCGAGCTAGGGCACCTTGCAGGACATTGTGAATTTGAAGGACACTTGGAGCACATGCTCAGGGACTTCTTTGTACTCGGCATTGGCCATGAAGAAATACTTTGCAAACTTTTGACTGTAGAGACCCCAACCTTGAGTAAAGGCATAACGATAGCCCAGGTGTTTATCTCCACCAGTGACAATACCAAACAAATTTCCCAGCACACTAGTGCTGCTGCAAGTACTGTGAACAAAGTAATGTAGTTTTCGAATCCTGTAGCTGCACATCCGCAGATGACTCAGAGTCCGCCATCAAGGGTGGTGAATACAAGACAATTATCACCTTGTTGGCGCTGCGGGGGTGATCATCGATTCCATTCATCCCACTTCAAAGGGTACGTTTGCAAGGACTGTGGAACAATGGGACACCTCCATCGTATGTGCAGGTGAGCTGCAAACCGTGCTAATCCTGCAAATCACCATGTTGCAGAGGAGGACAGATCCACGGTGGATCATGATGAACCAGAGCCTCAGACCGAGGAGGCAGAGGTATATGGGGTGCACAATTTACCACAAAGTGTTTCCCGATAATGCTGAAGGTTGAATTAAATGGACTCCCGGTGTCCATGGAGCTGGACATGGGCGCAAGCCAGTCCATAATGAGTAAAAAGACTTTCAATAAGTTGTGGTACAACAAGGCTTCAAGGCCAGTCCTCACTCCCATTCGTACCAAACTTAGAATGTACACAAAGGAACTGATTCCCGTAATTGGGATGTGCTACCGTAAAGATCTCCTACGATGGAGCGGTGCACGATTTACCACTCTGGGTGGTACCGGGTGATGGCCTCACGCTGTTCGGCAGGAGCTGACTGAGAAAGCTGGAACTGGGACGACATCCGAGCGCTTTCATCCGTCGACGACACCTCATGTGCCCAGGTCCTAAGCAAGTTCCCCTCGCTGTTCGAACCAGACATCGGGTTGTTCCAAGGAACAAAAATGCAGATCCATTTGATTCTGGGGGCATCACAAGGCAAGAGCGATATCTTACATGATGAGAGAGAGGGTAGAGATCGAGCTGGATAGGCTGCAACGAGAGGACATCATTTTGCCGATCGAATTCAATGAGTGGGCCAGTCCAATTGCTCCAGTCCTCAAGGGAGATGGCACCGACAGAATCTGTGGTGATTACAAAGTAACTATCAATCGTTTCGCACTGCAGGATCGATATCCACTACCAAAGGCAGATGACCTATTTGCGACGCTGGCGGGAGGGAAAACGTTCACGAAGCTGGACTTGACCTCGGCCTACATGACGCAGGAGCTGGAGGACTCATCGAAAGACCTCACCTACATCAATACGCACAAAGGTCTTTTGGTTTACAACAGATGTCCGTTTGGGATTCGATCGGCCGCGGCGATATTCCAGTGGAACATGGAAAGCTTGCTGAAGTCGGTCCCGCGCACCGTGGTCTTCCAGGACGACATCTTGGTTACAGGTCGGGACACCGTCGAGCACCTGCAGAACCTGGAGGAGGTTCTTAGTCGGCTTAATTGTGTGGGGTTCAGGCTAAAACACTCGAAGTGCGTTTTCCTGGTGCCTGAAGTGGAATTCCTGGGGAGAAGAATCGCAGCGGACGTCATCAGGCCCACCGATTCGAAGACGAAGGCAATCAAAAACGCACCAAGACCACAGAACATGATGGAGCTGCGGTCATTTCTAGGACTCCTGAACTATTTTAGTAACTTCTTACCGGGTCTTATGACTTTGTTAGAACCCTTGCACTCCTTGCTGCATAAAGGAGATTAATGGGTATGGGGTAAAAGCCAAGAAAATGCCTTTGAGAAAGCTAGGAAGCTGTTATGTTCAAACAAATTGCTTGTGTTGTACGATCCATGTAAACGCTTGGTACTAGCATGTGATGCATCGTCGTAGGGGTCGGGTGTGTATTGCAACAAGCTAATGAATTTGGGAAATTGCAACCAGTTACTTATGCATCCAGAAGTCTGTCTAAGGCCGAGAGGGCCTACAGTATGATCGAAAAAGAAGCGTTAGTGTGTGTTGACGGGGTAAAGAAAATGCATCAATATCTGTTCGGGCTCAAAGTTGAATTGGAAACCAACTATAAGCCGCTTATATCCCTCTTTTCTAAAAATAAGAGGATAAATATGAATGCATCGGCCCACATCCAGAGATGGGCGCTCACATTGTCCGCATACAACTATGTCATCCGCCACAGGCCAGGCACAGAAAACTCTGCCGGTGCTCTCAGTAGGCTGCCATTGTCCACCACCGGGGTGGAGATGGCACAGCCTGCAGATTTAGTTATGGTAATGGAAGCATTTGAGAGTGAGCAATCACCTGTTACCGCCCGACAGATTAGAACCTGGACGAGCCAGGGCCCCTTACTGTCCTTAGTAAAAAACTGTGTGCTCCACGGGAGTTGGTCCAGTGTCCCATTAGAGATGCAGGAAGAAATAAAGCCATACCAGCAGCGCAAAGATGAAATGTCTATACAGGCAGACTGCCTTCTATGGGGTAATTGGGTAGTGGTGCCAAAAAAGAGCAGGGACACTTTCATCAGTGATCTCCACAGTACCCACCCAGGCATTGTAATGATGAAAGCGATAACCAGATCCCACGTGTGGTGGCCCGGTATCGATACAGACTTAGAGTCCTGTGTGCACAAATGTAATACATGTTCCCAGTTAAGCAATGCATCCAGGGAGGCGCCACTAACTTTATGGTCTTGGCCCTCCAAACCGTGGTCTAGGGTTCATGTCGACTATGCAGGCCCATTCTTGGGAAAAATGTTTTTAGTGGTTGTAGATGCATACTCCAAGTGGATTGAATGTGTGACAATTTCGGCAAACACGTCCGCTGCTACCATTGAAAGCCTACGGGCCATGTTTACCATGCACAGCCTGCCTGATGTCCTTGTAAGTGACAATGGGCCATGCTTTACCAGTGTCGAATTCAAGGAATTCATGACCCGCAATGGGATCAAACATGTCACGTCTGCCCCATTTAAACCAGCGTCCAACGGTCAGGCAGAACCAGCAGTTCAAACAATCAAGCAGAGCTTGAAAAGGGTAACTGAAGGCTCACTGCAGACTCGCTTATCCTGAGTCCTGCTTAGTTATCGCAAAAGACCCCACTCCTGCTTAGTTACTGCACAAGACCACACCGGGGTCTCTCCCATTGAACTGCTCATGAAAAGGGCACTTAAGACAAGGCTCTTGTTAGTCCACCCTGATCTACACGAACAGGTAGAGAGTAGGCGGCTTCAACAGAATACATACCATGATCGCGCAAATGTGTCACGCGAAATTGAAGTAAATGATCCTGTATTTGTGTTGAACTATGGACAAGGTCCCAAGTGGATTGCTGGCACTGTTTTGGCCAAAGAGGGGAGTAGGGCAATTGTGGTCAAACTTGCAAATGGACTCACCTGCAGAAAACACTTGGACCAAACCAAACTCAGATTTATGGACTAACCAGAACAACCCACAATAGACTACCTTTTTCGACCCTCCAACACACACACAAGTGGCAACCGACCCAACAGTTGACCACGAAGTAGAACCCATTACCAGCAGCAGCCCAGCAAGATCACCACTCCCAGCAGTCCAGCAAGGCCAGCTGCGCAGCAGCCCAGCGAAGGCCCAACAAATGACTCACCAACATCAGCATTTGCACCGAGGCGATCAACCAGATCGACTCACCTTGTAAATAGTTACACTATTGACTTTGGGGGGGAGGGAGTGTTGTTATGTATGTAAATCTGTAATTCCCATGTCTAATCATCAGAGGGCTCATCCCCTGGAGTCCCAAGGGATCCCAAAATCCATTGGGCGCACCTGTATATAAGGAGGTCTAACAGGCTGGAGAGGCACTCTGAGATCTGTAATAAAGGACTACGGGCACACTTAGTTTGAGCTTGCAGTATCTGGTCTGACTCTTTATTCAAGACATAACAGTTACCCCTAATGTTCTTCATTTTTAATCTGATTTTCTGCCTTTCCCAGGAGATTACATGATTGCTGGAGGGTGGATGTGAGTTGGGTGGGAGGGAAGGAGTGTCTGATCATGATGCTGCAGCCATCATGGTGTGGGGCAGGCTTCATGGACCAGCTGGTCTTCTCCTGTGCCTTAATTTCATCCGTTTGTTGTGTGTAAGCAGGTCAGGTACTGAAGTAGAGGCGGTACAGAAAGCACAGATAGTAGAACGTGTCGGTGAAGGTAGCTGTCACAGTAAAGCTCACAGCCAGGAGAACCAGAAGTCGCCCAGGAAAAAAACGACTTCTGCACAGCAGCAGAGTAAAACTTAGAGCTGTGAGATGGCGGAATTTACTCCCAGGGTTAATGGCTGAGGCAGAAACTGTCAACATAAGACCACAAGAAATAGGAGCAGGGGTAGGTCATTTGGCCCCTCGAGCCTGCTCCGCCATTTAATAAGATCATGGGTGATCTAGCTTGGCCTCAACTCCACTTACCTGCCCGCACCGCATAACCCTTGACTCCCTTAATCGTTCAAAAATCTGTCTATCTGCACCTTAAATATATTCAATGACTCAGCCTCCATAGCTCTCTGGGGTAGAGAATTCCAAATATTCATGACCCTCTGAGAGAAGAACATAAGAAATAGGAGCAGGAGTAGGCCATACGGCCCCTCGAGCCTGCTCCGCCATTTAATACGATCATGGTTGATCCGATCATGGACTCAGGTCCACTTCCCTGCCCGCTCCTCATAATCCCTTATTCCTTTATCGGTTAAGAAACTGTTTATTTCTGTCTTAAATGTATTCAATGTCCCAGCTTCCACAGCATTCTGAGGTACCGAATTCCACAGATTTACAACCCTCTGAGAGAAGAAATTTCTCCTCATCTCAGTTTTAAATGGGCGGCCTCTTATTCTAAGATTATGTCCCCTAGTTCTAGTCTCCCCTATCAGTGTTAATATCCTCTCTGCATCCACCTTGTCAAGCCCCCTCATAATCTTATACGTTCGATAAGCTCACCTCTCATTCTTCTGAATTCCAATGAGTAGAGGCCCAACCTATTCAATCTTTCCTCATAAGCCAACCCTCTCATCTCCGGAATCAACCTAGTGAACCTTTTCTGAACTGCCTCCAAAGCAAATATATCCTTTCGCAAATATGGAAACCAAAACATAGAAACATAGAAACATAGAAAATAGGTGCAGGAGCAGGCCATTCAGCCCTTCTAGCCTGCACCGCCATTCAATGAGTTCATGGCTGAACATGAAACTTCAGTACCCCCTTCCTGCTTTCTCGCCATAACCCTTGATCCCCCGAGTAGTAAGGACTTCATCTAACTCCCTTTTGAATATATTTAGTGAATTGGCCTCAACTACTTTCTGTGGTAGAGAATTCCACAGGTTCACCACTCTCTGGGTGAAGAAGTTTCTCCTCATCTCGGTCACGCAGTATTCCAGATATGGCCTCACTAATATCCTGTATAACTGTAGCAAGACTTCCCTGCTTTTATACTCCATCCCCTTTGCAATAAGATTCCATTGGCCTTCCAGATCACTTGCTGTACCTGAATACTAACCTTTTGTGTTTCATGCACAAGTACCCCCAGGTCCCGCTGTACTGCAGCACTTTGCAATCTTTCTCCATTTAAATAATAACTTGCTCTTTGATTTTTTTCTGCCAAAGTGCATGACCTCACACTTTCCAGCATAATACTCCATCTGCCAAATTTTTGCCCACTCACTTAGCCTGTCTATGTCCTTTTGCATATTTTTTGTGTCCATCTCACACATTGCTTTTCCTCCCATCTTTGTACCATTAGCAAACTTGGCTATATTACACTCAGTCCAAGTCGTTAATATAGATTATAAATAGTTGGTGTCCCAGCACTGATTCCTGCGGCACCCCACTAGTTACTGGTTGCCAACCAGAAAATGAACCATTTATCCCGACTCTCTTTTCTGTTAGTTAGCCAATCCTCTATCCATACTAATATATTACCCCCAACCCTGTGGACTTTTATTTTGTACAGTAACTATTTATGTGGCACCTTGTCAAATGCCTTCTGGAAGTCCAAATATACCACATCAACTGGTCCCCCTTTATCCACCTTGTTCATTACATCCTCAAAGAATTCCAGCAAATTTGTCAAACATGACTTCCCCTTCATAAATCCATGCTGACTCTGCCTGACCGAATTTTGCTTTTCCAAATGTCCTGCTACTGCTTCTTTAATAATGGACTCCAACATTTTCCCAAACACAGATGTTAGGCTAACTGGTCTATAGTTTCCTGCTTTTTGTCTGTCTCTTTTTTTAAATAGGGGCGTTACATTTGCATTTTTCCCAATCTGCTGGGAACTCCCCAGAATCCAGGGAATTTTGGTAAATTACAACCAATGCATCCACAATCCCTGCCGCTACTTCTCTTAAGACCCTGGGATGCAAGCCATCAGGTCCAGGGGATTTATCTGCCTTTAGTCTCATTATCTTACTGAGTACCACCCCCTTAATGATTGTGATTGTGTTAAGTTCCTCTCCCACCCCACCGCCCCCCCCCGTAGCCCCTTGACTATCCACTGTTGGGATATTCCTCCTCATTTCCATTTTAAATGGCGAGCACTCATTCTGAAACTATGCCCCCTAGTTCTAGATTCTCCCACGAGGAGAAACATCCTCTCTGCATCTACCCTGTCAAGCCTCCTCAGAATTTTATACGTTTCAATAAGATCACCTGTCATTCTTCTAAACTCCAATGAGTATAGGCCCAACCTGCTCAACCTTTCTTCATAAGACAATCATTCAACTCAGGAATCAACCTCATGAACCTTCTCTGAACTGCCTTCAATGCAAGTATATCCCTCCTGAAATAAGGAGACCAAAACTGTACACAGTAGGAAAGTCCTGCTACAACTGTACAGGGTATTGGTGTGTCTAGGTATTGGCCTCACCAATACCCTGTACATTTGTAGCAGGACTTCCCTACTTTTACACTCTATCCCCCTTGCAATCAAGGCCAACATTCCATTTGCCTTCCTAATATTTGCTGTACCTGCATGCTAACTTATGTGTTTCATGTACAAGAACCCACCGATCCCTCTGTACTGCAGCACTTTGTAATCTCTCCCCATTTAAATAATCATTTGCTTTTTTATTTTTCCTACCAAAGTGGATAACCCTGACATTTTCCCACATTATACTCCATCTGCCAAATTTTTGCCTACCTTCAAGATTAGATTGGATCGGTGGTGAAGGAAAAGGGATAGAAGGGATATGGGGAGCAGTGTGGGTAAATGTGATTGGGACTTTTGGCTCATGTGGGGGGTACTGGCATGGACTGGTTGGGCCGAACGGTCTGTTTCCATGTTGTAACTTCTTTGTAGTTCAGTGAGAAACCAGCCCCGAGCTGGATGTTGCCCCAAGTCCAGAAGCCCAGCAGGTACCAGCAACAGGTGCCAACTGTAGGCTCAAACAGGTTACCCTAAAACAGGAAGAGACTGAGTTGGAAAGCAGAATCCCCAGTCAGTTGCCTTTTGTGTAAAAAATGATGGCCAGACTTCCCTTCTCTTTAGCAAACCTGCACCCCGATATTCGACACTTCTTCCTTTCAATGTGTGTTACCGGTAATCCTATACCACTGCTTCACTGATATTTTTAAAATATGGTTTTCCATTAAGTTTTCATTATTAATTTTTAAATATAATTTTCTCTGCTGTACACCTGGTAACTTCCTTTGGTGAGATTCCTGTCCAAGCTGTGAGATGGGTTTAACCAGAGAAGATAAGACTCTTCATGACTCAATTGGATGATTCTTAACTATCAAACATCCTTTATTCCCAGTTCTTATATTTTTATAACTAATAAACAGAAGTGTTCAAAGAAAATGAAAATAAAAATTTTAATTTAATGCTCCTGTGATTTTTCTCCTGAATTTTACTCCAGGGACAATCCTGGAGGGTTGGCCACCCTAGGTAAATCCCTACTGTAGAGTTGATGGGGACACTCTCGAGCTCGGATTGGCAGCTGCTGGAGATCATCAGCTGAAGGTCAAGGGTCGAAGATCACGAGACATTAATTTATCTGGGGCTGCCATGTTTGGGTTGCAGAGAGCCAAGCAACTGCAGCTATAGCCCTGCATCTCCACATGGTGGAACTACCATTCGAAGGAGTGTGGGATTTGTCCGCACTGTGATCAGGAGGATGGAGGCAATGTACTCAATGTACATCTTCTGGTGAGTTGTGTTCCTTGTGAGGGGCTTCTGATGCCTGCTGCCCACCTAGCAAGGGCTCAAGCCAAGCCAGTTATCAACAGTCCTCCACTGGAGTGAGAGAGAAGGCAGGGGCCTCTTTGGGTCAAGATATTTCCGAGATGTCGTTGGGAGATTGAAGCTGAGTTAACCCCTCTTATTGGATGAATCAGTAGTCTGATACCTTTTAACAGAGGCAGGTATGCTGCACTGTTGATATTTCACCAATAACTTAGTTCATTGATGGGATTGGCATAGGGTTGGATCATATTCCAAGCAGTTTCAGTACATGTCTCCCACGCTCCCACCGTTGGTCACCCGACACGTAAATCCTCAATGCTGATCGGTTGATAATGGCGGCTACAATACCTCTCCACTCTATCTGGATACCTTTTCTCTGGGAAATTCAGTTGAGAGACCTATAGCATAGTGAGGTTGGTTCCACTGGCATTGAACACCCTCTACTACTTCACGTAAATGTCTGCATTTGAGCATTGACTGTGAAGCTATTCTACCATCACCGCTGAGCATGATGGCATCTGATACCAGCACATGTGCAGTTTCCAGCAGGATTCACTGGGCAGTGACCAGGAGCAGAAATCCGGGGTGACCGTCCCCTCTCTAGCCAAGGGGTGACAAGACAGATCGTAGGAGATCTCGTGCCGCTACAGCCGAGATCTGTTAAATCGGCACAGAGAGGAACATAGAAACATTCAAACCCTCGAGCCTGTTGTCTGATCTGTATCTTAGCTCCTTCCACCTGCCTTGGTTTTCATATCCATTAATACCCTTGCCTAACAAAAATCTGCCAATCTCAGTCTTGAAATTTTCAATTGTCCCCCAGCCTCAACAGCCTGTTGGGAGAGAGATCGGAGGCTGAGCCTGGGGCTTTGTTGGTGTAGCAAGGTGTACCTGGCAGCATCTTTATGGCTGAGCCAGATGATGGGAAGGTTTCAGGTTTTGTGTAATCGACGAGATGGAAAATTGTGGAACTTGCTTTTAAATCAATACATTTGGAGCGACTGAGGGTAGCAGTTGATTGGACTGCCTGTGATCTGATATAGAGGAGGACTCGTCACCCCTCCACTGTCTGAGAACTATGACTGAAAATTCTAACATGAAATAATAACGAACAAGATTGTAAACAGGAAGCACAGCACTGCCTTCCTTTCAACCGAGCAGGCACATCAACGCTTCTTCTATAACAATGTCAGCTCTCAGGCTCGTTGCTGCGGTTTGTGGCTGTGGTTTCACAGTCTCCTGGGTTCTTCTTGCATGGGGTGACTCAGAACCAGGCCCCTATCACCGGTTGTTGTGTATTGAGTTCACTCTGAGGCTAGGCCTGTCAGCTGTTGGCTGATGGTCTCGTTTGCATCAGTTGGCGAGTGACTAGTAAAAGGGAATCAGTGTGAATGGGTCAGTGAGAATGAAAGAATTTAGATTTATTCAAAAGCACGCTCCTCAAAAAAAACCCACCCTTGACCTCTCCGTCCTTGTAAACTTCCAATCTCCAATCTCCCTTTCCTCGCTCAAAGCCCTTGAACGTGTTGTCACCTCTCAAATCCGTGCCCATCTTTCCCGCAAATCCATGTCTGAACCTCTCCAATCAGGTTACCGCCCCTGCCATGGCCCTCATCAAAGTCACGAATAACATTCTCTGTGACTGTGACTGTCATGTATGCAAACTCTTTTATTCACTATGTAACTATGACATTTTGTACCACCTGAGGGCGCTGCTGTTAGAGGCCCAGGGGTTTCCTGCTCTGGTGTGCAGGGGCATATAACAGGCAGCCAGCCATGCTGCCCCTCACTTTGCAGTCGTATTAAATGGACTGAAGTCACACAGCTCTTACTCACAGTACAAGGCCTCGTGGAGTTCTTCGATGGTAATTGCAGACATAATAACTGGCGTCGAGAATACAGACTTTCATGCGATTATGGCTACCTTTGGCACACTAAAAGATTTCACAGAGGGTGATGATTGGGATGCCTTCACGGAAAGGCTCAAGCTATATTTTGTGGCAAATGACCTGGCAGGGGAGACGGACACATTGGCGGAGAAGCGCAAGGCTATACTGCTGACCAGTTGTGGGCCCGAGGTCTACCGCCTCGTCAGGGACTTGCTGGCACCCACGAAGGCCAAGGATAAGACATACGATGAGCTGACTGAACTAATTCACGATACCATTCTGATGACTTCCTCCCAGAATCGGAGCTCACTGGCAAGTACTGTACGTAAAATAACGCCGATTGCAGACAGAACTGTTGAACTAATAAGAACTGTACAGAGCAGAGCCTACATGCCTGCTGCTGCTAGGCCGTCAAGGGGTGTAAATGCGAAATCATTAACACAATGCTGGCACTGCGAGGGTAATCATGGGGCCCATCAATGTCGATTTAAAGACCATGCTTGCAAAAGCTGCAGATCAAGGGACCACCTCCAGCGAATGTGCAAATGTACTGTGACTCACCACGTGGCAGTGGAGTCAGCAGAAGAGTCCCGATCAGTGTGGATCACAAAGGACAAGCTAGAGAGGCAACTCAGCCCGAAGGAGCAGTGTGCGGGGTGCACACCCTCTCCACAAAAAGTCCTCCCATGATGATAAAAGTCAAATTAAATGGCGTTCCTGTATCCATGGAGCTGGACACGGGGGCGAGGCAGTCAATTATAAGTCAGAAGGCATTTGAAAGGCTCTGGGGTAACAACAAAGCACAAAGACCCAAGCTGAGCCCGATTCAGATAAAGCTGCGCAATTACACCAAGGAACTGATACCAGTTATTGGCAGTGCGAATGTAAAAGTATCCTATGATGGAGAGGCACACGAGCTGCCACTGTGGATTGTACCAGGCGATGGGCCAACGCTGCTTGGCAGAAGCTGGATAGAAACATAGAAACATAGAAACATAGAAAATAGGTGCAGGAGCAGGCCATTCAGCCCTTCTAGCCTGCACCGCCATTCAATGAGTTCATGACTGAACATGAAACTTCAGTATCCCCTTCCTGCTTTCTCGCCATACCCCTTGATCCCTCGAGTAGTAAGGACTTCATCTAACTCCCTTTTGAATATATTTAGTGAATTGGCCTCAACTACTTTCTGTGGTGGAGAATTCCACAGGTTCACCACTCTCTGGGTGAAGAAGTTTCTCCTCATCTCGGTCCTAAATGGCTTACCCCTTATCCTCAGACTGTGACCCCTGGTTTTGGACTTCCCCAACATTGGGAACATTCTTCCTGCATCTAACCTGTCTAAACCTGTCAGAATTTTAAACGTTTCTATGAGGTCCCCTCTCATTCTTCTGAACTCCAGTGAATACAAGCCCAGTTGATCCAGTCTTTCTTGATAGGTCAGTCCCACCATCCCGGGAATCAGTCTGGTGAATCTTCGCTGCACTCCCTCAATAGCAAGAATGTCCTTCCTCAAGTTAGGAGACCAAAACTGTACACAATACTCCAGGTGTGGCCTCACCAAGGCCCTGTACAACTGTAGCAACATCTCCCTGCCCCTGTACTCAAATCCCCTCGCTATGAAGGCCAACATGCCATTTGCTTTCTTAACCGCCTGCTGTACCTGCATGCCAACCTTCAATGACTGATGTACCATGACACCCAGGTCTCGTTGCACCTTCCCTTTTCCTAATCTGTCACCATTCAGATAATAGTCTGTCTCTCTGTTTTTACCACCGAAGTGGATAACCTCACATTTATCCACATTATACTTCATCTGCCATGCATTTGCCCACTCACCTAACCTATCCAAGTCACTCTGCAGCCTCATAGCATCCTCCTCGCAGCTCACACTGCCACCCAACTTAGTGTCATCCGCAAATTTGGAGATACTACATTTAATCCCCTCGTCTAAATCATTAATGTACAATGTAAACAACTGGGGCCCCAGCACAGAACCTTGCGGTACCCCACTAGTCACTGCCTGCCATTCTGAAAAGTACCCATTTACTCCTACTCTTTGCTTCCTGTCTGACAACCAGTTCTCAATCCATGTCAGCACACTACCCCCAATCCCATGTGCTTTAACTTTGCACATTAATCTCTTGTGTGGGACCTTGTCGAAAGCCTTCTGAAAGTCCAAATATACCACATCAACTGGTTCTCCTTTGTCCACTTTACTGGAAACATCCTCAAAAAATTCCAGAAGATTTGTCAAGCATGATTTCCCTTTCACATATCCATGCTGACTTGGACCTATTATGTCACCATTTTCCAAATGCGCTGCTATGACATCCTTAATAATTGATTCCATCATTTTACCCACTACTGAGGTCAGACTGACCGGTCTATAATTCCCTGTTTTCTCTCTCCCTCCTTTTTTAAAAAGTGGGGTTACATTGGCTACCCTCCACTCGCTAGGAACTTATCCAGAGTCAATGGAATGTTGGAAAATGACTGTCAATGCATCCGCTATTTCCAAGGCCACCTCCTTAAGTACTGATGGGGAAGATTCGGTGGAACTGGAAGACATCAAAGTATTATCGTCAGTGGACAATGCTTCCTGTGCTCAAGTGCTGAGCAAATTCCCATCTTTATTTGAACCAAGCATCGGCAACTTCACAGGCGCCAAAGTACAGATCCACTTGGTCCCTGAGACACGGTCCGTTCATCACAAGGCTCGAGCGGTCCCCTACATGATGAGGGAGAAAGCGGAGATTGAATTGGACAGACTTCAACGTGAGGGAATCATATCGCCAGTCGAGTTCAACCAGTGAGCCAGCCCGATTGTTCCGGTACTAAAGAGCGATGGCACGGTCGGAATCTGCGGTGACTACAAAGTAATGATCAACCGAGTCTCATTACTGGACCAGTATCCACTACCCAAAGCCGATGACCTTTTCGCGACATTAGCAGGGGGAAAGGCGTTCACCAAGCTGGATCTAACCTCCGCTTACATGACCCAGGAGCTGGTTGAGTCGTCGAAAAATTAACATGCATTAATACGCACAAAGCACTGCTCGTGTACCACAGGCGCCCGTTCGGGATTTGCTCGGCTGCAGCCATATTCCATAAAAACACGGAGAGCCTGTTGAAATCGGTTCCACGCACCATCGTATTTCAGAATGACATCCTCATCACTGGCTGCAACATCTCCAAACACCTGCACAACCTGGAAGAAGTTTTAAGTCGACTAAACAGAGTTGGGCTCCAGTTGAAATGTGTCTTCCTAGTGCCAGAGGTAGAATTCCTGGGGAGGAAGATTGCGGCAGACGGTATGTGACCCACGGACTCGAAGACAGAGGCCATCAAGAATGCACCCACACACAAAATATAACGGAGCTGCGCTCGTTCCTGGGACTCCTCAACTATTTCAGTAACTTTCTTCCAGGGTTGAGCACCTTGCTGGAACCATTGCACAAGCTGTTACACAAGAGAGACGACTGGGCTTGGGGTAAAAATCAAGAGGCCGCCTTTGAGAAGGCCAGAAACCTGCTGTGTTCGAATAAGTTGCTGGTGTTATATGACCCATGTAACCGTCTAGTTTTAGCATGTGATGCGTCGTCGTACGGTGTCGGTGTGTTTTGCAGCAAGCCAATGCAGTGGGCAAGCTCCAACCGGTTGCATATGCATCCAGAAGCCTATCAAAGGCCGAAAGAGTCTACAGCATGGTCGAAAAGAGACTTTAGCCTGTGTTTACGGTGTAAAAAAGATGCACCAATATTTGTTTGGACACCGGTTCGAGTTAGAGATGGGCCACAAGTACCTAATCTCACTGTTTTCAGAAAGCAAAGGCACAAACACCAATGCTTCATCTCGAATCCAAAGATGGGCACTAATACTGTCTGGCTATGACTATGTGATCCGCCACAAGCCAGGCACTGAAAACTGCGCCAATGCTCTCAGCCGACTATTGTTGCCCACCACCGGGATGGAAACGATGCAGCCCACAGACCTGCTACTGGCCATGGACACCTTTGATAGCGAAGGGTTACTTGTAATGGCCCGCCAAATTAAGACCTGGACCAGCCAAGATCCTCTGCTATCCCTTGTAAAAAGTTGCGTTCTCAATGGAAGCTGGTCAGCAGTCCCTAGAGACATGCAGGACGAGATCAAGTCATTTCACTGTCGTAAAGACGAAATGTCGATCCATTCAGATTGCCTCTTATGGGGCAACCGCATTATCTTGCCAAAGAAAGGCAGGGAAACCTTCATAGGTGACCTACCTAGGCATAGTCATGATTAAGGCTATCGCCAGGTCCCATGTCTGGTGGCCCGGCATTGACTCGGACCTGGAGTTGTGCGTGCACCAGTGTAACACATGCTCACAACTGACCAATGCTCCCAGGGAGGCTCCACTTAGTCTCTGGTCCTGGCCTTCAAAACCATGGTCCAGGATCCATGTGGATTATGCGGGCCCCTTCCTGGTTGTTGTAGATGCCTATTCCAAATGGATTGTGTTGTGTCCTTAGATGCTCTAATAATGACTCCACGAGGCAATGCGTTGTACTTGATCTGTAGTGACCTTAGTCCTTTATTTGCTCTCTCCAGAGTGAGGATCACACCTGGTGACCTCCCTTTTATACTAGGCCAGGCACACCTGTACAGGTAACCTACAAGTCTCCCACTGCTGTGCCCTCTGGTGGCACACCTTGTGATAGTACAAATAGTAGCCATGTAGGATACATGACATCACTCTCCCCTGAGCCTTTAGTGCAAATCGCCTCTGCATTGCTTGTGCTCTGGGCTTAGCTCTATCTGGGCTCTATCTGATTGACCCTTGACAGGTCGTTTCAATCTTGGGTGAGTGGTTGGTGCAGTAGAGTGCTGGTGCTTGCTGTTTGTGTGCGTCCCTGACCACTCCATTCTTCACCCCCCCCCCCACATATAGATTATGTCAGAGGCTAATTGCATTCATATACATTCAAGTTCAGAAAAACAAATTTGCATTACATTTGTGGTTCCGTTGTGAGACAAGTACGTTAGACTGGTGAGATACATTATCGATGCGGTGACTGGTGTGTGAGGACAAACTAGTTCCAGAACTGCTGGACGGTGTCCCTGAAGTCTGGTGGCGGCGCGGTGCCCAGTGCTGGCAGTGGGAACCCGGTTGGCTCAAGTTGCCTGCTCTTGGGGTTGTTGCCGTGGTTCCTAGCATTGGGCAGGTTCACAGATGCCTGTGACCTCCCTGTTCTTTCTTTGTGCCCTGGGTCGCTGCTGCTCCCTGAGGGGCTGTAGTCTAGTAGTGCACAAGGAACTGCTGACTCGCTAGTCTGGGCGTTGTTTGGTTTGGAATCCTGGCTGGTCCTGGTCTTCTTTTGGGGTACTGTGGTGTGTGACCCTTTGTTTACGGGTATGGCCTTGGTGGCGATGGGGTCTGGGGGCTGCTCCTTAGCACAGTTTGCTCTTTCAGGCTCGTGGCGGTTGGTGCCATCGGGTGCCTGAGAGGTGGAGCCGATCAGGGGCAGGGTATTGATACCGGTGCCGTTGCCCTGCTGAGATCGCTTGCTCTGCAGCTTGTATGTATTGGCTGCTTGTGGCCACACTCCATGGTGCATACCTCTGGTCCCCGGGATGCAGGCTACAGCATTGGGTAGCTCGCTGGACCTGTGTGCTCCCAATGGGTGTCTGCCCGCCGCATTGGCTGTGTGCAGGTGAAATCCTACATTGCGCAACTTCTCATTACTTATGATGGATACTCTGTAGCTCCGATCACGATCGCGCGACTTTTCCTCGCTGGTTGCATGCACTCAATTCTGATCATCAATTACACATTTTACATGATCGTGCGACTTTTCCTTGCTCATTGCATGTACACAACTCTGATTGTCAGTTACACATTTTGTCTCTAACTTACAGTTGCTATTACATTGCTTGAATGTGTGGAACTGTCCCTTTAATTGTAGTGGGTTGCAGGCCTCCTTTAAGAGAGATTTGCTTGCTTTACCCCAATCCTCTTCTCCGTTTGGTGCCACGTGTTGCTCCATCAGCGCTGCACCTCGTGGTCTGGCCGCGGCCATCTTTTTCTTCAGCGCCCCACCTCATGGTTTGGACGCCATCTTTCCTCCATCCACGATGTCGACTGCGGTGATCCTCTTCTCCCCGGGTTCTGCAACCAAAGCTGGGAAGTCGCCTCTGGAGCTCCTGCCACTGGAGCTTGGAAAGTGCGTTCGGGTCATCTCAGCTGGATCATCTCCACATGCTGAGCAGTCTGTGCCTCGGATGCTGTGCTGGTCTGCTCTCTGGTGCCGGGTCCACCCTCAAGTGAGGGTTTGCTGTGTCTCCGAACGCAGAGGATGTCGATCACTGGAGGATTGAAGTCTTCCCACTTCCAGTGGATCTTCTCCATCCACCTTCTGCCTAGCAGTGTTGGTCCATCACAGAGTACCTTTACATTTGCACTACCAACGACTGGGATAAGTTCATCAGTGTAGGTGCGCAGCTTTGCCTGAACCGGGACCAACTTGGGCCATTCAGCTTGAGTGTCCCATAGCTTCTTGATTCATTACTGACTGGCTCTCTCCCTTGTCCACTTCCATGAAGACTGGAACGCCATCTATCTCGACTTCCATCTTCAACGGGGAACACTCGGTGGTGCAGGTAAACATGCTATATACGTCAACGTGGGGCTGAGCTGCCTCTCTGCCTATCGTTTCATAATCCGCGCTGGATTCATGGCCATCTGCAGACTCTTCATCGACACAGTGAGTCATATTTCTCTTACGCATTCGCTGGAGGTGGCCCTTTGTGTTGCAGCACTTCACACCTAGTCTTTAAAGTGCACTGGTGAGCCCTGTGATTCCCTCCACAATGCCAGCATGGAGCTATTCGATTAGCCCCCCTCAGCGGACTCTGAGTTAAGGGACTCGGGGGCCTGTTCTATCTCGCCCGAGAGGGTTTGCGCTTTACAGTCCAGTCTCTAAACGGCGCCACTCTGTGCACAGTACCTGCCGGATTTGAGTCCTGAGGGTGAGTCATTTGCCTAGAGCCACAGGTCGAGGTCATAAATGATGGCCTTCTGCAGTGTGATTGTGGTATCCGCCGACAGTAGCTTGTGAAGAAGGCCCTCGTGGCCAATTCCAATAACAAAATGTCCCGCAGCACTTCGTTGAGGTGGTTGCTGAACTCACACGGTGCCGCCAGCCTCCTGAGGTCTGCGGCTTATTGCGCGATTTCCTGGCCTTTGGGCCGTCGGTGGGTGTAGAACCGGTGTCTGACTGTGAGGATGCTCGCCTTGGGCTTGAGTTGCTCATGGATCCGGGTTACGAGCTCCTTGTATGTCTTGGTCATTGTCTTCGCTGGTCCCTGCTAGTCCCTGACGAGGTCATAGACGGTGGGCCCACAACTGGTTAACAAGATAGCTCTGCGCTTATCAGCCAGTGTGGCCGGGTCGTCACCTGCCAGGTTGTTTGCTGTGAAGAAATGGTCGAGCCTCTCCACAAAGGCGTCCCAATCATCACCATCGGCGAACTGCTGCAACGTACCAAGGGTAGCCATTTTCGCGTGAAAGTTCGTAACCTCGTCATCAATTGTTGTGTCCTTAGATGCTCTAATAATGACTCCACAAGGCAATGTGTTGTACTTGAAGTGTAGTGACTGTAGTCCTTTATTTGCTTACTCTAGAGTGAGGATCACACCTGGTGGCCTGCCTTTTATACTCGGCCAGGCACACCTGTACAGGTAATCTGCAAGTCTCCCACTGCTGTGCCGTCTGGTGGCACACCGTGTGATAGTACCAACAGTAGCCATGTAGGATACATGACAGATTGAATGTGCAATAATGGCATCCAGCACGTCCGCAGCCACCATTGAAAGCCTCAGGGCCATGTTTTCCACTTATGACTTACCTGACATTCTTGTCAGCGACAATGGGCCGTGCTTCACCAGCTCGGAATTCAATTAATTCATGACCTGGAATGGCATCAGGCATGTCAGATCTGCCCCGTTCAAGCCCGCATCCAACGGCCAAGTGGAGCAGCAGTTCAAATCATAAAGCAGAGCTTGAAACGTGTCACGGAAGGCTCATTACAAACCCGCCTGTCCCGGGTACTGCTCAGCTACAGGACACGACCCCACTCACTTAACGGGGTTCCCCCTGCAGAATTACTGATGAAACGAGCACTCAAAACCAGGCTCTCCTTAGTACACCCTGACCTCATTGATCAGGTGGAAACCAGGCATTATCAGCAAAACACGTACCATGATCGCGCGGCTGTATCACGCGACATCACTGTAAATGACCCTGTGTTTGTGCTGAATTACGGTCAGGGTCCCAAATGGTCGCCGGCACTATATTAGCTAAGGAGGGGAATAGAGTGTTTGTTGTCAAACTGCTTAACGGTCAAATGTGCAGAAAACATTTGGACCAAACCAAATTACGATTCACAGATAACCAGGCACCACCAGAAGAGGACCTCATCTTCAGCGACCCACCGACACACGCCCAATCGACAACAGACCTCGCTGCCAACCACGAGGATGATCCCACCATCCCCAAAAGTCCAGCCCAACCAGTTGCGCTGCAAGACAGCAATGGCCCAACCAACTCACCCAGGCCAGAAGTGACACTCAGACGGTCAACCAGGGAGCGCAGGGCTCCGGTTCACCTCAACCTGTAATCAACTCGCATCAAAGACTTTGGGGGGGAATGATGTCATGTATGCAAATTCTTTGTATTCACTATGTAACTATGTACGATATACCACCTGAGGGCACCGCTGTTGGAGGCCCAGGAGTGACCTGCCCTGTTGTGCAGGGGCATATAAAAGGCAGCCAGCCATGCTGCTCCTCACTTTGCAGTCGTATTAACTGGATTGAAATCACACAGCTCTTTCTCACAGTACAAGGCCTCGTGGCATTATTTGCTGGTAATTGCAGACATAATAGTGACCATGACTATGGCGCACTATATCTCCTCGTCCTTCTCGACCTCTCGGCAGGCTTTGATGCAGTTGACCATTCCATCCTTCTCAAACGCCTTTTTTTCATTGTTCAACAGGATGAGACTGCCCTTGTCTGGTTCCATTCTTATTTATCCAGACATAGCCATAAAATCTCCTGCAATGACTTCTTTTCTTGTTCCCATACCATTACCTCTGGAGCCTCCCCAGGATCTATTCTTGGCCCCTTCCTATTTTTCATCTATATGCTTCACCGGGCAACATAATCTGAAAACATAACTCCAGGTTCCACATGTATACTGACGACACCCAGCTCTACCTCGCCAGCACATCTCTCGACCCCTCCATTGACAGACTGCTTGTCCAACATCCAATCCTAGATGAGCCGCTATTTTCTCCAGCTAAACATTGGGAAGTCCGAAGCCATTGTCTTTGGCCCCCACTCCATACTCTGTTCCCATCTCACTGATTCAGTCTTCCTCCCTGACCACCGTCTGAGGTGGAACAAGACAGTTCACAACCTTGGCTTCCTAACTGACCCTGAGGTGAGCTTCCAACTTCATATAAGTAATTAGAAACAGCCAACATGGATTTCAGAAGATTGTACTGGCAGGTTTTAGAAGAAGTGACGGATATAATGGATGGGAGAATGCTGCTGATGCGGTGTACATGGACTTTCAGGAAACAGGATAACAAATTGGATTTAAAATTGGTTAGAAGGGAGGAAGCAGAGAGCTAGCAATGAGGACACTCTCAGAATGGTTGGGAGCAGGAGTGGTATCCCACAGGGGTCTGGGACTGTTCACTGTGCACATCCAGTAATTTGAATATAAGGCGAAAGGGAGTGGTGTCAAAATGTGTGGACAGTGCTAAAACAGGAGGTATAATGAATAATTCTGAGGATCAAAGGAAACTTCAAGGGGATCTTGATAAGATGCAGGAACTGGCAAAAAAGTGGCAGATGAAATTCCATGTTAGTAACAATTATACTTTGAATGGGGGGGAAGGCTGGGTAATGCGAAAGAGCAGAGGAATTTGGAGGTTCAGGTTCACATTAAAAGCAACATATCGGGCCCAAGTTTCCACATGATTTGCGCCTGATTTTTAGGAGCAACTGGTGGAGAACGGACTATCTTAGAAATCGCAATTCTCCACATTTTTTTTTCTGCAGTTCTAGTCAGGTAGAACAGTTCTACTTTGGAACAGAATTTTTTCTTCAAAAGGGGGCGTGTCCGGCCACTGGCGCCTGATTTCAAAGTTTCCACAGTGAAAACGTACTCCAAACTAAAGTAGAATGGAGCCAATGAAGAGTTTTGTAGAACTGAAAAAACCTGTTCTACACATTAAAAAATCAGGCGCAGGTTACAAATTAGGCGTCCAGAACGAGGTGCGGGGAGGGGGGGGGAAGGGAACTCATTAAATTCTACAATAAATCCTTATTTATACTTCTACAAATATTATACAAATAAATCCAACCTGAATAAACATTTATAAGCCAAGAAAAGATTAAATAAACCATCTTCCTACCTGTGTGAAAGTGCTTCAGCCAGGGAGAATTCTGCAGCCGTGGCGGGGGGGTGGTGGGAGAAAGCCGTTCGTGCCGCTGAGCGGGGGGGGGGAGGGAGAGAGGGGGAGGGAGGGAGAGAGAGAGAGGGGGAGGGAGAGAGAGGGGGAGGGAGAGAGGAGGGGGAGGGAGAGAGAGAGGAGAGAGGGGAGAGAGGAGGGGGGGGGAGAGAGTGGGGGGGAGAGAGGAGGGGGGGAGGGAGAGAGGAGGGGGAGGGAGGGGGAGGTCAGGTCGGATCGGATCCAGTCCGGGAGCGGGAGTCGGGTCCAGTGGGGGGGGGGGGGGGGCGGGAGCGCGGGTCGGGTTGGGTCCAGTCGGGGGGGGCGGGGAGCAGGAACAGGAGCGCAGGTCGGGTCAGTCGGGTGGGGGAGGGGGGAGCGGGTCTCGGGTCTCGGGTCTCGGGTCTCGGGTCTCGGCGGGGGGGTGGGGGGAGCGGGTGTCGGGTGTCGGGTTGGGGCGGGGGGGGGGGAGCGGGTGTCGGGTCTGATCCGGAGGCAGGGGGGAGCGGGTGTCGGGTCTGGTTGGGGGCGGGAGCAGGAGCTGGCCGTGGGAGGAGCCTCATTCACGCAGCCCCAGTGAGGCCATTCAGCCAGGGCTAGGGGCTGCGTGCTTCGGGCCCCTCCCACACAGTTCGGCGCCTGGAGCTACTGCACTTGCGTGCCCACTGTAGCATGCATGTGCAGAGGTCCCGGCACTGTTTTCAGCGCCGGGACCTGGCTCCGCCCCCCCACAGCTCGTGCTGGCTGCGCCGAGGACCAGAGGACCTACAGGTAGATGGAGAATACCGAGGATTTTTTTAGGCGCCGTTTTAGGCGCGAAAAACGGGCGCCCAGCTCGGAGGGGCACCCGTTTTTTTTCTTGTGGAAACTTGGGCCCATCAAGTGGATAAGGCTATAAAAAGCTAATGATGTACTGAGTTTTATGATGAGAGGCAGAGAATATATAAGTGGAGATGTAATGGTGAATCCAAATAAAACTTTAATAAGAGCACAGTTGGATATTTGTGTGCAGTTTTGGCCTTCACACTGCAGGAAAAATGTTGAGGCAATAGAGTGAGGGAATGGCAGAGATTTACTAGGATACTGCTTGGTCTGAGGAAATACAAATACGATGAAAGACTTGAAAAACTAGGGCTGTTTTTCTTGGAGTGGGTGATGTAATTGAATTGTTTAAAATCATGAATTGATTGGAAAGCAGAGATAGAAACACAGGGACTTAATTCTGAAATGTAAATGACCTCCAGGTGACCCGCATTTCGGGGTTTCCTGACTGCTGTGACTGCGACGCCCCCCCTCCCCACTCTCTCCCCACCGTCCCGTAAATATCGGGGCCACTGTTTCCAGTGATTGAGAGATCTAGAACAAGGAAACACAGATACAAGAATAAATGTAAGAGATTTAGAAGAGGGTTGCGAGGCTGTGGAATTCACTATCAGAGTTAGTGATTGAAGCAATGAACATGTCAACATTTAAGAATAAGTTAGATAGGTTTTTGAAGGAAAAGTGAATAAAGGAATATGAGACTAGGGTGAGCACATGGGATTAGGACTTTTGTTCGTGGAGAATAAGCACCAACAGGGGCTGCTTGGGCCAAATGACTTGTTTCCAAGTTGTGATTTCTATCTAGCTCTATGTGAAGCACTAACACTAATGGAAGAGGTGCCATTGAAATCACTGGCAGAGACAGGGCAAGCAGTGTCACAGATGGCCAGGCTGCAAGGTGTGTGGACATCTTCCATAAGAACATAAGACCATAAGAAATAGGAGCAGGAGTAGGCCATACAGCCCCTAAAGCCTGCGCCGCAATTTAATATGATCATGGCTGATCCGATCATGGACTCAGGTCCACTTCCCTGCCCGCTCCCCATAACCGCTTATTCCCTTATCGGTTAAGAAACTGGCTATCTCTGTCTTAAGTTTATTCAATGTTCCAGCTTCCACAGCTCTCTGAGGCAGTGAATTCCACAGATTTACAATCCTCTGAGAGAAGAAATTCCTCCTCATCTCAGTTTTAAATGGGCGGCTCCTTATTCTAAGATTATGCCCCCTAGTTCTCGTCTCCCCTATCAGTGGAAACATCCTCTCTGCATCCACCTTGTCAAGCCCCCTCATAATCTTATACGTTTCAATAAGATTGTTATGTATTTAACCCTTTGTAACCTGCATGACACCTGACCACCAGAGGGCCCACCTGTTGGAGTCCCAAGGGATCCCAGCATCCCTTGGGAGCACAGTATATAAACAGGCCACCCATAAGGCACCTGCACTCTGGAATCTTATTAAAGGAGCTAAGGTCACACTTTCTCATTACACACAGTTTCACCCTTTATTATGAATGTATCAATTGGCGATGAGGTAACGAACAACTGCGCAAAAATGCAAAGAACAGTCAGCATCCTGGAGAAGATCTCAGAAGGGGACGATTGGGAGGCCTTCATGGAGAGACTCGATCAATACTTTGTGGCCAATGAGCTGGAAGGGGATGAGAACGCTACCAAACGAAGGGCGATCCTCCTAACTGTCTGTGGGGCAACAACCTATGGCCTCATGAAGAATCTCCTGGCCCCGGCAAAACCAACAGAGAAATCCTATGAAGCATTGTGTATGCTGGTCCGGGAGCACCTAAATCCTAAGGAAAGCATTTTGATGGCGAGATATCGGTTCTACACGTGTCAACGATCAGAGGGCCAGGAAGTGGCGAGCTATGTCGCTGAACTAAGACGCCTCGCAGGACATTGTGAGTTTGAGTGATCCCTAGAACAAATGCTCAGAGACTTTTTTCTACTGGGCATTGGACGTGAGACAATCCTTTGCAAACTGTTGACTGTAGAAACTCCGAATCTAAGTAAAGCCATAACGATAGCCCAGGCATTTATGTCCACCAGCGACAACACCAAGCAGATTTCGCAGAATAAAGAAGTTTCGGCCAGTGCTGTGCATAAAGTAACGTCGGTCTCGAGCAAAAATATACATGGCAGAACGTACACGCCGGCTGCTGCGGCCCGACCTCAGATAACCCAGAGTCCGCCATCAATCATTAATGCGAGGCAGTTAACACCCTGTTGGCGCTGAGGAGGTGATCATCAGCCCCATCAATGCCGCTTTAAGCACTATGCGTGCAATGGTGCAGAACAAAGGGACACCTCCAACGGATGTGCAGGCGAGCTGCAAACCCTGCACATTCTGCAAACCACCACGGTGCAGAGGAAGATCGATCTACAGAGGATCAGGCTGAATTGGAGACTCGTACTGAGGAGGCAGAAGTGTACGGGGTACACACATTCACCACGAAATGTCCATCAATAATGTTGAAAGTTGAACTGAATGGCATTCCAGTATCTATGGAGCTGGACATGGGGGCAAGTCAGTCCATAATGAGTAAAAAGGCCTTCGACAGGCTGTGGGGCAAAAAGGCACACAGACCCAAGCTCAGCCCCATTCACACCAAACTAAGGACTTACACCAAGCAACTAATCTCTGTAATTGGCAGTGCAGAAATCAAAGTCTCTTATGATGGAGCAGTACATGAACTCTCGCTGTGGGTTGTACCAGGGGATGGCCCCAAGTTGTTTGGCAGAAGCTGGCTGGGAAAAGTCCGCTGGAACTGGGACAACATCCGAGCGCTTTCGTCCGTCGACGGTGCCTCATGTACCCAGGTTCTGAGCAAGTTCCCATCATTGTTCGAGCCAGGCAGCGGAAGCTTCTTGGGGGTGAAAGTGCAGATCCATTTGGTTCCCGGTACGCGACCCATCTACCACAATGCTCGGGCGGTACCGTACATGATGCATGAAAAAGTGGAAATTGAGCTGGACAGGCTGCAACGTGAAGACATCATCGCGCCGGTGGAATTCAATGACTGGGCCAGTCCGATTGTCCCGGTACTTAAGGAGGATGGTACGGTTAGAATTTGTGGGGACTATAAAGTAACGATTAACCGTTTTTCGCTGCAGGACCAGTACCCGCTACCCAAGGCAGACGACCTATTTGCGACCCTGACTGGAGGGAAGACGTTCACCAAGCTGGACCTGACCTCGGCCTAAATGACGCAGGAGCTAGAGGAGTCTTCGAAAGGCCTCACCTGCATCAACACGCACAAAGGTCTGTTTATCTACAACCGGTGCCTGTTGGGGATTCGGTCGGCCGTGGCGATCTTCCAGCGGACCATGGCGAGCCTGCTGAAGTCGGTTCCAGGACGACATATTGGTTACAGGTCGGGACACCATGGAGCACTTGAAGAATCTGGAGGAAGTTCTTAGTCAGTTGGATCGCGTGGGGCTCAGTTTGAAATGCTCGAAGCGTGTTTTCCTGGCACAGGACATCGAATTCTTGGGAAGGAGAATCTCAGCAGACGGCATCAGACCCACCGACGCCAAGACGAAGGCCATCAAGAACACGCCGCGACCACAGAACGTGATGGAGCTGCAGTCGTTCCTGGGACTCCTTAACTATTTTGATAATTTCCTAACTGGGTTAAGCACCCTGCTAGAACCCCTGCATGCGCTACTGCGTAAGGGAGACGACTGGGTATGGGGGAATTCACAAGAGGCTGCCTTTAAGAAAGCCAGAAATCTGTTGTGTTCTAACAAACTGCTTGTCCTGTATAACCCTTGTAAACGATTAGTGCTAGCTTGCGATGCGTCGTCATATGGGGTCGGGTGTGTGTTACAACTCGCTAACGAATCGGGGATTTTGCAACCGGTCGCTTATGTGACCAGGAATTTGTCCAAGGCCGAAAGGGCCTACAGGAAGGGTGAAAAAGAGGCTCTGGCGTGCGTTTACGAGGTAAAAAAAATGCACCAGTACTTATTTGGCCTCAAGTTTGAGCTTGAAACTGACCACAAGCTGCTCTTATCGCTGTTCTCTGAGAGCAAAGGGATTAATGCTAATGCCTCTGCCCGCATCCAAAGGTGGACTCTCATGCTGTCGGCATACAACTATGCAATCCGCCACAGACCGGGCACAGAGAAATGCTCTCAGTCAGCTACCATTGCCCACCACCGGGGTGGAAATGGCACAGCCAGCGGACTTGCTCATGGGCATGGAGGCATTCGAGAACGAGAAGTTCCCCATTACAGCCTGCCAGATCAGGACCTGGACAAGCCAGGATCCTTTACTGTCCTTGGTAAAAAAACTGTGTCCTCCATTGGAGCTGGTCCGGTGTCTCAGTGGAGATGCAGGAGGCGATTAAGCTGTTCCACAGACGCAAAGACGAGTTGTCCCTGCAGACGACTGTCTATTGTGGGGCAATCGCATGGTCTTGCTCAAGAAAGCCAAAGACACATTCATATGTGAACTGCATAGCACTCACCCAGGTATCGTAATGATGAAAGCCATAGCCAGATCTTTTGTGTGGTGGCCCGGCATCGACTCAGATTTAGAGTCATGCGTGCACCAGTGTAACACTTGCTCTCAGCTGAGCAATGCACCCAGAGAGGCATCGCTAAGCTTGTAGTCGTGGCCCTCCAAACCATGGTCGAGTATCCATGTAGACTATGCGGCCCATTCCTAGGCAAAATGTTTTTGGTTGTCGTGGACGCTTACTCAAAATGGATTGAATGTGCAATAATGTCTGTAAGCATGTCCACGGCCACCATTGAAAGCCTACAAGCTATGTTTGCCACACACAGCTTGCCTGATGTCCTAGTCAGTGACAATGGACCATGCTTCACCAGTGCTGAATTCAAGGAATTCATGACCCGCAACAGGATCAAACACATCACATCTGCCCAGTTCAAGCCTGCATCTAATGGCCAGGCAGAACAGGCAGTTCAGACCATCAAGCAAAGCTTGAAACGTGTGTCGAAAGGCTCCCTGCAGACCTGTTTGTCCCGAGTGCTATTCAGCTACTGCACCAGACCCCACTCACTCACCGGGGTTCCCCCAGCTGAGCTGCTCATGAAAAGGGCGCTTAAAACAAGGCTCTCTCTTGTCCACCCTAATCTCCATGATCACGTGGAGAGCAAGCAGCATCAACAAAGTGTGTACCATGACCGCGCAAATTTGTCATGCAATATTGAGATCAATGATCCTGTGTTTGTGCTCAATTATGGACATGGTCCCAAATGGCTTGCTGGCACGGTCACAGCCAAAGAAGGGAGTAGGGTGTTTCAGGTCAAATTGGCCAATGGACAAACGCACAGAAAACATTTGGACCAAATCAAATTGTGGTTCACCAACAGCTACGAACAACCCGAAGAGGACATCACCAACTTTGACCCTCCAACATACACACAAGTGGCAACCAACATCATGGTTGACCATGAACCAAACTCATCATCCCCAGCAGCCTGGCAAGACCGGCTGCCCAGCAGCCCAGTGACGAACTGACCAACCCACCACACCTGCATTTGTACCGAGATGATCGACAGGGAGCGTAAAGCCCCAGATCGTCTTACCATGTAAATAAGTGTACTGTTGACTTCATGGGGGAGTGATGTTATGTATTTAACCCTTTGTAACCTGCATGACACCTGACCACAAGAGGGCCCACCAGTTTGAGTCCCAAGGGATCCCAGCATCCCTCGGGAGCACAGTATATAAGCAGGCCACCCTCGAGGTACCTGCACTCTGGAATCTTATTAAAGGAGCTAAGGTCACACTTTCTCATTACACACAGTTCTCAGTTTCACCCTTTATTATGAGTGTATCAAAGATCACCTCTAATTCTTCTGATTCCAATAAGTAGAGGCCCAACCTACTCAACATTTCCTCATAAGACAATCCCCTCATCTCCAGAATCAACCTAGTGAACCTTCTCTGAACTGCCCCCAAAGCAAGTATATCCTTTCGTAAATATGGAAACCAAAACTGCATGCAGTATTCCAGGTGTGGCCTCACCAATACCTTGGATAACTTTAGCAAGACTTCCCTGCTTTTATACTCCATCCCCTTTGCAATAAAGGCCAAAATTCCATTGGCCTTCCTGATCACTTGCTGTACCTGCATACAAATCTTTTGTGTTTCATGCACCAGGTACCCCCAGGTCACGCAGTACTGCAGCAGTTTGTGCAATTTTTCTCCATTTAAATAATAACTTGCTCTTTGATTTATTTTGCCAAAATGCATAACCTCACACTTTCCAACATTATACTCCATCTGCCAAATTTTTGTCCACTCACTTAGCCTGTCTATGTACTTCTGCAGATTTTTTGTGTCCTCCTCACACATTGCTTTTCCTCCCATCTTTGTATCATCAGCAAACCTGGCTACACTCGGTTCTTTCATCCAAGTCGTTAATATAGATCGTAAATAGTTGGGGTCCCAGCACTGATCCCTGCGGCATCCCACTAGTTACTGATTGCCAACCCGTGAATGAACCATTTATCCTGACTCTCTGTTTTCTGTTAGTTAGCCAATCCTCTATCCATGCTAATATATTACCCCCAACTCAGTGAACTTTTATCTTGTGCAGTAACCTTTTATGTGGCACCTTGTCAAATGCATTCTGGAAGTCCAAATATACCGCATCCACTGGTTTCCCTTTATCCATCTTGTTCGCTACATCCTCAAAGAATTCCAGCAAATTTGTCAAACATGACTTGCCCTTCATAAATCCATGCCGACTTTACCTGACTGAATTATACTTTTCCAAATGTCCTGCTAGTGCTTTTTTAATAATGGACTCCAACATTTTCCCAACCACAGATGTTAGTCTAACTGGTCTATAGTTTCCTGCTTTTTGTCTGCCTCCTTTTTTAAATAGGGGCGTTACATTTGCAGTTTTCCAATCTGCTGGGACTTCCTCAGAATCCAGGGAATTTTGGTAAATTACAACCAATGCATCCACAATCCCTACCTGTACTTCCCTTAGGACCCTAAGATGCAAGCCATCAGGTCCGGGGGATTTATCCGCTTTTAGTTCCATTATCTTACTGAGTACCACCTCTTTAGGGATTGTGATTGTGTTACGTTCCTTCCCCCCTGTAGCCCCTTTTTCTATCCGCTGTTGAGTTAGTGTCCTCTACTGTAAAGACTGATACAAAATATTTGTTCAGAGTTTCTGCCATCTCCATATTCCCCATCACTAATTCCCTGGTCTTGTCCTCTAAGGGACCAACCCTGCCCTTCCCTTCCTTCCACTCAGCCATCACCCATCCGGGCACCAACACAGCAATGGATCCCCCCATCCGGTGTAGCTAATGGGTTAGAGGGGGGTCTGCGCTGGGTGACGCTCCTGCTTGTGGGGGCGGAAAGGACGGCCCAGGTCTTGCTCTGCTGAAGAGGACAGAGATACACAGTTCAAAGCACCAACCTTTCAAAGAAAGCGGAGGGCTGATTTCAAATTTGGTCATTGGGTGGAGGTGGAAAGGCCGCCCATTCCACAGCATGCCTGATTTTCTTTACCACAGATTTCGATCTGCCACTTCTCACCTCCCACCATTGAAACTTAATACCAGACATAAGATTTCTATGCACTACTTAATCACTCATTGCAGTGGGCTCCCTACTCGGGAGCTTCCAAAAGTTTTCATCTGGTGCGGTGGAGCCCACTACCCACTTGGGTGGAGTTCTATCCCGTGGCATCAACCATGGAGCGTGTGGTCACCTTACTGGGCACTCGAACAGGGATCTTCCCGGAGGAGTCTGTAGCACCAGGGCTACTCATACTGGGGCTAGGCAGGTTCTTGGCTCAGCCATCGCATCCACCTTGGACTGGCTGGCAGACCCACTGGATCAAAGGCAGCCTACCGTCTACTCTCACTCAGATAAGATGAAGATTCAATCGCAGCTTGATAGCAGGGCCGGTTGTGCAATGGGAAGGGAGGAGGCTTCCATCGCTCAGCATGACAACAAGTTGGACACACACCACCCATTGAACCAATGGTCTCAGAAAGCCATCCGGGTCAGAATGCTCAAGGAGTGTTTCAGAGGAGAGTGTAGAGGGCAGCTTTACTCTGTATCTAACCGTACTGTACCTACACTGGGAGTGTTTGATGGGACAGTATAGAGGGAGCTTTACTCTATATCTAACCTGTGCTGTCCCTGCCTTGGGAGTGTTTGATGGGACAGTGTAGAGGGAGCTTTACCCTGTATCTAACCCATGCTGTACCTGCCCTGGGAGTGTTTGATGGGACAGTGTAGAGGGAGCTTTACCCTGTATCTAACCCGTGCTGTACCTGCCCTGGGAGTGTTTGATGGGACAGTGTAGAGGGAGCTTTACTCTGTATCTAACCATACTGTAGCTACCCTGGGAGTGTTTGATGGGACAGTGTAGAGGGAGCTTTACCCTCTATCTAACTCGTGCTGTACCTGCCCTGGGAGTGTTTGATGGGACAGTGTAGAGGGGGCTTTACTCTGTATCTAACCTGTGCTGTACCTGTCCTGGGAGTGTTTGATGGGACAGTGTAGAGAGAGCTTTACTCTGTATCTAACCCGTGCTGTACCTGCCCTGGGAGTGTTTGATGGGACAGTGTAGGGGGTGCTATACTTCATAGGAACAAAGGAACAGGAGTAGGCCATTCAGCCCCTTGAGCCTGTTCCGGCATTTAATTAGATCATGACTGATCTGTATCTTTACTGCATCTGCCCACCTTAGTTCCATAACCCTTAATATCCTTATGTAATATATGCACCTGTGAGTATGCTCACAGGTTTGTAGAGCTGTTGCCCTTAAACCCCCCCCCCCCAAAAAAAAAGGGGGCACCTGAAAAGTTTTTGGAGTGTGCCCCCCCTCCCTTTAATCAGGGGGCACTTGATTAAAGTATTACAACAAAAATAGTTGTAGAGCTATTGACGGGCCGCTCTTGCACACCCTCCATTTTGCCATCCTCATCTGACGTCTGACCACGCCATGGTGCACCATCTTGCCATCTGGAGGAGGCAGGGGTCCCCAATAGAGTACACTCTATGTGGGAGTCCTCCCCTTATTTATTGGGCACTTGGCCTGGAGCAGTCCCGTACAATAAGTTTTTAAGTCGGTTAACGGACTCCCAGGCCGCCTGTAATTTCTATGGTCTAGAGAAGACCATATTCCACGTTTTTATTGAGTGTGTGAGGTTGCAGCCCCTCTTCCAATATCTGAAGGGCCTCCTCCTCAATTTTTGGTTGCACTTCAGTCCCACACTCCTGATCCTTGGGCACCCTGTGCGGAGGGGAGCGGGCAGGTCGGAAGGCCTCCTTGTAGGACTGCTCCTGGTCCAGGCAGCGGGCAGTTGAGGAGGTCATTCAGCCTGACTGCCTGCCTCTCTTCCATGGATACATCTGAGCCAGGGTGTCCCTGGAAAAGGAGCACGTGGTGTCCACCAGTACGCTCGCAGCCTTCCGCGAGAGGTGGGCACCAGAGGGACTGGAGTGCAACCAAATTTTAATTTGACCCTTAATGTTTAAAGTTTAATTTGTCTATGTTTGTTGGTTTTAGTGCCCCCCCTTTTAGCCAGGGGGCACTTGTATCATTTGTGTTTTTAGTGCTCTCAAAACCTCCCCCCCCCCGCAAAAAAACAAGGGGCACTTGTTTGAAAGTATTTGGAGTGTGCCCCCCCCCCTTTAACCAGGGGGAACTTGATTAAAGTGCACAACTAAAAATAGTTGTAGAGCTGTTGACGGGCTGCTCTCGCACTCCCTCCATTTTGCCATCCTCATCTGATGTCTGACCATGCCATGGCATACCATCTTGCCATCTGGAGGAGGCAAGAGTCCCCAATGGAGTGCACTCTACGCGGGAGTCCTCCCCTTATTTATTGGGGACTTTGCCTGGAGCGTGTTGCACGGAGCAATCCCCTGCAATATGTTTTTAAGTCGGTTCACGGACTCCCAGGCCACCTGCAATTTCTGCATCCTGGAGAAGTCCGTGTTCCATGTTTATGCTGTATGTGTGAGGTTGCAGCCCATCTTCCATTATTTGAAAGGGTTGCTCGTCAAATTCTGGTTGCACTTCAGTCCCATGCTCCTGATCTTTGGGCATCCTGTGCGGAGGGGAGCGGGCAGGTCGGAAGGCCTCCTCGTGGGCCTGCTCCTGGGCATGGCCAAGGTGCTCTTCAACTGGTCCAGGCAGCGGGCAGTCGAGGGGGTTGTTCAGCCCAACTGCCTGCCTCTCTTTTGCGGTTACATCCGAGCCAGGGTGTTCCTGGAGATGGAGCACACGGTGTCCACCGGTACACTTGTGGCCTTCCGCGAGAGGTGGGCACTGGAGGGACTGGAGTGCATCATCACCCCCGGCAACCAAATTTAAATTTGAACCACGTAATGTCTAAAGTTAATTTGTTTATTTGTTGGTTTAGTGCCCATTTATTAAGGGGGCACTTGTATTAATGTTCTACTAAAAATAGTTGTAGAACTGTTGACGGGCTGCTCTTGCACACCCTCCATTTTGCCATCCTCATCTGACGTCTGAACATGCCATGGCGTACCATCTTGCCATCCGGAGGAGGCGGGGGTCCCAATGGAGGGCTCTTTATGTGGGAGTCCTCACTTTATCTGTTGGAGACTTGTCCTGGAGTGTGTTGCATGGGGCAGTCCCGTGCAATAAGTTTTTAAATCAGTTCACAGACTACAGTGTGTGAAGTTGCAACCCCTCTTCCATTAATTGAAGGGGCTGTTCTTCGATTTCTAGCTGCACTTCAGTCCCACGCTCCTGATCTTTGGGCACCCTGTGTGGAGCCCAACTGCCTGCCTCTCTTCCACGGCTACATTCATGCCAGGATGTCCCTGGAGATGGAGCACGCGATGTCTACCGATACGCTTGCGGCCTTCCGCGAGAGGTGGGCACTGGAGGGACTGGAGTATATCATTTCAATAGGGAACAGAATTTTAATTTGATTTGACAAGGCTCCCTTTAATGTTTACTTGTTAATTTGTGGGTTTTGGTGCCCCTACAAAAGGGGGCACTTGATTTAAAGTTATATTTAAAATAGTTGTAGAGCTGTTGAGTTGGGAGTGGTTTAGCCAGTCATGTGACATTCACAAGCCTCAATAAAACCCCAGCTAGTTGGGTTCATGGATCCACAATGAGGCAGGTGGTTGTGAGCCTGGTAGATGAACTGATAATGTGTAGTGTGATTGTCAAACCTTTGCTGTAAACTAACTAGCTCTTAAGAGCAATATGTTGCTATGAATTCTTAAGCAAAGAACCCATGAAGCAAGTACATTACAACTTGCGTAACAAAAATCTAGCAATCTCAATTATACAATTTTCAATTGACCCCCAACCTCAACAGTTCTTTGAGGTGAGAGTTCCAGATTTCCACTACCCTTTGTGTGAAGAAATGTTTTCTGACATCACCCCTGAATGGCCTGGCTCTAACTTTCAATTTATATTCCCTTGTTCTGGGCTCCCCACCAGAGGAAGTCGTTTCTCTCTATCTTGCCAATCAATTCCTTTATTCATCTTAAACATTTTAATTAGATCACCACTTAATCTGCTATACTCAAGGGAATAAACACCTAGTTTATGCAAACTGTCCTCGCAATTTAACCCTTTAGCCCTGGTATCATTGTGGTGAATCTGCGCTGCACCCTCTCCAGGGCCAATATATCCTCCCTCAGGTGTGGTGCCCAGAACTGAATGCAGTGCTCTAGATGGGGTCTGACCAGAGCTCTCTACAATTGGAGCATAACTTCCTTCCCCTTTTCCAGCCCTCTTCAGATAAAGACCAACATTCCATTTGCCTATTTATTTTTTTTGTACCTGTTCACTAGCTTTTAGTGATTCTGTACTTGGACCTCTAATTTCTCTGCTCCACCACAGTTCCTAGCTTTGTGTCAGTTAGAAAATACCCTGATCTATCTTCCTTAGGTCCAAAGTGTGTGGCCACACATTTCCACACATTGTACGCAATCTGATCTTACTCTGACTCTGACCCATACTGTACCTGCCCTGGGAGTGTTTGATGGGACAGTGTAGAGGGAGCTTTACTCTGTATCTAACCCATACTGTACCTGCCCTGGGAGTGTTTGATGGGTCAGTGTAGAGGGAGCTTTACTCTATATCTAACCCGTGCTGTACCTGCCCTGGGAGTGTTTGATGAGACAGTGTAGAGGGAGCTTTACTCTGTATCTAACCCATACTGTACCTGCCCTGGGAGTGTTTGATGGGACAGTGTAGAGGGAGCTTTACTCTGTATCTAACCCATACTGTACCTGCCCTGGGAGTGTTTGATGAGACAGTGTAGAGGGAGCTTTACTCTGTATCTAACCCCTACTGTAGCTACCCTGGGAGTGTTTGATGAGACAGTGTAGAGGGAGCTTTTCTCTGTAACTAACCAGTGCTGTACCTGCCCTGGGAGTGTTTGATGGGACAGTGTAGAGGGAGCTTTTCTCTGTAACTAACCAGTGCTGTACCTGCCCTGGGAGTGTTTGATGGGACAGTGTAGAGGGAACTTAAGTCTGTATCTAACCCGTACCATATTTGCCTTGGAAGTGTTTGATGGGACAGGGTCGTGGGAGCTTTACTCTGTGTCTAACCTGTGCTGTCCCTGCCTTGGGAGTGTTTGATAGGACAGTGTAGAGGGAGCTTTACTCTGTATCTAACCCGTGCTGTCCCTGCCTTGGGAGTGTTTGATGGAACAGTGTCGAGGGAGCTTTACTCTGTATGACGTATTTACCCTGTGAGTGTTTGATATTCATGCTTTATGTTTTCTATTCCGCATCCTTCTAAAAATTCACATACATGAAAGATGATAAAGGCTTGACTGGAGGTGCTTGTGCCCTTTTGATATAAAAAGTTTTGTAGGGGGTGCTTTACCTCATGATAGTTCCACTGGCAGCCCACATTTGAAGAACTGCTCTGGGAGGAATTGAAGTAAGCTAGCTTGAGATAAGCTTGCTGCCTACGCACTTCAAAGGAAGAGGTGACTGTACAGATAAAATAGTGGTGTTCGCAATCATGAAGTTTTGATAGAGTAAATAAGGCAAAACTTTTTCCAGTGGCATAATGGAACCAGAATTTTTTTAATGCAGTGAGTTGTTATGATCGGGAATGCATTACCTGACAGAATGGTGGAAACAGATTCCATAGTAACTTTCAAAAGGGAATTGGATAAAGACTTGAAGGGGAAAAAATTGCAGGGCTATGGGGAAAGGGTGGGGGAATTGCTGCTCCCCCTCCACTACCCTCACAACTTCCTCTCACTCTTGGCCTCACACGCTGCTTCTTTATTGTCAAACACACACGATGCTAAGCCGGCTCGTACGTGCTGAGGGTTGAAAGCCATTTTTGTGCAGCACCAATCGCTCAATGCAGTGGTCTCCAAGTGCAGATGAATCCACTATCCACTGGTCTGCGGTTCTAGCCTGTGGCATCAACACTCTGCAATCAACTGTGGAGCATGTGGTAACTTCAATGGGCTCTCCAGCAGGGCCCTTCCTGCAGGAGTCTGTGGCACCAGTAGTACCATGTCCTAGGGGTGCTCATACTGGGACTAGTAGTCTCTTGGCTCAGCCATCTCCTGCATCTTGGACAGGCTGGGAGATCGAATGCTTGGGGACTTCAATCAGATCACTGATCTCCCACATTCTTCTCCCCTGCAGATCAGTGGGAGTGCTGAGCCCAATAGCAGGGGCAGTCATCTGGGGGGAAGGGAACATGATCCCAACAGCAGCATGTCTAGAATCTCGCCACACCCAAACCAATACCTGCCCATGTTCCAGAAAGCCAGCTAGTGCTAGATGGTTCTGGCAGATGCCGAGCTGCTGCACTCTGCGGCTGGGCCCTCGCAGTCTCGAGTTCTTCAAAGGTCAGCATTTGAATGAGCCACAGCCACCTCCATCTCCCACGATGCAGCCACAGGGGAAAGCATCTCATCGGAGCACTAGAGTTGGTAAAGGAGCGACTCACACCGCAGAGGCTCTGCTGGATAGTTTGTCGGGCGGTTAAACCATTAATGTTGTTTGGAATCTTTGTGTGCAGAGTGTTCCTTTAACATCTGGTGACCCTGCAATGTTAGTTGACAGGGACCTCAATGTTGGTCTTCGGGGAGGTACAGTTTATTTGAGGGTTAGGGACAAATGTTGGATTTTACTTTTAATGGAGGGGAGCAGGGATTGTTCAGCTGAAGTGCTCTTCAGTGAGCTGCTGCCGGGACCTCTGGCTGCAGGCTGGTGTTGGAGCTTCCCTCTCCCTCCCCCTCCCCACAGCAAACCCTCCCCCTCCGCAAGACCTCCCGTCCCTTCCGCCACACCTCCCCTCTCCCACCCATCCCCCTCCTTCACCCCTCCCCCTCCACCATCTCTCCTCCTCCTTCACCATCCTCTGTGATTAGCGTATCTCCCTCATCAGGCAGAAGGTCCTCGTCCAATGGTGGGTGCCTGTGTTGTCCCTGCTGCCAAGTAAAGTTGTGCAACGGATAACCCTTGTCCTCAAGCAGCCAGCCTCTCACTTGCAGTGCAGGAACAGAATGGGAAGATGGAGGACTGGCAGAATATAAAAGCATGATGGCAATTAGCAGGGAAGTGGGCACAGACCTGCGATTCACTGTGATCATCGCACATCAGTTGCACATTATTAGAGTGGTGCAGTCAATGAGGCTTTGGACTTGGGGGAATCCTGCAACCCGTGTAAACCCCAGAGCCCTAAACTCTTCCTTCCGAATAGTTATAGAAAAAATGAAGTATTTGTTTGCTCTAACAAAGAAGGCATCAGTTACAATGTTGCTTTGGGAACCCACATGGGTCCTAGCTATGCCTGCCTTTTCATGGGATATGTGTAACATTCTTTGTTCCAGTCCTACTCGGGTCCTCTCCCTCACCTCTTTTTCTGTTATATTGATGACTGTATTGCTGCCGTTTCCTGTTCTCGCCCTGAACTTGAAAATGTCATTCACTTTGCATCCAATTTGCACCCTTCCCTCATCTTTACATGGTTCATCTCCGACTCTTCCCTGCCCTTCTTCCACTTCTCTGACGCCATTTCTGGGGATAGGCTTTCAACCTGTATCCACGATAAGCCCACTGACTCCCACAGCTACCTGGACCACACTTCCTTCCACCCCGTATTCTGTAAGGACTCCATTCCATTCTCTCAGTTTCTCCGTCTCCGTCACATCTGCTCTGACGACGCCATCTTTCACACTAGTGCCTCTGACATGTATTTCTTTTTCCTCAAGAGAGGATTCCCCTCCACTGTGGTTAACATGGCCCTCGACTGTGTCCGTTCTATTTCCCGCACCTCTACTCTCACCCCTTCCCCTCCCTCTCAGAACCATGACAGGGTTCCCCTTGCCCTCACCTTTCACCCCACCAGCCTCTACGTTCAACGGATTATCCTCCGCCATTTCCGCCACCTCCAGCGTGATCCCACCACCAATCATATCTTTCCCTCCCCTCTCCTCTCAGAATTCCAAAGGGACCGCTCCCTCCGCGACACCCTGGTCCATTCTGCAGTCACCCCCAGCACCCACTCCCCTTCCCACGGCACCTTCCTATGCAAGCACAGGAGATGCAACACCTGTCCTTTTACCTCCTCCCTTCCCACTGTCCAGGGCCCCAAATACTCCTTTCAGGTGAAACAGCGATTTACTTGTACTTCTTTCAATTTAATATACTGTATTCGCTGCTCACGATGTGTTCTCCTCTACATTGGGGAGACCAAACGTAGATTGGGTGACCACTTTGCTGAACACCTCTGTTCAGTCCATAAGTGTGACCCTGTCACTTTAATTCTCCACTCCACTCCCACTCTGATATCTCTGTCCTCGGACTCCTCCACTGTTCCAATGATGCTCAACACAAGCTCGAGGAACAGCTCCTCACCTTTCGTTTAGGCACTTTACAGCCTTCTGGACTCAACATCGAGTTCAATCATTTCAGAGCATAACCTCTGGCCATCTTTCCCTCCCTCCTTCCCACCTTATGTTTTTCTTCTTTTTTTTTCTCTTTGTCTCTAATGGCAGCTGGTCATTACTCTGCCATTCACACCCTATCCAGATTAACCTTTTTCTAACTTCTTTCATTACCATTTCAATTCGGTCTATCATCCCTTTTGTGTCTCTAATCTCTCCTGCCTTCCACCCTATCACAGACCTTCCCTTTTGTTCTTTCTTCCCCTCCCCATTTCAGTGCTTAAGAATGTGCTCTTTTCGAACATTCGGCAGTTCTGACGATAGTCGTTGACCCAAAACGTTAACTTTGTTTTTCTCTCCTTTCCAGCATTCTCTGCTTTTATTTCAGATTTCTGCATCCGCAGTATTTTGCTTTTATATTAGTGTTTAATACTAGCACGGACTGCAGATTGAATGACATTGCTGATATCCCCTGTGGCAACCTGGAAGATGTCAGCTGGGGCATGTGGCTGCAGATCTTCATGTAGGAGATGGTGCAACTCTCACTGCACTCCTCGAAAAACAAAGCATCCTCATACAGTGTTCTTCAGGGAGCTGGAGGAATGTTATTCAGGGTCTATAAACATTTTTGGGAAAGTAGGAAATTCTCTGAGCATACTTCCACCTATTTGCTGTCCGTCTGTTTATTTCTTCTCCACTTCCTCTTCCTCCCAGAGTGGAGATTCCGGCAAGTGCATGGAGGTACAACTGCAATCTCAAAAGTCCCATTCTAGCCCAGAGTCTACAAACTACTTTTACTCCCTCTTAAGAACAAGTTACCCTCAAACACGTACATTGTTTGGGCTGATAAGTGGTAAGTAAAATTCTCGCCACACAAGCGCCAGGCAATGACTATCTTCCACAAGAGCATAGCCATTGGCAAATCCCCCACCATCAACATCCTGGGGTTTACCATTGACCAGAAACTTAACTGGACCAGCCACATAAATACTGTAGCTACAAGAGCCGTTCAGAAGCTGGGTATTTGACGGCGAGTGTCTCACCTCCTGACTCTCCAAAACCTAGCCACAAGGCACAAGTTAGGAGTGTGATGGAATACTCTCCACTTGTCTGAATGAGTGCAACTCCAATAACACTCAAGAAGCTCGACACCATCCAGGACAAAGCAGCCCGCTTGATTGCCATCCCATCCACTACCTTAAATAATCACTCCCTCCACCACCGGCGCAGTGTGTCTGCAGTGTGTAGCATCTACAAGATGCACTGCAGCAACTCACCAAGGCTTCTTCAACAGCACCTCCCAAACCCTTGACCTCTGCCACCTAGAAGGACAAGGGCAGCAGGCACATGAGAACACCACCACCTCCAAGTTCCCCTCCAAGTCACACACCATCCTGACTTGGAAATATATCGCCATTCCTTCATCATCACTGGGTGAAAATCCTGGAACACCCTCCCTAACAGCACTGTGGCAGTACCTTCTCCACATGGATTGCAGCGGTTCAAAAAGGCAGCTCACCACCAACTTCTCAAGGTCAAATAGGGATGGGCAATAAATGCTGGCCTTGCCAGCGATGCCCATATTTTGTGAACGAATTTAAAAAAGAAAATGTCTCCAAAAGCTCAAAAGAGCTCCAGCTGAGGATCTCTTTAAATAAAGTTTTAAATAAAAATGTCGCCCATAGTTTGTGTCTGGGAGCAGGAAGTGATGTTAGTCAGTATAGTAAAGTTGGGAAATCATATCGATGTGCTATGTGACTCTAGTTTGCATTTATTCAAAGGCTGCAGCTACCGGGAAATCGCCTCCTCTCCCCAGAAGATCAGGCATCTTCTGGAACTGGGCAGGGGAATGGGGTTAATTTGAACCTAACCCACCCAGCAGAAAATGACGCAATCCTATCAGCCGCCCAGTTTTACATCCCATCGATCTGATCATGTCATTTCCCCACTGAGTGAGTTTGGTTAAAATGACCCCCAGTGATTTTGTTTCCCTATGTTCTGGGTGTCTGACCTTAGGAAGAATGCTAAGTCTGTGGAAAAGGGGCGTAGAACAGATTCACTTGGGGGTAATTGTAACCTAGCTGACATGACAGGAAACCAAAGGTTTGACTTCAATGGAAAGTAAAATTGAAGTGGGTCTAAAACAGTAACTTGAGGTGATAGATTTAAGACCAACTAAAAAAAACATCATCATTGCTGTGTCCTATACGAAGCAATGGGGGAAGCAGAATTCATAAAAGTGAAGTGAATATTTGAATATTTGAAAAGAAAGTTTGAAAGGGTATGGATAAGAGTCGGGCAATGGGACTAACAAGAGTGCTCTTTCAGAGGGAGGCCAGAGGGGCAGTGAGCCAAACAGAGACAGCGTAAGGGAAAGGGAGTTTGGGGATCACTCTCTGGCTCATTCAGAGAATTGGCACAGGGGCGATGGGCTGACCCGGTCTGTTGTAAAATTCCATGATTCTACATGGAGTCTTATATTCCCACAATCTTCATCCGGCTTTTGTTTAGCTGACCTCCCGTGGATTTATACTAGAGGGATATTTTTCTTCCATTCTCCCTTATTACTCCCCTTGCTGCCATTATCGGCTCCTTCCAGCCTCTCAATCATATGTTCCTGCGAGTATCCATTTACCCTTCTACCGACAGGCTCCCGCCCAGTGGTCAAAGTTCACTCCAATACCCCGCGACCATCCTCCCAGATTATGCTCAGTCTTCTCCCTTCTAGTATGGCTAACCTCACAGTGACCATGCTGTGGTTGTTGTTTCTGAGGTGTTGCCTGTAAAAGTCCCTCCCAGTCCCTGCTTGTAATACCGTATCAGGCCACATAATACCTAGTCCTCGACCACTACCCATGCTCTGACCCATTTAACATTTCACTCAGTTACACACATGGCACAGATTACATTATACAACAGAGCAATCACTGCACACACTGACAAATATAACAGCTGTAATTGGGGGCGGGGTTAGCACAGATCCCACAGTGTGTGGCAGGGGCTTGCTTTAGGGGCAGGGTTATCACAGCTCTGATAGTGAGTGGGAGGGGCCTGGTTTAGGGGCCAGGCCATTACAACCCCATACAGTGAGTGGGAGGGGCCTGTTTTAAAGGCGGGATTATCACAGCTCCCACAATGAGTGGGAGGGGCTTGTTTTAGCAGCCAGGTTATCACAGCTCCCACAGTGAGTAGGAGGGGCCTGTTTTAGTGGTGGTGTTATCACAGCTCCCATACAGTGAATGGGAGGGGCCTGTTCACCATGTTAGTGGCCTCCACAAAAAATTCTACTGTGAAGTCCAAAAACCATAAGGCAGTAATAGTAGGGGATTTCAACTATACTAATATTGATTGGGACAACTATAGTGTGAAGGGTGTCGAGGGTACGGAATTTCTAAAATGCATTCAAGAGAACTTTTTTCGTCAGTATGTAACAAGCCCAACATGAGAACGGGCGGTTCTGGATCTGGTTTTGGTGAATGAAGCTGGGCAGATGGAGGGGGTATCAGTGGGAGAGCACATGGGTGCCAGTGATCATAATTCAGTCAGATTCAAGGTAGTTATGGACAAGGATAAGGATAGACTAGGATTAAAAGTCCAACATTGGGGAAAGCTAACTTTGCTAAGTTGAGAAGTGATTTGGTCACAGTGAGTTGGAAACAGCTACTTGTAGGTAAATCAATGTCGGAACAGTGGGAGGCATTCAAGGAAGAGATCCGGAGGGCTCAGGCCAAACATGTGCCCTTAAAGAGAATGGGTGAGAATAATAATTATCGAGGGTATTGAGGGACTTACAGGGGAGAATAAAGAAAAAGAGAAGCTTATGTTATATACCGACAGCTAAATACTGTAGAATCTCTGGAAAGTTTAGAGATAAAATTAAAAAGGATATTAGGAATGCTAAGAGAGAGCATGAAACATTCTTGACAAATAAATTCAAGGAAAACCCAAAGATGGTCTATAAATATATTAAGAGCAAGAGGATAATTAAAGAAAAGGTAGGACCTATTAGAGACCATGAGGGTAATCTTTATGTGGAGGCGGAAGATGTTGGTGGGGTTCTCAATTAATACTTTGCGTCTGTTTTCACAAAGGAAAGAGGCAATGCAGATACTGCTATCGAGGAAGAGTGTGAAATTCTGGATGAAATAAACATAGTGAGAGAGGAGGTATTAAAGGGTTTAGTGGATAAGTCCCCAGGTCCAGATGAAATGCATCCCAGACTGTTGAGCAAAGTAAAAGAGGAAATAGCAGAGGCCTTGACCAGTCCTCTTTGGATTTGGGCATGGTGCTGGAGGACTGGAAGAATGCTAATGTGGGACCCTTGTTTAAGAAGGGAGAAAGGGATAGGTCAAGTAATTACAGGCCTGTCAGCCTACCCTTAGTGATGGGAAAATTATTGGGAAAAATCCGAAAGGACAGGATAAATCTACATTTAGAAAGGCAAGGATTAATTAGGGACAGTCAGCACAGATTTGTTAAGGGAAGATCGTGTTTCACTAATCTGATTGAATTTTTTGAGGAGGTACCCAGGAGGGTCGATGAGGGTAGTGCATACGATGTAGTGTATATGGACTTTAGCAAAGCTGGTCACGAAGGTAAAAACCCATGGGATCCAGGGCAAAGTGGCAAGTTGGATCCAAAGTTGGCTTAGAGGTAGGAGGCAAAGGGTAATGGTTGATGGATGTTCTTGTGACTGGAAGGATGTTATAGGTCAAAAACGGAATGAGGTTCTACAAGCTGAATTTAGGGAGCTTGGAGTTAAATTAAAAAGTAGGACCTCAAAGGTAGTAATCTCAGGATTGCTACCAGTGCCATGTGCTAGTCAGAGTAGAAATAGCAGGACAGTTAAGATGAATACGTGGCTTGATGAGTAGTGCAGGAGGGAGGGATTCAAATTCCTGGGACATTGGAACCGGTTCTGGGGGAGGTGGGACCAGTACAAACTGGACGGTCTGCACCTGGACAGGACCGGAACCAATGTCCTAGGGGGAGTGTTTACTAGTGCTGTTGGGGTTGGTTTAACCTAATATGGCAAGGGGATGGGAAGCTATGCAGGGAGACAGATGGAAGTAAAATGAGGGCAGAAGCAAAAGGTAGAAAGGAGATAAGGAAAGGACAGAGAAATCAAAGGCAAAAATCAAAAAGGGCCACATTACACATAATTCTAAAAGGACAAAATGTGTTAAAAAAACAAGCCTGAAGGCTCTGTGTCTCAATGCAAGGAGCATTTGTAATAAGGTGGATCAATTAACTGCGCAGATAGTTGTTAACGGATAAGATGTAATTGGGATTACGGAGACATGGCTCCAGGGTGACCAAGGCTGGGAACTCAACATCCAGGGCTATTCAATATTCAGGAAGGATAGACAGAAAGGAAAAGGAGGTTGGGTAGCATTGCTGGTTAAAGAGGAGATTAACGCAATAGTAAGGAAGGACATTAGCTTGGATGATGTCGAATCTGTATGGGTAGAGCTGCGGAACACCAAAGGGCAGAAGAAGCTAGTGGGAGTTGTATACAGACCACCGAACAGTAGTAGTGAGGTTGGGGATGGCATCAAACAGGAAATTAGTGATGCGTGCAATAAAGGTAAAGCAGTTATTAAGGGTGACTTTAATCTACATATAGATTGGGCTAACCAAACTGGCAGCAACACGGTGGAGGAGGATTTCCTGGAGTGTATTAGGGATGGATTTGTAGACCAATATGTTGAGGAACCAACTAAAGAGCAGGCCATTCTAGACTGGATCTTGTGTAATGAGAGAGGATTAATTAGCAATCTTGTTGTGGAGAGTGACACAGTTAATTCAGAGACTAGAGTCCTGAACTTAAAGAAAGGTAACTTCGATGGTATGAGATGTGAATTGGCTAGGATAGACTGGCGAATGATACTTAAAGGGTTGATGGTGGATAGGCAATGGCAGACATTTAAAGATCACATGGATGAACTTCAACAATTGTACATCCCTGTCTGGAGTAAAATGAAAACGGGGAAGATGGCTCAACAGTGGCTAACAAGCAAAATTAGGGATAATGTTAAATCCAAGGAAGAGGCATAGAAATTGGCCAGAAAAAGCAGCAAACCTGAGAACTGGGAGAAATTTAGAATTCAGCAGAGGAGGACAAAGGGTTGAATTAGGAGGGGGAAAATAAAGTATGAGAGGAAGCTTGCAGGGAACATAAAAACTGACTGCAAAAGCTTCTATAGATATGTGAAAAGTAAACAATTAGTGAAGACAAATGTAGGTCCTTTGCAGTCAGAATCAGGTGAATTTATAATGGGGAACAAAGAAATTGCGGACCAATTGAACAAATACTTTGGTTCTATCTTCACAAAGGAAGACACAAATAACCTTCCGGAAATATTATGGGACCGAGGGTCTGGCGAGAAGGAGGAACTGAAGGAAATCCTTATTAGTCAGGAAATTGTGTTAGAGAAATTGATGGGATAGAAGGCCGATAAATCCCCAGGGCCTGATAGGAGGGGTCAATTATGAAAGGGCATAGGTTTAAGGTGGTTGGTGGAAGACTTAGAGGGGATTTGAGGGGAAGCTTCTTCACGCAGAGGATTGTGGGATTCTGGAACTCACTGCCTGGAAAGATGGTAGAGGTAGAAACCCTCACCACATTTAAAAGGTGCTTGGATGGGCACTTAAAGTGGCGTAACCTGCAGGGTTACGGACCTAGAGCTGGTAAGTGGGATTAGATTGCATAACCTCTTGTTGGCTGGCGCAGATACGATGGTAAGTACTTCAGGGAATCTAATACGGCCAGAGTGATCTCCTGGACTAGTTTCGATCACCTGGATGGATCGGAGAGGAATTTTCCAAGATTTTTTTCCCCAATTAGCCTGGGTTTTTATCTGTTTTTTGGCTCTCTCAGGAGATCACATGGCTCCCGGTGAGGTGGAGTGTAAATTGTAACAATACATGGGGTATAGAAACATAGAAACATTGAAAATAGATGCAGGATTAGGCCATTCGGCCCTTCGAGCCTGCACCACCATTCAATTATATCATGGCTGATCATTCACCTCAGTACCCCTTTCCTGCTTTCTCTCCATACCCCTTGATCCCTTTAGCTGTAAGAACCATATCTAACTTCCTCTTGAATATATCTAACGAACTGGCATTAAGAATGCTCTGCGGTAGAGAATTCCACAGGTTAACAACTCTCTGGGTGAAGAAGTTTCTCCTCATCTTGGTCCTAAATGGCTTACCCCTTATCCTTAGACTGTGACCCCAGGTTCTGGACTTCCCCAACATCGGGAACATTCTTTCTGCATCTAACCAGTCCAGTCCCGTCAGACTTTTACATGTTTCTGTGAGATCCCCTCTCATTCTTCTAAACTCCAGTGAATACAGGTCCAGTCGATCCAGTCTCTCCTCATATGTCAGTCCTGCCATCCCGGGAATCAGTCTGGTGAACCTTCGCTGCACTCCCTCAATAACAAGAACGTCCTTCTTTAGATTAGGAGACCAAAACTGAACACAATATTCCAGGTGAGGCTTCAACAAGGCCCTGTACAACTGCAGTAAGACCTCCCTGCTCCTATACTCAAATCCCCTAGCTACGAAGACCAACATGCCATTTGCCTTCTTCACCGCCTGCTGCACCTACATGCCAACCTTTAATGAATGATGTACCATGACACCCAGGTTTTGTTGCCCCTCCCCTTTTCCTAATCTGCCGCTATTCAGATAATATTCTGCCTTCATGTTTTTGCCACCAAAGTGGATAAACTCACATTTATCCACATTATACTGCATCTGCCATGCATTTGCCCACTCACCTAACCTGTCCAAGTCACCATGCAGCATCTTAGCATCCTCCTGACAGCTTACACCACCACTCGGCTTAGTGTCACCTGCAAACTTGGAGATATTACTCTCAATTCCTTCATCTAAATCATTGATGTATATTGTAAATAGCTGGGGTCCCAGCACTGAGCCCTGCGGCATCCCACTAGTCACTGCCTGCCATTCTGAAAAGGACCCGTTTATCCCGACTCTCTGCTTCTTGTCTGCCAACCAGTTCTCTATCCACCTCAATACATTACCCCCCAATATCATGTGCTTTAATTTTGCACACCAATCTCTTGTGTGGGACCTTGTCAAAAGCCTTTTGAAAGTCCAAATACACCACATCCACTGGTTCTCGCTTGTCCACTCTACTAGTTACATCCTCAAAAAATTCTAGAAGATTTGTCAAGCATGATTTCCCTTTCATAAATCCATGCTGACTAGGACCAATCCTGTCACTGCTTTCCAAATGCGCTGCTATTTCATCTTTGATAATTGATTCCAACATTTTTCCCACTACTGATGTCAGACTAACTGGTCTATAATTCTCTGTTTTCTCTCTCCCTCCTTTTTTAAAAAGTGGTGTTACATTAGCTACCCTCCAGTCCATATGAATTGATCCAGAGTTGATAGACTGTTGGAAAATGATCACCAATGCATTCACTATTTCTAGGGCCACTTCCTTAAGTACAGTGGGATGCAGACTATCAGGCCCTGGTGATTTATCGGCCTTCAATCCCATCAATTTCCCTAATACAATTTCCCACCTAATAAGGATTTCCTTCAGTTCCTCCTTCTCGCTAGACCCTCAGTCCCCTAGTATTTCCGGAAGGTTATTTATGTCTTCCTTCATGAAGACAGAACTAAAGTATTTGTTCAACTGGTCTGCCATTTCTTTGTTCCCCGTTATAAATTCACCTGAATCTGACTGCAAGGGACCTGCATTTGTTTTCACTAATCTTTTTCTCTTCACAAATCTATAGAAGCTTTTGCAGTCAGTTTTTATGTTCCTAGCAAGCTTCCTCTCATACTCTATTTTCTCTCTCCTAATTAAACCCTTTGTCTGCTATTGTCACAGTTGTGTGGGGCGAACTGGTTGGGCCGGATGCTCTTTTCCTGTCTGCCATTGTTCATTGTTCATAGGGTTTATATTAACCTTCAGGACTGCTGACTGAGGGCCCTGTGGCTCTTTGTCGGCCGGCGCAGACACGATGTTCCGAAACGGCCTTCTTCTGCGCTGTAGATTTATTTGTTTCTATTAGTCAGACATGACCTGCCATCATAATTCCATGTTGACTCCCAGGGATTGGGAAACCAGTTGAAAGGGAGGCGGGAATTGCCAGCTCCACAAAATAGGTGCCTGTTTAATCATCCCTTGTGGGCCAGGAGGACCCTCAAGAAAGCCTTTGGCTTCCCCCAGCCCAAATTGTCAACCTCCCACACCATCCCTCCTGTGATCTTGAAATCGCAGCCTCTCTTCCCCTCTCCATCATGGCCTCTCTCCCCACTCTCAATCTCTCTCCCCCTCCAATCATAACCTCTCTCTCTATCCTCTCGCTCCTAATTTCTCTCCCCACCCCTGAACCCGGCTTCTGCCTCTCCCCCTCGCTGACTCTCCCCCCATCACTGCCACTCTACCCCCTCCCCATTTCTGCCTCTCTCCCTTCCCTTTCACCGCCTCTCATTCCTCCCCATCGCCACCTCTCCCTTCTCCTGATCACAGCCTCTCAGCACCCCTCACGATCCCAATCTCTCTCCCCCTCCTGATCCCGGCCTCTGACCCTTCCCCATTGCAATTGCTACCCCCTCTCCATCTCTCTACCCACTTCTGTTCACAGCCTTCCTCCTCCCTCTCGATCTCTCCCCCCATTCCTATCCCAGCCTCACCCTCCTCCCCATTGTGACCTCTCCCCCTCCCAATCTCGCGCCCTCATTCCCCATTGTGATCTCTCCCCTCTCCCTATCTCTCCCCTGCTCCTGATCCCGGCCACTCCCCTTCTCCATCTCTCTCCCCCACCCCCTCCCAATATCACAATTCAGATGTCATAATCCAGACGTCACATGTCAAAGTTTAAAAAGTATATAGAAAAATATATAAAAACCACATAGACAGAAAACATTTATTTCCTGTTGAGGTTAATTGCTGCAGCTTTTGGGAAGGTTGCTCACTGACATGGAGCCGGAAATTTACCAACACCTAACAGTCTCAAGTTGTGTAAAGCAAACGGTCATTATCTCGTAATTGACCTCAAAATGTTTACAGCAACGAATCTTTGTGCTCTTAAAGAGGCAGGCTTACCCTTAGCAGCAGAATAATAAATTGCATACTACTTGGTATAAAACTGCAGTTATTAAAGAGGAATGTGTTACCCGATTTAGAAAGAAAGAAAGACTTGCATTTATATAGCGCTTTTAACGACCACTGGCCATCTGAAAGCACTTTACAGCCATTGAAGTACTTTTGGAGTGTAGTCCCTGTTGTAATGCAGGAATTTATAGCGAGCACCATCACGTGAGATCCACCAGTCAGTTACAAAATGACAACAGCTCCATGAACGTGTTAATGCTGCACCGTCTTTCTGTTTTAATCCTCACACGCCAGAATTGTATTGAAAAATACACATTGAGACAGTTGTACTGGAGGCGATGGTGCCAGTGTATGGTTCAAAAGGAGGCACCGTCATGCTGTTTGCTGCTGACAAAATTTCTAAATGGCCTTTTCATTGCTCTACTTTTTAACCTTTCTTTACATTGGAGTGAGCTCTCTATTAATAGGTAGAGTATCAAGGGGTATGGATCAAAGGCGGGTAAATGGAATTGAGGGGCAGATCAGCCATGATCAAATTGAATGGCAGAACAAGCTCAAGGGGCTGAATGGTCTACTCCTGTTCTTATGTTCCTAGAACCCACTTTATTTTCTTATATTCAATATAGCTTATTTAACCAGACAGCCAGTAGCTGTTCAGTGATCAGACTGCTCAACTGGGGGTTGCAGCCCATTGCTTTGTGAAGGAACTAAATGAATAGCTCCTTCAGGCTAAGTGAGTGGGCAAAATATTTGGCAGATGGAGTATAATGTCGGAAAGTGTGAGGTTATGCACTTCGGCAGAAAAAATCGAAGAGCAAGTTATTATTTAAATGGAGAAAGATTGCAAAGTGCTGCAGTACAGTGGGACCTGGGGGTACTTGTGCATAAAACACAAAAGGATAGTATGCAGGTACAGCAAGTGATCAGGAAGGCCAATAGAACCTTGGCCTTTATTGCAAAGGGATGGATATAAAAGCAGGTAAGTCTTCCTATAGTTATACATGGTATTGGTGAGGCCACACCTGGAACACTACATACAATTTTGGTTTCCATATTTACGAAAGGATATACTTGCTTTGAAGGCAGTTCAGAGAAGGTTCACTAGGTTGATTCCAGAGATGAGGGGGTTGACATATGAGGAAAGGTTGAGAAGGTTGGGACTCTACTCATTGGAATTCAGAAGAATGAGAGGTGATCTTATCGAAACATATAAGATTATGTGGGGGTTTGACAAGGTGGATGCAGAGAGGATGTTTCCACTGATAGGGGAAACTAGAACTAGAGGGCATAATCTTAGAATAAGGGGCCGCCCATTTAAAACTGAGATGAGGAGGAATTTCTTCTCTCAGAGGGTTGTAAATCTGTGGAATTTGCTGCCTCAGAGAGCTGTGGAAGCTGGGTCATTGAATAAATTTAATACAGAGATAGACAGTTTCTTAACTGATAAGGGAATAAGGGGTCATGGAGAGCGGGCAGGGAAGTGGACCTGAGTCCGTGATCGGATCAGCCACGATCGTATTAAATGGCGGAGCAGGCTCGAGGGGCCATATGGCCTACTCCTGCTCCTATTTCTTATATTCTTATGTTCTTATGTAGGAGGCTAAAAATCCACTGAATGCCCTAGTATTATTGTAAAAGAGAAAATATCTCTGATTCACTGTTCAGGGTCTATATTTTAAACGAAATGCCCAGAGCAGACTTTGCCCTGAAAGTAGTGATTGGATCTCTATCTCTGAATGTTGCACACTCACCCACCTCAGCTGCAATAAATTTACTTCCCCAAAGCCACGTCTAAGCATCAGCTGTAGTTCAGTGGGTAGCCCTCTGGCCTTTCAGTCAGAAGGTTGTGGGTTCAAGCCCCACTCCAAAGACTTGAGCATGTAATCTAGGCTGAAGCTCCAGTACAGTGCTGAAGGAGTGCTGCACTATTGGAGAGGCTGTCTTTCAGATGAAATGTTAAACCATCTACCCTCTCAGTTGGATGTTAAAAATCTCATGCCATTATTTTGAAGAGCAGGGCAATTCTCCTTGGTGTCCTGGCCAATACTTATCCCTCAACCAACACTACGGAAACAAATTATCTGTTCATTGATATTTGTGGGACTGTACTTCATAAGTACTTAATTGGCTATGCAGCACTTTGGGATGTCCTGTATTTATATAGCGCCTATAATGTAGTAAAACATCCCATGGTGCATCGCAGGACCATAATCAGACAAAATTTGGCACCAAGCCAAAGGAGGAGATATTAGGACAGATGACCAAAACCTTGGACAGAGAGATAGGTTTAGCAGAGAGGTTTAGTGAGGTAATTCCATATCTTAGGTTCTTGGCGGAAGAAGGCACAGCCGCCATTGGTGGGGCGAAGGAAGTGGGGGTGCACAAGAGGCCAGAGTTGGTGGAACACAGAGTTCTTGGAGGGTTGTAGGTCTGGAGGAGATTAGAGGAATAAGGAGAGGTGAGGGTTTTGAACACGAGGATGAGAATTTTAATATGGAGGCATTAGTGGACGGGGAGCCAATGAAGGTCAGCGAGCACAGAGGTGACGGGTGAATCGGACTTGCTGCGGCATAGGATTTGGGCAGCAGAGTTTTGGATGAGTTGCAGTTTATGGTGGGTGGAGGATGTAAGGCTGGCCAGGAGGGCATTGGAATAGTTGAGTCTGGAGGTGACAAAGGCATGACAGGGATTTAGCAGCAGATGGGTAGAGGTGTGGTTTAGATTACAAAATAGATTACAAATAACATTTGGAAACTACAAGATCAAGACAAAAGTTAAAGAAAGCCCTTACTCAGTTAAAAAGGAGAACATTTTGTTTGTTTCAGGGGAAAACTGGTGTGCATCATTTTATCATGATAAGGTTACAAGCAAGTGTTGGCCTTGGGGTTCTGGTAATGGAGTAGTACCCCATTAGGGCAAGTTGTGAGATTGAATTGAGAAAATCTGGTAGCGTGTGAACTGGTGCCAGAAAAAAATAACCACATAAACTGCTGAATTTTCATTAAAAATCCAACTGCTTCTCAGGGGACAGGGAAGGGAATATAACCCCACCACCTCCTCTGCCCCACCCAGTCTGGCCTACATGTGACTCTATATGGCTGACCATTAAGGCCCTCAGGGAAAAAGTTAAAGAAAGTCCTTTCTCAGTTAAAAAGAGGAACTTCTTTGTTTGTTTCAAGGGGAAACTGGCAAACTAGGGATGGGCGATAAATACTGAGAATTAAATCTCTCCCGAGAACAAATTAAACAAAATGTGACATGATGTCACCAACCCTCCTGGATTGTTTGGGATTCACCCAGAATGAGACATGAATCACCCTTCAAAATTCCTACTGTAGTAGCACCCCTTCCCTAACATGATGTCACTACTGCCCCCCCCAGCTCAGTGATGTCACTCCTTCCCCCCCACCCCCCGCTTGATAATGTCACCAGCTGCAGCTGCAGAGACACCTCCTGCTCGGTGACTTCAGACTCCCCCCCCATAGGGACCACTCAGGGGTTCTTGAAACGGATTCATCTGGTGGCGAAACAGCCGAGTATCTGGGGTGGCATGAGAGACAGAGCGGGGAGAGTTGCGTTGGAATAGGGTGAAAAGAGTTCTAGGGGGATTGGGGCTTAGAGCGAGGATGAATGGGTGACTGGGAACTGTGGGGTCAAGGATTGGGACTTGGAGCAGGGGGCGAGGGAGTGGACCAGACTGGAGGTCAGTGAATGGGGGCTCGCTGGAGAGAGGGAGATTAAGGAATGAGGGTTATGTGATTGGGGCTCCTTGTGAATTTGATAAGAACCATTTTGGTACTGTGGCAGAGAGGAAAACCTGATTAGAGGGATTCAAATGTGGAGTTATGGAAAAGATGGGCGGGGTGGAGAGGGAGACTGGGGACCCTCAACCCCACCTTCTCACCTTATTATCAACCCCAGCTACCCATCTTCTCTCCATATTCCCCAACCCCACCTACTCACCTTATTCCCAACCCCACCTACCCACCCTCTCACCATATCCCTCAACTCAACGTACCCAACTCCTCACCGTATCCCTCAATACCATCTACCCAATTCCCCACCATATACCTCAACGCCACCTACCCACCTTCTCACCAGATCCTTTAACCCCACCTAACCAACACCTCACCACATCCTTCAACACCATCTACCCACTTCTCATCATATCCCTGAGCTGCTCACCTTCTCCACATTTCATCTCACTCCACCTACCAATACTCAGCCCCTTATAATCAGATCTGGATTCCGCAGACCATTCTTGTTACATCGCTAACCATCCAATGTAACTATGGGTGGGGACTACATCCATGAAAGCTTATGACCCGCACTTAATGGGAATTCCTCGTTCAGCACAAAAACAGGCCATTTGATCCAACTGGTTCATTCTGGTGTTTATGCTCTACACCCCTTTTCTTCTAACACCATCAGCATATCCTTCTAGTATTATTGTAACAGAGCAAAGATCTCTGACTCTCTGTTTCTTTCTCCCTCATGTGCTTATCTGGCTCCCCCTTAAATACACCACCCCATCTTCAGCCTCCCTTTCCTCTCCAAAGTCCTTGAGCATGCTGTTGCCTCCCAAATTCGTGCTCATCTTTCCTGGATCTCTATGTTTGAATCCCTCCAATCAGGTTTCTGCCCTGCCACAGTACTGAAATGGCTCTTATCAAAGTCACAAATGACATCCTATGTGACTGTGACAATGGTAACCTATTTTTCCTCATCCTTCTGGACCTGTCTACAGCCTTTGACAGGGTTGGCCACACCATGCTCCTCCAACGCCTCTCCACTGTCGTCCAGCTGGATGGGACTGCGCTCGCCTGGTTCCATTCTTATCTATCTAATTGTAGCCAGAGAATCAGCTGCAATGGGTTCTCTTCCCGTTCTTGCACTATTACCTCTGAAGTCCCGCAAGGATCTATCCTTGGCCCCCTCCTATTTCTCATATACATGCTGCCCCTTGGTGCCATCATCCAAAAACACACTGTCAATTTCCACATGTACACTGATGACACCCAGCGCTACCTCACTACCATTTCCCTCGACCCCTCCTCGGTCTCTAAGTTGCTTGACCGATATCCGGTACTAGATGAGCAGAAATTTCCTCCAGCTAAATATTGGGACGACCGATTGTTTTCAGTCCCCACCACAACCTCCGTTCCCCAGCCACCGACTCCATCCCTCTCCCTGACAACTGTCTGAGGCTGAACCAGACTGTTCGCAACCTTGGTGTCGATTTGACCCTGAGATGAGCTTCCAACCACATATCCGTGGCATCACTAAGACCGGCTATTTCTACCTCCATCGTCACCTCTACTCATCTGCTGCTGAAACCCTCATCCATTCCTTTGTTACCTCTAGACTTGATTATTCCAATGCAGTCCTGGCCAGCCTCCCACCTTTCACCCTCCATAAATTTAAGCTCATACAAAACTCGACTGCCCATAGCCTAACTCGCACCAAGTTCCCTTCACCCTTCACCCCTGTGCTCGCTGAACTACATTGGCTCCCGGTTAAGCAACACATTTTAAAAATCTCATCCTTGTTTTCACATCTCTCCATGGCCTCACCATTCCCTATCTATGTGATCTCCTTCAGCCTTACAACTCTCCGAGATATCTGCGCTCCTCCAATTCTGGCCTCTTGAGCATCCCCGATTTTAAATGCTCCACCATTGGCAACTGTGCCTTCAGCTGCCAAGGCCTTAAGCTCTGGAATTCCCTTCCTAAACCCTTTTGCCTCTCTACCTTTTTCCTCCTTTAAGACGCTCCTTAAAACCTACCTCATCTGCCCTAATATCTCCTTATGTAGCTTGGTGTCGAATTTTGTTTGATACTGCTCTTGTGAAGCGCCTTGGGACATTTTACTATGTTAAAGGCGCTATAAAAATACAAGTTTTTGTTTTTATTGTTGTTGTCGCTATTTGCCTCAGTCACTCCATGCAAGTGCCACATTTTTACCACTCTTTGGGTAAAGAAGTTTTTCCTGAATTCCCTATTGAATTTATTAGTGACTATCTTATATTTATCACCTCCAGTTTTGGACATATCCACAAATGGAAACGTTTTCTCTATGTCTTCCCTATCAAACCCTTTTATTATCTTAAAGGTCAAGCCTCAGCTTTCTCTTTTCTAGAGAAAAGAGTATCAGCCTTCCCTGCTAAATATATCCCCTCAGTTCTGACTTCATCCCTGTGAATCTTATTTTGCATCTTCTCTAGTGCCTTTATATCCTTTTTATAATATGGAGACCAGAATTGTTCGATAGAAGTTTAACATATCTTCTCTGCTTTTCCATGAGCCCCAGTGCTTGGTTTGCTTTTTTTAATTGCCTAATTAACTTTTAGTGATTTTTGAATGTCTACCCCGAGATCCCTTTGCCCTTCTACCCCATTTAGACTCTTATCATCCAAGCAGTATGTGGCCTCTTTATTTCGCCGACACTTATCTATATTGAAATTAATTTGCCAAGTACACACCCATTCTGTAAGTTTATTCATGTCCTCTTGAATTTTTTCACAGTCCCCCACTATATTATTTACACACCCCCCAATTTGGTGTTGACCGCAAATTTTGAAATTGTACTTTTAATTCCCGAGTCCAAATTGCTAATGTAAATGGTGAATAACAGTGGTCTCTGCAGTGATCCTCACTTCCCACCTTTTGCCAGTATGAGCGGCTACCCTTAACCCCTTCTCTCTGTTTTCTGTTTCGTAGCCAACTTGCTATCCATTCTGCTACCTGTCACCTGAATCCACATGCTCTGACCTTTGTCATGAGCTTACTATGTGGTACCTTATCAAAGGCCATTTGAAAATCCAAATATTTTACATCTACAACATTACCCTTATCTACCTTTTCTGTTACTTCTTCAAAGAATTCAGTAAGGTTGGTCATCATGACTTTCCCTTTTGAAAGCCGTGCTGACTACTCCTTTTTATATTTTCAATTCTAGATATTTTTCAACTACATCTCTGAGTAAAGATTCCATTATCTTTCCTATCACTGATGTTAAGCTAATTGGCCGATAGTTGGGATTGATCTCTCATTTTAAATAGGAATCACATTAGTTGTCTGCCAGTCTGCTGGCATTATTCCCTTTTCTAATTAATTTTTATATATGTGTAAAAGTGCCTTTGCTAGTTACTGTGCAGACCAAGATTCCCATACCATTCCTGTACAGTAATGTATAAACAGCCCCTTATACATAGACCAGAAATACTCACATCTTTCCTGTACAGTAATGTATAATCAGTTCCTTATAAACAGACTGGGAATCCCCACACCTTTCCCGTACATTAATGTATAATCAACCAATCATGTTTGATGAATGAGAATTAAGTTCCAATGCAGGGAAACCTGCTGAACTTTATTCTTCTTAGTTAGTGGCACTGAGGCCATTTCTAATCTCCGCCTCTGCTACCCCCATTCTTGCCTGCAGTATTACCCCTTCTGAGATCAGCAGCTGAGCACAGACCTGGGATCTGATCTGGGAGCTGCTGATGTGCAGTTGAGGTGCAGACTGTCTGTCTCTGATACAGAGTGACTGGTCGCAGGGGGCAATCATGGAGAATAACTGTCTGGCACTAGGGAGGTAGAAGCCAAGGTGTGCAATGGGGGAGAGAAAAACAGGGCCTTTGAGACATTGTGGTGGCCAACTGCACGTCAAGACCATTGCAGAGCCATATCCCCTCGACTACATAAGTAGAGAGGTCTTGTATCTGCAGCGGGCAACGGTTCCTGAATCTCCATATTGACCAAGTGCAAGAGAATTTAATTCAGACATTAGAAATGAGGGTTGAGGGCAAATGAAGAAAGCATAAAATTTTACCTCCCAGTTCGACGACAGCAGGAACACACAGTATGAAGAGCCCCAGATTTGTCAGCCTCTCCATTGTCTCAGAGCTTTTTATTATCGAGTGCTTGATTTCCTCTGTGATAATTGAAAAGACAGGAAGAGGTCTGTGTGGGCAGAGGCAACTGTACGCAAGTCTGAACATTAGGTGTGAACCAACCTTTTGAAGGGAATTTCATTCTGAGTATTAGAAAAGGTAGTATTAGTGCACAGCCTGGGGCCTATCATTACTTCCTCAGGCAAGATCTTTCAGTCATCTCTCAGGACAACCGTGTGATCCCCGATCTGTCCCACTAAAATCAGGCAATCCAGTCCTATCTGTGCTCGTGGGGATAAACTTTCCAGCACGTTGTTAGGAATAGCCGACTACGATAATTAATGAGAGGAGTCTGCTCTAGTTCACTTGGCAGAATGAGCTCCTGGTCTGGTTTGGGTTCCCACCAGGAACTTCCCAGGGGTGGAAGATCGAACATGGCTGCACCAGTTAATGGACTGAAACTGAGATTGAAAGGGATCACTTAAAGGTGAGGGGGGTTAAGAAGTTTTCTGGCGATCTGTCCAAATGCTGTCTGGGCCAAAAGCTCTGAATGGCCAAATGAACACAGATGCCAGGAACATGGGCCAATGATGGAGTGGTTCAATACGAGTCAGCTCTAGAGGGTTAAGAACTGGTGCCAACCCTGCCAGAATGGAAATGTAGCAAGCGCCCTCAAATATCCTGCTTTTTAAAATTATTTATTTATTCACAGAATGTGGGTGTCACTGGCAAGGCCAGCATTTATTGTCCATCCCTAATTGCCCTTGAGAAGATGATGGTGAGCCGCCTTCTTGAACCGCTGCAGTCCGTGTGGTGAAGGTACTCTCATTGTGCTGTTAGGGAGGGTGCTCCAGGATTTTGACACAGCGATGATGAAAGAACAGCGATATATTTCCAAGTCAGGATGGTGCGTGACTTGGAGGAGAACATGGAGGTGATAGTGTTCCCATATGCCTGCTGCCCTGGTCCTTCTCGGTGGTGGAGGTGCTGTGAATCATTCACAGACCTAGGTACAGATTTGGACAGGAACAAAGAGCGCACTCATGGTGGGAGTGGAAAATTGTGTAGAGGGGGAATTCAGGGGGATAGGGACACTTAAAGAGACATGTGACAATTTGGTAACAACAATTTTGACAATCTTCAGAAAGGCTTAAAAGGCATTTCAACCCATTAAGAGCCTTTGCCAAGGATGAGAGGGTGGAGGATTAGAAGAAAGGCAGGAATGAAGGAAGAGGAAACCCAAGTTTGAGTCTGTAGGTAAGTGATGCCCTAATTGATGACTGTGAGGTGGAGATAGTGCTGCATGAGGTGATTGGTTGGGTGGCTGCACTCTGCACCAGTAAATGGCGCTACCCCAATATGCCCACACTGCAGCAAGGAGGTGTCAGCAGGTTTGGGGAGGCAGCTGAGCAGCTCAGTCACTGGCTCTAGCCCTCACCAGTGACTCACTCTAACAACTGATGCCCCTTGTAGCAGGTGGCGCTGCTCTGCTTTTGGCTTTCTGCGGCCCTGGACCAGGTGACGACAGTTCCTCACAGCTGTTGCTGGGCAGGTACAACCTACCTGGCAACAGGTAGGTGAGACTAGCAAAGAAGGCTGTTGGCAACTTGGAAGGTGTGGGCAATGATCGCCCTGTATATAATACTGCCTAAAGCCTGACCTACTGTGATTGGTGTGTCTCTGATGAACCACTAATTCATGGTTAGTCATTGGACCTACATTAGGAATTGGAGGATCTGCCTCCATGAGTCATCCCATTGTCCAATTTTGAACCTGAGAGATATCTTCACAATTTTCATACTAGGAGAAAGGTAGTGAAAGGATTGGCAGGCTAATTAACAATCTGACAGGCCACGACAGTGAACACTCCTTCCATATCTGTGACTATCTTTATAGCAGCTAGTAGGGCAGTTAGTTTTGTATGGTGGGAGGGTTTTATGGGCTCTCACAATCCATACGATGAGAGGGGAGGTAGCCACTCACACCCACTGGACTCGAGTATCCCACTGGATGTTAGCCTGGAATGCACAGCCGGAGCTCCGGACAGGTTTTGACACTGCACTTTCTGACTTAGAGATGGGAGTGGTACCAATAAGCCAAAGGCTTGCTCCAATTCGAAGCGTTCAAAGCTCTGACTAACTAACTATTGACCAGCGATCACCCAGCAGCGTCTCCTGGTCTCTTCTGTCCAACGCCCTCCTCCAACTTTCCCATCCTGAAGGTGCTGGTTTTGGCTGGGGGCAGGCCCAGGACACCAAGTCAGTGGGTGAAATCCTGCACCTGCTACTTATAACACATCAGCCACCGACCTTCAATCTCAGTCATATAGCATTTCTATTCGACCATGAGACGATTCATGGCTAAGCATGCTCTTGTTCATACCTCACCTCAACCCTCCCACACCCCTGCCCACACTGAGATCGGCTAATTCAACGCCGAATGGGAATTCAGCCATGGTCCTTTTGCCACTACACAGCAAGACTCCAATTTGGTTGCAGGAGCTGTTGAGCCCAGTGGAACACTTCTCCTCACCACAGCGAGGGTGCCATCAGTCTAGAGTGTGAAGTGTTGGTGTGAAGCTTCGATTCTGGTTATAAGAACATAAGAACATAAGAAACAGGAACAGGAGTAGGCCGAACGGCCCCTCGAGCCTGCTCCACAATTCAATAAGATCATGGCTGACCTGATCATGGACTCAGCTCCACTTCCTCGCCCTCTGCCCATAACCCCTTACGTTATATATGTAAACCTGTAAATCCTACAATCCCTTGGGAACACCTGTACATAAGGAGGCCTCACAGGCTGGAGAGGCACTCTGGAGACCTGTAATAAAGGACTACGGTCACACATTACTTTGAGCTTACAGCATCTGGTCAGATTCTTTATTCAAGACATAACAACTGGCGACAAGATACAGATGACGAACCCCACCGCAACAATGAACCGTGGGCATCTTGGAGACATTTTTGGAGGGTGATGATTGGGAAATCTTCGTGGAGCGACTCGACCAGTACTTCGTGGCCAACGAGCTGGAAGGAGAAGCGAACGCTGCCAAACGAAGGGCGATTCTCCTCACCGTTTGCGGGACACCAACATATGGCCTCATGAAAAATCTGCTCGCTCCAGCGAAACCCACAGAGAAGTCATACGATAATTTGTGCATACTGGACCGAGAGCATCTAAACCCGAAGGAAAGCGTTCTGATGGCGAGGTACCGGTTCTACAGGAAGTGGTGAGCTATGTTGCCGCGCTAAAGTGCCTTGCAGGACATTGCGAATTTTAAGGACACTTGGAGCACATGCTCAGGGACTTCTTTGTACTTGGCATTGGCCATGAAGTAATACTTCGCAAACTTTTGACTGTAGAGGCCTCAAGCTTGAGTAAAGCCATAGCGTGGCTAGGCGTTCATCGCCACCAGTGACATTACCAAATAAATCTCTCAGCACACGAGTGCTGCTGCAAGTACTGTGAACAAAGTAATGTTGTTTTCGAATCGTAACATACAGGGCAGGACTCACATCCACGTCCGCAGCTGCACGTCCACAGATGTCTCAGAGTCCACCATCAAGGGTGGTGAATGCAAGGTCATTAACACCTTGTTGCCGCTGCGGGGGTGATCATTGTTTCCATTCATGCTGCTTCAAAGGATACGTTTACAACGGCTGTGGAACAATGGGACACCTCCAATGTATGTCCAGGTGAGCTGCAAACCCTGCTAATCCTGCAAACCACCATGTTGCAGAGGAGGACAGATCCACGGTGGATCACGATGAACCAGAGCCTCAGACTGAGGAGGCAGATGTATATGGGGTGCACACATTTACCACATAGTGTCCCCCGATAATGCTGAAGGTTTAATTAAATGGACTCCCAGTGTCAATGGAGCTGGACACGGGCGTGAGCCAGTCCATAATGAGCAAAAAGACTATCGATAAATTGTGGTGCAGCAAGGCCTCAAGGCCAGTCCTGACCCCCATTCGTACTAAACTGAGAACGTACACAAAGGAACTGATTCCCGTAATCAGCAGTGCTACCGTAAAGGTCTCCTACGATGCACAATTTACCACTCTGGATGGTACTGGGCGATGGCCCCACGCTGTTCGGCAGGAGCTGGCTGGGAAAGATACGCTGGAACTGGGACGACGTCCGAGCGCTGTCGTCTGTCGACGACACTTCATGTGCCCTGGTCCTAAACAAGTTCCCCTCGCTTTTCGAACCAGGCATCGGGAAGTTCCAAGGAGCAAAAGTACACATCCGCTTGATTCCGGGGGCGCGACCCATCTATCACAAGGCGAGAGCGGTACCGTACATGATGAGAGAGAGGGTGGAGATCGAGCTGGACCGGCTGCAATGAGAGGGCATCATTTCGCTGATCGAATTCAACGAGTGGGCCAGCCCGATTGTTCCAGTCCTCAAGGAAGATGGCACCCTCAGAATCTGTGGTGATTACAAAGTATCTATCAATCGTTTCTCCCTGCAGGATCAATACCTGCTACCAAAGGCAGACGACCTATTTGCGATGCTGGCGGGAGGAAAAACATTCACAAAGCTGGACTTGACCTCGGCCTACATGACGCAGGAGCTGGAGGAATCATTGAAGGGCCTCACCTGCATCAACACGCACAAAGGTCTCTTCATTTACAACAGATGCCCGTTTGGGATTCGATCAGCCGTGATATTCCAGAGGAACATGGAAAGCTTGCTGAAGTCGGTCCCGCGCACCATGGTCTTCCAGGATGACATCTTGATTACAGGTCAGGACACCGTTGATTACCTGCAGAACCTAGAGGAGGTTCTTAGTCGGCTTAATCGTGTGGGGCTCAGGTTAAAACGCTCGAAGTGCGTTTTCCTGGTGCCTGAAGTGGAGTTTCTGGGGAGAAGAATCGCGACGGACGGCATCAGGCCCACCGATTCGAAGACGGAGGCAATCAAGAATGCACCGAGACCACAGAACGTGACGGAGCTGCGGTCGTTTCTAGGACTCCTGAACTACATTGGTAACTTCTTACCGGATCTTAGCACACTGTTAGAACCACTGCACTCTTTACTGCATAAAGGAGATGAATGGGTATAGGGTAAAAGCCAAGAAAATGCCTTTGAGAAAGCTAGGAAACTGTTATGCTCAAACAAATCGCTTGTGTTGCATGATCCATGTAAGCGTTTGGTACTAGTATGTGATGCGTCGTCACATGATGTCAGGTGTGTATTGCAACAAGCTAATGAATCTGGGAAATTGCAACCGGTTGTTTATGTATCCAGAAGTCTGTCCAAGGCTGAGAGACCTACAGCATGATCGAAAAAGAAACGTTAGCGTGTTTATGGGGTAAAGAAAATGCATCAATATCTGTTCGGGCTCAAATTTGAATAGGACCATAAGTCACTTATATCCCTCTTTTCTGAAAGTAAGGGGATAAATATGAATACATCAGCCCGCATCCAGAGATGGGCGCTCACGTTGTCCGCAAACAACTACGCCATCCACCACAGGCCAGTTACAGAAAACTGTGCCAATGCTCTCAGTAGGCTGCCATTGTCCACCACCGGGGTGGAGATGGGACAGCCTGCAGATTTAGTTATGGTAATGGAAGCATTCGAAAGTGAGCAATCACCTGTTACCGCCCGACAGATTAGAACCTGGACGAGTCAGGACACCTTACTGTCCTTAGTAAAAAACTGTGTGCTCCACGGGAGTTGGTCTAGTGTCCCATTAGAGATGCAGGAAGAAATAAAGTCATACCAGCAGCGCAAAGATGTAATGTCTATACAGGCAGACTGCTTTCTGTGGGGTAATTGGGTAGTGGTGCCAAAAAAGGACAGGGACACTTTCATTAGTGATCTCCACAGTACCCACCCAGGCATTGTAATGATGAAAGCGATAGCCAGATCCCACATATGATGGTCCGGTATCGATGCAGACTTAGAGTCCTGCGTGCACAAATGTAATACATGTTCACAGTTAAGCAATGCACCCAGAGAGACGCCACCAAGTTTATGGTCCTGGCCCTCCAAACCATGGTCCAGGGTCCATGTTGACTATGCAGGCCCAGTCTTGGGAAAAATGTTTTTAGATGCGTACTCCAAATGGATTTAATGTGAGATAATGTCGGCAAGCATGTCTGCTACCACCATTGAAAGCCTGCGGGCCATGTTTGCCACGCACGGCCTGCCTGATGTCCTTGTGAGTGACAATGGGCCGTGCTTCACCAGTGCTGAGTTCAAAAGAGTTCATGACCCGCAATGGGATCAAACATGTCACATTTGCCCCGTTTAAACCAGCGTCCAATGGTCAGGCAGAACGAGCAGTGCAAACAATCAAGCAGAGCTTGAAGAGGGTAACTGAAGGCTCACTGCAGACTCGCCAATCCCGAGTCCTGCTTAGTTACCGCACAAGACCCCACTCACTCACTGGGGTGCCCCCCCGCTGAACTGCTCATGAAAAGGGCACTTAAGACAAGGCTCTCGTTAGTCCATCCTGATCTACATGAACAGGTGGAGAGCAGGCGGCTTCAACAGAATACATATCATGATCGCGTAAATGTGTCATGTGAACTTGAGATTAATGATCCTGTATTTGTGTTTAACTATGGACAAGGTCCAAAGTGGCTTCCTGACACTGTCGTGGCCAAAGAGGGGTGTAGGGTGTTTCAGGTCAAACTTTCAAATGGACTCACCTGCAGGAAACACTTGGACCAAACCAAACTCAGATTTATGGACTATCCAGAACAACCCACAATAGACTCTACCTTTTTCGACCCTCCAACACACACACAAGTGGCAACCGACCCAGCGGTTGACCACAAAGCAGAACCCATCACCTGCAGCAGTCCAGCAGGACTCACCACACCCAGCAGCCCAGCAAAGCCAGCTGCACAGCAGCCCAGCGAGGGCCCAACAAACGACTCACCAAAACTAGAATTTGCACCGAGATGATCAACCAGGTAAAGGAAGATCCCAGATCGACTCACATTGTAAATAGTTACACTATTGACTTGGGGGGGGAGTGTTGTTATATATGTAAACCTGTAAATACCCAGAAGGCTCATCCCCTGGAGTCCCAAGGGATCCCACAATCCCTTGGGAGCATCTGTCCATAAGGAGGCCTCACAGGCTGGAGAGGCACTCTGGAGACCTGTAATAAAGGACTAAGGTCACATATTACTTTGAGCTTACAGTATCTGGTCAGATTCTTTATTCAAGACATAACATCTTATCCCTTATCATTTAAGAGAACTGTCTATTTCTGTCTTAAATTTATTCAATGTCCCAGCTTCCACAGCTCTCCGAGGCAGCGAATTCCACAGATTTACAACCCTCTGAGAGAAGAAATTTTTCCTCATCACAGTTTTAAATGGATGGCCCTTTATTCTAAGATCGTGCCCTCTAGTTCTAGTCTCCCCCATCAATGGAAACATCCTCTCTGCATCCACCCTATCAAGCCCCCTCATAATCTTATACGTTTCGACAAGATCACCCCTCATTCTTCTGAATTCCAATGAGTAGAGGCCCAACCTACACAACCTTGCCTCATAAGTCAACTCCTTCATCCCCGGAATCAACCTAGTGAACCTTCTCTGAACTGCCTCCAAAGCAAGTATATCCTTTCATAAATATGGAAACCAAAAACCATTGGCCTTCCTGATCAATTGCTATACCTGCATACTATCCTTTTGTGTTTCATGCAGAAGTACCCCAGGTCCCGCTGTACTGCAGCACTTTGCAATCTTTCTCCTTTTAAATAATAACTTGCTCTTTGATTTTTTTCTGCCAAAGTGCATGACCTCACACTTTCCAACATTATACTCCATCTGTCAAATTTTTGCCCACTCACTTAGCCTGTCTATGTCATTTTGCAGATTTTTTGTGTCCTCCTCACACATTGCTTTTCCTCCCATCTTTGATATCATCAGCAAACTTGCCTACGTTATACTCAGTCCCTTCTTCCAAGCCATTGATATAGATTGTAAATAGTTGGGGTCCCAGCACTGATCCCTGTGGCATCCATCTAGTTACTGGTTGCCAATCAGAGAATGAACCATTTATCCCGACTCTCTGGTCTCTGTTTGTTAGCCAATCCTCTATCCATGCTAATATATTACCCCCAACCCCGTGAACTTTTATCTTGTGCAGTAACCTTTTATGTGGCACCTTGTCAAATGCCTTCTGGAAGTCCAAATACACCACATCCACTGGTTCCCCTTTATCCACCCTGTTCGTTACATCCTCAAAGAACTCCAGAAAATTTGTCAAACATGACTTGCCCTTCATAAATCCATACTGACTCTGCTTGACCGAATTTTGCTTTTCCAAATGTCCTGCTACTGCTTCTTTAATGGACTCCAACATTTTCCCAACCACAGATGTTAGGCTAACTGGTCTATAGTTTCCTGCTTTTTGTCTGCCTCCTTTTTAAAATAGGGGCGCTCTATTTGCATTTATGTAAGTTGATGCCGTCATCTGTTCATATCTGCGGTAGGCTGACATTTGAAAAGCCTGTTCGAGACTGGCACAAACTCACAAAGGAAAACCCAACAGATTATTCTGTAAATAGCAAGGAGAAGTCACATGAGAAACCACAAAGTAATAGATTCGCGTGACAGCCCATAAACAACACCAAGTGAGCACCACTGAGTATGGCTCGGTCTGCACACAGCACGGTCTGTACATAGCTCGGTCTGTGCACAGCTCGGTCTGTACATAGCTCGGTCTGTACAAAGCTCGGTCTGTACACAACTCGGTCTGTGTACAGCTCGATCTGCACACAGCTCGGACAGTACAATATTCAGTCGGAACATCGCAGCTCGGTCTGTTCAAAATTCGGTCCATACACAGTTCCGACTATACACAGCTCAGCCTGTACAATATTTGGTCTGCACAAAGCACGGTCTGTAAAATATTCGGTCTGTACACAGCTCGGCCTGTACACAGCTTGGTCTGTACACAGCTTGGTCTGTACATAGCTTGGTCTGTACACAGCTCGGTCTGTACACAGCTTGGTTTGTACATAGCTCGTTCTGTACACAGTTCTGTCTGTACACAGCATAGTCTGTACACAAGTCGCTATGTACACAGCTCAGTCTGTATCAGCTCCATCTGTACACATCTCGGTTTGTACACAGCTCAGACTGTACAATATTCAGTCTGTACAATATTTGGTCTGTACACAGCTTGATCTGTACACAGCTGGATCTGTACGCAGCTCGGTCTGTACAATATTCGGTCCCTACACAGCTCGGATTGTACAAATTTGGACCTGTACACAGCTCAGCCTTTACAATATTCACTCTGTACACAGCTCGGTCAGTACAATATTCGGTTGGTACACAGCTCGGTCTGCACATAGCTCGGTCTGTACAATATTTACTCTGTACACAGCTCAATCTGCACACAACACGGTCTGCACACAGCGCAATCTATACAATATTCGGTCTGTACATAGCTTAGTCTGTACACAAGTCAGCCTGTATACAGCTCAGTCTGTATACAGCTTGGACTGTACACAGCTCGGTCTGTACACAGCTCGGTCAGTACACAGCTCTGTCTGTACATTGTTCGGTCTGTACACTGTATGGTCTGTGCAGAGCTCGGTCTCTACAATATTCACTCTGTACACAGCTCTGTTGTCACAGTTCGGTCGATACAATATTTGGTCCGTACACAGCTCAGTCTGTACACAACTCGGTCTGTGCACAACTCGGTCTGCACACAGCTTGGTCTGTACAATATTCACTCTGTACACAGCTCAGTCTGTACAATATTCGGTCTGTACAATATTCAGTCGGTACACAGCTCGTTCTTTACCCAGCTCGGTGTGTACACAGCTTCGTCTGTACAGAGCTAGGTCTGTACACAGCTCAGTCTGTGCACAGCTTGGTCTGTACACTTCTCAGTCTGTACACAGCTCGGTCAGTACAATATTCGGTTGGTATACAGCTCGGTCTGCACATAGCTCGGTCTGTACAATATTTACTCTGTACGCAGCACAATCTGCACACAACACGGTCTGCACACAGTGCAGTCTATACAATATTCGGTCTGTACATAGCTCGGTATGTACAAATATCAATCTGTACATAGCTTAGTCTGTACACAAGTCAGCCTGTATACAGCTCAGTCTGTATACAGCTTGGACTGTACACAGCTCGGTCTGTACACAGCTCGGTCGGTACACAGCTCTGTCTGTACACTGTTCGGTCTGTACACTGTATGGTCTGTGCAGAGCTCGGTCTCTACAATATTCACTCTGTACACAGCTCTGTTGTCACAGCTCGATCGATACAATATTTGGTCCGTACACAGCTCAGTCTGTACACAGCTCGGTCTGTGCACAACTCGGTCTGCACACAGCTTGGTCTGTACAATATTCACTCTGTACACAGCTCAATCTGTACAATATTCGGTCTGTACAATATTCAGTCGTTACACAGCTCGTTCTTTACCCAGCTCGGTGTGTACACAGCTTCGTCTGTACAGAGCTAGGTCTGTACACAGCTCAGTCTGTGCACAGCTTGGTCTGTACACTTCTCAGTCTGTACACAGCTCTGTCAGTACAATATTCGGTTGGTACACAGCTCGGTCTGTACAATATTTACTCTGTACACAGCTCAATCTGCACACAACACGGTCTGCACACAGTGCAGTCTATACAATATTCGGTCTGTACATAGCTCGGTATGTACATATATCAGTCTGTACATAGCTTAGTCTGTACACAAGTCAGCCTGTATACAGCTTGGACTGTACACAGCTCGGTCTGTACACAGCTCGGTCGGTACACAGCTCTGTCTGTACACTGTTCGGTCTGTACACTGTATGGTCTGTGCAGAGCTCGGTCTCTACAATATTCACTCTGTACACAGCTCTGTTGTCACAGCTCGGTCGATACAATATTTGGTCCGTACACAGCTCAGTCTGTACACAGCTCGGTCTGTGCACAACTCGGTCTGCACACAGCTTGGTCTGTACAATATTCACTCTGTACAAAGCTCAGTCTGTACAATATTCGGTCTGTACAATATTCAGTCGGTACACAGCTCGTTCTTTACCCAGCTTGGTGTGTACACAGCTTCGTCTGTACAGAGCTAGGTCTGTACACAGCTCAGTCTGTGCACAGCTTGGTCTGTACATTTCTCAGTCTGTATACAGCTCAGTCAGTACAGTATTTGGTCTGTACACAGCTCGGTCTGTAAAATATTTGGTCTGTACACAGCTGCGACTATACATAGTTCGGCCTGTACACAACTCGGTCTGTACACAGCTCAGTCCGTACAGAGCTCGGTCTGTACACAAGTCAGTCTGTACATGGCACTGTCCGTACACAGCTCAGTCTGCACAATATTAGGTCTGTACACTGCTCTGTCTGTACACAGCTCAGTATGTACACAGCTCTGTCTGTATACAGTTGAGTCTGTACACAGCTCAGTCTGAACACAGCTTAGTCTGTACACAGCTCGATCTGTACAGTATTTGGCCTGTACAATATTTGGTCTGCACATAGCTCGGTCTGTACACTGCTTGGTCTGTATGCAGCTTGGTCTGTACAATATTCGGTCTGTACACAGCTCGGAATGTACAAATTTGGACGTGTACACAGCTCGGTCGTTACACAGCTCAGTCTGTGCACAGCTCGGTCTGTACAATATTCACTCTGTACACAGCTCGGTCTGTACACAGCTCGGTCTGTGCATGGCTCGGATGTTCACAGCTCGGTTGGTACAATATTCGGTATGTACAATATTCGTTCGATACCAGCTCGTTCTGTACACAGCTCGTTCTGTACACAGCTGCACCTGTACACAACTTCGTCAATACACAGCTCGGTCTGTACACAGCTCTTTCGGTACAATATTCGGTCTGTACACAGCTTGGTTATTATACAGCTTGGTGTACACAGCTCGGTCTGTAAAATACTCTGTCTGTTCACAGCTGGTTCTGTACACAGCTTGGTCTGTATACAGCTTAATCAGTACACAACTCCATCTCTACAAAGGTCGGTCTGTACTCAGCTCGGTCTGGACACAGCTCGGTCTGTACATAGCTTGGTCTGTACAATATTCGATCTGTACACTGCTCCATCTGTACACAGCTCAGTATATGCACAGCTCTGTCTGTACAGAGTTCCGTGTGCACACAACTCGGCCAGTGCACAGCATTGGTCTGTACACTATTTGTTTGGTACACAGCTCGTTTTTTACCCAGCTCGGTATGTACACAGCTTCGTCTGTACAGAGCTCGGTGTGTACACAGCTCGGTCTGTGCACAGCTCGATCTGTATACATCTCAGTCTGTGTACTGCTCGGTCAGTACAGTATTTGGCCTGTGCACAGCTCAGTCTGTAAAATATTCGGTCTGTACACAGCTGCGACTGTACATAATTCGTCCTGTACACAGCTCAGTCTGTACACAGCTCAGGCCGTACAGAACTGAGTCTGTACACAAGTCAGTCTGTACATGGCACTGTCTGTACACAGCTCGGTCTGCACATAGCACGGTCTATACACAGCTCGCTCTGTACAATATTCGGTCTGTACACTGTTCCGTCTGTATACAGCTCAGTATGTACACAGCTCTGACTGTATACAGTTGAGTCTGTACACAACTCGGTCTGTAAACAGCTCAATCTGTAACAGCTCCGTCTGTACACAGCACGGTATGTACACAGCTCTGACTGCATGCAGCTGAGTCTGTACACAGCTCAGTCCGAACACAGCTCAGTCTGTACACAGCTTGGTCTGTACAATATTCACTCTGTACATAGAAACATAGAAACATAGAAAAATAGGTGCAGGAGTAGGCCATTCGGCCCTTCGAGCCTGCACCGCCATTCAATAAGATCATGGCTGATCATTCCTTCAGTACCCCTTTGCTGCTTTCTCTCCATACACCCTTGATCCCCTTAACCATAAGAGCCATATCTAACTCCCTCTTGAATATATCCAGTGAACTGGCATCAACAACTCTCTGCGGCAGGGAATTCCACAGGTTAACAACTCTCTGAGTGAAGAAGTTTCTCCTCATCTCAGTCCTAAATGGCCTACCCCTTATCCTCAGACTATGAGCCCTGGTTCTGGACTTCCCCAACATCGGGAACATTCTTCCCGCATCTAACCTGTCCAGTCCCATCAGAATCTTATATTTTTCTATGAGATCCCCTCTCATCCTTCTAAACTCCAGTGAATAAAGGCCCAGTTGATCCAGTCTCTCCTCATATGACAGCCCAGTCATCCCTGGAATCAGTCTGGTGAACCTTCGCTGCACTCCCTCAATAGCAAGAACGTCCTTCCTCAGACTAGGAGACCAAAACTAAACACAATATTCCAGGTGAGACCTCACCAAGGCTCTGTACAACTGCAGTAAGACCTCCCTGCTTCTATATTCAAATCCCCTAGCTATGAAGGCCAACATACCATTTGTCTTCTTTGCTGCCTGCTGTGCCTGCGTGCCCACTTTCAGTGACTGATGAACCATGATACCCAGGTCTCGTTGCACCTTCCCTTTTCCTAGTCTACCGCCATTCAGATAATATTCTGCCTTCATGTTTTTGCCCCCAAAATGGATAACGTCACATTTATCCACATTTATCCACATTATATTGCATCTGCCATGCATTTGCCCACTCACCTAACCTGTCCGAGTCACCCTGCAGCCTCTTAGCATCCTCCTCACAGCTCACTCCGCCACCCAGTTTAGTATCATCTGCACCCTTGGAGATATTACACTCCATTCCTTCATCCAAATCATTAATGTATATTGTAAAGAGCTGGGGTCCCAGCACTGAGCCCTGCGGCACTCCACTAGTCACTGCCTGCCATTCTGAAAAGGACCCGTTTATCCCGACTCTCTGCTTCCTGTCTGCCAACCAGTTCCCTATCCACGTCAGTATATTACCCCCAATACCATGTGCTTTGATTTTGCACAACAATCTCTTGTGTGGGCCCTTGTCAAAAGCCTTCTGAAAATCCAAATGCACCACATCCACTGATTCTCCCTTGTCCACTCTGCTAGTTACATCCTCAAAAAATTACAGAAGATTCGTTAAGCATGATTTCCCTTTCATAAATCCATGCTGACTTGATCTGATCCTGTCACCGCTTTCCAAATGCGCTGCTATTTCGTCCTTCATGATCGATTCCAACATTTTCCCCACTACTGATGTCAGGCTAACCAGTCTATAATTACCCGTTTTCTCTCTCCCTCCTTTTTTAAAAAGTGGTGTTACATTAGCTATCCTCCAGTCCATGGGAACTGATCCAGAGTCGATAGACTGTTGGAAAATGATCACCAATGCACCCACTATTTCTAGGGCCATTTCCTTGAGCACTCTGGGATGCAGACTATCAGGCCCCGGGGGTTTATCGGCCTTCAATCCCCTCAATTTCCCTAACACAATTTCCCGCCTAATAAGGATATCCTTCAGTTCCTCCTTCTCACAAGACCCACTGTCCCCTAGTACCTTCGGAAGGTTATTTGTATCTTCCTTCGTGAAGATAGAACCGAAGTATTGGTTCAATTGGTCTGCCATTTCTTTGTTCCCCATTATAATTTCACCTGAATCCGACTGCAAGGGACCTACGTTTGTCTTTATTAATCTTTTTCTCTTCACATATTTATAGAAGCTTTTGCAGTTAATTTTTATATTCCCTGCAAGCTTCCTCTCGTACTCTATTTTCCCCCTCTTAATTAATCCCTTAGTCCTCCTCTGTTGAATTCTAAATTTCTCCCAGGCCTCAGATTTGCTGCTTTTTCTGGCCAATTTATATGCCTCTTCCTTGGCTTTAAAGCTATCCTTAATTTCCTTTGTTAGCCATGGTTGAGCCACCTTCCCCGTTTTATTTTTACTCCAGACAGGGATGTACAATTGCTGAAGTTCATCCATGTGATCTTTAAATGTTTGCCATTGCTTATCCACCGTCAACCCTTTTAGTATCCTTTGCCAGTCTATTCTAGCCAATTCACGCCATACCATCGAAGTTCCCTTTCTTTAAGTTCAGGACCCTAGTTTCCGAATTAACTTTGTCACTCTCCATCTTAATAAGGAATTCTCCCATATTATGGTCACTTTTCTCCAAAGGGCCTCACACAACAAGATTGCTAATTAGTCCCTTCTCATTACACAATATCCAGTCTAGCCAGCTCCCTGGTTGGTTCCTCGACATATTGGTCTAGAAAGCCATCCCTAATACACTCTAGGAAATCCTTCTCCACCGCATTGCTATCAGTTAGGTTAGCCCAATCAATGTGTAGATTAAAGTCGCCCATGATAACTGCTGTACCTTTATTGCACACATCCCTTATTTCTTGTTTGATGCTGTCCCCAACCTCACTACTATTGTTTGGTGGTCTGTACACAACTAGTGTTTTCAGCCCCTTGGTATTCCGTAGCTCCACCCATACCGATTCCACATCATCCAAGCTAATGTCCTTTCTTACTATTGCATTAATTTCCTCTTTAACCAGCAATGCCACCCCGCCTCCTTTTCCTTTCTGTCTATCCTTCCTAGATGTTGAATACCCCTGGATGTTGAGTTCCCAGCCTTGGTCACCCTGGAGCCATGTCTCCGTGATGCCAATTACATCAAACCCATTAACTGCTATCTGCGCAGTTAATTCGTCCAACTTATTACGAATACTCCTCACATTAAGGCACAGAGCCTTCAGGCTTGTTTTTTTTAACACACTTTGCCCCTTTAGAATTTTGCTGTAATGTGGCCCTTTTTGTTTTTTGCCTTGAGTTTCACTGCCCTCCACTTTTACTATTCTCCTTTCTGTCTTTTGCTTCTGCCCCCATTCTATTTCTCTCTGTCTCCCTGCATAGGTTCCCATCCGCCTGCCATATTAGTTTAACTCCTCCCCAACAGCACTAGCAAACACTCCCCCGAGGACATTGGTTCTGGTCCTGCCCAGGTGCAGACCATCCGGTTTGTACTGGTCCCACCTCCCCCAGAACCGGTACCAATGTCCCAGGAATTTGAATCCCTCCCTACTGCATCACTCTTCAAGCCATGTATTCATCTGAGCTATCCTGCAATTCCTACTCTGACTAGCACGTCCTGAGATTACTACTTTTGAGGTCCTATTTTTTAATTTAGCTCCTAGCTCCTTAAATTCGCCTCGTAAGACCTCATCCCGTTTTTTTACCTATGTCATTGGTACCTATATGCACCATGACAACTGGCTGTTCACCCTCCCTTTTCAGAATGTCCTGTACCCGCTCCGAGACATCCTTGACCCTTGCACCAGGGAGGCAACATACCATCCTGGAGTCTCGGTTGCGGCCGCAGAAACGCCTATCTATTCCCCTTACAATTGAATCCCCTATCACTATCGCTCTCCCACTCTTTTTCCTGCTGTCCTGCCCAGCTTGGTCTATACACAGTCCAGTCTGTACACAGCTCGGTCTGTCGATAGATCATGCAGTGCACAGCTCAGTCAGTACAATATTCGGTCAGTACACTGTTCTGTCTGTACACAGCTCAGTCTCCACAATATTCATTCTGTACACAGCTTATTCAGTACATAGCTTGGATGTTCACAGCTCGGTCGGTACAATATTCGGTATGTACAATATTGTTTCAGTACCAGCTCGTTCTGTACACAGCTCATTCTGTACACAGCTGCGCCTGCACACAACTTGGTCAGTACACAGCTCGATCTGCACACAGCTCGGTCTGTACACAGCTCTTTCTGTATGATATTTGGTCTGTAGACATCTCAGTGTGTACGCGGCTCAGTCCGTACATGGCTCGGTCTGCACACAGCTCGAAAGGTACACAGCTCGGTCTGTAAAATACTCGGTCTGTACATAGCTGGTTCTGTACACAGCTCGGTCTGTATGCAGCTTAATCAGTACCCAACTCGGTCTCTACAAAGATCGGTCTGTACACAGCTCAGTCTGTACACAGCTCTGTATGTATACAGCTGAGTCTGTACACAGCTCAGTTTGAACACAGCTCAGTCTGTACACAGCTCCATCTGTACATAGCTCGGTCTGTACACAGCTCAGTCTGTACGCAGCTCGGTCTATACAATATTCATTCTGTACACAGGTCGGATTGTACAAATTTGGACTTGTACACATCTCAGTCGTTACACAGCTCAGTCTGTACACTGCTCGGTCTGTAGAATATTCACTCTGTACACAGCTCGGACTGTACACATCTCGGACTGTACACAAATCATGTGGTACACAGCTCGGTCAGTACAATATTCGGTCTGTACACTCTTCGGTCTGTACGCAGCTCGGGCTCCACAATATTCACTCTGTACATAGCATGGTCAGTACACAGCTCAGATGTTCACAGCTCGGTTGGTACAATATTTGAAATGTACAATATTCGTTCGGTACCAGCGCGTTCTGTACGCAGCTCGTTCTGTACACAGCTGCATCTGTATACAACTTGGTCAGTACACAGCTTGGTCTGTACACAGCTCGGTCTGTACACAGCTCTTTCTGTACAATATTCGGTCTGTACACAGCTCGGTTATTATACAGCTCGGTCTGTACAATATTCGGCCTGCACAATATTTGGTCTGTACACAGCTCGGTCTGAAAGCAGCTTAATCTGTACAATATTCGTTCGGTACCAGCTCGTTCTGTACACAGCTCGTTCTGTGCACAGCTGCGCCTGTACACAGCTTGGTCAGTACACAGCTCGGTCTATACAATATTCGGTCTGTACGCTGCTCCGGCTGTACACAGCTCAGTATATACACAGGTCTGTCTGTATACAGCTGAGTCTGTACACAACTCAGTCTGTACACAGCTCAATCTGTAACAGCTCTGTCTGTACACAGCTCGGTATGTACAAAGCTCTGTTTGTATACAGCTGAGTCTGTTACAAAGCTCAGTCTGCACACAGCTCGGTCTGTACACAGCTCGGTCTGTACAATATTTCGTCCGTACAATATTTGGTCTGTACACAGCTCAATCTGTACACAGCTAGGTCTGTACACAGCTCAGTATGTACACAGCTCTGTCTGTATACAGCTGAGTCTGTTCACAACTTGGTCTGCACACAGCTCAATCTGTAACAGCTCTGTCTGTACACAGCTTGGTATATACACAGCTCTGTACACAGCTCAGTTTGAACACAGCTCAGTCCGTACATAGCTCAATCTGTAAGCAGCTCAGCCTGTACAATATTCGGTCTGTACACAGCTGTACACATTTGGACCTGTACACAGCTCGGTCATTACACAGCTCAGTCCATACACAGCTTGGTCTATACAATATTCACTCTGTACACAGCTCGGTCTGCACACAGTTCGGTCTGTACACAGCTAGGTATTTAAACAGCTCGGACTGTACACAGCTCAGTCTGTACACAGATCATGTGGTACACAGCTTGGTCAGTACAATATTCGGTCTGTACACTGTTCAGTCTGGTCGTTCTCCATCCCGCTTTCATTGGAAACAGGGAACTGTACTAAAGGCAGGGAACCCCAGCCAGCAGCCCCCGACTGTGGCAGTCCCACAGGAAATGTGGCAGACCCACAGACTGCAACTAGAGGGGTGGTGGACTGTATTACTGGAGGAGCTATCCCCCCAATCATTTGAGACTCGGATGCACCCTCAGTAGCCGGAGCCCAAAGAAGGACTCTCCGCACACCACGGCCAAAGACACCATGGTCACCAGCGCTCCAATTTGAATGGTTCAGCCCCGGGGGAGGGACCAGCCACAAAAAGGTACCTAAGATCAGGGACCAGCCTGTGAGCAGGGACCCCCAGCCGGTAGCCTCGGACAACGAGAGAACCCCAGAAAAGTTGGTGGTGGACCAGCCACCAATTGGGAGTCCCCAGCCCGCAGCCCTCGACCAGGCAGAACCCCCAGGGGACAAGATGAACCATGCAGCCACCCCCAAAGGAGCGGTGTGCTGCAGCACCGGAGGGAACATTCCCCCGATAGTGTGGGACTCAGACCCACCTCCGGTCAGGACACTCAGGGTCCTGCGGTACAGGCCGACTTACTACTGGCCCCACTGGAAATCCAGAGGCCAGAGGAGAAAGGAGAAGGACAGGAATTAACCTGGCCACCTGGAGACGGGTGGCAGATGTACATATATGTGTGCTTTTATGAATTTAAGTATTTTTAGTAAGGATCTAGTGTAGTGTAGGATTATCTGTATAATAATAGTGACATATGTACTAGTCAGTGGGGGAAGAGAAAAAATCCACCTGTGCAACTATTAAAAGAGGCACAGGCCGGGTAACACCTGGGAGCAGGAAGAATCTACCGGTATAGCTGTTAAAGAAGCACCGGTAAGATAAGAGACAAAAATTAAAGGCAGACACCAGTTCCATAGGGAACTGAATAAGATAGCCAGCCGATTAAAGACTGTATTGTGTGTCTGAGAAGAAATTAGCCCAAATTGGAACTCGGTCATCTTTGTCGAACTAGAGAGCTTTTCTCAGGGCTGGACAATCTGTTTTATGTGCCCCTACAGGAAAGAGAACAACATGAGAAGGGTCCTGTTCCTGCTCGCCCTGATAAAGATGAGCAGCGGTGGCCGAGGAGATGTGGAAGAATCCCTCAGGAGAGGGAGCACCGATCGTGACTGCAGGGGGCGGCACACTGGGTGTGGAAGAACTCGCCGTTTACGCCCACGAGGGAAGGTGGCCAGGGTGGCTGGGATCTAACTCTACCCGCTACTCCAGCCAGGAAGGCTTTACCTATGGGAAGGCCTCAGTTCCATGCTCCCGGATACGGATCGTTGCTGCCCGAGTCAGTGCTACGGAGGGAAAACGTGTATGTTTGACTTGCAAAGGAAAGATTCCCTGGGAAGATGGTCGTGGCTCAAAAAGCTCAGCAAGAACACGTGGGACCGGGAATCGGACTGGGAAAGACTCAGTAACGATACGTACCGCACCATCATGGGGACACGGGGAGGAGTAAAAGTGTGTTGGGACAAGTGGTGGGAATCTGAACAGGGAATTTACGTTTGCATGTGGGGATCAGAGAACATTTGCCCCGCAGACATATCAATCGCCTTCGCTAGGCAATGGCAAGATGAAGGGGAAGGGATGGGGTGGGACTCCAGCCTACACGGGTATGTGGTCCCACACTCCCCACTACTAATTAATGCTACCGAACGAAGAGCACACATTCAGAAACCCCTGTCCACGACCCCGCCAATACGCAAAATAATACCACCACCAAGGGACCAGGGAATGGATTAGTATTGGTACCAACCGAAAAGGTGTTATATCAGAGGGTACACTATGCAGTAGCTTCAGTAATTTTAAACCTTAGCGAGGTACACCTACCTGCATGGTGCCCGAAGGAAACAGAGCTGCTATACCAGGCCCTACTTAGAGAAATGTTCAAGAAATTTTACGAGTTAGACTTTGGGAATGTAGACAAAGCAGATTTATACACCCTAAACGCGAGGGACACCATGGGCTCGGTGAGAGCTAGAAGGGGAATCATAAACGACGTTTTTACTGCCTACAATACCGGATCCTCTGTAATAAATAGCCTAGATGATATAGAACTACAAACACAGAGAAACAGTCTAAAGAACCAATTGAGGAAAATCCTGAAACAAGAAATCACAGTAGTAGGCTCAGAGCTACACGAAGACCAGGCTATGACGGTCCATTTAAAAGAAATTGTGGCTGAGCTGAAAAAACATGCACAGACAGTGAATGCACTCATACGGGAGGATAGAAACGCTTCGGACCAGGCTGCACAGAATGAGGTGTGCGTGCTGTATGGGGCATGGTTGTTGGGTGAGGGCCGCAACAACCTGGAGGATTTAAAACAAGGTTCAGTCCCCTCCTGGATCAGTAACAAGCACCTCGCAGCCCTCCACCCATACAGTAATTCAATAAGCCCGTGCCAACTCTGCCTAGACTCTGAAGCCTACCCTGTCCCAGTAGACTGTGGGAAACCTAACCACACCATGACTGGGAATAGTACTAAGGATGCCGGTCATGGGTGGGACAGCCCGACCCGCACCGGTATTGTTGTAGGGTGCTTTCAAAGGCAAAGGCACCTGCTGAATATATGTATGTATGTATGTATGTATGCTCCTTCTGTACTATGTGGGAAGTCAGGGACGCTTCCGGTGTCCCTGATGACTACGTGTGCGGGAAGTGTATCTGACTGCAGCTCCTGATGGACTGCATTGCAACACTGGAGCTGAGGGTGGATTCACTCTGGAGCATGCACGATGCTGAGAATGACACGAATAGCACGTTTAGTGAGCTGGTCTTACCGCAGGTAAAGGGTACACAGCCAGATAAGGAATGGGTCACCAATAGGAAGAGCAGTGCAAGGAAGGTAGTGCAAGGGTCCCCTGCGGTCATCCCCCTGCAAACCAGATACACCACCTTGGGCACTGTTGGGGGAGGGGGGATGACTCACCAGGGGAGGGCAGCAGCAGCCAAGTTCATGGCACTGTGAGTGGCTCTGCTGCACAGGAGGGCAGGAAAAAGAATGGGAGAGCTATAGTGATAGGGGATTCAATTGTAAGGGGAATAGATACACGTTTCTGCGGCCGCAACGGAGGCTCCAAAATGGTATGTTGCTTCCCTGGTGCAAGGGTCAAGGATGTCTCGGAGCAGGTGCAGGGCATTCTGAAAAGGGAGGGTGAACAAACAGCCAGTTGTTGTGGTGCATATAGGTACCAACGATATAGGTAAAATCGGGATAAGGTATTACAAGGTGAATTTAGGGAGCTAGGAGCTAAATTAAAAAGTAGGACCTCAAAAGTAGTAATCTCAGGATTGCTACCAGTACCACTTGCTAGTCAGAGTAGGAATCGCAGGATAGCTCAGATGAATACGTGGCTTGAGGAGTTGTGCAGAAGGGAGGGATTCAAATTCCTGGGACATTGGAACCGGTTCTGGGGGAGGTGGGACCAGTACAAACCGGACGGTCTGCACCTGGGCAGGACCAGAGCCAATGTCCTAGGGGGAGTGTTTGCTTGTGCTGTTGGGGAGGAGTTAAACTAATATGGCAGGGGGATGGGAACCTATGCAGGGAGACAGAGGGAAATTAAAAGGAGGCAGAAGCAAAAGATAGAAAGAAGAAAAGTAAAAGTGGAGGGCAGAGAAACCCAAGGCAAAAAGCAAATAGGGCCACATTACAGCAAAATTCTAAAAGGGCAAAGTGTGTTAAAAAGACAAGCCTGAAGGCTCTGTGCCTTAATGTGAGGAGTATTCGTAATAAGTTGGACGAATTAACTGCAGATAGCAGTTAACGGGTTTGATGTAATTGGCATCACGGAGAGATTGCTCCAGGGTGACCAAGGCTGGGAACTCAACATCCAGGGGTATTCAACATCTAGGAAGGATAGACAGAAAGGAAAAGGAGGCGGGGTGGCATTGCTGGTTAAAGAGGAAATTAATGCAACAGTAAGAAAGGACATTAGCTTGGATGATGTGGAATCGGTATGGGTGGCGCTACAGAATACCAAGGGGCTGAAAACACTAGTTGTGTACAGACCACTAAACAATAGTAGTAAGGTTGGGGACAGCATCAAACAAGAAATAAAGGTACAGCAGTTATCATGGGTGACTTTAATCTACATATTGATTGGGCTAACCAAACTGGTAGCAATGTGGTGGAGGAGGATTTCCTGGAGTGTATTAGGGATTGTTTTCTAGACCAATATGTTGAAGAACCAACCAGGGAGCTGGCCATCCTAGACTGGTTGATGTGTAATGAGAAAGCATTAATTAGCAATCTGGTTGTGCGAGACCTCTTGGGGAAGAGTGACCATAACATGGTAGAATTCTTTATTAGGATGGAAAGTGACACAGTTAATTCAGAAACTAGGGTCCTGAACTTAAGGAAAGGTAACTTCGATGGTTTGAGGCGTGAATTGGCTAGAATAGACTGGCAAATGATACTTAAAGGGTTGATGGTGGATCGGCAATGGCAAACATTGAAAGATCACATGGATGAACTTCAGCAATTGTACATGCCTGTCTGGAGTAAAAATAAAACAGAGAAGCTGGCTCAACCGTGGCTAACAAGGGAAATTAAGGACAGTGTTAAATCCAAGGAAGAGGCATATAAATTTCAGCAAATCTGAGGACTGGGAGAAATTTAGAATTCAGCAAAGGAGAACAAAGGGTTTAATTAAGAGGGGGAAAATAGCACACGAGAAGAATCTTGCCGGGAACATAAAAACTGACTGCAAACGCTTCGCTAGATATGTGAAGAGAAAAAGATTAGTGAAGACAAATGTAGGTCCCTTGCAGTTGGATTCAGGTGAATTTCTCATGGGAAACAAAGAAATGGCAGACCAATTGAACAAATACTTTGGTTCTGTCTTCACGAAGGAAGACACAAATAACCTTCTGGAAGTACTAGGGGACCAAGGGTCAAGTGAGAAGAAGGAACTGAAGGATATCCTTATTAGGCGGGAAATTATGTTAGGGAAATTGATGGGATTGAAGGCCGATAAATCCCCGGGACCTGATAGTCTGCATCCCAGAGTACTTAAGGAAGTGGCCCCAGAAATAGTGGATGCATTGGTGATCATTTTCCAACAGTCTATCGACTCTGGATCAGTTCCTATGGACTGGAGGGTAGCTAATGTAACACCACTTTTTAAAAAGGGAGGGAGCGAGAAAGCGGGTAATTATAGACTGGTTAGCCTGACATCAGTGGTGGAGAAAATGTTGGAATCAATTATTAAGGATGAAATAGCAGCGCATTTGGAAAGCAGTGACAGGATCGGTCCAAGTCAGCATGGATTTATGAAAGGGGAAATCATGCTTGACAAATCTTCTGGAATTTTTTGAGGATGTAACTAGTAGAGTGGACAAGGGAGAACCAGTGGGCGTGGTGTATTTAGACTTTCAAAAGGCTTTTGACAAGGTCCCACACAAGAGATTGGTGTGTAAAATCAAAGCACATGGTATTGCGGGTAATATACTGACGTGGATAGAGAACTGGTTGGCAGACAGGAAGCAGAGTCGGGATAAACGGGTCCTTTTCAGAATGGCAGGCAGTGACTAGTGGAATGCCGCAGGGCTCAGTGCTGGGACCCCAGCTCTTTACAATATACATTAACGATTTGGATGAAGGAATGGAGTGTAATATCTCCAAGGTTGCAGATGACACTAAACTGGGTGGCGGAGTGAGCTGTGAGGAGGATGCTAAGAGGCTGCTGGGTGACTTGGACAAGTTAGGTGAGTGGGCAAATGCATGGCAGATACAGTATAACATGGATAAATGTGAGGTTATCCACTTTGGGGGCAAAAACGCGAAGACAGAATATTATCTGAATGGTGGCAGATTAGGAAAAGGGGAGGTGCAACGAGACCTGGGTGTCATGGTTCATCAGTCTTTGAAAGTCGGCATACAGGTACAGCAGGCAGTGAAGAAGGCAAATCGTATGTTGGCCTTCATAGCTAGGGGATTTGAGTATCGGAGCAGGGAGGTCTTACTCCAGTTGTACAGGGCCTTGGTGAGGTCTCACCTGGAATATTGTGTTCAGTTTTGGTTTCTTAATCTGAGGAAGGACATTCTTGCTATTGAGGGAGTGCAGCGAAGGTTCACCAGACTGATTCCCGGGATGGCTGGACTGACATATGAGGAGAGACTGGATCAACTGGGCCTTTATACATTGGAGTTTAAAAGGATGAGAGGTGATCTCATAGAAACATACCAAGATTCTGACGGGACGGGACAGGTTAGATGCGGGTAGATTGTTCCCGATGTTGGGGAAGTCCAGAACCAGGGGACACAGTCTTAGGTAAGGGGTAGGCCATTTAGGACTGAGATGAGGAGAAGCTTCTTCACTCAGAGAGTTGTTAACCTGTGGAATTCCCTGCCGCAGAAAGTTGTTGATACCAGTTCATTGGATATATTCAAGAGGGAGTTAGATATGGCCCTTACGGTTAAGGGGATCAAGGGGTATGGAGAGAAAGCAGGAAAGGGGTACTGAGGGAATGATCAGCCATGATCTTATTGAATGGTGGTGCAGGCTCGAAAGGCCGAATGGCCTACTCCTGCACCTATTTTCTATGTTTCTATGTTTCGATGTAAAATGGTCGGCTGATATAAAATGGCTGCCAGGGATTCCGCGAAGCACTAGGGGAATTCAGCGAACAGTTAGCTTGACTACATTTTTGGGTAGCTGATGACACTGCAGTTCCGTGTACAGGAACACTGGAATGGGCGAGTTCAGCAGAATGTACCTAATCAACAAACGCCAGACAAGATGTCCTAGCAGAATACTGAACAAAATAATTCCTGTAACTGGGTTAAGATAAGAAGGTTAGGTGCAGACAGAACCCAAGGACAGTAGAGATAAGGGGGTCTGGAGAATATCACGAGGCCATGAGTAAGCCCCAGCTAAACATGAGATGATCATGCAGTCCCCTGGTGCCTGGGGGCCAATCCCTTTGGCCCAGAGGAATCGATTTGTAATCTATAATTATATCTATAATCTATGATTGGATTGTGTCCAGCCGACATGGGCTGAGTAATTGTAATGAACTGTTGTAAAACATACAAATATCGATGAATTTCTTTGTTCGGCGGAGAGTAGTGCCTGGAGTAACCCAGAGGCTTTCTCCCCGCTGGCGTAATAAAGACCATTTTGATGTTGGAACCAACCCAGAGTGACGAGTGATTCTTCCAGGATTTCATTCACGCTAATAAGTACATCGGGTGAACAACATTGGAGTTATTCAGGGAGGTGCACACATTTGTTTCGCAGCGGTCCCACCCTATGTCATAAAGTGGGAACATGCTGTAACGGGTACTGACCTCTCCGGGTGCCGGAGCCAGGGTGCACACGTAATACTGTGTCCTCAGCACTTGAACGCCCATTCTAAGTCACAGTGTGGGTTTAAACTGCTGGCGCACAGCCTATTAACTGCACCATGGAAGTAATGGCACAAGACCGTGTCCCTCCACAGGTAGCATACATAGGGGGTGGGACATATTGTGTCACCACCAGTGCGCCCCACTACCAACATGGACACTTCTGTCCAGTCCGTGTCAGCAGTTTTTGCTTTAAACCTGCGGCATCAGTTCAAGTGGCCCAGGAACGGATTGTCCCTCATCCCTGAACCCTCCACTGTTCACCTCACTGTGAAAGAAAACATTACAAAGCTGCAGGATTACGTTACACATTTTGGCTATACAATTCCCCCTCTACCCAAACATCTTACCGCTCTGCTAGCAGCTGTAGTAATCTCACGAAAACATTTCTGTACTCTCGAACAGAAATCATTTGAGATAGGGAGAAAGATTCTAGAGATCACAATTCCGCCTAGGTGGAACATTTTCACAAATATAGAAGCTCCTGCCGGGATCAGATTAGCTTCCCACATTTTGTTGTCTGTCAACTCGCTATTATTCTTTGCTTATGGTGTCTCACCTGCCGAGTGAAATGCAAAGGCCGTCAGGTCAGGCACCAAAGGGTGTTGCACGCTCCTTGGTCGAACTTGGGAATCGCGCAGGGAGGGGTGACACCGTACTACCATGTTTAATTTGTGTTTGATTTTACCTGCTGTGAAATGCAAATATCGAGTGTTGTAAGAGCTTTACTTAAAAATCTGTTTGACGATGTACCTTTATTTTTTTCTGTACTTAAAGTTGTGTTTTACTGGGAAAACAGAGTAAAGGAGGGGCACCGGACCCCTCTATGCTGTAACCGAATTGTAGTGATTGTATTCGTCTGTAAACTGCATTGCATTTCAAAGGGGGATGCACATTAATTGCTTAGCTAGGTAAATATAGGGAAGGTTGACTCTCGGGAAATCAGGAATTTTGCTCACCTAGCATGACACTCAAAGTGTGTAGAATGTCACAGGGGGGACTGTAAGAGAAGGGCAACATTTGTAGACCCCCCCCTCCCCCATGTTTGGACTCATCGAAAAGGAAATTTAATTTGGAACTATCTACCAGAAAGTTCAAAATCCTAAAGTGCACATGGAAGAAACTATGAACTTTAATCGAATTTGGGATTTTACAAAGCAGATTGAACCTGTGTGGGCAGGTCTAAGGAACTATCCCTCAAAGCAAATTGTCTGGAAAATGGATACTCGAAAACCCTTCTCCACAAGAGACGTTAACATTGTAATAATTAACTCAGAGATGGCCAGCCATCAACCTGAACCTGGAAAGCCATTTTCAACCTATGCATAAAAACAAAAGGTCCACTCCAGTCTGCATGCAAAAACCAAGCACAAAGAACATTGCGATTACCAAGCTAATATTTCCATCAAGAAACAGATTTAGAAAATCAACCCAATCAAGACATATTAACTTTTAACGAGCCCGCCAAAATATTACAAAGAATTCTAAGGCCCGCCAAAATTAAACAAAGAATTCTGGACTGATTTGGCACAAAGATTAGGACAGCTCACACAGTATAACTGGCCCCGTGTTTTAGCAAAGGCTTTGATGCTGCTTATGCTACTGCCTCGAGAGACACTGCTTGTACTAGTGCTAGTGCCATACTACGCCTATGCCATCAAGAAGGGAGAGAAACCAACACGATAGTTGTAAACTATCTTCTCCAGCCTCAACGTCCTGAAATCGAAAAGGAAGGAAGAACTTAACCATCGTGGCAGGAACCGACCACAGCCAACGTGGTACCACTAAAACCACCGCGTTCGACCAACCTCGAAACAAAACTTCACAAGGAAGAAAACGAAGAATCGAAAGTTTCCACTACAACCTAGGCCTGACTGCCAACAGGTGAAAACGTTACCTAAAAGGATTTGGAAACCTATTTCTAACAAAAGAAAATGGGTACTTACCCCACAAATCCAAAATGCGCCCTGCCGCATCAGCGGACTCACCCCAACTGAAGATCGTGCAGTAAGAAGTCCTCTCCAACTTTTGATGTACGGCAAACAGAACCTACAGAATCCAACGAACCCCGAAATCACGAACTACCGTTGGTCTGTTCTCAGCTCGGTCTGTATATAGCTCGGTCTGTACACAGCTCGGTTTGTACATAGCATGGTCTGTACATAGCTCGGTCTGTACATAGCTCGTTCTGTGCACAGCTCGGTCTGTACACATCTCAGGTTGTACACTGCTCGGTAAGTACAACATTTGGCCTGTGCATAGCTCCGTCTGTACACAGCTCAGTCTGTAAAATACTCGGTCTGTACACAGCTGTGACTGTACATAGTTCGGCATGCACATAGCTCGGTCTGTACACAGCTCAGTCCATACACAGCTCGGTCTGTACAATAGTCGGCCTGAGCACTGCACGTTCTTTACATAGCTTGGTCTTTACACAGCTCAGTCTGTACACAAGTCGGTCTGCACACAGCACGGTCTGTACACAACTCGGTCTGTGCAATATGCGGTCTGTACACTGCTCAGTTTGAATGTAGCTCAGTTTGTACACAGCTTGATCTGTACAATATTTGGTCCGTACACAGCTCGGACTGTACAAATTTGGACCTGTACACAGCTTGGTCTGTACACAGCTCAGTCCGTGCACAGCTCAGTCTGTATAATGTTCGGTCTGTACACTTCTCAGTCTGTACACAGCTCTGTCTCTACACAGATCATCCGTACACAGCTCGGTCTATCTAATATTCAGTCTGTACACAACTCGGTACGTACACAGCTTTGTCTGTATAGAGCTGAGTCTGTACACAGCTCAGTCTGAAAACAGCTCGGTCTGTGCAATATTCGGTATTCGGTCTGTACAATATTTGATCTGTACACAGCTTAGTTTGTACACAGCTCGGTCGGTACGCAGCTCGGTCTGTACAATATTGGTTCTGCACGCAGAAGGACTGTACACATATGGACCTGTACGCATTTCGGTCATTACACAGCTCAGTCTGTACAATTTTCACTCTGTACACAGCTCGGCCTGTACACAGCTCGGTCTGTGCATGGCTCATTCTGTACACAGCTCGGGCTGTATAATATTTGGTCTGTACACAGTTCAGTCAGTACAATATTCGGTTTGTACACGGTTCGGTCTGCACACAGCTCGGTCTCCACAATATTCACTGTACATAGCATGGTCAATACACAGCTCGGATGTTCACAACTCGGTCTGTACATAGCTCGTTCTGTACACAGCACGGCCTTAACTCAGCTCGGTCTGTACACAGCTCGGTGTGTGCAATATTCCGTCTGTACACAGCTTGGTATAAGAACATAAGAACATAAGAATCAGGAACAGAAGTAGGCCATCTAGCCCCACGAGCCTGCTCCGCCACTCAACAAGATCATGGCTGATCTGGCCGTGGACTCAGCTCCACTTACTCGCCCGCTCCCCATAACCCTTAATTCCCTTATTGGTTAAAAATCTATCTATCTGTGATTTGAATACATTCAATGAGCTAGCCTCAACTGCTTCCTTGGGCAGAGAATTCCACAGATTCACAACCCTCTGGGAGAAGAAATTCCTTCTCAACTCGGTTTTAAATTGGCTCCCCCGTATTTTGAGGCTGTGCCCCCTAGTTCTAGTCTCCCCGACCAGTGAAAACAACCTCTCTGTCTCTATCTTGTCTATCCCTTTCATTATTTTAAATGTTTCTATAAGATCACCCCTCATCCTTCTGAACTCTAACGAGTAAAGACTCAGTCTACTCAATCTATCATCATAAGGTAACCCCCTCATCTCCGGAATCAGCCTAGTGAATAGTCTCTGTACCCCCTCCAAAGCTAGTATATCCTTCCTTAAGTAAGGTGACCAAAATTGCACGCAGTACTCCAGGTGCGGCCTCACCAATACCCTGTACAGTTGCAGCAGGACCTCCCTGCTTTTGTACTCCATCCCTCTCACAATGAAGGCCAACATTCCATTCGCCTTCCTGATTATCTGCTGCACCTGCAAACTAACTTTTTGGGATTCATGCACAAGGACCCCCAGGTCCCTCTGCACCGCAGCATGTTGTCATTTCTCCCCATTTAAATAATATTCCCTTTACCAAGGTGGATGACCTCACATTTTCCGACATTGTATTCCATCTGCCAAACCTTAGCCCATTCGCTTAACCTATCTAAATCTCTTTGCAGCCTCTCTGTGTCCTCTACACAACCCGCTTTCCCACTAATCTTTGTGTCATCTGCAAATTTTGTTACACTACACTGTGTCCCCTCTTCCAGGTCATCTATGTATATTGTAAACAGATGTGGTCCCAGCACCGATCCCTGTGGCACACCACTAACCCGAAAAGGACACAACTTTGTCTGTATAGAGCTGAATCTGTATTCAGCTCAGTCTGAACACAGCTCGATCTGTGCAATATTCGGTCTGTACAATATTTGATATGTACACAGCTCGGTCGGTACGCAGCTCGGTCTGTACAATATTGGTTCCGTACGCAGATTGGACTGCACACATATGGACCTGTACACAGTTCGGTCGTTACACAGCTCGGTCTGTACAATTTTCACTCTGTACACAACTCGGTCTGTGCACGGCTCAGTCTGTACACAGCTCAGTCTGTACAATATTTGGTCTGAACACAGCTCGGTCTGTACACAGCTTGGACAGTACACAGTTCGGTCTGTACACAGATCATGCAGTACACAGCTTGGTCAGTACAATATTCGGTTTGTACGCGGTTCGGTCTGTACACAGCTCGGTCTCCACAATATTCACTCTGTACATAGCATGGTCAGTACACAGCTCGGATGTTCACAGCTCTTTCTGTACAATATTCGTTCGGTATCAGCTCGTTCTGTACACAGCTTGATCCCTACACAGCTTCGTGTACACACAGGCGGACGGTACACAGCTCGGGATGTAACATACTCGGTCTGTACACAGCTTGTTCTGTACACAGCTCGGTCTGTATACAGCTTAATCAGTACCCAACTCGGTCTCACAAAGGTCGGTCTGTTCTCAGCTCGGTCTGTATATAGCACGGTCTGTACACAGATCGGTCTGTACATAGCATGGTCGGTACATAGCTCGGTCTATACATAGCTCATTCTGTGCAAAGCTCGGTCTGTTATCATCATAGTCTGTAACTACTCGGTCTGTACACAGCTGCGACTGTACATAGTTCGGCATGTACACAGCTCAGTCTGTCCTCAGCTCAGTCCATACACAGCTCGGTCTGTACAATATTCGGCCTGTACACTGCACATTCGTTACACAGCTTGGTCTTTACACAGCTCGGTCTGTACATCGATCGGTCTGCACACAGCACGGTCTGTACACAGCTCGGTCTGTACAATATTTGTGCCGTACACAGCTCAGACTTTACAAATTTGGACCTGTACACAGCTCCGTCTGTACACAGCTCAGTCCGTACACAGCTCTCTCTGTATAATGTTCGGTCTGTACACTGCTCGGTCTGTACACAGCTCTGTCTGTACACAGATCTGCCGGTACACAGCTCGGTCTCCACAATATTCACTCTGTACATAGCATGGTCAGTACACAGTTTGGATGTTCACAGCTCGGTCGATACAATATTCGTACGGTACCAGCTCGTTGTTTACACAGCTCGGTCTGTACATAGCTCGGTCTGTACACAGCACGGTCTGTACACAGCTCATTCTCTACATAGCTAAGTGTGTCCAATATTCAGTCCGTACAATATTAGGTGTGTACACAGCTCGGCCTTAACTCAGCTCGGTCTGTATACAGCTCGGTCTGTACACAGCTCGGACAGTACACAGCTCGGTCTGTACAAAACTCGGACAGTACACAGCTCGGTCTGTACACAGACCATGCGGTACACAGCTTGGTCAGTACAATATTCAGTTTGTACATGGTTCGGTCTGTACACAGCTCGGTTTCCACACTATTCACTCTGTACATAGCATGGTCAGTACACAGCTCGGATGTTCACAGCTCTTTCTGTACAATATTCGTTCAGTACCAGCTCGTTCTGTACACAGCTCGGACCCTACACAGCTTCGTGTACACACAGCTCGGACGGTACACAGCTCGGGATGTAACATACTCGGTCTGTACACAGCTTGTTCTGTACACAGCTCGGTCTGTATACAGCTTAATCAGTACCCAACTCGGTCTCACAAAGGTCGGTCTGTTCTGAGCTCGGTCTGTATATAGCTCGGTCTGTACACAGCTCGGTCTGTTATCATCTTAGTCTGTAACTACTCGGTCTGTACACAGCTGCGACTGTACATAGTTCGGCATGTACACAGCTCGGTCTGTACACAGCTCAGTCCACACACAGCTCGGTCTGTACAATATTCGGCCTGTACACTGCACGTTCTTTACACAGCTTGGTCTTTACACAACTCGGTCTGTACACAAGTCGGTCTGTACATGGAACTTTATGTACACAGCTTGGTCTGTACATAGATTGGTCTGTACATAGATCGGTCTGCACACAGCAGTCTGCACACAACTCGGTCTGTACAATATGTGGTCTGTACACTGCTCAGTCTGAATATAGCTCAGTATGTACACGGCACAGTTTGTACAATATTCGGTCCGTACACAGTTCGGACTGTGCAAATTTGGACCTGTACATAGCTCCGTCTGTACAGAGCTCAGTCCGTACACAGCTAGGTCTGTATAATTTTCGGTCTGTACACTGCTCAGTCTGTACACAGCGCTGTCTGTACACAGATCAGTCCGTACACAGCTCGGTCTATTTAATATTCGGTCTGTACACTGCTCGGTCTCTACACAGCTCTATCTGTACACAGATCAGCCGGTACACAGCTCGGTCGCCACAATATTCACTCTGTACATAGCATGATCAGTACACAGCTCGGATGTTCACAGCTCGGTCGGTACAATATTCCTTTGGTACCAGCTCGTTGTTTACACAGCTCGGTCTATACATAGCTCGGTCTGTACACAGTACGGTCTGTACACAGCTCGTTCTGTGCCTAGCTCAGTGTGTACAATATTCAGTCACACAATTTTAGGCGTGTACACAGCTCAGCCTTAACTCAGCTCAGTCTGTATACAGCTCGGTCTGTGCAATATTCGGTCTGCACAATATTTGACCTGTACACAGCTCGGTCTGTACACAGCTTAGTCGGTATGCAGCTCGGTTTGTACAATATTTGTTCTGTACGGCGATCGGACTGTACACATGTGGACCTGGACACAGCTCGGTCTGTACACAGCTCGGTCTGTACAAAATTCACTCTGTACACAGCTTGTTCTGTACATAGCTCAGTGTGAACAATATTTCGTCTGTACAATATTAGGTGTGTACACAGTTCGGCCTTAACTCAGCTTGGTCTGTATACAGCTCGGTCTAAACATAGCTTGGTCTGTACACAGCTCAGTCTGTACACAGCTCGGTCTGTGCAATATTCGGTCTGTACACTGCTCCGTCTGTACACAGCTTGGTATGTACAAAGCTCTGTCTGTATACAGCTGAGTCTGTACACAACTCAGTCTGTGCACAGCCAAAACTGTAACAGCTCCGTCTGTACACAGCTTGGTATGTACACAGCTCTGTCTGTATACAGCTGAGTCTGTACACAGCTCAGTCTGAACACAGTTCGGTCTGTGCAATATTTGGTCTGTACAATATTTGATCTGTACAGAGCTCGTTCGTTACACAGCTCATTCTGTACACTGCTCGGTCTGTACACAGCTCGGTCTAGGCACAGCTCGGTCATTACGCAGCTCGGTCTGTACAATTTTCAGTCAATCCAGAGCTCGGAATGTATAAATTTGGACCTATACACAGCTCGGTCGTTACACAGTTCAGTCTGTACACAGCTCGGTGTACAATATTTGGTCTGTGCACAGCTCAGACAGTACACAGCTCGGTCTGTACACAGATCATGCGGACAGATCATACAGCTCGGACTGTACAATATTCAATCGGTACACAGCTCGGTCTGTAAAATTTTCGGTCCATACACAGCTCAGACTATACACAGCTCAGTCTGTAAAATATTCAGTTTGTACTCAGCTCGGCCTTAACACAGCTCATTCTGTATACAGCTCGGTCTGTACACAGCTTGGTCTGTACATAGCTCAGTCTATACACAGCTCGTTCTGTACACAACTCAGACTGCACAACATTCAGTCGGTAAACATCATGGTCTGTACACAGCTCGGTCAGTATACATCTCAATCTGTACACATCTCAATCTGTACACAGCTCAGTCTGTACATATCTCGGTCTCTACAATATTCGGTCGGTACACAACTCGTTCTTTACACAGCTCGGTCTGTACACAGCTTCGTCTGTACACAGCTAGGTCTGTACACTGCTTGGTCTGTACATAGCTCGGTTTGTAGACAGCTCGGTCCGTACGCAGCTTGGTCTGAACAATATTCGGTCTGTACCCAGCTGGGTCTGTACACTGCTCAGTCTGTACACGGCTCGGACTGCATACAGCTTTGTCAGTACACCATTCGGTCTGTAAAATATTCCATCTGTACACAGCTCATTTTGTACAGAGCTTGGTCTGTACACAACTTGGTCTGTACATTGTTCGGTCTGCTCACAGCTCGGACTGTATAATATTCAGTCGGTACACAACTTGGTCTGTATGATATTCAGTGCGTACATAGCTCAGACTATACACAGCTCAGCCTGTAAAATATTCGGTCTGTACACAGCACGGTCTGTACACAGCTTGGCCTGTACATAGCTCGGTCTGTACAATATTCGGTCCGTACAATATTTGGTCTGTACACAGCTCATCTGTACACAGCTCAGTCTGTACACAGCTCAGTCTGCACACAGCTCAGACTGTACAATATTCAGTCGGTACACAACTCAGTTTGTACAATATTCGGCCCATGCACAGCTCAGGCTATACACAGCTCAGTCTGTAAACAACTCGATCTATACACAGCTTGGTCTGCGCAACATTCGGCCTGTACAATTTTTGGTCCGTACACAGCTCGGCCTGTTCAAATTTGGACCTGTATACAGCTCGGTCGTTAAGCAGCTCAGTCTGTACACAGCTTGGTCTGTACAATATTCACCCTGTATACAGCTCAGTCTGTACACAGCTCGGTCTGTACACAGCTCATTCTGTACAATATTCGGTCTGTATGCAGTTCGGTCTGTAACCAGCTTGGTCTGTACAATATTTAGTCTGTACACAGCTGGGTCTGTACACAGTTCAGTCTGTACACAGCTCGGTCTGTACACAGCTCAGTCTGTATAATACTTGGTCTGTACACGGCTCTGTCTGTACACAGCTTGGTCTGTACACAGCTCGGACTGTACACAGCTCAATCTGTACACAGCTCGGTCTGTAAAATATTCGGTCTGTACACGGCGTGGTCTGTACACAGCACGGTCTGTACACAGCTCGGTCTGTACACAGCTCGGATTGTACACAGCTCGGTCTGTACACAGCTTGGTCTGTACACAACTCGGACTGTACACAGCTCCTTCGGTACACAGCTCGGTCTGTATAATATTCGGTCTGTACACGGCTCGGTCTGTCCACAGCTCAGTCTGTATACAACTCGGTCTGTACACAGCTCGGACTGTACACAGCTCAGTCTGTACACAGCTCGGTCTGCACACAGCTCCGTCGGTACACAGCTCGGTCTGTAAAAATTCGGTCTGTACACAGCTTGTTTTTTACACAGCTCGGTCTGTGCACAGCTTTGTCTGTACACAGCTGGGTCTGTACACTGCTCAATATGTACACAGCTCGGTGTGTAGACAGCTCAGTCTTTACACAGCTCGTTCTGTACAATATTTGGACTGTACACAGCCCGGTCCGTATACAATTTGGTTGCACAATATTCGGTCTTTAAACACCTGGGTCTGTACACTGCTCAGTCTGTACACAGCTCGGAATGCACACAGCTAGGTCTGTACACAGCTCGGTCTGCACACAGCTCTGTCAGTACTCAGCTCGGTCTCTAAAATATTCGGTCTGTACACATCTGGGTCTGTACACTGCTCCGTCTGTACACAGCTCGGTATGTACACATCTCTGCCTGTATATAGCTGAGACTGTAGACAACTTGGTCTGTACACAGCTCGGTCTGTACACAGCTCGGTCTGCGCAATATTCGGTCTGTACAATATCTGGTCTGTGCACAGCTCGATCTGTACACAGCTTGGTCTGCGCAATATTCGGTCTATACAATATCTGGTCTGTGCACAGCTCGATCTGTATACAGCTTGGTCTGTACGCAGCGTGGTCTGTACAATTTTCAGTCCGTTCACAGCTCGGACTGTACAAATTTGGACCTGTACACAGCTCGATCATTACACAGCTCAGTCTATACAATATTCAGTCCGTACAATATTCGGTCGGTACACAGCTCATTCTTCTGAGGAAGGACGTTCTTGCTATTGAGGGAGTGCAGCGAAGGTTCACCAGACTGATTCCAGGGATGGCTGGGCTGTCATATGAGGAGAGACTAGATCAACTGGGTCTTTATTCACTGGAGTTTAGAAGGATGAGAGGGGATCTCATAGAAACATATTGGATTCTGACGGGACTGGACAAGTTAGATGCGGGAAGAATGTTCCCGATGTTGGGGAAGTCCAGAACCAGGGGACATAGTCTAAGGATAAGGGGTAGGCCAATTAGGACTGAGATGAGGAGAAACTTCTTCACTCAGAGAGTTGTTAACCTGTGGAATCCCTACCGCAGAAAGTTGTTGGTGCCAGTTCGTTGGATATATTCAAGAGGGAGTTAGACATGGCCCTTACGGTTAAGGGGATCAAGGGGTATGGAGAGCAGGCGGTAAAGGGGTACTGAAGGAATGATCAGCCATGATCTTATTGAATGGCGGTGCAGGCTCGAAGGGCCAAATGGCCTACTCCTGCACCTATTTTCTATGTTTCTATGTTTCTATGTTCTTTAGGTCCCAGGTTTTTTGTTGGACCTGAGCCTTGAGCCGTCTGTAATGTTGTTTTGCAGCTCCCGAGTTGGGTTGTTGCTTGAGGCTCAGAAATACATTGCACTTGCGATCTATTACTTCTTCGATCTCCTGATCATTTTCATCAAACCAGTCCTGATGTTTTCTGGTTGAGTGACCAAGTGTCTCTTCACAGGCACTGGTTATAGAGGCGCAGTGGGGACTCAGCATCTCAGGGTCATCAAGGCACGCTAGATTGGCTGTGAGGCACTGGCTGTATAGGGCTCTCTTAGCTGGGTCTCTAAGTGCCCCGGCATTAGCTTTTTTGCGGAACTGCTTCTGCTGTCCCCTCTGCTTTGGGGCAATGTTAATGTTGATGATGGATCGGATTACGCGGTGGTCCGTCCAGCAGTTGTCAGCTCCTGTCATGGCGCGGGTGATGCGCACATCCTTGTGATCCCTGGCTCGGACAATGACATAGTCGAGCAGGTGCCAGTGTTTGGAGCGAGGGTGTTGCCACGATGCCTTGTATTTGCCCCTTTGGTGGAACAGGGTGTTGGTGATGAGGAGTTCATGTTCTAGACATTTTGTCAGGAGTAGGGTACCATTGGAGTTGGCTTTCCCTACCCCCTCTTTGCCAATCATGCCACCCCAGAGGGCTGTGTCTTTGCCGACCCCGGCATTAAAGTCACCCAGGAGGATCAATTTGTCGCCCGTGGGGACGCGGGACAGGGATGTCTCGAGATTGGAATAAAAACCCTCTTTAGCCTCATCCGTTGCATCGAGTGTAGGGGCTTATGCACTGATGACTGTGGTGCATTGGTTCCGGGATAGGGTGAGCCGAAGAGTCATGAGGCATTCATTAACCCAACACGGGGAGTCTTTGAGGCGGTCGACCAGCTCATTCTTGACGGCATAGCTGACTCCTTGAAGGCGGGGTTCTCCCTCTGGTTTCCCTTTCCAGAAGAAGGTGTAGCCTCCACCTTGTTCCTTCAACTAGCTTTCCCCTGCCCGCCGGGTCTTGCTTAGGGCGGCGATGTCAATGTCGAAACGTCGGAGTTCCCGGGCAACTATGGCGGTGCGGCGTTCCGGCCTGTTGCTGTTGGGATTGTCCATGAGGGTCCTGATGTTCCAGGTCCCGAACTTCACACTGACGGAGTGGAAGATGCCTGTGGGGTGGTCGCTGCACACCGACAGCCACACGGGCTTAGCTGAGCAAGGTCTTGGTCCAGTCGCAAGGGGGTCCAAGACAACTGGAGACCAGGTCTAGCTCTATAAACCTAATTGCCTGCGGCGAGGTGTTGGCCGCAGGCTCGGTGCCGGGTAGCGCCATTGATGGTAGATGGCCCGAGGCTTGGTTGGGGGCAGGCATTGGGAAGGTCACTTCCAAAGTTATTTTAAAATTTAAGAGTTGATGAAAATTCCCAATTTATTTAAGAAGTTGCTAAGAGTTGTTAAAAAAATCTGAGATGTAGATCAATAATAAGTTATAAAAGTTTCCTCAATTGTTTAAAAGTTAAGATTGATTAAAAGTTTTTTTTAAAAGAAGAATTAAAAGTGGAATAAAAGTTAAAAAGTCAAAGATGTAGATCAATAATAGGTGTTTAAAAGTATTTTGATTAAAGTCCAAAATGTAAGTTTTAAAAGTTCTCCTAAATTGTTTAAAAGTTTAAAAGTCCCTTCGGCCGGTTCAACATCCGCCCCAAGTCTGCCAGCACAATGAACAGCTGGTGTGTGACCACAGGGAAAGGTGTGGGCAGGTGTGCAGTCCTTTCGGCCCGGGATGGGTGCGGGCCGGTGCAGAGTCCCTTCGGCCCGGGACTGCGACTGTACATAGTTCCGCCTGTACACAGCGCGGTCTGTACACAGCTGAGTCCGTACACAGCTCAGTCTGTACACAAGTCGATCTGTAAACAAGTCGGTCTGTACATGGCACTGTCCATACACAGCTCGGTCTGTACAATATCCGGTCTGCACACTGCTCCTCTGTACACGGCTCAGTCTGTGCACAGGTCTGTCTGTATACAGCTGAGTCTGTACACAACTCGGTCTGTACACAGTTCAATCTGTAACAGCTCCATCTGTACACAGCTCAGTCTGTACACAGCTCTGTCTGTATACAGCTGAGTCAGTACACAGCCCAGTCTGAACAAAGCACGGTCTGTACACAGCTCGGTCTGTGCAATGGTCAGTCTGTATAATATTTGGTCTGTACACATCTGGGTCTGTACACAGCTCGCTCTGTGCAATGGTCGGTCTGTACAATATTTGGTCTTTACACATCTGGGTCTGTACACAGCTCGGTCTGTACGCAGCTCGGTCTGCGCAATAGTCGGTCTGTACACATCTCGGTCTGTACACAGCTCAGTCTGTATGCAGCTCGGTCTGTACAATTTTCGGTCTATACACAGCTTGGACTGTACAAATTTGGACCTTAACACAGCTGGGTCGTTATGTAGCTCAGTCTGTACACAGCTCGGTCTGTACAATATTCACTTTGTACACAGTTCGGTCTGTACACAGCTCGGTCTGTGTATAGCTCAGTCTGTACACAGCTCGGTTTGTACAATAGTTGGTCTGTACAAAGCTCGGTCTGTACATAACTCGGACTGTACACAGCTCGGTCTGTACGCAGCTCAGTCTGTGCAATAGTCGGTCTGTACACATCTCGGTCTGTACACAGCTCAGTCTGTACGCAGCTCGGTCTGTACAATAATTGGTCTGTACAAGCTCGGTTTGTACATAACTTGGACTGTACACAGCTCGGTACGACATAGGTAAAAAACGGAATGAGGTCACAGAAGCTGAATTTAGGGAGCTAGGAGTTAAATTAAAAAGTAGGACCTCAAAGGTAGTAATCTCAGGATTGCTACCAGTGCCACGTGCTAGTCAGAGTAAAAATGGCAGTATAGTTAAGATGAATACGTGGCTTGAGGAATGGTGCAAGGAGGAGGGATTCAAATTCCTGGGACATTGGAACCGATTCTGGGGGAGTTGGGACCAGTACAAAACAGATGGTCTGCACCTGGGCAGGACCGGAACCGATGTCCTATGGGGAGTGTTTGCTAGTGCTGTTGGGGAGGGTTTAAACTGACATGGTAGGGAGATGGGAATCTATGCAGGGAGACAGAGGGAAGTAAAATTGGGGCAGCAGCAAAAGACAGAAAGGAGAAAAGTAAAAGTGAAGGGCAGAGAAAGCCAAGGCAAAAATCAAAAAGGGCCACATTACAGCATAATTCTAAAGGGACAAAGAGTGTTAAAAATAGTGTTAAAATGACAAGCCTTAAAGCTTTGTGTCTCAATGCAAGGAGTATTCAAAATAAGGTGGACGAATTAACTGCGGAGGCAACTATTAATGAACATGATATAATTGGGATTACGGAGACATGGCTCCAGGGTGACCAAGGCTGGGAACTCAACATCCAGGGGTATTCAACATTCAGGAAGGATAGACAGAGAGGAAAAGGAGGTGGGGTAGCATTGCTGGTTAAAGAGGAAATTAACGCAATAGTAAGTAAGGACATTAGCTTGGAAGATGTGGAATCTGTATGGGTGGAGCTGCTGAATACCAAAGGGCAGAAAACGCTAGTGGGAGTTGTGTACAGACCACCAAACAGTAGTAGTGAGGTTGGGGACAGCAACAAACAAGAAATTAGGGATGTGTGCAATGAAGGTACAGCAGTTATCCTGGGCGACTTTGATCTATATATAGATTGGGCTAACCAAACTGGTAGCAATACGGTGGAGGAGGATTTCCTGGAGTGTATTAGGGATGGTTTTCTAGACCAATATGTCGAGGAACCAATTAGAGAGCTGGTCATCCTAGACTGGGTGTTGTGTAATGAGAAAGGACTAATTAGCAACTTGTTGTGCGAGGCCCCTTGGGGAAGAATGACCATATATGGTAGAATTCTTTATTAAGATGGAGAGTGACACAGTTAATTCAGAGACTAGGATCCTGAACTTAAGGAAAGGTAACTTCGATGGTATGAGACGTGAATTTGCTAGGATAGACTGGCAAATGATACTTAAAAGGTTGACGGTGGATAGGCAATGGCAAACATTTATAGATCACATGGATGAACTTCAACAATTGTACATCCCTGACTGGAGTAGAAATAAAACGGGGAAGGTGGCTCAACCGTGGCTAACAAGGGAAATTAGGGATAGTGTTAAATCCAAGGAAGAGGCATATAAATTGGCAGCAGACAAAGAAAAAGTAGCAAACCTGAGGACTGGGAGAAATTTAGAATTAAGCAGAGGAGGATAAAGAGTTTAAGTAGGAGGGCGAAAATAAAGTATGAGAGGAAGCTTGCCGGGAACATAAAAACTGACTGCAAAAGCTTCTATAGATATGCGAAGAGAAAAAGATTAGTGAAGACAAACGTAGGTCCCTTGCAGTCAGATTCAGGTGAATTTATAATGGAGAACAAAGAAATGGCTGTCCAATTAAACAAATACTTTTGTTCTGTCTTCACTAAGAAAGACACAAATAACTTTCCGGAAATACTAGGGAACTGAGGGTCTAGTGAGAAGGAGGAACTGAAGGGAATCCTTATTAGGCGGGAAATTGTGTTCGGGAAATTGATGGGATTGAAGGCCGATAAATCCCCGGGGCCTGATAGTCTGCATCCCAGAGTACTTAAGGAAGTGGCCCTAGAAATAGTGGATGCATTGGTGATCATGTTCCAACATTCTATTGATTCTGGTTCAGTTCCTATGGACTGAAGGGTAGCTAATGTAACATCACTTTTTAAAAAAGGAGGGAGAGAAAACACAGGGAATTATAGACCGGTTAGCCTGACATTGGTGGTGGGAAAAATGTTGGAATCAGTTATTAAGGATGAAATAGCAGAGCATTTGGAAAACAATGACAGGATCGGTCGAAGTCAGCATGGATTTATGAAAGGGAAATCATGCTTGACAAATCTTCTAAACGTTTTTGAGGATGTAATTAATAGAATGGACAAGGGAGAACCAGTGGATGTGGTGTATTTGGACTTTCAAAAGGCTTTTGACAAGGTCCCATACAAGAGATTAGTGTGCAAAATTAAAGCACTTGGTATTGGGGGTAATGTATTGACGTGGATAGAGAACTGGTTGGCAGACAGGAAGCAGAGAGTTGGAATAATCAGGTCCTTTTCAGAATGGCAGGCAGTGACTAGTAGGGTGCCACAGGGTTCAGTGCTGGAACACCACTATTTAGAATATACATTCATGATTTAGATGAAGCAATTGAATGTAATATCTCCAAGTTTGCAGATGACACTAAGTTGGGTGGCAGTGTGAGCTGTGAGGAGGATGCTAAGAGGCTGCAGGGTGACTTGGACAGGTTAGGTGAATGGGCTAATGCATGGCAGATGCAGTATAATGTGGATCGATGTGAGGTTATCCACTTTGGTGGCAAAAACAGGAAGGCAGAGTATTATCTGAATGGTGACAGATTAGGAAAAGGGGAGGTGCAACGAGACCTGGGTGTCATGTTACATCAGTCATTGAAAGTTGGCAAGCAAGTACAGCGCGCAGTGAAGAAGGCAAATGGCATGTTGGCCTTCATAGCTAGAGGATTTGAGTATAGGAGCAGGAAGGTCTTACTGCTGTTGTACAGGGCCTTAGTGAGGCCACATTTGGAATATTGTGTCCAGTTTTGGTCTCCTAATCTGAGGAAGGACGTTCTTGCTATTGAGGGAGTGCAGCGAAGGTTCACCAGACTGGTTCCCGGGATGGCAGGACTGACATATGAGGAGAGACTTGATTGACTGGGCTTATATTCACTGGAGTTTAGAAGAATGAGAGGGGATCTCATAGGAGCATATGAAATTCTGATGGAATTGTACAGGTGAGAGGTAGGAAGAATGGTCTCGATGCTGGTGAAGTCCAGAACCAGGGGTCACAGTTAAGGATAAGGGGTAAGCCATTTAGGACCGAGATGAGGAGAAACTTCTTCACTCAGAGAATTGTTAACCTGTGGAATTCTCTACCGCAGGAAGTTGTTGAGGCCAGTTCATTAGATATATTCAGAAGGGAGTTAGATATGGCCCTCACGGCCAAAGGGATCAAGGGGTATGGAGAGAAAGCAGGAAATGGGTACTGAGGTTGAATGATCAGCCATGATCTTATTGAATGGTGGTGCAGGCTCAAAGGGCCGAATGGCCTACTCCTGCACCTACTTTCTATGTTTCTATGTTTCTATGTTACACAGCTCAGTCTGTGCACAGTTCAGTTCTTACACAGCTCGGTCTGTACAACAGTTGGTCTGTACACTGCTCGGTCTGTACACAGCTCGGTCTGTACACAGCTTGGTCTGTAGACAGATCAGGCGGTACACAGCTCGGTCTCCACAATATTCACTCTGTAAATAGCATGGTCAGTGCACCGCTCAGACTGTACACAGCTCGGTCTGTACACAGATCATGCGGTACACAGCTCGGTCAGTACAATATTCGGTCTGTACACGGATCGGTCTGTACACAGCTCAGTCTCCACAATATTCACTCTGTACATAGCATGGTCAGTACACAGCTTGGATGTTCACAGCTCGGTCGGTACAATATTCGGTATGTACAATATTTGTTAGGTACCAGCTCGGTCAGTACAATACTCAGTCTGTACACAGCTGCGCCTGTACACAACTTGGTCAGTATACAGCTCGGTCTGTACACAGCTTGGTCTATACGCAGCTCGGTCTGTACACAGCTCTTTCTGTACAATATTCGGTCTGTACACAGCTCAATCATTATATAGCTTGGTCTGTACAATATTCGGCTTGTAGACAGCTCGATCTGTACAATACTTGGTCTGTACACAGCTTGGTCTTTACACAGCTAGGTCTGTATGCAGCTCAGTCTGTACCATATTCGGTCCATACACAGCGCGGACTGTACAAATTTGGACCTGTACACTGCTCGGTCATTATGCTGCTCAGTCTGTACAATATTCACTCTGTACACAGCTCGGTCTGTACATAGCTCAGTCTGTACAATATTCACTCTGTAAACAGCTTAGTCTATACATAGCTCGGTGTGTACAATGCTTGGTCGGTACACAGCTCGTTCTTTATACAGCTCGGTCAGTGCAATACTCGGCTTTTGCACAGCTTGGTCTGTACACAGCTCAGTCTGTAAATTATTTGGTATGTACAAGGCTGGGACTGTACATGGTTCGGCCTGTACACAGCTCGGTCCCTACATAACTCAGTCTGTACACAGCTTGGTCTGTACAATACTCGGTCTGTGCACTGCATATTCTTTACACAGCACAGTCTGTATAATATTCGGTCGTACACTGCACGTTCTTTACACAGCTCGGTCCGTAAATAGCTCAGTCTGCACACAGCACGGTATGCACACAGTGCGGTATGTACAATATTTGATCTGTATATAGCTCGGTCTGTACACAGCTCGGTATGTACACAGCTCTGTCTGTATACAGCTGACTCTGCACACAACTCGGTCTGTACACAGCTCAGCCTGTAACAGCTCCATCTTTACACTGCTTGGTCTGTACACAGCTCAGTCTGAACACAGCTCGATCTGTACAATATTCTGTTCCTAGACAGCTCGGTTTGTACAATATTCAGTCCATACACAGCCCGGTCTGTAACACGGTCTGCACAATATACGGTCTGTGCACATCACCGTCTGTACACAGCTCAGTCTGTACACAGCTCAGTCTGTACACAGCTCGGTCTATACACAGCTCAGTCTGTGCACAGATCAGTCTGTACAATATTAGCTCTGTACATCGCTCGATCTGCTCAATATTCAGTCTGTACACAGCTCGGTCTGTACATAGCTCGGTCTGTACAGAGCTCGTTCTCTACACGGCTCGGTCTGTCTAATGTTCGGTTTGTACACAGACTGGTCTTTACACAGATCGGTCTGTACACAGATCGGTCTGTACAATATTCGGTCTGTACACAGCTCGGTCTGTACACAGGTTGTTCGCTACACAGCTCGGTCAGTGGGGTGGTGGGGTGGGGGGAGGGGATGGTGGGGTGGGGGGTTGTGCATGTGTGCTTCTAAAAATCGTTGCTGTCATTTATAAAATGCATTGTTATTTATAAATGTTTCACTGTTGGGGTGAGGGAGGGGGTACATGGATTTTAACTGTTCTGCTGTGATTTAAAAAAAATAATTTTAGTAATAACATTAAAAAAAACTATTTAATTTAAATTGTTGTGCAGTGTCTTCAGATAGCAGAGACGTTAAGCATATGCAAAGTTTGCAAACACTGGCGAGACCAGGCCAGGAAAGGCAAAGATTAAACATAATGTAAATCAACTGTAAGTGTAACTGTCACCAACGTAACACAAACCGTTCAGTTATGAGCTGCAGACACAACAATCTTGAAGCTGCGTAACTACCACCAAAGTTAGTTCAAGCAAAGCGTTCATTTATGAGCTGCTGATGCAACAGTCTTGCAGCTGCATAACCACCATGGGCCCTTTCCTGCGGTCTAGAGTGGGGAGGGGGCATGGTTTCAATGCCAGCTTGCTTGTCCTCCCCGATGTCCTCGTCCACCTCCTCGTCCTCCTCTTTCGACTCCCCTCTCTCCTGAGGTGGACCGGCAGTCCCATCTGGCAATTCTTGTCCCCTCCTGATAGCTAAGTTATGTAACATGCAGCACACCACAATAAATTGAGCGACCTGCTCAGGGTGGTATTGTAATTCGCCTCCTGAGTGGTCCAGGGAGTGGAATCACTTTCGGTTCCAAAACACCTCTGCATCCTGAAAAGGTGCTCGCATGGCGATGTATGTGCAGTCTATTGCTCCCTGCACTTTGGGGAAGTTTGCTATTCTGGAGAAACAGTCTCAGTCTGTGCCTCCCTAGTCACAGGGAAGCTTATAAAGTCCATCCTGCGAGCGTAAAGAGCTTCAGTCACCTGTCGAATGCAGCTATGAGTGGCATGCTGAGAGATACCGCAAATGTCACCAGCTGAGGCCTGAATGGAGCCCGATGCAGAGAAGGAAAGTGCTGCAGTAACCGTGATCTCAATGGGCAATGTGGTCCTGATGATGCTGGTAGGCTGCAGTTCTCCCTTAATGAGCTGGCATTTCTCACTGATGACCTCCTTTCGGAAGCGCAGTCTCCTAAGACATGTGTTCTCGGACAAATTCAGGTATGACCGCTTATACCTGTAAGTGTATTGGCTGTAAGTTCTCCTCCTCCTTATCAGTCTGCCACCTCTTTGATTGGGCACATAATGCTCTTCAATACACCTTCTCCCATCTCTAATCTGCAGCATGTGAATAGTCATCAATACTGGCTGAGAAATTACAGGCCGCATTACTATTACTATTACTATGTATTCAGAATTAATAAATTGTCCTCCAAAATCTCATATAAAAAATTCAAATTGACCACAATATGATTAGGTGATTGTCCAGATTTTAAAACCACCGTGAAAGCACTCACAAATTCCCAGAACTTGAAGCAGCCTTTTATATGAAAAGTCCCCCGAATTACAAAGTGGTGTCCATACCACTGTGTTAAGGTCAGATGACTGCAGCTTTTTTTCAGCGATTTTTTGGGCGAGCGATCTTTTGGGCAATATAAGGGCGAGATGCCGAAAGTAACGCTCGCCGATATTCTGGGCGGTTTCTGGGCGTTGACGTCATAATTTGAAAAAAAAAATATGGGCGGGCGGTTTAACGAATTCTCGACGTTAACTTTATGCCAAAACTAACGCTGGGAATAAATGAGCCATAAATGGGCGATGGTTTCCATTTTTAATGAAAATAGACGATAAATGGGCGTTAGACTTAATCTCAGCAGTTAACTGGTGAGGTTAAGACGAAACTGATGGAAAGTCTAGCCCTTGGACAATCTGGAGAGTAATGCAAAATCATAGCCCTAGGACCCTGCGGGAGCTATTCACAGTTGCTATATTCATTCTGGTTCATGCCCGTTTGGGAACTCCATTTTGGGTTGTTGTATAAAGCACACGGTTTAAGTTACTTTATTTCTGGCTCAGTTTGTCAGCTATTTACGCGTACACAACAATACCCAACCACAAATTCCCTGCAAAAGCTTCTGAAGCAAATATTACTACTCCCTGAAGGACTTGAGGCCATTTTCAATCATTTGAAGAGTGAATCATTTCAATGAAAGACTATGAATGAGAGAGAGAGCCATGAACACAACTTTAGAGCTTCTGAAACTTTACTTGGAGAAGCTCAAATTTAGTAAGGTAGCGCCTGGAAATAACAGGGGGACTCTGATTGGATGACTGATGTATGTTGTGCAGACAAATCACTTCCTGTTTGACAGATGGTCCTGCACACTTTATACATATTTCTGTCCATTCAGTTATCATATGAAGACACCCATCTGGATCAGCAAACGGAGCAGTTAGAGCTACTGCAACTGTTCCAGTGCAGCCGCTGTGCTCATGGATACCACCATTAAAAGACAAGGCAGTCGTGGGGGGTTTCAGGAAAGGGTAATATCAAAACCAGTTAGAGAAATGTCAAGGCTGTAGAGCAGAGAAGAGATTTGGTTAAAAATAAGCAGAATGGGTCAGGAAGGGACAAAGGGTTATATTTTACACTTTTGTGCAGATCGGCCAAAAATGGGCGGTATTTCCGGCATGGGCGGTAGAAATGGGTTTTCAGATTGCCGGCTTGTCGCCCATTCTCAAAGCCCCGAGTCTCCATTTTTTAAATTGGGCGTTACTGCGAGCGATATGAAATGGGCAGTAGCGTTAAATCTCTCTGACCTTCTTCCGAAAAGTGTCGCCGTCCTTAGCAATGGCATGGCAACGCTCGATTCCCACGACTCAGAAGGTCAAGGGTCATCATGACATGCGCAAAAGAGGAGACAGATAGAGAGGGAGCTGAGAGGGATTGAAGGCGTGTGTGGGTGTGGTGTGGCTGCTTTGGGAGGAAGGAGGGAGGGAGAGTTTTGAGCTTTAAGCTAACTGGGAAAAAACTATTAGCTGTTATGAGCCAGATATTTGCCCGAATTTGGTGCCTATTTGGAGGGAGAGGAAGAGGTGACACAGCACACTGTGGAGACTGACGCTGGAGAGAGCAGTGAGGTGGGAGAGGAGCACATTAGAGGGCGCAAAAGAGCCAGGAGGTTTTTGGATGAGGCAAATGCCTCCCTCCTGCAGGAGGTCGAGTCACGCTGGGGTGATTTGACCCAGGGAGGGCGTGGGAAGCCCACCCCAAAGGCCTACCAGAAGATATGGACCGAGATAGCAGAGGTGGTCTCGTCGGTGACCAACGAGGTGCGTGAGGGCAACCAATGCCGCAAACGATGGAACGACCTTGTCGGATCCACAAGAGTAAGTATTACATTTATTTACATGTACTTATGTATTTATATATCATTTGATTTGTAAGAGTCATGAGTGACTATCAGCAGATGTGAGGTCTTTCACTTTTACCGGGAATGCTGTACTCAAAACCTGCGTTCATGGTGCACGTCTTTAGGTAAAGAATGATCATTATCATAATAATCAAGATTACATCTGTCAGTTATGTGTTGTATCAGTCTCTGTGACAGTGCCTAGCAATAATATCACGCAATGATCTCATGCCATGTCATCCTGTTACAGAAGAAGCTATCGACGATGAGGTCCATGCAGAGGCGAACGGGTGGGGAGCCACCAGTCCCCAGCGACATCACTGAGATGGAGGAGCGGGTGCTCGCACTTGTGGGGAAACACCCCCGACAGCCACGCAGGCATCTGCAGACCCTGAAGTGTTGCCACGTGAGTAAAGTTCACACCATTGCGTGATGTAAAGTCAATAGATGCCACACCCACTGATATCCGAACTATCATATGATAGATGATTTCTAAAATTGTCCTAGAAATAATGCTGACATAATGAAAATCATTGCAATGCAGAATGTGTTGATGGTCATAAAATGTGATGATTTTGATCGCAGTGGTGCATATGCTTTTGTCGTGCATATGCTGTGTGTAGCACTGGAATCACCTTGTGACCCTAGCACCCCCTTCTCCTTTAATAATCTCCATTTGTGTTTTGCAGCTCAGCCAGCAGCACGGCCCCAGGCAAGACCACCGAGAACAGAAGGTGGGGGCGCGGGGCCGGACTCACCAGATGATCCTACATTTGTGGAGCTCCGATTCTCGCCCGTCGATCCGCTGGGTCTGTTCTCTACGGATGAGAGCACGGACTTTGAGGAACCTGCATTGCCATGCTCCAGAAGCCATTCCATCCCAAGGTCATCTAGTGCTTCTCCAGTCATTCCCGCCTCCACTCTGGAGGTACCAGCCCCAACCACCTCGCCACAGGGCACCCCAGGTGTTCTCAGGACGGCGCTGACCCCGCAGAGATTTCGTGGACGCGGCAGGTCTGGTCCAAGAGTGCCACATGAGAGCGGAGAGATGGTACAGTTGTCCAGGAGGATTGTAGACATTGGTGACCAGCTCCTCAAAGCATTGGAGAGCATATCCCGACAGCTGGCCACCATGACTGATTACGTTCCATGGATAGCGGAGGCCCTGGACCCGTCCAACCACCGCCTCTGCCTTCATCCCCCCCAATGAGGCACTGCCTGAGGAGCTCTTCAGCCAGGTGGCATGGAGCGAGGAGGGGAAGGGGTAGAGGTGGGGAGAAGAAGGAGAGGGAGGAGGGAAAGTGAGGTGCATGTCCGCAGGTGATGGCTGTGTTATATCTCCATCTGGGTGCATGCAATTTGTTGTAATGTATGCGGGGGAGGGGACCACCCTCCTGCTTTGCATTTGTATTCTGTGTTGCTGGACATGTTGACCATTTGATGTCAATGGTCGAAAAAGCGGTGTGTGGGCGGGGATGGGCTGTTTTTGCCTGTGATACTTATGATTTCAGACCAATGGTGGTATAAAAATTTTTTTATTCAATATAACCTTGTTACACATTGTCTCAGATAGCTGGATCATTACACACTGGTGATTCCTTAACATGAAATGGTTAAATAAAATTTAACTTCAATCAACTTAAACTTTAACTGGCACAAAGGTGATGCCCATCATTGATGTCTGAGCTGCACACACACAGCAGTGTGTCAGCGTTGTCACTCACAGCAACGTTCTATCAGGCAAATCATTCAGTTATGAACTCCTGACATAAGAGTCTTGCAGCTGTGTAGCCACCACTGGCACTTTCCTGCGGTCTGGAGGGGGGCGTGGGCATGGTTGCATAGCCAGCCTGATTGTCTGGCCCTAGGTCAGCGTCCAGCCCCTCATCGTCCTCTTCCTCTCCCTCCTGAGGTGGACCATCAGTGCCTTCTGGCAATTCTTGTCCCCTCCTGAAAGCCAGGTTGTGCAGCATGGAGCGCACGACCATGAATTTAGCTACTTGCTCAGGGTTGTATTATAGCTCCCCTCCTGAGTGCTCCAGGCATCTAAAGCGCTGCTTAAGCACAGTTATTGTTTTCTGGACCACATTGCATGTGTCTCTGTGGCTCTGGTTGTATCGCTTCTCGGCCTTGATGTGGGTGTCACACGGAGGGGAGGGGGGGGGTCATCAGCCAGGTGGCTAGGTCATATCGGTTGTCACCATGCATCCAGCATTGTCCTTATGGCTGCTTGGTAAACATGTCAGAGACAGCGCTCTCACACAGGATGTGAGCCTCATCGAAGCTGCCCGGACATTTGGCATTCAGTGCCATTATGATCTGGTTGTGGTCAACAACTAGTTGGACTTACAGGGAGTGAAATCCTTCTCTGTTGCGAAAAAGCTCTGGGTCCTGAGAAGGTGCCCACATGGTGATGTGAGTGCACTGTATTGCTCCCTGCACCCTGGGGAACTTAGCAATGTGGTAAAATGCTCCAGCCCTGTCAGTCTGAGCCTCCGTGGTCATGAGGAAGCTGATAAAGTCCATCCTATGTGCATACAGGGCCTCCGTGACCTGTCTAATGCAGCGATGTGTGGCATGATGAGACAGAGGGGAAATCTCAACCATGGAGACCCGAAAGGAACCGGACGCATAGAAAGGCAGTGCCGCAGTGACCTTGACCTCGACCGACACTGATGGCAGGCTGCATATGTGGCCTGATGAGCTCACATATTTCATTGATCACCACCTTGTGGAAGCACAGTCTCCGAAGGCAGGTGTGATTGGACACGTTGAGGTAAGCCCTCTTCTCCCTGTAAGTGTGGGGTGTGTATGGTTTGACCTCCTCCTCATTCTGGCATGTCTTAAAAATTGGGCACATAATGATGTGCATCAGACATTGAGCCATTTGCACTCTGCAGCATCTGCGTATTAATCGATGCAGGCTGAGAAATGGCTGGCCCCATTGCAATGAAAGTATAGTAGCAATTGATCAGAAACAATAATTTTCTCACTAAAATATACCTACAGTAAACCCCAATAGCCCAGGGTCTGAAAATATGTCTGTTGAGATGGTCACTTCACCTGAGAAGAACTCCAGAGTTAATCCAAACTCCCCCAAAGTTGAAGCAGCCTTTTGAATGAAGCGACCTGCATTTTAAAAAATGACGCCCACACCCCTGTGATTCGTTTAGAACAGTTCCACTTTTTCTGAGCGGTGTTTTGGGCGATCAATATTGTGGGCGAGATGTGTGCGAGGTGATGAAAGTGACGCTGGGCGATCTCTTGGAAGTTAGTTTCGGCAAATGTGATCTTTACGACAAAAAAAAGTGGACGGGCGATATTATTTTCTCCCGGCATTACACACGTAACGCTCGGTGATAAATGTCTGAAAAATGGCCTTCAGTTTCCATTTTGTGGTTAAATGGTAGATATATGTCATTTCAGCGGTAAAATGGACGTTAAGTGGGCATTATGCATGCAAAAAAGTGTAAAATCTAGCCCAAAGAGTTTAACAAAGATAATAGGGCATTAGTGACTAAGGTAACATCAGGGAAAAATAGAAGAAAGTTAAAGCTAAAGTCACTATGGCTAGACTTTCCATCAGGTTCGCCCCGCTCCCGCCCAGTTACCGCCCATTTAATCGCTAAGATTTAGTCCAATATTTGATTAAAAATGGAAACTAACGCCCAATTATCGCCCATTTATCGCTGGCATAAGTTTCGGCATAAAGTTAACGCTGAGAATTAGTTAAACCGCCCACCCATATTTAAAAAAAAAATGATGATGTCATCAGTCGTGCACCGCTCAGAAGACAGTTTATAATGGAAACTAACGCCCAAATACCTCCCAGAATATCGCCGAGCGTTACTTTCGGCATCTCACCCACATATCGCCCAAAAGATTGCTCACCCAAAAAAACGCTCAGAAAAAGCTGCACTCACCTGATCTTAACCCAGCTGTATGGACACCATTTTCTAATTCGGAAGACTTTTCATAAAAGGCTGCTTCAAGTTCGTGGGAGCTTTGAAGTAATTTGGGAATGCTTTTAAGGTCGTTTTAAAATCTCTTGACAACCATCTAATCATATTGTGGTGAATTTTCATTTTTTTTTAGTTTTTAAAGGACAATTTAATAATTCTGATTACATATAAATATGACATTTATAATTTCTCAGCCAGTATTGATGACTCCTCACATGCTGCAGACTACAGATGGGAGAAGGTTCATTGAAGAGCATTATGTGCCCAATCATAGAGGTGGCAGACTGTTGAGGAGGAGGAGAACTTATAACCCAATGCACTTACAGAGATAAGCGGTCATACCTGGACTTAGAAACATATAAACATAGAAAATAGGTGCAGGAGTAGGCCATTCGGCCCCTCGAGCCTACACCGTCATTTAATATGATCGTGGCTGATCATGCAACTTCAGTACCCCATTCCTGCTTTCTCTCCATACCCCTTGATCCCTTTAGCCGTAAGGGCCACATCTAACTCACTTTTGAATATATCTAACGAACTGGCCTCAACAACTTTCTGTGGCAGAGAATTCCACAGGTTCACAATTCTCTGAGTGAAGAAGTTTCCCCTCATCTCTTTCCTAAATGGTTTACCCCTTATCCTTAGACTGTGACCCCTGGTTCTGGACTTCCCCAACATCGGGAACATTCTTTCTGCATCTAACCTGTCAGAATTTTATATGTTTCTATGATTCATCATTCATCTAACTTCCAGTGAAACGTGCCTTAGGAGGCTGCGCTTCCGAAAGGAGGTCATCAGTGAGATATGCCCACTCATTAAGGGAGATCTGCAGCCTAACAGCACCATCAGGACCGCGCGGCCCGTTGAGGTCAAGGTTACTGCGGCAGTTTCCTTCTCTGCATCGGGCTCCTTTCAGGTCTCAGCTGGTGACATTTGCGGTATCTCTCAGCAAGCTACACATTGCTGCATTTGACAGGTGACTGAAGCTCTTTACGCTCGCAGGATGGACTTTATAAGCTTCCCTATGACCAAGGAAGCACAGACTGAGAGTGTTGTGTATGGAGAGAGAGTCAGACTGAACACTGTGAGCTCAAAGTAAAGTGTGACCTTAGTCTTTTATTGCAAGTCTCCAGAGTGCCTCTCCAATCTGTGAAGCATCCTTAAATACTTGTGCTCCCAAGGGATTATGGGATCCCTTGGGACTCCAGGGGATGATCCCTCTGGTGGCTGCAGAGAGTAAATACAAGTATACATATATAACAACACTCCCTCCCCCAAAGTCAATAGTGTAACTATTTACAATGTAAGTCGATCTGGGGCCCTTCTTGCCCTGGTTGATCATCTCGGTGTGAAAGCTGGTGTTGTTGAATCATTTGTTGGGCCCTCGCTGGGCTGCTGTGCAGCTGGCCTTGCTGGGCTGCCTGGTGTGTTGGGCCCTGCAGGGCTGCTGTGGATGATGGGTTCTGCTTTGTGGTCAACCATGGTGCTGGTTGCCACTGGTGTGTATGTTGGGGGATCAAAAAAGGTAGGGTCCAAGGTGGGTTGCTCAGGATAGTCCATGAATCTGAGTTTGATTTGGTCCAAATGTTTCCGGTGAATGAGTCCATTTGAAAGTTTGACCCAAAACTTGCTCCCCTCTTTGGCCACGATAGTGCCGGGAAGCCACTTGGGACCTTGTCCATAATTTAATACAAGTACAGGATCATTGATTTCAATCTAGCGTGACACATTTGCGCTATCATGGTATGCACTTTGTGAAGCTGCCTGCTCTCTACCTGTTCATGTAGATCAGGGTGAACTAATGAGAGCCTTGTCTTAAGTGCTCTTTTCATGAACAGTTCAGCAGGTGGGATCCCAGTGAGTGAGTGGGGTCCAATGCGGTAGCTAAGCAGGACTCGGGATAGGCAAGTCTGCAGTGAGCCTTCAGTTACCTTCTTCAAGCCTTGCTTGATGGTTTGCACTGCTCTCTCTGCCTGACCATTGGACGCTGGTTTAAACGGGGCAGATGTGACATGTTTGAACCCGTTACGGATCATGAATTCTTTGAACTCAGCACTGGTAAAACTTGGCCCGTTGTCGCTCACCAGGACATTGGGTAGGCCGTGTGTGGCAAACATAGCCTGCAGGCTTTCAGTAGTGGCAGCGGACATGCTAGCCGACATTATCTCACATTCAATCCACTTGGAGGACACGTCTACAACCACAAGGAACATTTTACCCAAGAACGGGCCTGCATAGTCGACGTGTACCCTACACCACAGTTTGGAGGGCCAAGACCATAAACTTAGCGGCGCCTCCCTGGGTATATTGCTTAACTGCGAGCATGTATTACATCTGTGAATGCAGGACTCTAAGTCCGCATCGATACCGGGCCACCACACATGGGATCTGGCTATCGCTTTCATCATTATGATGCCTGGGTGGGTCCTGTGGAGGTCATTGATGAAGGTGCCTCTGCCCTTCTTGGGGACCACTACTCAATTGCCCCACAGAAGGCAGTCTGCCTGTATAGACATTTCATCTTTGCGCCGCTGGAACGGCTTTATCTCTTCCTGCATTTCCACTGGGACACTGGGCCAGCTCCCGTGAAGCACGCAGCTTTTGACTAGAGATAATAAGGGCCCTGGCTTGTCCAGGTTTTGATCTGCCGGGCAGTGATGGGTGATTGCTCACTCTCAAATGCTTCCATACGCATGGCTAGATCTGCGGGCTGCGCCATTTCCACCTCCGTGGTGGGCAATGGCAGCCTACTGAAGGCATCAGCGCAGTTTTCTGTGCCTGGCCTGTGGTGGATGGCGTAGTTGTATGCGGACAATGTGAGCGCCCATCTCTGGATGCGGGCCGATGCGTTGGTATTTATCCCTTTACTCTCGGAAAACAGAGATATAAGTGGCTTATGGTCAGTTTCCAATTCGAATTTTAATCTAAACAGGTATTGATGCATTTTCTTTACCCCATAGACACACGCTAACGCTTCTTTTTCAATCATGCAGTGTGCTCTCTCAGCCTTGGATAGACTCCTGGATACATAAGCAACCATTTGCAGTTTCCCGAAATCATTAGCTTGTTGCAATACACACCCGACGCCATATGACGATGTATCACATACTAGTACCAAACGCTTACATGGATCATACAACACAAGCAATTTGTTTGAGCATAACAATTTTCTTGCTTTTACAAAGGCTTTTTCTTAGCTTTTGCCCCAAACCCATTCACCCCCTTTTCGTAGTAAGAATGTAGTGGTTCTAGCAGTGTGCTGAGACCCGGTAAGAAGTTAACAAAGTAGTTCAAGAGTCCCAGAAACGACCGCAGCTCCGTCACGTTCTGTGGCCTCGGTGCGTTCTCGATTGCCTCAGTCTTCGTGTTGGTGGGCCTGATGCCATCCGCCGCAATCCTCCTTCCCAAGAACTCCACTTCAGGCGCCAGGAAAACACACTTCGAGCATTTTAACCTGAGCCCCATGCGGTTGAGTGGACTAAGAACCTCCTCCAGGTTCTGCAGGTGCTCGACTGTGTTCCAACTTATGACCAAGATGTCGTCCTGGAAGACCACGGTTTGCAGGACCGACTTCAGTAAACTTTCCATGTTTCTCTGGAATATCGCCGCCGCTGATCGGATTCCAAATGGGCATCTGTTATAAACAAAAAAACCTTTGTGCGTGTTGATGCAGGTGAGGGCCTTCGATGATTCCTCCAGTTCCTGCATCATGTAGGCTGAAGTCAGATCCAGCTTCGTGAACGTCTTTCCTCCTGCTTGCGTTGCAAAGTGGTCGTCGGCCTTTGGTGGTGGATATTGGTCCTGCAGGGAGAAACGATTGATAGTTACTTTGTAATCGCCACAGATTCTGACGGTACCGTCTTCCTTAAGGATTGGGACAATAGGATTGGCCCACTCGCTGAACTCAATCAGTGAAATGATGCCCTCTCTTTGTAGTCGGTCTAGCTTGATCTCTACCCTTTCTCTCATCATGTACGGTACTGCTCTCGCCTTGTGATGGAAGGGTAGCGCCCCCGGAATTAGGTGGATCTGCACTTTTGATCCTTGGAATTTCCCGATGCCTGGTTCGAACAGCGAAGGAAATTTGTTGAAGACCTGTGCACACGAAGTGTCGTCAGCGGGCGATAGCGCTCAGACATCGTCCCAGTTCCAGCGTATCTTTCCCAGCCAGCTCCTGCCGAGCAGCGTGGGACCATTGCCCAGTACCACCCAGAGTGGTAGCTTGTGCACCGCTCCATTGTAGGAGACCTTTACAAATCAGTTCTTTAGTGTAAGTTCTTAGTTTCATGTGAACTGGAGTTAAGACTGGCCTTGAGGCCTTGTTGCACCACCAGCTCAAAAGTATTTTTGCCCAAGATGGACTGGCTCGCGCCAGTGTCCAGCTCCATTGACACCGGGAGTCCATTTAGTTCAACATTCAGCATTATCGGGGGACAATTCATGGTGAATGTGTGTACCCCATGTACCTCTGCCTCCTCTATCTGAGGCTCTGGTTCGTCGTGATCCTCCGTGGATCTATCCTCCTCTGCAATATGGTGGTTTGCAGCTTTAACAGGCTTTGCAGCTAGCCTGCACACTCGTTGGAGGTGTCCCATTGTTCCACAGCCCTTGCAAACGTACTCTTTGAATCGGCATGAATGGAAACGATGATCACCCCCGCAGCGCCATCAAGGTGTTAATGGCCTTGCATTCATCAACCTTGATGGTGGACTCTGAGTCATCTGCGGATGTGCAGCTGCAGGTATGTGTGACATTCCCTGTACGTTACAATTTGAAAACAACATCACTTTGTTCACAGTACTTGTAGCAGCACTTGTGTGCTGAGAGATTTGCTTCCTATTGTCACTGGTGGCAATGAATGCCCGGGCTATCGCTATGGCCTTACTCAAGGTTGGGGTCTATACAGTCAAAATATTGTGAAGTATGGTTTTGTTATTGAAAATAAATTCACATAGACTCTGGTAAGGTAAGAGAGACAACTTTATTGCTAACAGAGCTCTGGGAGAAGAGTTGAGATCCCGCGTCCTGCGAAGCATCTTCTCCCCGAGTGCCTGGTGCCGCGAGGTTATCAGCAGTTTACAGGGGGCGGAATACAATCATTTAAATTCATTTACATACAACCAATCAATCCATATGGCAACGCAATTCATTTACATCCAACCAATCATATTGTTGTACAACTTTTTCGTTCTAGTGAAACCTGATAGCATGGCGCGAGTTTGGGAGCCCTTCCTCTTTATCTTCTTTTGTGGTTAGTTATTCTATTGCAAAGCTTTCTATGAAACAGTGGCCTGCACCTGGCCATGAGTCACTTGTTGCTGCAGAGTTCATATCAGCGGACAGCAGATAGGCTTCTTGGTACAAAATTCATTTAGTGGCAAGGCAGATAGTTGGCTTACCCCATCATGCTTTGCTATGTCCGAAAATCCACTCCAACAGTTTCATGGTCAATGCCAAGTACGAAAAAGTCTCTGAACATGTGTTCCAAATATCATTCAAATTCGCAATGTCCTGCAAGGCGGTCTTAGCTCGGCGACATAACACGCCACTTCCTGGCCTTCAGACGTTTTGTAGGTGTAGAACTGGTTCCTCGCCATCAGAACGCTTTCCTTCGGGTTCAAATGCTCTCGGACCAGTGTGCACAAATTATCATACGATTTCTCCGTGGTTTTCGCTACAGTGAGCAGATTCTTCATGAGGCCATATGTTGGTGCCCCGCAGACGGTGAGGAGGATCGCCCTTTGTTTGGCAGCGCTCTCTTCCCCATCTAGCTCGTTGGCCACAAAGTATTGGTCGAGTTGCTCCACAAAAGTTTCCCAATTATCTCCCTCCGAAAATTTCTCCAGGATGCCCACTGTCCTCTGTATCTTTGGGTTCACTATCTGTATCTTGTCGCCAGTTGTTGTGTATGGAGAGAGAGTCAGACTGAACACCGTGAGCTCAAAGTAAAATGTGATCGTTGTCTTTTATTGCAGGTCTCTAACCTGTGAAACCTCCTTAAATACCTGTGCTCCCAAGGGATTATGGGATCCCTTGGGACTCCAGTGGATGAGCCCTCTGGTGGCTGTACAGTGTAAATACCAGTCCACATATCTCGAGAATAGCAAACTTCCTCAAGGTGCAGGGCGCAATAGACTGTATGCACATTGCCCTTTGAGCACCTTTTCAGGATGCAGAGGTTTTTTGGAACCGAAAGGTCGACCACAAGCAAATAATCATAGCAGTAAATGCAAATTTTACGGGGAGCATTCATGATGCACACATCTTGCGTGAGAGCACTGACTCTGACCTGTTTAAGAGTCAGCCACAAGGTCACTGTTGGTTGCTGGGAGATAAAGGATATGGCCTTGCCACCTGGCTGATGACCCCCCTGCGTAAGACCCAGACAGAAGCCGAGAAGCGCGACAATGAAAGCCACATAGCCACACGCAATATTGTCGAAAAGACAATTGGAGTGCTTAAGCAGCCTGGACTACTCAGGAGGTGACTTACAATACCACCCTGAGCAGGTTGCTCAGTTCATTGTGGTGCGCTGCATGATGCATAACTTAGCTATGAGGGGGCAAGAATTGCCTATGGGACTGCCGGTCCACCTCAGGAGAGAGGAGAGGCAGAAAAGGAGGACGAGGAGGTAAACGAGGACCTCGGGGAGGACAATCAGGCTGCCGTTGAAACCATGCCCCCACCTCATCCTAGACCGCAGGAAGTGGCCCGTGGTGGTTACGCAGCTGCAAGACTGAACGCGTTGCTTGAACTAACGTTGGTGAAAAGTACGCAGCTGGAAAATTGTTGTGTCGGCAGCTCATAAAAAAACGGTTTGTGTTATGTTGGTGACAGTTACAGTTACAGTTGTGTTACGCTATGTTTCATCTTTGCCTTTGTGTTTGCAAACATTGTATTTGCTTAACGTTTCTGCTATTTGAAGATACTACACAACAATGTTAAGTTAAATTTAAAATAAATTATGTTTAGAAAAGTTTTAAACAATGTTTTTTAAAACAAACACCATTAACAGTTAACACCCATGTACCCCCCATCTCCATCCCAACAATGAAAATATTTAAAATGACAAATAACAATAACAACAAAAGCAACAACAATATAATTTAAAAAACAATTATAAATATAACAAACACCCAACCACCCACCAACAGTCAACAAATTTTTTAACAACAATAATAATAATCCCCACCCTCCCTACCTGCGGCCACGCCTCTCCTTTCCTTTACCGCCCCCCCCTCATCTGAACCCCACCTCTGCCCCTTCCCCTACCAACTCCAAGCCGCCTTGTAGCAGGGCACCTCGAGCGCTGCTGCTGTGTGGGGGGTGACGGCAGATTCATAGCTGGGGCTGGAGATGGAGAGGACGTACCCAAAGAATCGTCCTCCGAGTCAGAAACAAGAGCATCCTCCTGACTCGCATGTGTCGGTGGCAATGGCGGTACGGCACCTTGTGGTGCAGTGCTGTATTCCAGGCGGCCCTCTGGCATCCATGGACTCGGCTATTCTCTCCATCTGACATAGGAGAGACTGGATCGACTGGGTCTGTATTCACTGGGGTTTAGAAGGATGAGAGGGGCTCTCATAGAAACATATAAAATTCTGACGGGACTGGACAGGTTAGATGCATGAAGAATGTTCCCGATGTTGAGGAAGTCCAGGGGTCATAGTCTAAGGATAAGGAGTAAGCCATTTAGGACAGAGATGTGGAGAAACTTCTTCACTCAGAGTTGTTAACCTGTGGAATTCTCTACCACAGAGAGTTGTTGATGCCAGTTCATTGGATATATTCAAGAGGGAGTTAGATATGGCCCTTATGTCTAAAGGGATCACGGGGTATGGAGAGAAAGCAGGAAAGGGGTACTGAGGTGAATGATCAGCCATGATCTTATTGAATGGTGGTGCAGGCTCGAAGGGCCGAATGGCCTACTCCTGCAACTATTTTCTATGTTTCTATGTTTCTATCACCGCTACCATCTGTGACATCTCCTGCAAGACTATGGCGGTCAGAGCAGCACCGTGGCCAGTTAACCCTCCCATTGCCTGGAGGAGCTCCCGACCTATGTTGATGCTCGTCCTGGACAGATTCACCATGTGCGCACTTAAATCTGTTGGTCTATGAGCAGTCCGACCTCGCCGAACCAACCTCTGCGGGGTCGGCGCAGGCATGGAACTACTCGAGGTGCCCTGCTGTAAGGAGCTTGGTCCTGCTACCTCCTTGGTGGAAGAGGATGTGGCCGCAGGAACGCATGATGAAACCGCTGCAGGCTCCTCCTCCACCTCCTCACTATCCTCGGTGGTGTAGTGGGTGGTGGGTTTGTCAGCCTTTTCTGACCTTGACGGTTCGAATCATCCCACTCCCTGGTTCTAGGGCTTGGAATTATTTAGGGAATGTGATAGATGTAGACAGACAAATGTTTGGTGCAAGAACAAATATTTTATTTAGAAAATAGCACACTGATTAACTTAATAGCATATAACAAAATGTACAGAAAAAGAGGAAAATGTATATGCCACGGGTACAGAGGTTATTCAGTGAAAAAAAACTACCTCCCACCACTACACTAACTAAGTTAAGCTCTGAAATTTCAGGGTCTATGCTCACCAAAGGATTTCTCCACAGTTTAGACCAGTTGCACACTGCTTTCTCTCTCCTCAATCTTGTGGATTCTTTGGCTGGTTGCGGTATCTTCGGTATTAGCATTGGTCAACGTTTTGATGGTAAATAAGTTTTTTTCCCTGAGTCAGCGCTGGATGATTGTTGGTTTTTCAGTGACTCCGAGGCTTCTTGTTAGGTTCTTCTTGTTGCGTTGCTGTAACCTCGTGTGGCAAGTTAGATGTTTCAAAGCCAGAGTCAAAGAGCCCAGAGTCCAAGTGCTTTTCCAGAGTGTCCTCGGGTACGTTTCTTCAAAAGTGTTTCCTCTGTCCAAAAGTATCCACCAGCCAAAATGTCACCACAACGGCCCCAGTTATACCTGACTGCACAATTGATTTTTGATGACTGCTTTTGTGCGATTTTGGCTGGCTGATCAACTCTAATGTGATCCCTTTGTGAGAATTTTGGTAGGCTGATTGAGCATTAACAAGATTCCCAAAGGTGTTGATGGGGTTTTCGAATGGTGCTGTTCGAATGTAATCACGTCTTGATACTGTCCATTGTGTGTTTTGCTGATACCAGGGTTTTTCTATTTAGCCGTTTTAAGAACTATTAAAATAAGTATGTATCTGGGTCCCTGGTTAGTGGGATTTTGTTAGACTGCTAATGTCTCCCTGGGGCCTGTCTCCCAGGTGGGTTAGCAGCCCTATGCAGACCCAGAATACAATTTAAAATGTCCAAACTCAATCTAAAAGGCCCCAGTTTAGTCCAAAGGCACCTAATAGTGAGATATTTCTGTCCACATTTCTCTTCCAAAAGTCTAACACAGTTCCTTTTTAAATTCCAGACACATCTCGATTGAGTAGGGGTATCAGAATTTTGTGAATCATACAGTCCCGCCGTTGACACTATTCCCTTATAGTGTCACCATTGGTGAACAAAATTCCTAACATCCCAGAGCCAAACCTTCCCTCAATTACTTAGTTGGAAAAAAAAACCTCTAAACATTACATTTCCCTCACGAATACAATACATTAAGTTTGCCTTTTGTGTTACAAGTTCCATTGGCAGAGGGGATCCAATCCCCCCCTCCCTCCCTCCACTCTTACATGTCAGAAATTCAATACATTTCAAGATTCTTCAAGGTACATTACCAACTTTCAGAGTAGACTCAAACATTACAAAATTTTAAAGTTCACTCCCCTAGGCGTATCTTACAGCCAGGATGTCAGTTACACATTAACCAAACATTCAGGTTACACACCACTTCCATACAAAATAATATACAACACTTTATACAGAAAAAACAAAATAATACTTAAATGCCCAATATTTCCATTTTAACCCAAACCCCTGCGTTTGTACAGCAGGTGGTCTGGAACTTTAAATTTAAATAGAAATCCCTGCGATTGTACTGCCGTACCTCATATCTCTGTTCCATGTTTTACTCCCTCCCTCCATACACATGTCTCGCAGCGTATTCAGGGCTCATCGAATACCCTCTGGTGCCGGGATCGGTGGCCTTTTCTTCCTCTGCCTGCAACTAGTCCACAGTAAATACACTACAATGACAAGCTGACACAAAACAAGAGTATGGGAGGCAATCCGAATCCATGGAGGGACTTCTATGTTCTCCATCAAATCCCACCAGGGTCGAACTTATATCTCTGTGATTTCCCTCCCAACTTGCACTGTTTTCTGTTCTAGCGGGTAGAAATGTTTCTGGCACACTGCCACTGCCTTGAGCAGAGCGGTGAGATGTTCGGGCAGAGGGGGGATTGTATACCCGAAATGTGCAATGTAATTTTGTAGGTTTGTCACATTGCTCCTGACAGTGAGGTGAATGGTAGAGGGTTCAGGAATGGGTAATATTCGTTCCTGGGCCACTTGAACTTCTGCCTCGAATCTAAAACAGAAACTGCTTTCTCTCACCGAGCACCAGATGCAGGGTCCGTGTTGATAGTGGGGCGCACAATATGTCCCACCCCCCTATGTATTGCACTTGTGGAGGAACCTGGTCTTGGCCCATCACCTCTGTAGTTGATAGGCCGTGTGCCAGCAGCTTTAAACCCACATATTGTGATCTTGCATAGGTGTTCAAGTGCTGGGGGCACAGTATTACATGTGCACCCTGGCTCCGGCACCCGGAGAGGTCAGTACCTGTCATAGCGTGCTCCCACTTTACAACATAAGGTGGGACCACTGTGAAACGAATGTGTGCTCCGCCCTGAATGACCCCTATATTCTCCACTCTGTAAACGGGTGCTGGTCGGGAGGTCTCACTCATGACTGGCATCCTGACCACTACCCCCATAAGTGTATGGTTGGACCGTCCGCAGTCTACTGGTACAGGGCAGGCTTCAGAGGCTAGACGGAGCTGACACGGACTTAGTGAATGACTATGCGGGTGGAGTACTGTGAGGTGCTTGTTACTGATCCAGGAGGGGACTTGACCTTGGCTCAAGTCTTCCAGGTTGCTGCGGCCCTCGCCCAGCAACCATGCCCCGTGCAGTACGCACACCTCATTCTGTGCCGCCTGATCCAAAGCATTTTGATCCTCCTGTATCAGTGCATTCACAGTCTTTGCATGTCTTTCCAGCTCTTTAATAATATCTTTTAAATGGACCGTCATAGCTTGGTTCTCGTGTAGCTCTGAGCCTACCACTGTATTCTCATCCCCCAGTATTTTGCGTAACTGATCCTTAAGTCCATTAATTTGAATCTGGAGTTCCACATCGTCCATGCTGTTGACAACTGAGGACCCAGTGTTATAAACCGTAAAAATATCGTTTCACGTCCCCCTTCTCTGCCTCCCTGTACCACTATTTTGCTCTGCGGGGAAACTGTACAAATGTTCATTATCCATCTCCTCAAAGTCTAGCTCGTAGAAATGTCGAAACATATCCTGAAGTAGAGCTTGATACAATTGCTGGTGCTTGCCCCCAGTAGAGCGAGTAGGAACAGGATTCCTTCCATCATTTCTGGCTTTCCTGGAGGGGTCATAAAACAGACAGCCTTGCCTTTGAGAAAACGTTCTCTGGCTTGGCTACAAGGTAATCTTATTCAAATATAAACTTGAAAGCTCTAAAATCCAAAACCAAACCACTAACTTAAAACTCAAAACCCCTTTAACTTAGATACTAACTTAAAACCAAAGCTATATACAGTGCCACCTGTCTCCGGGTGGCCAGATTACATCCTGTACATCCTGTGCCTTCTGCGGTATCTGAGCAGCATTTGTACCGGGGACCATGGCGTCCTAGGCCGTGAGACTCGGTTACTCCTTCTCACGGGGTGGGTACTCAGGGGTTTTTCCGAGTCCCATAAAATGGGTGGGATGGCCCTTCCCTCTATGCAGTGAACAGCGCCTAACCCTAAAGCTCGTGGGACTACTATCTCCCCTGTTGATTCCCCATAGTCGGAACCTATGTCCAGTGGGGCTGCTACTTCTCCCACAGGCTTCCCATAATCGAGTTCAGTGCCTGGTGGGGCTGTTACCTCTGTTGTGGGCTCGTTCCCTTCAGAGTCTATGACTGGTGGAGCTGCTGCCTCCCCTGCTGGTTCCCTACAGTCGGGCACTGCAGGCCTGGGACCTTTTGCCCGTAAGCGGTCTTCCGCCTTCCGCAGTCTTTGCTTCCTGGAGTCCCTCTCGGGACGGAACAGTCTGTATTGTAGCGTAGGGGACCATGGGAACCTGGGCTGCGGGGTGCGGAAGTTCCTTCTAAGACCTTCGATTACCTGGGGCTTGTATGAGTCCCAAACTATAGGTGGGACAGTCCCTCCAGTAATGCACTCATGGCCCCTACTTGTACGGCCTGTGAGTCTGCCCCCACTACCCCTGCGGTTCCTGCACAGTCGGAGGCTATCGGCTGGGGGCCCTTGTACTGAGGACGGCTTAACCCCTCCCGGTTGCCCTTTGTGCGTAGCTGACCCTGGGTTGTACAACTTGCACTGGTTGATGAGGAAAGATCTAACTCCAGTAACAGAACGAGGGGCTGGCAATTCCTGCACTGCTTCTCTCCTGGCCTTATCTATAGCCCTCTCGCCTGCACGCACAGTCAGCCCCAGGAATTTTACTTCTGGCTGGCTAATCTGCGCGTTCTTTGGGTTGACGTTAAAACTCTCTTCCTTTAGCAGTCCCAGCAGTTCAGCCAGCAGTGGGCCGTGCTCTTCACTCTAGTCGGTGAATAGGAGCAGGTTATCCACATACTGTACCAACTGCTGGGGCTTGTTGAAGTGTTTTAGACAATTGGCCATACATTGGTGGAATATACTGGGGCTGTTATGAAACCCCTGGGGAAGGCAGTTCCACGTGTATTGCTGGCCCTTGAAGGTAAAAGCAAATTTGTACTGGTCCCCTCTCTTTAACGGGATGGACCAAAAACCGTTTGAGATATCCAGCACCGTGAAGTTGCACGCGGATGCCGGTATGCGTCTAATTAGGTCGGCGACTGCAGCAACTGTGGGCGCGCAGGCTGGGATATTGCGGTTGAGGACCCGGTAGTCCACAGTGGCTCTCCACGAATTGTCCGGTTTCCTAACCGGCCAAAATGGTTAGTTCACGTGGGTGGCTATCGGCTTCAACACTCCCGGTGTGACGAGGGAACCCAGGGCAATCTCCAGGTCTGCATTTGCCTCCCTAGGGAAATTATACTGTTTTTGGGGCCTGGTCATGGGATCCCCATCTATGCTAACCTCGACCCCCGTTACCCTTCCACAATCATGCTTTTGGGTGGCGAATGCACTGAGATTTGCCCGCACAAACGCCTGATACTCTCTGGGGGTACTGCTTATCAGTAACTCGAGGTCATAGCCTTCTTTTGGCTTTACCGTGCATAGGGTCCCTTTGCCTTGTATGCCCGGGATCATTACAACTTCTTTCTCTTCCCCCGTGCACACCGCTCCCCATATACTGTCATGTATGTAACCACAATGTAACACCACAGTATTACTGTATACACTCAATCTAGATGCACACTTTGACTACAAAGGGTGAACTTGTGGGAGACACTCCTTACCTCATCACACAGGTATAGAAAGGGAGGTCCCATGCAGGGTCATCGTCTTTGGAGTCCTGTGAATAAAAAGTTAAGATCACAGAGTGACCTTGTCCCCAGAATGTGCCTCGTGTGGTTTCATACTGTAGAGTAAGGACTTTACAGTGACAATGATTTCTAAGATCCACTAGGACCTTGTGGCCAATAATGAAATCTGTGCCTAGGATCCCTGTTCTCTCTTTCTCCCACTTCATTAGGACACACGTCCACTTGATGTAGAGTGCTCCTAAGTCAGTTGATAGTGGAATGGAGAACGAGCCAGCCTGCTCGTTACCTGTGAACCCTACCAAGGAATTCGGGACTCAGTTCGACAGAGGTGAGGTGGATGGGTTATCGCATTGACGATGGTGCTGGAAGCACCAGTGTCTAGCAGATAGGTCCCTTTAACCCTCTCCACCTCCATCTTCACGCAAGGCCGTTTCCACTCATCATATTGTAAAGGGCACAGGTATACAGGCTGTGCTGGCTCTAGTCATGGATCAGGATTAGGTGGGGCAGATGGGGTTGCACTGGTGGCTACAGCTACCTTCCTTGAGCCCATTATCATAGTTCAGAGCGCGGCCACAATCTCATTGAAACTGCCAGAGGGATTGTGTGCCACAGGTCTGGATTTTTGGGCCGGGTCTATTGAACCTTTTGTGGCAGGGGAATCCTTTAAGGGTAGGGATTCCTTTCCTGCCCTATCTTTCCAAGGATTTCGGCAATCCTTACGCCAGTGTCCACCTTTTCCGCACCCAAGGAAGCAGTTGAGGCTAGCTCATTGAATGTATTCAAGTCACAGATAGATAGATTTTTTAACCAATAAGGGAATTAAGGGTTACGGGGAGAGGGCGGGTAACTGGAGCTGAGTCCACGGCCAGATCAGCCATGATCTTGTTGAATGGCGGAGCAGGCTCGAGGGGCTAGATGGCCTACTCTTGTTCCTAATTCTTATGTTCTTATGTTCTTATAGCATGTACTCTTTGAGTCGGAAGGGCTCTCCCCTTCCTGGTGCGATTCTCTCCTGGAATTACTGGGCCGGATCTTCTGGACCTTGCCTTTTTGTGGGGCCTCAATTGTCCCCTGTGCCGTTCCGGTAAGCCAGGGTTACTGTCTAACCACTGAATCCTCGGTAGTGGTGGAGTCTCTGGGGTCGAACCACAGCTCAGCTTTAGCCTTTACTCATGGCAGGCAGTTAGCCACTAGACTGCGAATCCAGCGAGCTGTTGGTTCCCGGTCCAGGTGTTCCCGGTCGAGATCTCCACATGCTCTCTCGTAGACGGGCCACAGCTTGTCTGCGAAAGCTTGTGGAGTTTTGCCTGCCTGCTGCAGGCCTAAATGATGGACTCCCATCATTTAGGCCCAGAACCTCTAACATCTCTTCTTGGATTGCAGCGTATGTGCTCTGCCCCTTCTTGCTATCTGCAGAGAGGGCCTGGTATACCTTGCGATCCAAGGAGAAAAGCAGCATTGTAGCCTGGAGCAAATGCTCAGAGACTTTTTTGTACTGGGCATTGTATGAGACCATCCTACGAAAACTTTTGACTGTAGAGATACCGACCCTCAGTAAGGCCATTGCAATAGCACAGGCATTTATGTCCACCAGTGATAACACCAAACAAATCTCTCAGCACACAAGTGCTAGCAATGTTCATAAATTAACTGGAACTGTGTTTGCGAGCAGAAATGTACAGGGCAGAATCCATGAGTCTGCAACTGCCAGCAGGCCTCAGGTGACCCAGATGACTCAGAGGTGCCTAACAAAGGATGAATGCAAGGCAATTCAAACTTTGTTGGCGTTGTGGAGGCTTCCATTCAGCCTATTCATGCCACTTCAAAGGGTATGTTTGCAAGAGCTGTGGAACAATGGGGCACCTCCAATGAGCTTGCAAACGAGCTGCAAGCTCTGCAAAACCTGCTAACTATCACGTGGCAGAGGAAGATCGGTCCATGGTGGATTAAAGCAATTTCGAGCCACAGAGAGAGGAGGCAGATGCTGAATACACGGGGTGCACACATTTTCGACGAAATGTCCACCTATAATGCTAAACGTAAAATTGAATGGCTTACCCGTAGCCATGGAACTGGACACTGGCGCTAGCCAATCCATCATGAGTAAAAAGATGTTTGAGAGACTGTGGTGCAACAAGGCATTCAGACCAGCCCTGAGCCCCATCCACATGAAACTGAGAATGTACACCAAAGAGCTTATCACTGTCCTGGGCAGCACCATGGTCAAGGTCACCTATGAGGGCATGGTGCACGAATTGCCACTCTGGATTGTCCCGGGCGATGGCCCCACACTGCTTTGAAGGCGCTGGCTGGGCAAAATCCGCTGGAACTAGGATGACATCCGAACGCTATCTCATGTCGATGAGGCCTCAAGTATCCAGGTTCTTAACAAATTTCCTTCCCTTTTTGAGCCAGTCATTGGAAAATTTTCCTGGGCAAAGGTGCGGATCCACTTGGTCCCAGAGGCACGACCCATTCACCACAAGGCGCGAGTGGTACCTCACATGATGAGGGAGAGGGTAGAAATCGAGCTGGACAGGCTGCATCATGAGGGCATCATCTCCCCAGTGGAATTCAGCGAGTGGGCCTGCCCGATTGTTCCAGTACTCAAAGGTGATGGCACAGTCAGGATTTGCAGCGATTATAAAGTAACTATTAATCGTTTCTCGCTACAGGACCAATACCCGCTACATAAGGCAGACGACCTATTTGCGATGCTGGCAGGAGGCAAAATGTTCACCAAGCTCGACCTGACTTCGGCCTACATGACGCAGGAGCTGGAGGAGTCTTCGAGGGTCTCACCTGCATCAACACACACAAGGGACTGTTCATCTACAACAGATGCCCATTTGGAATTAGGTCGGCTGCAGCGATCTTCCAGAGAAACATGGAGAGCCTACTCAAGTCGATACCACACACGGTGGTCTTTCAGGACAACATATAGGTCATGGGTCGGGACACCGCCGAGCACCTACAAAACCTGGAGGAGGTTCTCCAGTGACTGGATCGTGTAGGGCTGTGGCTGAAGAGGTCGAAATGCGTCTTCATGGCAACAGAAGTGGAGTTTTTGGGGAGAAAGATCGCGGCGGACGGCATTCGGCCCACAGACGCCAAGATAGAGGCTATCAGGAACGTGCCCAGGCCACAGAACGTCACGGAGCTGCGGTCGTTCCTAGGACTCCTCAACTATTTTGGTAACTTCCTACCGGGGTTAAGCACCCTTTTAGAGCCCCTACATGTGTTATTGCGCAAAGGTGAGAACTGGGTATGGGGAAAAAAAAACAAGTAATTGCTTTTGAGAAAGCCAGAAACATTTTATGCTCCAACAAGCTGCTTGTATTGTATAACCCGTGTAAAAGACTTGTGCTAGCATGTGACACATTGTCGTACGGAGTCGGGTGTGTATTACAACAAGCTAACGTTGTGGGGAAGTTGCAACTTGTCGCCTATGCTTCCAGGAGCTTGTCTAAGGCCGAGAGGGTCTGCAGCATGATTGAGAAAGAGGCATTAGCGTGTGTGATCGGCGTAAAGAAAATGCATCAGTACCTGTTTGGCCTCAAATTTGAGCTTGAAACTGATCACAAGCCCCTCACATCCCTGTTCGCTGAAAACAAGCGGATAAATACTAATGTCTCAGCCTGCATACAAAGGTGGGCACTCGCGCTATCAGCATATAACTATACCATCCGCCACAGGCCAGGCACCGAGAACTGTGCGGATGCTCTCAGTCGGCGACCATTGCCCACCACGGGGGTGAAAATGGCGCAGCCTGCAAACGTGTTGATGGTGGTGCAGCCCGCAGACTTGTTGATGGTCATGGAAGCGTTTGAAAATGATAAATCACCTATCACGGCCCGCCAGATTAGGACTTGGACCAGCCAAGATCCTCTGCTGTCCCTAGTAAAAAACTGTGCACTGCATGGGAGCTGGGCCAGCATCCCCGTTGAAATGCAAGAGCCAATCAAGCTGTTCCAGTGGCAAAAGGACGAGCTGTCCATTCAGGCAGACTGCCTGTTGTGGGGTAACCGCGTAGTACTACCAAAAAAGGGCAGGGAGACGTTCATCTCGGATCTTCACAGCACACACCCGGGTATAGTAATGATGAAAGCAATAGCCAGATCCCACATGTGATAGCCCGGTATCGACTCTGACTGAGAGTCCTGTGTACGGCAATGCAGAGTATGTGCTCAGTTGAGCAATGCGCCCAGAGAGGCACCACTAAGTTTGTGGTCCTGGCCTTCCAGACCAAGGTCGAGGATCCATGTCGACTATGCGGGCTCGTTTCTCGGTAAAATGTTCCTGGTGGTGGTGGATGCTTTTTCAAAATGGATTGAATGTGAAATAATGTTGGGAAGCATTGCCACCGCCACCATTGAAAGCCTGAGGGCCATGTTTGCCACCCACGGCCTGCCAGTGACAACGGGCCATGTTTCACCAATGCCGAATTTAAAGAATTCATGACCCGCAATGGGATCAAACATGTCACCTCGGCCCCGTTTGAACCAGCCTCCAATGGGCATGCAGAGCGGGCAGTACAAACCATCAAACAGAGCCTTAAATGAGTCACAGAAGGCTCACTCCAAACCCGCCTGTCCCGAGTACTGCTCAGCTACCGCACGAGACCCCACTCGCTCACAGGGGTGCCCCTGTCTGAGCTGCTCATGAAAAGGACACTTAAAACCAGACTCTCGCTGTTTCTCCCCAACCTGCATGATCAGGTAGAGACCAGGCGGCAGCAACAAAATGTAAACGATGGTCACGCCACTGTGTCACGGGAAATTGATCTGAATGATCCTGTGTATGTGCTAAACTATGGACATGGTCCCAAGTGGATCGCGGGCACGTTGATAGTTAAAGAAGGGAATAGGGTGTTTGTAGTCAAACTAGACAATGGACAAATTTGCAGAAAGCAGCTGGACCAAACGAGGCTGCTGTTCACAGACTGCCCTGAACAACCCACAGCAGACACCACCTTTTTCGAGCCCACAACACACACCCAAAGGATCAACGACACCACGCCGGACCAGGAAATCGAACCCATCACGTCCAACAGCCCAGCAAGGCCAGGCTCACCTAGCAGCCCTGCAGGGCCAACAACATGCCAGCCCAGCGAGGGCACAGCCAACGCACCAGAATAGACATTTGTACCGAGGCGGTCCACCAGGGAAAGAAAGGCTCCCAACCGCCTTACCTTGTAAATAGTTTTCACTTTGACTTTGGCGGGGGGGGGGGGAGTAATGTTGTGTATCTGTAAAGCATGCACTCCCATGTTCCGCCACCAGGGAGCTCATCCCCTGAAGTCCCAAGGGATCCCAGCATACCTTGGGAACACTGTATATAAGCCAGCCGCTAAGGCCTGTTCCTCACTCTGGAGTGTCTTATTAAAGACTGAGGTTACTATTACTTTAACCTCCCTGTGTGCAGTCTCATCTGTGTTCGGAACACAATACTGACCCCTTGTATTTCCTCGGTGCCATGCTCTCTCAGTACTGCTAGGCTTAACCTCGGTAGGGCTACAGGCAGTGGTCGGACGCCCTTTCTGCCACTCTATCGCTCTCCCTCTCTACTCCCCCTTGCTCCTGCATGTCTCCCTTAGGAGCGGGGCTTATCAGGCATACCATCTGCTTAGCATTAGATAGGGCCTGGGTTAAACGTTTTATCTTGGCCTCACAAGGCCCGTGACCCAAAGCCCTTGCTACTGGCTACTTTATGGGCTGTCTGCACATCCCGTATCCTCTCCCCCTGTTCTCTTATTAGATGGGCATTTTCTTCCCACAGCGGGAGCTCATTCCCCTTTGCCTCTGTTACTCAGGGCATTGGAAATAGTCCTGCTTATTCCTTTGGGTCTCCTCTAACTGTAATCTGCTATGCTTTTAGTTAATTCCTCAAACATTTTCTCCCCTACCATAGCCCTTACAGCTGAATGCTCTTCCTTATTCCCGGAGCTCTGCTACCAATTTCTTGACCTTCCTATCCAGCAACTGAACCTGTCTTTGGTAGCAGCCCAACCAAATAGCCTTCTCTAGTGACCTTTTATGGTCCTTGCTCTCGGTCCACTTCGCAGCTGTGTCCACTGGATGCTCAGCCCGTAACAGGCTTATGACCCACTTTTTGGTAATATTTACTTTCTTAAATCCATATTCGGAGATTCTTTCCTCCATTTTTGTTCTTTCCACCAGAACCGAGTCTACATCCTCGCATCCTTTTTACCAATCTCCTACCTGGCTCGCCATTATGTAGTGGGTGGTGGGTTTGTCAGCCTTTTCTGACCTTGACGGTTCGAATCGTCCCACTCCCTGGTTCTAGGTCTTGGAATTATTTAGGGGATGTGATAGATGTAGACAGACAAATGTTTGGTGCAAGAACAAATATTTTATTTAGGAAATAGCACACCATATTAATTAACTTAATAGCATATAACAAAATGTACAGAAAAAAGGGGAAAACGTATACGCAACAGGTACAGAGGTTATGCAGTGAAAACAAACCACCTCCCACCACTACACTAACTCAGTTAGGCTCTGACATTTCGGGTCTATGCTCACCAAAGGATTTCTCCACATTTTAGACCAGTTGCACACTGCTTTCTCTCTCCTCAATCTTGTGGATTCTTTGGCTGGTTGCGGTATCTTCGGTATTAGCATTGGTCAACGTTTTGATGGTAAATAAGTTTTTTCCCTGAGTCAGTGCTGGATGATTGTTGGTTTTTCAGTGACTCCGAGGCTTCTTGTTAGGTTCTTCTTGTTGCGTTGCTGTAACCTCGTGTGGCAAGTTAGATGTTTCAAAGCCAGAGTCAAAGAGCCCAGAGTCCAAGTGCTTTTCCAGAGTGTCCTCGGGTACGTTTCTTCAAAAGTGTTTCCTCTGTCCAAAAGTATCCACCAGCCAAAATGTCACCACAACGGCCCCCAGTTATACCTGAGTGCACAATTGATTTTTGATGACTGCTTTTGTGTGATTTTGGCTGGCTGATCAACTCTAATGTGATCCCTTTGTGAGAATTTTGGTAGGCTGATTGAGCATTAACATGATACAAGATTCCCAAAGGTGTTGATGGGGTTTTCGAATGGTGCTGTTCGAATGTAATCACGTCTTGATACTGTACATTGTGTGTTTTGCTGATGCCAGGGTTTTTCTGTTTAGCCGTTTTAAGAACTATTAAAATATGTATATATCTGGGTCCCTGGTAAGTGGGCTTTTGTTAGACTGCTAATGTCTCCCTGGGGCCTGTCTCCCAGGTGGGTTAGCAGCCCTATGCAGACCCAGAATACAATTTAAAATGTCCAAACTCAAACTAAAAGGCCCTAGTTTAGTCCAAAGGCACCTAATAGTGAGATATTTCTGTCCACATTTCTCCTCCAAAAGTCTAACACAGTTCCCTTTTAAATTCCAGACACATGTTCATTGAGTAGGGGTCCAAGAATTTTGTGAATCCTACAGTGGATAGGAGGACCTGCAGAAGGACATGAGAGGCTCTTGCCTCCTAGCCTTTCGGAGACAACTGGTGGAACCATGGGAACCTGAGGATCTTGCGAAGGCTGACGAGCCTGGAGAACCTCGGGCACCTGGGGAACCTGGAAAGCCTGTGAGGTTGGTGACCTAGAAAACATAAATGAGGTTCGTAGAAGAGAAAGGGATGCCAGGATCACATGAGAATGCTTATGCTACGCAGGCATATGTACGAGGAGCAACAGTACTGCTATAAATATCACTGACAGACATCACATATAATTAACATCATGATAATATAGAACCTGCATTACATTACACTGATATTTCATGTTCCCATCATTAATTACATAACATTACATAACATTACTGAAATGGCATTAAATTACTTTAAATAGTGTATACATTACTCATGTGGCGCAAGAACGGGTTCAGCACCACCACGGGTAGCCGCCTGGTTTTGGACTCCCGCTAAGGCCAACGCCCGCTCCGCGAGCTCCATCAGCAGGGTCAGATCTTCTGGTCCTTCACTAGTACGTCTCTGCTTTGATTGATTCTTCGAAAGCTTCTTCTGCAAACGTGTGACAAGAGCATGGCATAAGATCATTGACCAGGTACTATTACAGATATGACAGATATCAGATTATTATTATTACACAAAACAACACACACAACATACACAGTACAACACACAGAACACACAGCCAATCCCAATTAGTCATCCCATGTTATTCATCGTTAATGTTATATGCTAATACGCTTCGTGTGCAATTGAATGCATGGTTATATCTACTGTCTGAGAATAACGTTAATAAGATCGAGGTTAGGATTAAACGCATGACACCAAGCCTACCAGCTGAACTACAATCCAGCAGATTTACATTTAAATTAATCATTGTATCATTACAATTACTTTGCCGGAACCAACGAGGTTGGTCCAGTGCTTGCGACACTGGTTCGTCTCTTTCACTTCATGTGTGGTTGAGGACACCACTTCTGCGATCTCGCACCAGATCCTCTGGTACACCCTGGGGGGTGGGGGGTGGTTTACCACGACCACCCCGGGTCGGGTCAATTGGACCCGTCGGTTTTCTACCTCCGAGACCAGGGCAGCATTGGCCTCCTCAGTGAAGCGCTTGGCACGCCTTCGTCCGCCCATCTCCTCTCCTATCTCACCCACTTCGGCCATCTCCTCCTCCTCCACATCACTCATAGTAACTTCCTCAACACTATCAATGTTCTCCATTTCTTCAATAATACTAATACAAACAATGTTCGACACCAGCTTCTGCAATCACCTCCTCTCTCTCTTCTCTCTCAGTCTCTTCTGCGTATGTGCAGATGACCCCTGACCTCCCGATTCATGGGAAAAAGCCGTTGCTATAGAAGCTAGCCTTGCACGATGGACTAAATCGCTAACACCCATTTCACATCGCTATGGCTAACGCCCAAATAAAAAAGTGGAAATGGCCGATATTCCGGCGATCGTGAAAAAAAATATTATCACTAACGTCGGAAATATTGCCCATTTTTGGGTGATCTGGACAACAATGCAAAGTCTAGCCTCATTTCTGAATGCAGTAACTATTTGTACTAAGTCTCCCTTCTGCGCATGCTTCTCTCGACGCATGCGCAAAGGCGAGAGTTAGAACAAATATCACCGACTCTGCCCCCCAACCCTCAGCTCCCACTAACCCTTTTCTGCGCATGTGTCCAACACCATGTTGCCTCCACTGAGCAGCCGAACGCATCGGCTAAGCCTCCCACAGCCCTGAGCCCCGAGCGGGTCCCAAGCCTCCACGAGCCCCGAGTGTGGGCCCTGGGAGAGTGGGTGGTGAGGAGAGAGAGAGCTTGGTGGGGGGGAGGGGAGAATGCTTGGGGGGGGGGGGTGGGGGAGGAGAGAGAGAAAGCGAAAGGAATTATGAGCGGGAAAAAAAAATCAAAGTGTTGCATCACAGGAAAGCAGTTAAGTGATTGGTTGGTGAGTATTTCTCTCTTTTTTTTGCTATACTTGAACATTGGTTTAAATTAAGAGCCATGATTACAGATTAAAAACTGTACATGGATAATTGATATTTCAAAACTTGAAAACCTACTTAGTTAAATCAAATACAATAGAGATGGCAGGGCAGGTGAATTGTTGCAGCTGTAGCATGTGGGAACTCGTGGACACCAGTGTGATCCACGATGACCACATTTGCAGTAAGTGCCTGCAGCTTGAGGAACTTTGGTTCAGAGTTGATAAGCAGGAGTCCAAGCTTTGGGCACTGCGATACATCGGCGGGTGGGGGGGAGGGGGGGTGGAGAGTTACCTGGACACTTTGTTCCAGGAGGCAGTCACAATCCTTAGGTTAACTACTTCAAATTTGGTCCGTGGTCAGCGACAGGAAGGTATGACTACGAATGAGGCAAGTATGGGGATCCAGATGGTAGCATTGGAGGAGCCTCAGTCCTTGCACTTGTCCAACAGGTACGAGATTCTTGTAGCCTGTGTGGACAAGAGCAGGGACTGCAGGGAGGATGAGCAAACTGACCACAGCACCTTGATACAGGGAGCCATTCAAGTGGGGAGGAGTAAAAAGAAACGTTGTGGTGGTAGAGGACAGTATCATTAGGGAGGTAGATACTGTTCTCAGCAGCCGAGAGCGTGAGTCCCGAAGGCTGTGTTGCCTGCCCTGTGACAGGGTTAAGAAGATCTCTTCTGGCCTGGAGAGGAACTTGGAGTGGGTGGGGAAAGATTCAGTTGTTGTGGTGCACGTAGTTACAAATGGCATATGAAGGACAAAGAAAGAGGTTCTGCTGAGGGAGCATGAGCAGCTAGGGACTAAATTAAAAAGCAGAACCACAAAGGTAATAATGTTGTACGGAGTATAAATCAAGAAATAATGGAGGCTTGTAAGAAAGGAACGGCAACAATCATGAGCGATTTTAATCTTCATATTGATTGGACAAATCAAATTGGCCAAGGTAGGCTTGAGGAAGAGTTCATAGAGTATATCCAGGATAGACGCAGACACAGCATGGATTCATGAAGGGGAAATCATGTTTAACTAATTTACTAGAATTCTTTGAGGATATAACGAGCATGGTGGATAGAGGTGTACCGATGGATGTGGCGTATTTAGATTTCCAAAAGGCATTCGATAAGGTGCCACACAAAAGGTTACTGCAGAAGATAGAGGTACGTGGAGTCAGAGGAAATGTATTAGCATGGATAGAGGATTGGCTGGCGAACAGAAAGCAGAGAGTCGGGATAAATGGGTCCTTTTCGTGTTGGAAATCGATGGTTAGTGGTGTGCCACAGTGATCGGTGCTGGGACCACAACTGTTTACAATATACATAGATGACCTGGAAGAGGGGACAGAGTGTAGTGTAACAAAATTTGCAGATGACACTAAGATTAGTGGGAAAGCGGGTTATGTAGAGGACACAGAGAGGCTGCAAAGAGATTTGGATAGGTTAAGCGAATGGGCGAAGGTTTGGCAGATGGAATACAATGTTGGTAAGTGTGAGGTCATCCACCTTGGGAAAAAAAACAGTAAAAGGGAATATTATTTGAATGGGGAGAAATTACAACATGCTGAGATGCAGAGGGACCTGGGGGTCCTTGTGCATGAATCCCAAAAAGTTAGTTTGCAGGTGCAGCAGGTAATCAGGAAGGCGAATGGAATGTTGGCCTTCATTGCGAGAGGGATGGAGTACAAAAGCAGGGAGGTCCTGCTGCAACTATATAGGGTATTGGTAAGGCCGCACCTGGAGTACTGCGTGCAGTTTTGGTCACCTTAGTTAAGGAAGGATATACTGGCTTTGGAGGGGGTACAGAGACGATTCACTCGGCTGATTCCGGAGATGAGGGGGTTACCTTATGATGATAGATTGAGTAGACTGGGTCTTTACTCGTTGGAGTTCAGAAGAATGAGGGGTGATCTTATAGAAACATTTAAAATCATGAAAGTGATAGACAAGATAGAGGCAGAGAGGTTGTTTCCATTGGTAGGGAAGGATAGAACTAGGGGGCACAGCCTCAAAATACGGGGGAGCCAATTTAAAACCGAGTTGAGAAGGAATTTCTTCTCCCAGAGGGTTGTGAATCTGTGGAATTCTCTGCCCAAGGAAGCAGTTGAGGCTAGCTCATTGAATGTGTTCAAGTCACAGATAGATAGATTTTTAACCAATAAGGGAATTAAGGGTTACGGGGAGAGGGCGGGTAAGTGGAGCTGAGTCCACGACCAGATCAGCCATGATCTTATTGAATGGCGGAGCAGGCTCGAGGGGCTAGATGGCCTACTCCTGTTCCTAATTCTTATGTTCTTATGTTCTTATAGTTTCCTTAAACAGTACGTTGTGGAACCAACCAGGGAGCAGGCTATCTTAGATCTGGTACTGTGTAATGGGACAGGATTAATAACTGATCTTATAGTAAAGGATCCTCTAGGAAAGAGTGATCATAGCATGATTGAATTTCAAATTCAGTTGGAGGGTGAGAAAGTTGGGTCTCAAACCAGTGTCCTGATTTTAAATAAAACCGATTACAAAGGTATAAAGGCAGAGTTGGCTAAAGTGGACTGGGAAAATAAATTGAAGTTTAAGATGGTTGATGAACAGTTGCAGATATTTAAGTAGCTATTTCATAACTTTCAACAAAAATATATTCCAGTGAGCCGGAAAGACTTTAAGAGAAGGGAGAACCGCCCGTTGCTAACTAAGGAAGTAAAGGATGATATCAAATTGAAAAGAACGGCATACAATGTTGCCAAGATTAGTGGGAGGTCAGAGGATTGGGAAAATGTTTTAAACCGGCAAAAGACGACTAAAAAAACAATAGAGAGAAGATGGATTATGAGAGTAAACTAGCAAGAAATATAAAAACCGATAGTAAGAGCTTCTACAGGTATATAAAAAGGAGGAGAGTAGCTAAAGTAAATGTTGGTCCCTTAGAGGATGAGACTGGGAAATTAATAATGGGGAACAGAGAAATGACAGCGACTTTGAACAAATATCTTGTATTGGCTTTCATGCTAGAAGACACTAAAAGCATCCCAATAATAATAGATAATCAGGGGGCTATAGAGAGGGAGGAACTTAAAACAAGCACTATCACTTGAGAAAAAGTACTAGGCAAACTAATGGGATGAAAGGTGGGCAAGTCCCCTGGAATTGATGGACTGTATCCTCGGGTCTTAAAATAAGTGGCTGCAGAGATAGTGGATGCATTGGTTGTAATCTAACAAAATTCCCTGGATTCTGGAGAGGTCCCAGTGGATTGGAAAACTGCAAATGTAATGCCACTATTTAAAAAAGGAGGGAGATAGAAAGTAGGAAAGTAGGAAACTATAAACCAGTTAGCCTAATGTCTGTCACTGGAGTCCATTATTCAGGAAGCAGTAGCAGGACATTTGGAAAAGCATAATACAGTCAAGCAGGATCAGAATGGTTTTATGAAAGGGAAATCATGTTTGACAAATTTGCTGGACTTCTTTGAAGATGTAATGAGCAGGGTAGATAAGGGGGAACCAGTGGATGTGGTGTATTTGTATTTCCAGAAGGCACTTGATAAGGTGCCACTTAAAAGGTTACTGCACAAGATAAGAGCTCACAGGGTTGGGGGTAATATATTAGCATGAATAGAGGATTGGCTAACTAACAGAGTCGGGATAAATGGGTCATTTTCCAGTTGGCAAATGGTAACTCGTGAGGTGCCACAGGGATCGGTGCTGGGTCCTCAACTATTTACAATCTATATTAATCATTTGGATGAAGAGACCGAGTGTAATGTAGCCAAGTTTGCTGATGATACAAAGATGGGAGGGAAAGTAAGTTGTGAGGTGGACACAAAAGAATCTGCAAAGGGATATAGGCAGGCTAAGTGAGGGGGAAAAAAATTGTCAGGTGGAGTATAATGTAGCTTAGTATGACGTTATCTACTTTGGCAGGAAAAATAAAAAAGCTAATTATTATTTAAATGGAGCGAGATTACAAAATGCTGCAGTACAGAGGGATCTGGGGTCCTTGTGCATGAAACACAAAAAGTTAGTCTGCAGGCACAGCAAATAATCAGGAAGGCAAATGGAACGTTGACCTTTATTACAAGGGGGGATGGAGTATAAAAGCAGGGAAGCCGTGCTACATCTGTGCAGGGTATTGGTGAGACCACACCTGGAGTACTGCGTACAGTTTTGGTCTCCTTATTTAAGAAGGGATATAGTTGCATTGGAAGCAGTTCAGAGAAAGTTCACTAGGTTGATACCTGAGATGAAGGGGTTGACTTATGAAAAAAGGTTGAGCAGGTTGGGTCTATACTCATTAGAGTTTAGAAGAACGAGTGGCGATCTTATTGAAACATATAAGACACTGAGGGGACTCGACAAGGTAGATGCAGAGAGGATGTTTCCACTCGTGGGGGAATCTAGAACTAGGAGTCTAGAACATAGTCTCAGAATAAGGGATCGCCCATTAAGAGCTAAGTTGAGGCGGAATTTCTTCTCTCAGAGGGTCGTAAATCTGTGGAATTCTCTGTCCCAGAGAGCTGTGGAGGCTGGGTCATTGAATATATTTAAGGTGGAGATAGATAAGGGAGTGAAGGGTTTTGGGGAGCGGGCAAGGAAGTGGATCTGAGCCCAAGATCAGATCAGCCATGATCTTTTTAAATGGCGGGGCAGGCTCGAGGGGCCAAATGGCCTACTCCTGCTCCTATTTCTTATGTTCTTATGTTCTTAGCGTCTGGATTACTACCTGAGCCATGAGCAAATTGGCATAGAGTCAATAAGATCAGAGAGATGAATGCATGGCTCGGAGTTTGGTGTGGGAGAAATGGATTTCAATTCATGGGGCACTGGCACCAGTACTGAGGAAAGAGGGAGCTGTTCCGTGGGGATGGACTTAACTTGAACCGTGCTGGGACCAGTGTCCTGGCGAATCAAATAACTATGGCTATAGATAGGGCTTTAAACTAAATAGTCGGGGGGATGGTTTAGGTGAGGCGAAATTTAAAAAGTTAAAGAGAAAGGAGAAGGATATAGTGCAGGGTAGAGATAGGGGTAATTATAACCAGAGTTTGACAGGATGGGACAAAGTACAAACATAAGAATGCACTAAAAAGTAGATTCGGAGTAGGGAACAATGGTAAAAAGACAAATTTAAAAGCTGTTTCTCTGAATGTACGCAGCATTTGTAACAAGCAAGTTGAGTTGACGGCACAAATAGAAATATATGGGTATGACCTGATAGCCATAACAGAGAGCTGGTTGCAAGGTGATCAAGGCTGGGAACTGAATATTCAGGGGTTTTGACATTTCAGAAGGATAGGCAGAAAGGAAAAGGAGGTGGGGTAGCTCTGTTAATAAAGGATGTGATCAGTGCAGTAGTGAAAAATGATATGGGCTCAGAAGGTCAAGATGTAGAATCAGATTAGGGTGGAGATAAGAAATAATAAGGGAAAGAAGTCACTGGTGGGAGTAGTCTATAGGCTACAGAAGTTACACTGCAGGGCAGAGTATAAATCAAGAAAGGTACGGCAATAATCATGGGTGATTTTAATCTTCATATAGATTGGACAAATCAAATTGGCAAAGGTAGCCTTGAGGATGAGTTCATAGAGTATATTTTGGGATAGTTTCTTAGAACAAAACAGAGAGCAGGATATTTTAGATCTTGTAATATGTAATAAGTTCGGATTAATAAATGATCTGTAAGAATAAAAGTGTTTAGTAATGATAAAATTGATTCTGTGTATGTGTAAATGTTAAAAGTGTAGATTATACAGAAAGGCTGCAGTGTTGAAACAAAATGGAAGCTCACAGACTTCCAGCATGTCCTGTTTGTATATTATCTTCTGTCTGGACAGAGCTTAAAGGAACAAAGGTATTAATTCGAAAGCCATTAACCTAGTCAAGGAGTGGCGCCGGCCCTCCAGACAGACACATGTATGAGGAGAAGCCAATCAGAATTGGCACTGGAACCAAGATCCGATCCTGAGGCTTCCTGAGAAACAATGGCTTTAAGAGGTATAAAATATAGAAACATAGAAATTAGGTGCAGGAGTAGGCCATTCGGCCCTTCGAGCATGCACCACCATTCAATAAGATCATGGCTGATCATTCAACCTCAGTACCCCTTTCCTGCTTTCTCTCCATACGCCTTGATTCCTTTAGCCGTAAGGGCCTATCTAACTCCCTTCTGAATATATCTAACGAACTGGCCTCAACAACTTTCTGCGGTAGAGAATTCCACAGGTTAACAACTCACTGAGTGAAGAAATTTCTCCTCACCTCGGTCCTAAATGGCTCACCCCTTATCCTTAGACTGTGACCCCTAGTTCTGGACTTCCCCAGCATCGGGAACATTCTTCCTGCCTCTATTCTGTCCAGACCCGTCAGAATTTTATATGTTTCTATGAGATCCCCTCTCATTCTTCTAAACTCCAGTGAATACAAGCCCAGTCGATCCAGTCTCTCCTCATATGTCAGTCCTGCTATCCCGGGAATCAGTTTGGTGAACCTTCGCCGCACTCCCTCTATAGCAAGAATGTCCTTCCTCAGATTAGGAGACCAAAACTGAACACAAGATTCCAGGTGTGGCCTCACCAAGGCCCTGTACAACTGCAGTAAGACCTCCCTGCTCCTATACTCAAATCCTCCAGCTATGAAGGCCAACATTCCATTTGCCTTCTTCACCGCCTGCTGTATTTGCTTGCCAACTTTCAATGACTGATGTACCATGACACTCAGGTCTCGTTGCACCACCCCTTTTCCTAATCTGTCACCATTCAGATAATATTCTACCTTCCTGTTTTTGCCACCAAAGTGGATAACCTCACATTTATCCACATTATACCGCATCTGCCATGCATTTGCCCACTCACCTAACCTGTCCAAGTCACCCTGTAGCCTCTTAGCGTCCTCCTCACAGCACACACCACCACCCAGCTTCGTGTCATCTGCAAACCTGGAGATATTACATTCAATTCCTTCATCTAAATCATTAATGCATATGCTAAATAGCTGGGGTCCCAACACTGAACCCTGTGGCACCTCACTAGTCACTGCCTGCCATTCCGAAAAGGACCCATTTATTCCAACTTTCTGCTTCCTGTCTGCCAACCAGTTCTCTATACGCGTCAATACATTACCTCCAATACCATGTGCTTTAATTTTGCACACTGATCTCTTGTATGGGACCTTGTCAAAAGCCTTTTGAGAGTCCAAATACCCCACATCCACTGGTTCTCCCTTGTCCACTCTACTAGTTACATCCTCAAAAAATTCCAGAAGATTTGTCAAACATGATTTCCCTTTCATAAATCCATTCTGACTTGGACTGATCCTGTCACTGCTTTCCAAATGCTCTGCTATTTCATCTTTAATAATTGATTCCAACATTTTCCCCACCACCGATGTCAGGCTAACCGTCTATAATTCTCTGTTTTCTCGCTCTCTCCTTTTTTAAAAAGTGGTGTTACATTACTTACCCTCCAGTCCATAGGAACTGATCCAGATTCAATCGAATGTTGGAAAATGATCACCAATGCATCCATTATTTCTCGGGCCACTTCCTTAAGTACTCTGGGATGCAGCCTATCAGGCCCTGGGGATTTATCAGTCTTTAATCCCATCAATTTCCCTAACACATTGCCTGACTAATAAGGATTCCTTTCAGTTCCTCCTTCTCGCTAGACCCTCGGACCCGTAGTATTTCAGGAAGGTTGTTTGTGTCTTCCTTCGTGAACCAAAATATTTGTTTAATTGGTCTGCCATTTCTTTGTTTCCCATTATAAATTCATCTGATTCTGACCGCAAGGGACCTACATTTGTCTTCACTAATCTTTTTCACTTCACATATCTATAGAAGCTTTTGCAATCAGTTTTTATGTTCCCTGCAAGCTTCCTCTCATACTCTATTTTCCCCCTCCTAATTAAACCCTTTGTCCTCCTCTGTTGAATTCTAAATTTCTCCCAGTCCTCAGGTTTGCTGCTTTTTCTGGCCAATTTATATGCCTCTTCCTTGGATTTAACATTATCCCTAATTTCCCTTGCTAGCCACAGTTGAGCCACCTTCCCCGTTTTATTTTCACTCCAGACAGGGATGTATAGTTGTTGAAGTTCATCCATGTGATCTATAAATGTTTGCCATTGCCTATCCACTGTCAACCCTTTAATTATCATTTGCCTGTCTATCCTAGCCAATTCACGTCTCATACCATCGAAGTTGCCTTTCCTTAAGTTCAGAACCCTAGTCTCTGAATTAACTGTGTCACTCTTCATTTTAATAAAGAATTCTACCATATTAAGGTCACTCTTCTCCAAGGGGCCTCGCATAACAAGATTGCTAATTAGTCCTCTCTCATTGCACATCACCCAGTCTAGGATTGCCAAGCAAAACTGAAGCCAAAGATTGCGCTCTCTCTTCTCCTTAGCACATGGCAAAAGCAGGACCTCCCTCTACAGACAAAGAAGCAGGCCGTGTGCTTTGCCAGAGGGAAGTAAAGTATACGGTTTTTATTGTAACATCATTGTATCTGATGTAACTAAGTTGATCCGTAGGATAGCTGACGACTGCTGATAGATGTGCATGTGTGTGTGTTTAATAAATTATTCCAAATTGTTTTAAAAGAATCAGTCTTGCTGTCAATTAAATGCCAGAGATTTAGAAATCTTACAGATCTCATAGTAAAGGCTCCTCTTGGGAAGAATGAGAATAGCATGGTAGAATTACAAATTCATTTTGAGGATGAGAAACTTGGACTAAAACTAGTGTCCTGAACTTAAATAAAGGCAATTACAAAGGTATGAAGACAGAATTGGCCAGCGTAGACTAAAGGGTAAGACATTAAATAAGCAATGGTAGACATTTAATGAGATATTTTCATAACTCTCAGCAAAGATATATTCCAGTGAGAAAGAAAGACTCCAAGAGAAGGATGAAACATCTGTGGCTAACTAAGGAAGTTATAAGGATGGTATCAAATTGAAAACAAAGGCATACAATATTGCGAAGATTAGTGGTAGGCCAGAGGATTGGGAAATTTTTAGAAAACTGTAAAGGATGACTAAAATATAATAACGAGGGAGAAGATAGATTATGAGAGTAAACGAGCAAGAAATATAAAAACAGACAGTAGGAGCTTCTACACGTATATAAAAGGAAAGAGAGCAGCTAAATTAACCATTTGTCCATTAGGGAATAATACTGGGGAATTCATAATGGGAAACAGAGAAATGGCAGCGACTTTGAACAAATATTTTGTATTGGTCTTCATGGTAGAAGACACTAAAAGTATCCCAATAATAATAAATAATCAATGGGCTATAGAGAGGGAGGAACTTAAGACAAACACTATCATTAGAGAAAAAGTACTAGGCAAATTAATGGGACTAAAGGTGGACAAGTCCCCTGGACCCGATAGCCTGTATCCTAGGGTCTTAAAAGAAGTAGCTGTAGAGATAGTGGATGCATTGGTTGTAATCTACCAAAATTCCTTAAATTCTGGAGAGGTCCCAGCAGATTGGAAAACTGTAAATGTAATGTGCCTATTTAAAAAAGGAGGGAGATAGAAAGCAGGGAACTATAGGCCAGTTAGCCTAACATCTGTCATTGGGAAAATTCTAGAGTCCATTATTAAGGAAGTAGTAGCAGGACATTAAGAAAATCATAAAACAATCAAGCAGAGGCAGCAAGGTTTTATGAAAGGGAAACGGTGTTTGAAAAATTTGCAAGAGTTCTTTGAGGATGTAACGAGCAAGGTGGATAAGGGGGAACCAGTGGATGTAGTGTACTTGGATTCCCACAAGGCATTCGATAAGGTTCCATATAAACAGTTACTGCACAATTATTATTTAAATGAAGAGAGGCTACAAAATGTTGCAGTGCAGAGGGATCTGTGGGTGGTTGTACATGAAACAGAAAAAGTTAGCATGCAGGTTCAGCAAGTAATTAGGAAGTCAAATGGAATGTTGGCCTTTATTGCAAGGGGGATGGAGTATAAAAGTACGGAAATTTTGCTACAACTCTCCACACCTAGAGAAGTGCGTACAGTTTTGGTCTCCTTATTTAAGAAGGGATTTACTTGCCTTGGAGGCAGTTCAGAGAAGGTTTACCAGGTTGATTCCTGAGATGAATGGCTTGTCTTATGAAGAAAGGTTGAGCAGATTGGGCCTATACTCATTGGAGTTCAGAAGAATGAAAGGTGATCTTATTGAAACATATAAGATTCTGAGGGGGCTTGACAGGGTAGATGCAGAGAGGATGTTTCTCCTTGTTGGGGAATCAAGAACTAGGGGGCATAGATTCAGAATAAGGAGTCGCCCATTTAAAATGGTGATGGAAAACATTTCTTCTCTCACAGCGTTGTGAGTCTTTGGAATTCTCTACCCCAGACAGCTCTGGAGGCTGGGTCATTGAATATATTTAAGGCGGAGATAGACAGATTTTTGAACTAAAGTGGAGTCAAGGGTTATGGAGAGTGGATAGGAAAGTGGAGTTGAGGCCAAGTTAAGATCAGCCATGATCTTATTGAATGTCAGAGCAAGCTCGAGGGAAGAAGTGGCCTACTCCTGCTCCTATTTCTTATGTTCTCATTTTCTTATCTCCGGAGTTCTCCATTACTGTAACACAGGAAATTGTCACAGGAGTTCTCCATTACTGTAACAGACTAAATGATCTCAGGAATTCTCCACTGTAACACAGTAGTGATCTCTGGCATTCTCCATTACTGTAACACAGTAAATGATCTCAGGAGCTCCCCATTACTGAAATGATCCCTGTGGTTCTCCAATACCGTAACAAAGAAAATGATCTCAGGAATTCTCCATTGCAGTAACACAATAAATGATCTCTGGAATTCCGCTTTACTGAAACAAAATGATCTCTGGAGTTGTCCATTACTGTAACACAATAAATGATCTCCGGAGTTCACCATTACTGTAACATAGGAAATGTTCACAGCATCTGATCATTATAGTAACACTGTGATGGACTGAGACACTTTCTGGTATCTAAGAGACATGTATTGTGTCTTACCTTTTGGATTCAGGACAGAGTAAAGAAGCAGCATGGAGACAGTCATCCATTTTGCTGAGAAACTGTAACTTATTGTTAGTTAGGAATTAGACTTCTGTTAATGTGAGCCCTCCAGAACTACAATTTAGTAAGAAATTTATCTTTATTGCTGCTTTATCTGATTGTTCTGGGATTATTATATTGTTCCCTTTGATGTACTGCAAGAAATCTAGAGTATGTTTCTTGTTTATATTTTTACAGTTCACCGCACGCTTTAAAGGATTTGGATTCTGAAGCTCTGATCTTTGGCCATATTTCTTGGTGTTGCAGTTGACACTAGCTGGAAAAATTAGAGTTATCGCTTGCCTCAAGCTACATTCTTATAGCAGCCAGTAAAAGTGAATTAACTCTGACGAACCAACTTAAGAATTACCATTGAGTAATTTCCCAGAACGATCATCATGTCAGGTGTCCCCGATACCACGTCGATTCCCCTTCATGGTGAAACTCAACACCCAGAGCTCGATGAGATCTCTCCCAGTACTACAGACCCTCCGTGTTGACCACACAGAGAGAGACATCCCATTCTGAAAGCTCTCAACAATGATCCCCAGTGATACCAAAGGGCAGAAAATGCTAGTGGGAGTTGTGTACAGACCACCAAACAGTAGTAGTGAGGTTGGAGACAGTATCAAACAAGAAATTAGGGATGCATGCAATAAAGGTACAGCAGTTATCATGGGTGACTTTAATCTGCATATAGATTGGGCTAACTAAACTGGTAGCAATACGGTGGAGGAGGATTTCCTGGAGTGTATTAGGGCTGGCTTTCCAGACTAATATGTTGAGGAACCAACTAGAGGGCTGGCCATCCTAGACTGGGTGATGTGTAATGAGAAAGGACTAATTAGCAATCTTGTTGTGCGAGGCCCCTTGGGGAAGAGTGACCATAATATGGTAAAATTCTTTATTAAGATGGAGAGTGACACAGTTAATTCAGAAACTAGGGTCCTGAACTTAAGGAAAGTTAACTTCGATGGTATGAGACGTGAATTGGCTAGAATAGACTGGCGAATGATACTTAAAGGGTTGACGGTGGATAGGCAATGGCAAATATCTAAAGATCACATGGATGAACTTCAACAATTGTACATCCCTGTCTGGAGTAACAATAAAATGGGGAAGGTGGGTCAACCGTGGCTAACAAGAGAAATTAAGGACAGTGTTAAATCCAAGGAAGAGGCACATAAATTGGCGAAAAAAAGCAGCAAACCTGAGGACTGGGAGGAATTTAGAATGCAGCAGAGGAGGACAAAGGGTTTAATCAGGAGGGCAAAAATGGAGTATGAGAGAAAACTTGCTGGGAACATAAAAACTGACTGCAAAAGCTTCTGTAGATATGTGAAGAGAAAAAGATTAATGAAGACAAACGTGCAGTCAGATTCAGGTGAATTTATAATGGGAAACAAAGAAATGGCAGACCAGTTGAACAAATACTTTGTTTCTGACTTCACGAAGGAAGACACAAATAACCTTCCGGAAATACTAGGGGACTGAGGGGTCTAGTGAGAAGAAGGAACTGAAGGAAATCCTTATTAGGTGGGAAATTGTGTTAGGGAAATTGATGGGATTGAAGGCCGATAAATCCCCGGGGTCTGATAGTCTGCATCCCAGAGTACTTAAGGATGTGGCCCTAGAAATAGTGGATGCATTGGTGATCATTTTCCAACAGTCTATCGACTCTGGATCAGTTACTATGGACTGGAGGGCAGCTAATGTAACACCACTTTTTAAAAAAGGAGGGAGAGAGAAATCGGGTAATTATAGACCGGTTAGCCTAACATCAGTAGTGGGGAAAATGTTGGAATCAGTTATTAAAGATGAAATGGCAGCGCATTTGGAAAGCAGTGACAGGATCGGTCTAAGTCAGCATGGATTTATGAAAGGGAAATCATGCACGAAAAATATTCTCGATGTAGCTAGTAGAGTGGGCAAGGGAGAACCAGTGGATGTGGTGTATTTGGACTTTCAGAAGGCTTTTGAAAAGGTCCCACACAAAAGATTGGTGTGCAAATTAAAGCACATGGTATTGAGGGTAATGTACTGACATGGATAGAGAACTGGTTGGCAGACAGGAAGCAGAGAGTCGGGATAAACGGGTCCTTTTCAGAATAGCAGCAGTGACTAGTGGGGTGCCGCAGGACTCAGTGCTGGGACTCCAGCTATTTAGAATATACATTAATGATTTAGATGAAGGAATTGAGTGTAATATCTCCAAGTTTGGAGATGACACTAAGCTGGGTGGCGATGTGAGCTGTGAGGAGGACTCTAAGAGGCTGCAGGGTGACTTGGACAGGTTAGGTGAGTGGGCAAATGCATGGCAGATGCAGTATAATGTGGATAAATGTGAGGTTATTCACTTTGGTGGCAAAAACACAAAGGCAGAATATTATCTGAATAGCAGCAGATTAGCAAAAGTGGAGGTGCAACGAGACCTGGGTGTCATGGTACATCTGTCATTGAAAGTTGGCATGCAGGTACAGCAGGCGGTGAAGAAGGCAAATGGTATGTTGGCCTTCATAGCGAGTATAGGAGCAGGGAGATCTTACTGCAGTTGTACAGGGCCTTGGTGAGGCCTCACCTGGAATATTGTGTTCAGTTTTGGTCCCCTAATCTGAGGAAGGACGTTCTTGCTATTGAGGGAGTGCAGTGAAGGTTCACCAGACTGATTCCCGGGATGGCAGGACTGACATATGAGGAGAGACTGGATCGACTGGGCCTGTATTCACTGGAGTTTAGAAGGATGAGAGGGGATCTCATAGAAACATATAAAATTCTGACAGAACTGGACAGGTTCGATGCAGGAAGAATGTTCCCAATGTTGGGGAAGTCAGAACCAGCAGACACAGTCTCAGGATAAGGGGTAAGCAATTTAGGACTGAGATGAGGAGAAACTTCTTCACTCAGAGAGTTGTTAACCTGTGGAATTCTCTACTGAAGAGAGTTGTTGATGCCAATTCATTGGATATAATCAAGAGGGAGTTATATATGGCCCTTACGGCTAAAGGGATCAAGGGGTATGGAGAGAAAGCAGGAAAGGGATACTGAGGTGAATGATGATCCATGATCTTATTGAATGGTGGTGCAGGCTTGAAGGGCCGAATGGCCTACTCCTGCACCTATTTTCTATGTTTCTATGTTTCTATGATGTAGAAGCAGGGAAAAGAAAACTACATCAACACTGGGGGAAAACCAAACAAATTCTCAAAAACCTACAAGATGCCCCGGATGACGAAACTACCCTTCAAATGGATTTGACTGAAACTCGCTCTGCACTCCAATTATACACTGAGCTATGGTCTGTGTTGAATGACCTGTACACCCAAGACAAAACGGGAGCATTCAAGGAAGATGCCCAACAAACTAAATCAACCTTTTTAGAAAACTGTAACCATGCAAACAGCACCATGACTCACACGACGGGGCGGCTTCGCACCTTGGCCCTAGACTCACGCTCAAATGTCAGCAGGTGGTTGGGGCACTCGGCAAGGAGCTCAAGATCATCGTCCTCAGTTCGGATGCCCGGGTCAAAGCTCTAGCCAATGCTGCTACAGCAGCCGAGAATGCAGCCTATGAGGAGGCCACAGCGAAATGAACAGCTGAGTTGAAAGCAGAGTTCAACAGGCAGCTGAAGAAGCGACAAGGGCAAAAGCAGAAGCTACGGCCAAGGCAGACCTCCGGATACTTCGTCCTAGACAAATCGTCGCCCTAGAGAGAGCAAGGTTAGATGCGATACTGCAAGCCAAGCAAGATGAACAGACGGCTGTGCCCCGAATCTCACCAGAACAGACCTCAAATGACCATGCCTCGCAGTTCCGGGACTTTGTTTACATGTCAACTAGATCTGCCCCAGTAAACCAGCTTCGGGCATCAGCCCCGATCTTCCAGCCAGCTGTAACGGGACAAACTGCTGATCCGTCACACATCGATGCAACTCCGAATGACTCAAACTCCTCTCCTCCCGAAATGTCAACCAACAAATAGGATCGATTCCTCAAGCTGACAAGAGAAGTTTCCGAAACACTTGCTTGTCAGCGCTAGCCTGCACACGAGCCCGATGTCTATGATTGGGGACCCTATCATGTTCCAGCCATGGTGCTGTTCATTCGAAACCATGGTAGACCAGGCCCGCACAGAAGCTTACTTTTCTTAACAAATTTATAAAAGGGAAGGTCAAGATACTGGAGGACAGGTTCTGGCACTGGTACGTTTCTGACCCTGAAATGGCCTACCAAGAAGCATGGAAGGAACTCAAAGAGAGATTCTGCAACCAGACTAAAATCACAACATCCGTCCTTCAAAAACTTGACAGGTTTCCTAAGTTCAAAGGCAGACGAAAGCCGCAAAGTTCTTGAACTTGCCGATTCAAGTTGCAGCACAGATGGACGACTTGCCTGACTTGTGGGTGCTTAATTACTCCCATCATCTTCATCCAATTCTCAACAAACTTCCCACCTACATACACAATGCATGGAGGAAGCGTGCATCAGAGTATAAGACAACTAATGGCAGCTACCCTCCTTTCGCCATGCTCGTCAAATTCCTGAAAGAGGAAGCCAGACTGCACAATGACCCCAAGCTTTAACCATCAAGCCAGGTCCATCATCCAACCTCGGAGAGGACAAGAATAAACAGAAGTCACAGCTCTTCTCTTTGCGTCTTGGCAACATCTACACCTATGCTGCAAGCCTCAGAGAAATGCCTCTACCATGGCGGGCAAAGCCATCACCTGTTGGAATGCATCGCCTTCCGCAGAAAGCCCATTCAAGAGAGAAGAGAATTCTGCAAAGCCTGCGTTTCAAGTGTAGCAACAATCACAGAATAAAAGACTGCGAGACCAAGGTGCAATGTAAGAAATGCAAAGGCACAGAGCATGCCTCCTTCATCCACGTGACACCGAGACAGAATGGCGGGGAGACCCACAATGAGAAGCCAGTAGACGACCACAAGGCCATAGAGGCCAACGCAAAGTGCATCAGATACTTGGCTTGCTCTTCCACACGATCTTGTTCTGAGATTGTTCTATGCAAAACCTACCACTGAGATCGGCCTTCGAACCTTATCCTTGACTACGCGGTGCTGGACGACCAGTGTAATGCTTGTTCTGGAGATCCTGAAATCTTCGATGCTTTCGACCTCCCAGGTCCAGCTTTCCCATATGAGCTTTCCATCTGTGATGGAGACAAAATCACGGCAGAAGGAAGACGAGCAAGTGATGTGATCGTAGAAGCAGCAGATGGAAAAACAGAACAGCTGACTACCATCATTGAGAAAATGCCCACATCCCTGGAGACAGAAGTGAGATCCCACGTTCCAATTTCTGCAAGAAGTTTCCCCACCTCAGGTCAGTGGTGAAAAGGATACCAGAGCTGAGAGAAGATGCAAACATTATCCTCCTCATTGGATGAAATTTCCCCAAACCCTTCAAGATCAGGGGATCTCGCAACGGGCTGAGAGGAGCACCATTGACACAACATACCAACCTAGGCTGGACTGTCTCTGGACAGGTTTGCTTGAGCAGTGCAAATGAGAAAGTCCATGCCTCTGTCAACCCTACCATCCTTTAGCCACAACCAGACAACCCAGAGTCCAGCAAGAATCACATTTACATGAAAGAACCTCTCTCCACGCCATGCCAAGATGAAATGATGAATGAATTATACAAAGAAACTCCCGAAGATGACCTAAAGGCCATGTCCATCCAAACCCAACACTTTGTCAAGACCTTGACAGAAGGTGCTCACACCAACTCGGAAGGAAATTTGGAGCTCCCGCTACCCCTCAAGAACAACCAGATGACCTTTCCTAACAATGACCGCCAGGCACTCACTCCTGCCACACTCCTGACTCAGAATACTCAGCCATTCCAGGCACTACCTGCAAATTTCGTGCAGGAAGATCTGTATGGATGATGACAATGGTGACAAGCCCAATATCTCACAGATCAATTCTGGATCCGATGGCGGAAGGAGTACCTTCATAGCATGCAGCCTCGACAGAAGTTGAACGAAACTAAGCCAGACATTTTTGTCGGAGATGTAGTTTTCCTCCGGCAGAAAGAACGTCCCTTGAATGACTGGCCACTTGCATGTGTCACTAAGTCCTAACCCAGCGATGATAGAAGAGTACGTAAGGTGGATGTCATGGCCTGCAGCGATGACACGTGTCGCAGCTAGCTGAGACCGATATCAGAACTCGTAATCGTACAGAAGACACCCACCTCGAAGCCGTTCTCACGAACTAGTGAGAACTGAACTCTAACTATAAAAGTTCGGCTCATTAGTAAAAATTCAATGCTTGTTATTTTTAGAGGGGGAGTGTGATGGACTGAGACTTTCTGACATCGAAGAGATACCGTATTGTGTCTTACCATTTCATGCTATTGGGTGGCGCTCTTTTCGGATTCAGGACAGAGTGAAGAAGCAGCATGGAGACAGTCATCCATTTTGTTGAGAAACTTTAACTTATTGTTAGTTAGGAATTAGACCTCTGTTAATGTGACCCCTTCAGAACCATAGTTAAGTAAGTAATTTCTCTTTATTGCTGCTTTATCTGATTGTTCTGGGATTATTATGTTGTTCACTTTGATGTACTACAAGAAACCTAGAGTGTGTTTCTTGTTTATATTTTTACAGTTCACTGCACGCTTTAAAGGATTTGGATTCTGAAACTTTGATCTTTGGCCATATTTCTTGTGTTTCAGTTGATTCTAGCTGGTGAAATTAGAGTTATCGCATTACTCAAGCTACATTCTTACAGCAGCCAGTAACATTTACACAGTAAATGATCTATTGAGTACTCCATTACTGGAACACAATAAATGATCTCTGGAATTCTCCATTACTATAACACAGTAAATGATCTCAGAAATTGATATTACTGTAACACAGTAAATGGTTTCTGGAGTTCTCCTTTAGTATAACATAGGAAATGATCTCAGGATTTCTCCATTACTGTAACACAGTAAGTGACCTCCAGAAAACTGTATTACTGTAACACAGTTAATGATCTCCAGAGCTCCCCATTACTGTGACATAGTAAATGATTTCTGGAGCTTTCCATTACCGGCACAGAATAAATCATCTCTGGAATTCTCCATTTTTGTAACACATGAAAGGGTCTCTGGTGTCGTCAATTATTGTAATACAGAAAATGATCTCTGGAATTCGCCATTACTGTAACACAGTAAATTATATCTGGAGTTCGCCATTACTATAACACAGTAAATGATCTCTGGAATTTTCCATCACTGTAACATGTTAAATAATCTCTGGATTCACCATTACTGTAACACAGGAAATGATCCATTATTAAGCAGTCGCAAGACATTTGTAAAAGCATAATTCAATCAAGCAGAGTCAGCATGGTTTTATGAAAGGGAAATCGTGTTTGGAAAATTTGCTGGAGTTCTTTAAGGACGTAACAAGCAGGGTGGATAAGGGGGAACCAGTAGATGTGGTGTATTTGGATTTCCAGAAGGCATTCGATAAGGTGCAACATAAAAGGTTACTGCACAAGATAAAAGTTCACAGGGTTGGGGGTAATATATTAGTATGGAGAGAGGATTGGCTAACTAACAGAAAACAGAGAGTCGGGATAAACAGGTTATTTTCCAGTTGGCAAACAGTAAGTAGTGGAGTGCCGCAGGGATCGGTGCTGGGACCTCAACTATTTACAATCTATATTAATGGCTTGGGTGAAGGGATCGAGTGTAATGCAGGCAAGTTTGCTGATGATACAAAGATGGGTGGGAAAGCAAATTGTGAGGAGGACACAAAAAATCTGCAAAGGGATATAGACAGGCTAAGTTAGTGGGAAAAAATTTGGCAGCTGAAAATAACGTGGGAAAATGTGAGGTTATCCACTTTGGCAGCAAAAATAGAAAAGCAAAGTATAATTTAAATGGGGAAAAATTGCAAACTACTGCAGTACAGAGGGACCTGGGGGCCCTTTTGCATGAAACACAAAAAGTTAGTATGCAGGTACAGCAAGTAATCAGGAAGGTAAATGGAATTTTGGCCTTTATTGCAAGGTGATAGAGTATCAAAGCAGAGAAGTTCTGCTCCAACTGTACAGGGTATTGATAAGGCTACACCTAGAGTACTGCATACAGTTTTGGTCTCCGAATTTAAGGAATGCTATACTTGCATTGGAGGCTGTTCAGAGAAGGTTTACTTGGTTGATTCTGGAGATGAGGGAGTTGACTTATGAAGATATGTTGAGTAGGTTGGGCCTATACTCATTGGAGTTCAGAAGAATGAGAAGAGGTCTTATCAAAACATGTAAGATAATGAGGGGGCTTGACAAGCTGGATGCAGAGAGGATATTTCCACTCATAGGGGAAAATAAAACTAGGGGGCATAGTCTCAGAATAAGGGGCCACCTATTTAAAACTGAGATAAGGAGGAATTTCTTCCCTCACAGGGTTGTAAATCTGTGAAATTCTCTGCCCCAGAGAGCCGTGGAGGCGGGCTCATTGAATATATTTAAGGCAGAGATAGACAGATTTTTGAGCAATAAGAGAATAAAGGGTTATGGGGAGTGGGCAGGGAAGTGGAGCTGAGTCCATGGTCAGATCAGCCATATTATTAAATGGTGGAGTAGGCTCTAGGGGTAAAATGATCTACTCCTGCTCCTATTTCTTATGTTCTTATGTTTTTATCTCTAGTATTCATTATTGTAATACATGAAATGGTTTCTGGAATTCTTAATTTCTGTAACAGAGCAAATGATCTCTGTTGTAGGCATTAGGCCCTGCTGAATATATCAAAACACTAGGCATTAGACACCTGCTGAATATATCTAAACTCATATAAGTTTAAAGTGGCCACACATAAAATGGCTGCCCAAGCATGATGGGTACTCAGTTAGTCAAGTAATGAACTGGGGCTGACCGAGCAATGACCGAGCAATGACCTAGTGAGGCCCACTACCAGGAATGCCTTGGATACAAGATAATTATAACGAACCATTATAGTACACTGGTATAATCAGTGACTTCACACAGCTGAGCCCGGAGGAACAGAGATAAGGAGAGAACCTGCCTCACATAACGAGGTCATTAATCAGCCTGAGCTGACAAAAACCGAACATACAGCCCTGAGGTATCAGGGGAATTCTATTGGGTTAAAGAAACCTATATGTAATCTATAATCGTTATGATTGGATTGTGTCCAGCCGAAGTGGGCTGAGTAACTGTAAAGAACTATTGTAAAACATATAAATATCGATGAGTATCTTTGTTCATCGGAGAGAAGTGCCTGGATCCAGTCCTGAGGCTTCCTCCCCGCCAGTGAAAATAAAGGCCGCATTGGCGTTGGAACTGACTCTGAGTGTTGAGTGATTCTTCCGAGAAAACATTCACGCTAACAGTGGCGTCACGAACAGGATTTCGGGGTCGCTGATGCTCTTGGAGAAACCGGGTGAGTATACCTTAAACAAAATTTTATAACGGGTGCGGAAGGTGGATGCTGGTTGATCGACATGAGGAGACGGTCCAATATCTCAAACACCTAGCCTGAGCCTGAATTAAGAGGACTTTAGTCCCACGTGATGGCCAGGAACTAAGTAGGTGCCGGGAACACACTTGGACCGTGGTATCGTGATACTGAAAGACAGTAGTTCCGGACCCAGTAGTGTGATTTGAAATATACCCCGGGGTAGAACCAAGTACAGCGGCTAATGGAATCCAAACCTGTGAACAGGGTCGGACCAACGGGCAGAACGGTGGTAGGTAGTCGTTAAGGATACGTAAAGCACTGCGGGAATTGCTTAAACGCGTTTTAAGAATTGTATAAGTTTGTGTAACAGCGGAACTTGTGACCTGACAGTAGCCAGGAGATGGTCTACTACAAGTTACGCTAGGTAGAAAGCGGACCTCTGAGAGTAGATTCCTAACGGTTCTAGTTCTACCCAGGAATGGCCACGAAAGCAAGTAACCTTGAGTGGGGACCAGAAGGGTCCCTTACCCGCCACCTGGCGGAAAAACAAAAGAAACTAATCTAGAAAATGATTAGAGCATGGTGGGATCCTCAGGACCTGCCAGCGAATCAAAGGGAATGGTGGGAGAAGGAAAAGAAAGACAAAGATGAAAAGGCAGTAGTTTTGATACTGCGAGCCCACGTAAAACTAACAGAGGAAGTAAATCAATATGTAAGAAATTTTAAAAAACCTGATAGTGATTATCTTAAGTGAAGTATGGATCCAAGAATAGAGCCAGCCAAAAAAAATTAATAAGCTTTGTTGAATGAAGATAAACTTTTGTGAATGTCTGTCGTTGAGAGTCCTTGTTTGATTTTTTGACTGCGGAATGAATTTTTTTATGTTTTCATGCTTCCAAAAGCCTGGTTGGAAGAGGAATGCAACTATCTGTTTATTTTAGCTCCACCAACTTTTCTAAACAGAGTGAAAGTTTTTTTTAACCCTTTGTAGTGCTGTCCTGTATGTGGGAAGTTTGAAGACATTTTAAGTTAGAAACGCAGGTGTGGATTTATTCGGATGATAAGTTACAAAGCTAGGAAATGTACAAAGGATAGGTTTGTTGAGCAAAAGATAAAAAATACATGGTCCCGGTGGTTAAAAAAAAAAAGAATTTATTTGACACGCTCACTTACTTGTCGAAAGAAAACATGCAATGATTGATTACATTGGGTTGAAAGACATAAATTTAGTCTCGGAATGAGATAAAGAATGCCTTTTAAAAAAAGCTTCTAGCTCAAAAAAAAGTTTTAAATAAAGATTGAAATTACAAAGTTTGAATTGGGATTTTGAGATATTCAGAGAAGGCACAGCAAAATACTGAGATGGATTCAAAAAAAAATTATTAAATAAAATCTAATCTCTTAAAGAAAAAAGGAGATATAAAACTAAAAGGTTTGGAAACAATCTAGAAATACCTTCAGGGATCAGGTCAAACTCCTGGGCGAGTGGCGAGCTATCTGCGAAGGTGTAAAAGGGACTTTTGAAAAATGTTAAAAACAGGAAGCTTTAGCAGTTTAGAAGAGACATTTTAACGACTTTGAAACTGGAGCATTTTGAGATAATGAAAAGCAGCCCTCAAAGCCTAATTGCTGGATTCCATTCTAGTTATGGAGAAAAGGAAAAGATAAAGACGCCACTTTGAAAGTAAACAAATGATTTTAAATTAACAAATTTATGGAGTCACGAGCCCTCCGTGTAAAATACAAAACCTAATTTGAAGAAAGGAGATCTGAAAAAAAAAAGATGTAACGTACTAAATAAGTGCTGAAAAAAAAAATGTTTGTGATGGAAAAAGACATAACTTACTAAATACTAGTTGATGTTTGCTGTGAAAAAGATATTGGTTTAATTAGGAAAAGGAAAAAAAAAATTTTTGGAGGAGGTAAAAGACACTACGTTGATAATGATTTTAAATTATGAGAAAGTTTCAATGCAGTTTGAAAAGATTTCCAAAATGGACGTTGTTTATCAAGAAAAGTCCCGAACAGTCTAAACAAGCAGGAGGGTTTTGAAGATAACGAGGAGAAAAGATCTAAGCTATGCGAACTCAACACAGAAAGAAAAAACTGGGAATTAGAGAATCTTACTGAATTTTTAAATTCTTATAGAAAATGGAACTGGCATGATGTTTAGATTTTGTGCTGAGAGAGAAATAAAACACAAGATTTGCCCAGTGAACGGACCGTAAAAAACCCCCGAAATGTTGGAATGTATGAAAATAACGGGAAGAAAAGATCTAAGCTATGCTAACTCAGCACAGAAAGAAAAAATGGAACTGGCACAGAAGTTTAGATTTTGTGCTGAGAGAGAAATTTAAAAAAAAACAACATTGAATTTCAGTAAACAAAATAGCTATTAAAAATGTGTGGTCTCGTTTTAAATCAATTAAAAAAAAAAATTCTTTGGCAAGTACTTGAATTAGAAGTTAAGAAAAAATTGGAGTTTAATCTAAAATGCTGTCTTTCCCGATGAGAAGATTTTTATTATGACCACTTTACTAATGATTTCTGCTGTTTTAACGGATTCCTAATTTCTAAGCAAGTTTTGAAGGCACAAAGACTTAAAAAAAATAGAATTTTTCGGATGATTATGTGAAGTCACGTAATGACATCAGGCTTTCTTACAAACCTGTAAAGGAGTTGACAGCTGTTTTATACTGGACATTATTAATTTGGATTTGTTAATAAAATAAAGAAGACTCACCTGACAGACAGAGGAAATGGTGGGATATTCAGAATAAAAATAAAACGGAACTAGCTGGTCAAGAGTTAAAAGCTAAGATAAACAGGCTGGAAGAGATGTTTTAAAAAACAGTGCGCAGCCATAGCACCATCACCTATGGCAATAGAGCCAATGTACCCCACGGTGGGTAGGTGTAGTCCACAAACCCAACCTAAGGGTAAAGCAGACAGCGATGTTTGGAGGAATAATGGTGGCATTGGTGTTGATTGGAGTTTGGATAATATTTAGATAGGTCATCGTGCAGGCTCGAGCACAGCAGGCTCAAACGCAAAACCGACGGCAGCCCAGACAGGGACATGAAGTGATAGCGCTGGTACGACTATAAAGAATATGGTTAACCTAATCCTTACCTCCGATTCCACAGAGTGACAGTGACACAAGTAGACCAGAACCTAACACCTGGTGATGACCAGGCTATCTGTTTAAAATTTTCAAATAAAACACTCACCAAGATGGGACCGCAGTGGTGACTTCGACTCTGGGGACTCATGATACTGGGAACCTCAAGACCCACACAAACACTGGATGATACCAACGGATTGCAGCGCTCTCAGGAAATAAACAACTACATGAACTATGGAGTCTTGTTTAATTTAACGGATGGAATGTGCATCCCAGCAGCCAAGGACTGGAGCAAGGACAGGACTTATTTTAATGCATGGTTACAAGTGAATCCTAATAAGAACCGGGTATGTGTACAGTGCTCCACGGGTATAAGGAGCAGTTGCATTAAACGGAGGGATGTCAAAGGGCATAATTTGTGCGCCTCCGGGACAGTCCCAGCAATCAGTCATCCGCAAAAAGGGAGTGGGGCTGTGTGGGTACTATGAGGAGGAGGGGGCGGCTGCAAACAGAGAGACAGACTATTATCTGAATGGTGACAGATTAGGAAAAGGGGAGGTGCAAAGAGACCTGGGTGTCATGGTACATCAGTCATTGAAGGTTGGCATGCAGGTGCAGCAGGCGGTTAAGAAAGCAAATGGCATGTTGGCCTTCATAGCAAGGGGATTTGAGTACAGGGGCAGGGAGGTGTTGCTACAGTTGTACAGGGCATTGGTGAGGCCACACCTGGAGTATTGTGTACAGTTTTGGTCTCCTAACCTGAGGAAGGACATTCTTGCTATTGAGGGAGTGCAGCGAAGGTTCACCAGACTGATTCCCGGGATGGCGGGACTGACCTATCAAGAAAGACTGGATCAACTGGGCTTGTATTCACTGGAGTTCAGAAGAATGAGAGGGGACCTCATAGAAACATATAAAATTCTGACGGGGTTAGACAGGTTAGATGCAGGAAGAATGTTCCCAATGTTGGGGAAGTCCAGAACCAGGGGTCACAGTCTAAGGATAAGGGGTAAGCCATTTAGGACCGAGATGCGGAGGAACTTCTTCACCCAGAGAGTGGTGAACCTGTGGAATTCTCTACCACAGAAAGTTGTTGAGGCCAATTCACTAAATATATTCAAAAAGGAGTTAGATGAGGTCCTTACTGCTAGGGGGATCAAGGGGTATGGCGAGAAAGCAGGAATGGGGTACTGAAGTTGAATGTTCAGCCATGAACTCATTGAATGGCGGTGCAGGCTAGAAGGGCCGAATGGCCTACTCCTGCACCTATTTTCTATGTTTCTATGTTTCTATCATTGTATGTATGTTTCTCACCCCCTCCGACACTGCGCCCCATAAGAACCACTACATTGCCCGAGGAACTGCCTTGTCCTATAACTACTAAGGGACCAGAAAATGGGATTGTAATGTACAACGAAGGGGAATTATTGTATGATAATGTTAAACATGAAATCGTGCCTGTCCTGATAAATATTTCAGGCATCCAGATGCCGGAATACTGTACAGAACAGTCAAGGAAAATGTACAATGTATTAAGCAAAGTTGTAATGCAGCAGGCTGCCGATGCAATGGGTGCCAGTAGATTCCGAGGACAGGGGTCAGCCCCCAGGATAAAGAGGGGAATAGTTAATGATGTTGCTACCGGCTTCAATACAGGGACCTCCGTAGTAAACTCGATAGATATACAGGTGTTATTAGAGAGGGTGGAGCAAAACCAGGAAGACCAAGCCAACCTAGGAAAGGAGGGTGCCGAAATCCAGTTGGATGGCATCTCAGTCCTGGAAGCTCACGCCAAAACCATCAATCACCTCATTGATAGAGAAAAAGAAGATACAGGAAAGCAAAGACAGGGGCAACTCTGTCACGCTTATGGTCTGTGGATGGTGGGACAGATCCGCCACAATCTCGACCAGATCCAACGCGGGGAGGTACCCGATTGGATAGACAGTTCACATTTGGCTCAGTTGGCTAACCAGAGGGGGACACTGGATAATTGTACTCTGAAGGGACTGACCCGAGTATACCCAGCAATTCCAGATTGCCAGATGGGTAGGAATACTGGGATAGGGATAGTCCTGATGATCCCTATAGCCACGCGGGACTCAGGGCCGTTCCCCCTGTACCAACTAGAGAATATCGGAGTAATACGGGAAAATGTCTTCATACGTTACTATCTGACCACCACCTCTGCCGTTCGTCGAAACAACATACTTACCGGAATTTCCCTAACAGAATGCAAGCAAAGGGGGGAGATCACAGTATGCCCTCACCCGGTAGGCCGAGGTGAGCTAGACGAGTGCAGGTTTAACCGAACCGACGGGTGTGTACTAGAAATAGTGCCTGCACACTTGCACTTTGCGAGGGCAGGCTACGGAGGGAAGGGAAGATACTGCGTCTCTACTACCGAGCGTTCATACCAGTATAATGACCTGCAGTGCCCGATACCACAGCCGAACTTTTGCTTTGCGCCGCTACGACCTGTCACGATCGGGCAAGCGCATATCACCCAGGTTAGGCGCCGGAAGCCCGAAGTTATTGATGTAACCTATCAGCTCCACGATCATTTGCAGGATTATGACGAGCCAGAGCATGTCCCTATCCCACATCTAACCGAAGTATTACGAGAATTGAGGCTCAGGTTGGGTCAATCCGTAAAGCTCTACCACCAACTGCAAACTAAAATCAAAGTACTGGAAGAAGATATCGACGTAGACTTACAAAGTCAGAGTTGGTGGAGAAAGGTCTGGGACTGGGGAATAAATGTGAACATCCATCCTTGGATTCGAATAATTTCACACATACTGGTTGGGATACAATTGATCTTAGCAATAACATGGGGCATAATGGCCTGCCAGGCATGCAGGCACCACGCACAACGAAGAGGGACCCATGACCGGTCCCCAAATACTAAACAAGCCTGTCTAATAAAGGGGCAGGAGGATTTGGCCTTTGTCAATTTGATTTAAGCAACCGGGACTCTTGAAACCGCGTGACTGGCCAGCATGTTGAGGCAGGGAGTACCGGGCTGTGCACAAAAACTAATAAAAGTAGGGCGGTCAGTTAAAGGGGGACTAGGACTAGTCCCTTTACCGAAAGGAGGGAATTGTTGTCGGCATTAGGCACCTGCTGAATATATCAAAACACTAGGCATTAGGCACCTGCTGAATATATCAAAACACTAGGCATTAGGCACCTGCTGAATATATCTAAACTCATATAAGTTTAAAGTGGCCACACATAAAATGGCTGCCCAAGCATGATGGGTACTCAGTTAGTCAAGTAATGAACTGGGGCTGACCGAGCAATGACCGAGCAATGACCTAGTGAGGCCCACTACCAGGAATGCCTTGGATACAAGATAATTATAACGAACCATTATAGTACACTGGTATTATCAGTGACTTCACACAGCCGAGCCCGGAGGAACAGAGATAAGGGGAGAACCTGCCTCACATAACGAGGTCATTAATCAGCCCGAGCTGACAAAAAACTAACATACAGCCCCTGAGGTATCAGGGGAATTCTATTGGGTTAAAGAAACCTATCTGTAATCTATAATCATTATGATTAGATTGTGTCCAGCCGAAGTGGGCTGAGTAACCGTAAAGAACTATTGTAAAACATATAAATATCGATGAGTTTCTTTGTTTGTCGGAGAGAAGTGCCTGGATCGAGTCCTGAGGCTTCCTCCCCGCCAGTGAAAATAAAGGCCGCATTGGCGTTGGAACCAACTCTGAGTGTTGAGTGATTCTTCCGAGAAAACATTCACGCTAACAATCTCAGGAATTCTCCATTACTGTAACATAGTAAATGATCACTGGACTACCGCTTACTGTTACACAGTAAATTATCCCAGGATCTTTTAATTAATTATTTTAACATGGGGTGGATGTTACCCACCAGCCACCACATAGGCTTGATGGTGCAAGGTCTTGGTGGAGTTGCAAGAGGATCCAAGACAACTGGAGACCAGGCTCCGCCGCATGTGCCAATACATACACACAAACTCAAACATACTCCTACTGTCCCCCTTCCTCCCTCCTTCCCACAGGACCTCTCTCTGGAGTTCTCCCTTACTGTAACACAGTAAATGATCTCAGGAATTCTCCATTACTGTAACACAGTAAATGATCTCTGGACTTCCCCTTACTGTGACACAGTAAATGATCTCAGGAATTTGATATTACTGTAACACAGTAAATGGTTTCTGTGATTCTCCATTAACTGTAACACAGTAAATGATCTCAGGAGTTCTCCATTACTGTAACACAGTGGAAGGCAGGAGAGATTCGAGAGACAAAAGGGATAATGAGCTAAACCGAAATGGTAATGACAGAAGTCAAAAAAAGTGGATAGAGTGTGAATGGCGGAGTAATGACCAGCTGCCATTAGAGACAAAGAGAAAAATAAAAGAGATGAATGAAGAAAAAAAACATAAGATGGGGCGGGGGGGAGGGGGGGCGGGGTGGGGAGGAGGGAGCCAAAGATGGTCACAGGTTATGCTCTGAAATTGTTGAACTCCAGGTGAAACAGTGATTTACTTTTACTTCTTTCAATTTAGTATACTGTAATTGCTGCTCAATATGTGGCCTACTCTACATTGGGGAGATCAAACATAGATTGGGTGACTGCTTTGCTGACCACCTCTCTTCAGTCCGTAAGTGTAACCCTGAGCTTCTGGTCGCCTGTCACTTTAATCTCTACTCCACTCCCACTCTGACATCTCCATCCTCGAACTCCTCCACTCTTCCACTGAAGCTCAATCTAAGCTCGAGGAACAGCACCTAATCTTTTGTTTCGGCATGTTACAGCCTTCTGGACTCAACATCGAGTTCCACAATTTCAGAGCATAACCTCTCGCCACCTTTGGTTCCCTTTCACCGCCCCCCACCCAATTTACGCTTTTTTTCTTCTTTCTTCTCTTTTTTCTCTTTGTCTCTAATGGCAGCTAGTCATTACTCTGCCATTGAAACCCTATCCAGCTTAACCAACCGATCACAGAACTTTCCTTTTGTTCTTTCTTCCCCTCCCATTTTCAGTGCTTAAGAATGTGCTCTTTTCGAACATTCAGCAGTTCTGACGAAGTGACAACGACTCAAAACGTTAACTTTGTTTTTCTCTTTACAGATGCTGCCTGACCTATTGAGATTCGAGCATTCTCTGTTTTTATTTCAGATTCCAACATCTGCAGTATTTTGCTGTTGTACTGTAACACAGTCAATGATCTCTGGATTCTGCATTGCTAATAACACAGTAAATGATCTTTGGAAATCTCCATTACTGTAACACAGTAAATGAGCTCCCGAATCCTCCATTACTGTAACAAAGTAAATGATCACTTAAGTCATCATCATCATAGGCAGTCCCTCGGGGTCAAGGATGATTGACTAAAAATGTGTTATCAGGTGACGAACTCATTTTATACGGTGGAATGATTTTACTGTGGATGTAGGATGGATGAACAAGATAAAAGTTCATGAGGTTCGGGGTAATGTATTAGCATGGATAGAGAATTGGCTAACGAACAGAAAACAGAGAGTCAGGATAAATGGTTCATTCTCAAGTTGGCAGTCAGTAACTGGCGGAGATTAGTGCTGAGATCCCAACTATTTGCAATCTATATTAACGACTTGGAAGAAGGGACTGAGTGTAATATAGCCAAGTTTGCTGATGATACAAAGATGGGAGGAAAAGCAATGTGTGAGGAGGACACAGAAAATCTGAAAAAGGATATAAACAGGCTAAGTGAGTGGGCAAAAATTTGGCAGATGGAGTATAATGTTGGAAAGTGTGAGATCATGCACTTTAGCAGAAAAAAATCAAAGAGCAAGTTATTATTTAAATGCAGAAAGATTACAAAGTGCTGCGGTACAGCGGGACCTGGGGTACTTCTGCATGAAACACAAAAGGTTAGTATGCAGGTACAGCAAGTGATCAGGAAGGCCAATAGAATCTTGGCCTTTATTGCAAAAGGGATTGCAAAAGCAGGGAAGTCTTGCTACAGTTATACAGGGTATTGGTGAGGCCACACCTGGAATACTGCGTGCAGTTTTGGTTTCCATATTTACGAAAGGATATACCTGCTTTGGAGGCAATTCAGAGAAGGTTCACTAGGTTGAATCCAGAGATGACGGGGTTGACCTATGAGGAAAGGTTGAGTAGGTTGGTCTTCTACTCATTGGAATTCAGAAGATTGAGAGGTGATCTTATCGAAATGTATAAGATTATGAGGGGGCTTGACAAGGTGGATGCAGAGAGAATGTTTCCACTGATGGGGGAGACTAGAACTAGGAAGCATAATCTTAGAATAAAGGACCGCCCATTTAAAACTGAGACGAGGAAAAATTTATTTTCTCAGAGGGTTGTATGTCTGTGGAATTTTCTGCCTCAGAGAGCTGTGGAAGCTGGGACATTGAATAAATTTAAGACAGAAATAGACAGTTTCTTAACCGATAAGTGAATAAGGGGTTATGGGGAACGGGCAGGGACGTGGAACTGAGTCCATAATCGGATTAGCCAAGATCGTATAAAATGGCGGAGCAGGCTCAAGGGACCATTTGGCCTACTCCTGCTCCTATTTCTTATCTTCTTATGTTCTTATGTTATGTTACACACCAGTCACCATACGACTTGACCGTACAAGGTCTTGGTGCAGTGGCAAGGGGATCCAAGACGACTGGAGACCAGGCTCCGCCGTATGTGCCAATACAGACACACAAACGCAAACATACTCCTACTGTCCCCCTTCCTCCTTCCTTCCCACAGGACCTCTCTCTGGAGTTCCCCCTTACTGTAACACAATAAATGATCTCAGGAATTCTCCATTACTGTAACGCAGTAAATGATCTCTGGACTTCCCCTTACTGTGACACAGTAAATGATCTCAGGAATTTGATATTACTGCAACACAGTAAACGGTTTCTGGAATTCTCCACAACTGCAACACTGTAAGTTATGTCTGGAGTTCTCCATTATTGTAAACACAGTAAATGTAGTCTGGAATTGGATATTAGTGTAACACAGTAAGCAGATTCTCTATCACTGTAACACAGCAAATTATCTCAGGAGTACCCCATTACTGGAACATAGTGGATGGCAGTAGAGATTAGAGAGACAAAAGGTATGATGGGGCAAATTGAAATGGTGATGAAAGAAGTTAGAAAAAGGTTAAACTGGATAGAGTTTGTATGGCAGACAAAGAGAAAAAAAGACGGGAAAAAAATCGCACTTCACTGATTCCAATCTGCACGCTTCACTGAATCCAATATTCTCTCTTCACTGATTCCATTACTCAGCCTTCACTTATTCCAATCCTCAATCTGCACTGCTTCCAATATTCAATTTCCACTGATTTCAAAATAGCAGTCTTCACTGATTCCAATCCTCACTCTTCACTGATTCCAATCCTCACACTTCACTGATTCCAATCCTCACTCTTCACTGATTCCAATATTCACTCTTCACTGACTCCAATATTCACTCATCACTGCTTTCAATATTCAGTCTTCACTGATTCCAATATTTACTCATCACTCATTCCAATATTCACTCTTTTTTGCTTCCAAAATTCATTATTAACTGATGCCAAACTTCACTGATTCCAATATTCACTTTTCACTGATTCCAATATGTACTCTTCACTGTCTCCAATATTCACTCTTCACTGATTAACTTATTCATTCTTCACTAATTCCAATTGTCACTCTTCACTGATTCCGATCCTCATTCTTCACTGTTTCCAGAATTTACTCTTTGCTGATTCTAATCCTCAATCTTCACTGATTCTATCCTCAGTCTTCACTGATTCCAATATTCAATCATCACTGATTCTAATATTCACTCTTACTGATTCCAATATTCCCATTTCACTGATTCCAATCCTTGCTCTTCACTGATCTCAATATTCACTCTTCATTAATACCAATAGTCACTCTTCAATGATTCCAATATTCACTATTCACTGATTCCTATTTTCAATCTTCACTGATTCTATCCTCATTCTTACTGGATCCAATCCTCGCTCTTCACTGATTCCATCCTCACCCTTCAGTGATTCCAATCCTAACTCATCACTGATTCCAATATTCACTCTTCGTTGATTCCTATTTTCACTCTTCACTGATTCTATCTTCACTCTTAGCTGGATCCAATCCTCACTCTTCACTGATTCCATCCTCACTCTTCACTAATTCCAGATTGACTCTTCACTGATTCCAATATTCACTCTGCACTGCTTCTAATATTTACTCTACACTTATTCCAATCCTCACTCTTCATTTATTCAATATTCATACTTCACTGATTCCTATATTCACTCGTCACTGTTTCCAGTATTCACTCTTTGCTCATACCAACCCTCACACTTCACTGATTCCAATATTCACACTTCACTGATTCCATCCTCACTCTTAGCTGATCCCAATCCTCACTATTCATTAATTCAAATTCTCATGCTTAACTGATGCCAGTGTTCACTTAGCACTGATTCCCATCCTCACTCCTCACTGATTCCAATATTCACTGATTCCAATATTCACTCTTTACTGATTCCCATATTCACTCTTCGCTGATTCGAATCCGCTCGCCTCACTGATTCCAATATTGACTCTTCGCGTATTCCCATCCTCATTCTACAATGATTCCAAATACACACTTCACTGATTCCCATATTCACTCTTCATTGTTTGCAGTTTTTATTCTTTGTTGATTCCTATCATCACACTTCACTAATTCCATCCTCACTGCTCACTGATTGCATCTTGACTCTTCACTGCTTCCAATGTTCGCAATTCACCAATTCCAATCCTTACTCTTCATTGATTACAATATTCACACACCACTGATTCCAATATACCCTCTTCATTTATCCAATATTCACTCTTCACTGATTCCATCCTCGCTCTTTACTGGATCCAATATACACTCTTTACTGATTCCATACACACTATTCACTGATTCCAATCTCCACTCGTCACTGATTCCAATATTCACTCTTCACTGTTCTCAATATTCACTCTTCACTTATTCCAATCCTCACTATTCACTGATTCCATCCTCACTCTTTACTGACGCTATCCTCACTCTTCACTGATTCCAATATTCACCCTTCACTCATTCCATTATTCACTCTCACTGATTCCTTCCTCAATCTTCACTGATTCCATCATCACTCTTCACTGCTTCCAAAATTCACTCATCACTGATTCCATCTTCACTAGTCATGATTCCAATGCTCACTCTTCACTTATTCCAATATTTGTTCTTCACTGATTCCAGTATTCACTAGTCATATTTTTTCCAATATTCAGTAGTCACTGATTCCAATATTCGCTATTCACTGATTCTAATCCTCACTCTTCCCTCATTCCAGACCTCACTCTTCAATGATTCTAATATTCACTCCTCACTGTTTCAAATATTCAATATTCACTGATTCCAATATTAATTCTTCACTGTTTCCAATATTCACTCTTCACTGTTTCCAGCATTCACTCTTCACTGATTCCAATCCTCATTCTTCACTGATTCCATTTTCACTCTTCACTGATTCCAATATTCACTCCTCACTGTTTCAAATATTTAATATTCACTGATGTCAATATTAACTCTTCACTGTTTCCAGTATTCACTCTTCACTGACTTCAATGCTCACTCTTCACTTATTCCAATATTCACTCTTCACTGATTCCAAAATTCTCTTTTTGCTGATCTCAATATTCATTCATCATTGATTCCAATAATCACTCTGCAATGATCCCAATATTCACTCCACTGATTCCCATATACCCTCTTCACTGATTCCAATTCTCACTCCTCACTGATTCCAATATTCACTCTTCAGTGATTCCAATTCTCTCTCTTCACCAATTCCAATCCTCACTCTTCCCTGATCTCAATATTCACTCGTCTTTGATTGTATTAGTCACTTTTGAATGATTCCCATATTCACTCTTCACAGATTTCACTATTCACTCTTCACTGATTCCAGTCCTCACTCTTCACTAATTTCAACATTCACTCTTCACACAATTCAATATTCACTCTTCACTGATTCCAGTATTCGCTCTTCACTGTTTCAAATATTCAATATTCACTGATTCCAATATTAACTCTTCACTGATTCCAATATTCAATCTTCACTGATTCCTTCCTCACTCTTCAGTGTTTCAAGACCGCAAACTTCATTATTACAATATTCACACTTGGCTGATTCCAATATTGACTCATCACTGATCTCAATATTCATTCATCATTGATTCCAATAATCACTCAGCAATGATTCCAATATTCACTACACTGATTCCAATCCTCACTCTTCACTGATTCCAATATTCACTGCTCACTGTTTCAAATATTCAATATTCACTGATTCCAATATTAACTCTTCACTGTTGCCAGTATTCCCTCTCCACTGATTCCATCCTCACTCTTCACTGATTCAAATAATCATTCTTTACTGATTCCAATATTCACTCTTCACTGATTCCATCCTCACTCTTCTCTGATTCCAGACCTCAATCTTCATTGTTACAATATTCACATTTTGCTGATTCCAATATTCACTCATCACTGATCTTAATATTCATTCAACATTGATGCTAATAATCACTCTGCACTGATTCCACTATTCACTCATCATTTTTTTCCAATATTCGCTATTCACTGATTACAATATTGAAACTTAACTGATTCCAATATTCACTCTTCACTGCTCCAGTATTTACTCTTCACTGATTCCAAATCTCACTCTTCATTGATTCCAATATTCACTCTTCACTGTTAACAATATTCACTCTTCAGTGATTTCAATCCTCTCTCTTCAATTCCAATTCTCACTCTTCACTGATCTCAATATTCATTCTTCTTTGATTGTAATAATCACTCTTCACTGATTCCAAACCTCACTCTTCACTGATTATCTTCCCTCGTCACTGATTCGAATATTCACTCCTCACTGTTTCAAATATTCAATATTCACTGATTCCAATATTAACTCTTCACTGTTTCCAGTATTCACTCTTCACTGATTTTATCCTCACTCTTCACTGATTCCAATCCTCACTCTTCACTGACTCCATTCTCACTCTTCACTGATTCCAATATTTACTCTTCACTGATTTGAACATTCACTCTTCAGTAATTCCAATATTCACTCCTCACTCATTCCAATAGTCACTCTTCACTGATTCCAATATTCACACTTAACTGATTCCAATATTCACTCTTTGCTTATTTCAATATTCACTCTTCACTGATTCCAAATCTCACTCTTCACTGATTCCAATCCTCACTCTTCACTGATTCCATCTTCCCTCTTCACTGATTCGAATATTCATTCCTCACTGTTTCAAATATTCAAAATTCACTGATTCCAATATTAACTCTTCACTGTTGCCAGTATTCCCGCTTCACTGATTCCATCCTCACTCTTCACTGATTCCAATAATCACTCTTCACTGATTCCAATATTCACTCTTCACTGATTCCATCCTCACTCTTCTCTGATTCCAGACCTCAGCCTTCATTATTACAAAATTCACACTTCACTGATTCCAATATTTATGATTAACTGATCTCAATTTTCATTCATCGTTGATTTGAATAATCACTCTGCAATGATTCCAATATTCACTCCACTGTTTCCAATATTCACTGTTCATTGATTCCAATCCTCACTCTTCACTGATTCCAATATTCACTCTTCATTGATTCGAATTTTCACTCTTCACTGATTCCAATGCTCACTCCTCACTTATTCTAAAAGTCACTCTTCACTGCTCCAGTATTCATTCTTCAGTGATTCCAATCCTCTCTCTTCAATTCCAATTCTCACTCTTCACTGATCTCAATATTCACTTTCTGCTTGTAATAGTCACTCTTCAATGATTCCAATGCGCACTCTTCACTTATTCCAATATTCGCTCTTCACTAATTCCAATTCACCCATTACTTTTTCCAATATTTAGTATTCGCTGATTCGAATATTCAAACTTCACTGATTCCAATATTTACTCTTCACTGCACCAGTATTCACTCTTCACTGATTCCAAACCTCACTCTTCACTGATTCCAATATTCACTCTGCAATGTTTCCAAAAAATACTCTTAACTTATTCCAATATTCACGCTTCACTGATTCCAATATTCACTCTTCACTGATTCCAGTATTCGCTCATCACTTTTACCAATATTCACTCTGCAGCGATTCCAATCCTCTCTCTTCACTAATTCAAATCTTCACTCTTCACTGATCTCAATATTCACTCTACTTTGATTTCAATAGTCAGTCTTCAATGATTCCACTATTAACTCTTCACTGATTCCAATCCTCACCCTTCACTAATTCCAATCCTCATTCTTTACTGATTCCATCTTCACTCATCACTGATTCCAATATTCATCCTTCAATGATTCTACTATTCATTCCTCACTGTTTCAAATATTCAATATTCACTGATTCAAATATTCATTCTTCACTGATGCCATCCTCACTCTTCACTGATTCCAATGCTCACTCTTCACTGATTCCAATATTCACTCTTCACTGATTCCATCCTCACTCTTCTCTGATTCCAGACCTCAATCTTTATTGTTACAATATTCACATTTCGCTGATTCCAATATTCACTCTTCACTGTTCTCAATATTCATTCAACATTGATGCTAATCATCACCCTGCACTGATTCCACTATTCACTCATCATTTTTTTCAATATTCGCTATTCACTGATTCCAATATTCACTCTTCACTGCTCCAGTATTTACTCTTCATTGATTCCAAATCTCACTCTTCATTGATTCCAATATTCACTCTTCACTGTTAACAATATTCACTCTTCAGTGATTTCAATCCTCTCTCTTCAATTCCAATTCTCACTCTTCACTGATCTCAATATTCATTCTTCTTTGATTGTAATAATCACTCTTCACTGATTCCAAACCTCACTCTTCACTGATTCCATCTTCCCTCTTCACTGATTCGAATATTCACTCCTCACTGTTTCAAATATTCAATATTCACTGATTCCAATATTAACTCTTCACTGTTTCCAGTATTCACTCTTCACTGATTCCAATATTCACTCTTCACAGATTCCAATCCTCACTCTTCACTGGCTCCATTCTCACTCTTCACTGATTCCAATATTTACTCATCACTGATTTGAATATTCACTCTTCAGTGATTCCAATATTCACTCCTCACTTATTCCAATAGTCACTCTTCACTGATTCCAATATTCACACTTAACTGATTCCAATATTCACTCTTCACAGATTCCAATCCTCACTCTTCACTGACTCCATTCACACTCTTCACTGATTCCAATATTTACTCTTCACTGATTTGAATATTCACTCTTCAGTGATTCCAATATTCACTCCTCACTTATTCCAATAGTCACTCTTCACTGATTCCAATATTCACACTTAACTGATTCCAATATTCACTCTTTGCTTATTTCAATATTCACTGTTCACTGATTCCAATTCTCATTCTTCGTTGATTCCAATCCCCACTCTTCACTGATTCAAATATTCATTCTTCATTTATTGAAGTCTTCACTCTTCACTGATTCCAATATTCACTCTTCACTGATTCCATCTTCACTCTTCACTGATTCCATCTTCACTCTTCACTAATTCCAATATTCACACTTCACTGTTTCCAGTAATCACCCTTCACTGATTCCAAACCTCACTCTTCACTAATTTCAATCCTCACTCTTCACTGATCTCAATATTCACTCTGCTTTGATTTTAATAGTCACTCTTCAATGATTCCACTATTAATTCTTCACTGATTCCAATCCTCACCCTTCACTAATTCCAAACCTCACTCTTTACTGATTCCAGTGCTCACTCATCATATTTTCCAATATTCACTATTCACTGATTCCAATATTCACTCTTCACTATTTCCAGTGCTCACTCTTCACTGATTCCATCCTCATTCTTCACTGATTCCAAATTTAACTCTTCACTGATTCCATTCCCATGCTTCACTGATTCCATACCTCAATCTTCATTATTACAATATTCACACTTTGCTGATTCCAATATTCACGATTCACTGATCTCAATATTCATTCATCATTGATTCCAAAAATCACTCTGCAATGATTCCAATCCTCACTCTTCACTGACTCCATCCCCACTATTCACGGATTCCATCCTCACTCTTCACTAACTCCATCCTCACTATCCACTGATTCCATCCTCACTCTTCACTGACTCCATCCTCACTATTCACTGATTCCACCCTCACTCTTCATTATTCCAATATTCACTCTTCACTGCTCCAGTATTCACTCTTCATTGATTACAATCCTCCTCTTCACTGATTCCAATATAAACTTTTCACTGGTTCCAATATTCACTCTTCAGTGATTCCAATCCTCTTTCTTCAATTCCAATCCTCACTCTTCACTGATCTAAATATTCACTCTAATTTGATTCTAATAGTCACTCTTCCCTGATTCCAATTCTCACTCTTCACTTATACCAATATTCACTATTCACTGATTCCAATATTCAAACTTCACTGATTCCAATATTCAAACTTCACCGATTCCAATATTCAAACTTCACTGATTCCAGTATTCACTCATCACTTTTTCCAATATTCACTATTCATTGATTCCAATATTCAAACTTCACTGATTCCAATATTCACTATTCACTGATTCCAATATTCACTCTTCACTCATTCAAGTCCTCACTTGTCAATGATTCTAATATTCACCCTTCACTATTTCCGGTATTCACTCTTCACTGATTCCAAACCTCCCGCTTCACTGATTCCAATTCTCACTCTTCATTGATTCCAATATTGACTCTTCATTTATTCTATTATTCACTCTGCACTGTTTCAAATATTCAATATTCACTGATTCCAATGTTACCAATTCACTGTTTCCATTATTCTCTCTTCACTGATTTCATCCTCATTCTTCACTGATTCCAATATTCACTCTGCAGTGATTCCAATCCTCTCTCTTCACTAATTGCAATCCTCATGCTTCACTCATCTCAATATTCACTCTTCTTTGATTGTAATAGTCACTCGTCAATGATTCCAATATTCACTCTTCACTGATTCCAATCCTCACTCTTCACTTATTTCAATATTCACTCTTCATTGATTTCAATATTCACTCTTCACTGTTTCCAATATTCACTCTTCACTGTTTCCAGTATTCACTTGAAGCGGATTGCATTCCTCAAGCTTCATTAATTGCAATCCTCACTCTTCACTGATTCCATCTTCATTCTTCACTGATTCCAACATTCACTCTTCACTGATTCTAGTATTCACTCCTGACTTTCAAATATTCAATATTAACTGATTCTAGTATTCACACTTCACTGATTCCAATAATCACTCTTCAATGTTTCCATACTCACTCTTCACTGATTCCATCTTCCCACTTCATTGATTCCAATGCTCACGCTTCACTTATTCGAATATTCACTCTTCACTGATTCCAGTATTCATTCTTGACTTTTACCAATATTCACTATACACAGATTCCAATACTTACACTTCACTGATTCCAATATTCACTCTTCACTATTTCCAGTGTTCACTCTTCACTGATTCCATCCTCATTCTTCACTGATTCCAAATTTAACTCTTCACTGATTCCATTACCACGCTTCACTGATTCCATACCTCAATCTTCATTATTACAATATTCACACTTCGCTGATTCCAATATTCATGATTCACTGATCTCAATATTCATTCATCATTGATTCCAAGAATCACTCTGCAATGATTCCAATCCTCACTCTTCACTGACTCTATCCTCACTATTCACTGATTCCATCCTCACTCTTCACTGACTCCATCCTCACTATTCTTTATTCCAATATTCACTCTTCACTGCTCCAGTATTCACTCTTCACTGATTCCAATCCTCACTCTTCACTGGTTCCAATATTCACTCTTCAGTGATTCCAATCCTCTCTCTTCAATTCCAATCCTCACTCTTCACTGATCTAAATATTCACTCTAATTTGATTAGAATAGTCACTCTTCCATGATTCCAATTCTCACTTATTCCAATATTCACTATTCACTGATTCCAATATTCAAACTTCACTGATTCCAAACTTCAAACTTCACTGATTCCAATATTCAATCTTCACTCATTCAAGTCCTCACTCGGCAATGATTCTAATATTCACCCTTCACTATTTCCGGTATTCACTCTTCACTGATTCCAAACCTCCTGCTTCACTGATTCCAATTCTCACTCTTCACTGATTCCATCTTCCCTCTTCATTGATTCCAATATTGACTCTTCATTTATTCTATTATTCACTCCACACTGTTTCAAATATTCAATATTTACTGATTCCAATATTACCAATTCACTGTTATCGGATTCTCTCTTCACTGATTTCATCCTCACTCTTCACTGATTCCAATATTCACTCTGCAGTGATTCCAATCCTCTCTCTTCACTAATTGCAATCCTCATGCTTCACTCATCTCAATATTCACTCTTCTTTGATTGTAATAGTCACTCTTCAATGATTCCAATATTCACTCTTCACTGATTCCAATCCTCACTCTTCACTGATTTCAATATTCACTCTGTACTGATTTCAATATTCACTCTGCACTGATTGCAGGATTCACTCTTCACTGTTTCCAGCACTCACTTGAAGCTGATTCCATTCCTCAAGCTTCATTAATTGCAATCCTCACTCTTCACTGATTCCATCTTCATTCTTCACTGATTCCAATATTCACACTTCACTGATTCTAATATTCACTCCTGACTTTCAAATATTCAATATTAACTGATTCCAGTATTCACACTTCACTGATTCCAATATTCATTCTTCACTGATTCCAAACCTCATTCTTCACTGTTTCCAATCCTCACTCTTCACTGATTCCAAACCTCATTCTTCACTGTTTCCAATCCTCACTCTTCACTGATTCCATCTTCCCACTTCATTGATTCTAATGCTCACGCTTCACGTATTTGAATATTCACTCTTCACTGATTCCAATATTCATTCCTCACTTTTATCAATATTCACTACACACAGATTCCAATATTTACACTTCACTGATTCCAATATTTACTCTTCACTGTTTCAAGTAATCACTCTTCACTGATATCAAACCTCACTCTTCACTGATTCCATCTTCCCTCTTCACTGATTCCAATGTTCACTCTTCACTGATTCCAGTGTTCACTCATCATATTTTCCAATATTCACTATTCACTGATTCCAATATTCTCCCTTCACTATTTCCAGTGTTCACTCTTCACTGATTCCATCCTCATACTTCACTGATTCCAAATTTAACTCTTCACTGATTCCATACCCACGCTTCACTGATTCCATACCTCAATCTTCATTATTATAATATTCACACTTCGCTGATTCCAATATTCACGATTCACTGATCTCAATATTCATTCATCATTGATTCCAAGAATCACTCTGCAATGATTCCAATCCTCACTCTTCACTGACACCATCTTCACTATTCACTGATTCCACCATCACTCTTCATTATTCCAGTATTCACTCTTCACTGATTCCAATCCTCACTCTTCACTAATTCCAATATTCACTCTTCACTGGTTCCAATATTCACTCTTCAGAATTTCCAATCCTCTCTCTTCAATTCCAATCCTCACTCTTCACTGATCTAAATATTCACTCTAATTTGATTCTAATAGTCACTCTTCCATGATTCCAATTCTCACTCTTCACTTATTCCAATATTCACTATTCACTGATTCCAATATTCAAACTTCACTGATTCAAATATACAAACTTCACTGATTCCAATATTCAAACTTCACTGATTCCAGTATTCACTCATCACTTTTTCCAATATTCACTATTCATTGATTTCAATATTCAAATTTCACTGGTTCCAATATTCACTCTTCAGTGATTCCAATCCTTTCTCTTCAATTCCAATCCTCACTCTTCACTGATCTAAATATTCACTCTTCGTTGATTATAATAGTCACTCTTCAATGATTCCAATTCTCATTCTTCACTTATTCCAATATTCACTATTCACTGATTCCAATATTCAAACTTCACTGATTCCAATATTCAAACTTCACTGATTCCAATATTTACTCTTCACTCATTCAAGTCCTCACTTGTCAATGATTCTAATATTCACCCTTCACTATTTCCAGTATTCACTCTTCACTGATTCCAAACCTCCCGCTTCACTGATTCCAATTCCCAATCTTCCCTCTTCATTGATTCCAATATTGACTCTTAATTTATTCTATTATTCACTCCGCACTGTTTCAAATATTCAATATTCACCAATTCCAATATTACTAATTCACTGTTTCCAGTATTCTCTCTTCACTGATTTCATCCTCACTCTTCACTGATTCCAATATTCACTCTGCATTGATTCCAATCCTCTCTCTTCACTAATTGCAATCCTCATGCTTCACTCATCTCAATATTCATTCTTCTTTGATTGTAATAGTCACTCGTCAATGTTTCCAATATTCACTCTTCACTGATTCCAATCCTCACTCTTCACTTATTTCAATATTTACTCTTCACTGATTTCAATATTCACTCTGCACTGATTCCAGTATTCACTTTTTATTGATTCCAATATTAACACTTAAATGATTCCAATATTCACTATTCACTGATTCCAATATTCACTCTTCACTGTTTCCAGTATTCACTTGAAGCTGATTCCATCCCTCAAGCTTCATTAATTGCAATCCTCACTCTTCACTGATTCCATCTTCATTCTTCACTGATTCCAACATTCACTCTTCACTGATTCTAATATTCACTCCTGACTTTCAAATATTCAATATTAACTGATTCCAGTATTCACACTTCACTGATTCCAATATTCACTCTTCACTGTTTCCAATCCTTACTCTTCACTGATTCCAAACCTCATTCTTCACTGTTTCCAATCCTCACTCTTCACTGATTCCATCTTCCCACTTCATTGATTCCAATGCTCATGATTCACTTATTCGAATATTCACTCTTCACTGATTCCAGTATTCATTCCTCACTTTTACCAATATTCACGATACACAGATTCCAATATTTACACTTCACTGATTCCAATATTCACTCTTTGCTGATTCTAATATTCACTCCTCACTGTTTCAAATATTCAATATTCACTGATTCCAATATTATCTCTTCACTGTTTCCAGTATTCACTCTTCGCTGATTCCATCCTCACTCTTCACTGATTCCAATATTCACTTTTCACTGATTCTAAAGATATAATTGGCATCGTGGAGACATGGCTCCAGAGTGACCAAGGCTGGGAACTCAACATCCACGGGTATTCAACATTCAGGAAGGATAGACAGAAAGGAAAAGGAGGTAGGGTAGCATTGCTGGTTAAAGAGGAAATTAACGCAATAGTAAGGAAGGAAATTAGCTTTGATGATATGGAATCTGTATGGCTGGAGCTGCGGAATACCAAAGGGCAGAAAACGCTAGTGGGAATTATGTACAGTAGTAGTGAGGTTGGGGACAGTATTAAACAAGAAATTAGGGATGCGTGCAATAAAGGTACAGCAGTTATCATGGGCGACTTTAATCTACATATAGATTGGGCTAACCAAACTGGTAGCAATACGGTGGAGGAGGGTTTCCTGGAGTGTATTAGGGATAGTTTTTGAGACCAATATGTTGAGGAACCAACTAGAGGGCTAGCCATCCTAGACTGGGTGATGTGTAATGAGAAAGGACTAAATAGCAATCTTATTGTGCAAGACCCCTTGGGGAAGAGTGACCATAATATGGTAGAATTTTTTTATTAAGATGGAGAGTGACACAATTAATTCAGAGACTAGGGTCCTGAACTTAAGGAAAGGTAGCTTCGATGGTATGAGACGTGAATTGGCTAGGATAGGCTGGCGAATGATACTTAAGGGGTTGACGGTGGAAAGGCAATGGCAAACATTTAAAGATCACATGGATGAAGTTCAACAATTGGACATCCCTGTCTAGAGTAAAAATAAAACGGGGAAGTTGGCTCAACCATGGCTAACAAGGGAAATTAAGGACAGTGTTAAATCCAATGAAGAGGCATATAAATTGGCTAGAAAAAGCAGCAAACCTGAGGACTGGGAGAAATTTATAATTCAACAAAGGAGGACATAGGGTTTAATCAGGAGGGGGAAAATGGAGCATGAGAGGAAGCTTGCTGGGAACATAAAAACTGACTGCAAAAGCTTCGATAGATATGTGAAGAGGAAAATATTAGTGAAGACAAACATAGGTTCCTTGCAGGCAGAATCAGGTGAATTTATAATGGGGAACAAAGTAATGGCAAACCAGTTCAACAAATAACCTTGGGGAGATACTAGGGGTTCGAGGGTCTAGTGAGAAGGAGGAACTGAAGGAAATCCTTATTAGGCGGGAAATTGTGCGAGAGAAATTGATGGGATTGAAGGCCGATAAATCCCCAGGGCCTGATAGTCTGCATCCCAGAGTATTAAGGAAGTGGCCCTAGAAATAGTGGATGCATTGGTGATAATTTTCCAACAGTCTATCGACTCTGGATCAGTTCCTATGGACTGGAGGGTAGCTAATGTAACACCACTTTTTAAAAAAGGAGGGAGAGAGAAATCGGGTAATTGAGTATCAGGGCAGGGAAGTCTTATGGCAGTTGTACAGGGCCTTGGTGAGGCCTCACCTGGAATATTTTGATCAGTTTTAGCCTCCTAACCTGAGGAAGGACATTCTTGCTATTGAGGAAGCACAGCGAAGGTTCACCAGACTAATTCTCGGGATGGCAGGACTGACATATGAGGAGAGATTGGATCGTTTGGGCCTGTATTCACTGGAGTTTAGAAGGATGAGAGGGGATCTCATAGAAACATATAAAATTCTGATGGGACTGGACAGGTTAGATGCAGGAAGAATGTTCCCGATGTTGGGGATGTCCAGAACCCGGGGACACAGTTTAAGGATAAGGGGTAAGCCATTTAGGACTGAGGAAACTTCTTCACTCAGAGAGTTGTTTACCTGTTGAATTCTCTACCGCAGAGAGTTGTTGATGCCAGTTCATTGGATATATTCAAAAGGGAGTTAGATATGGCCCTTATGGCTAAAGGAATCAAGTGGTATGGAGAGAAAGCAGGAAAGGGGTACTGAGGTGAATGATCAGCCATGATCTTATTGAATGGCGGTGCAGGCTCGAAGGGCCAAATAGTCTACTCCTGCACCTATTTTTCTATGTTTCTAATACTCACTCTTCACACATTCCAAACTTCACACTTGATTGATTCCAGTATTCACTCTTCACTGATTCCAATATTCACTCTTCACTGATTCCAATATTCACTCGTCACTGATTCCAATATTCACTCTTCACTGATTCCATCCTCAAACTTCACAAATTCCAGACGTCAGGCTTCATTATTCCAATATTCACACTTTGCAGATTGTAATATTCTGTTTTCAATAATCTCAATATTCATAGAAACATAGAAATTAGGTGCAGGAGCAGGCCATTTAGCCCTTCGAGCCTGCACCACCATTCAATAAGGTCTTGATCATTCAACCTCAGTACCCCTTTCCTCTTTTCTCTCCATACTCCTTGAAACCTTTGGCGTAAGGGCCATATCTAACTCCCTTTTGAATATGTCAAACAAACTAGCCTCAACAAATTTCTGCGGCAGAGAATTCCACAGGTTAACCACTCTCTGAGTGAAGAAGATTCTCCTCATCTCGGTCCTAAATGGCTTACCTCTTATTCTTAGACTGTGACCCCTGGTTCTGGAACACCCCAGCAACAGGAACATTCTTCCTGCCTCTAACCTGTCCAATCCCGTCAGAACGTTATATGTTTCTATGAGATCCCCTCTCATTCTTCTAAACTTCAGTGGATACAAGCCCGGTTGATCTAGTCTCTCCTCATATGTCAGTCCTGCCATCCCGGGAATCAACCTGCTGAACCTTCGCTGTACTCCCTCAATAGTAAAAACGTCCTTCCTCAGATTAGGAGACCAAAAACTGAACACAATATTCCAGGTGTGGCCTCTCCAAGGCTCTGTACAAATGTAGTCAGACCTCCCTGCTCCTATACTCAAATCCTCTCGCTATGAAGGCCAACATGCCATTTGCCTTCTTCACCGCCTGCTGTACCTGCATGCCAAACTTCAATGACTGATGTACTATGACACCCAGGTCTCGTTGCACCTCCCATTTTCCTAATCTGTCACCCTTCAGATAATATTCTGTCTTCCTGTTGTTGACACCAAAGTGGATAACCTCACATTTATCCACATTATACTGCATCTGCCATACATTTGCCCACTCACCTAACCTGTCCAAGTCACCCTGCAGCCTCTTAGCATCCTCCTCACAGCTCAGACCGCCACCCAGCTTAGTGTCATCTGCAAACTTGGAGATATTACATTGAATTCCTTCATCTAAATCATTGATGTATATTGTAAATAGCTGGGATCCCAGCACTGAACCATACGGCACCCCACTGGTCCCTGCCTGCCATTCTGAAAAGGACCTGTTTATTCCGACTCTCTGCTTCCTGTCTGCCAACTAGTTCTCTATCCCCGGCAGTACATTACCCCCAATACCATGTGCTTTAATTTTGCACACTAATCTCTTGTGCGGGACCTTGTCAAAAGTATTTTGAAAGTCTAAATATACCACATCCACTGGTTCTCCCTTGTCCACTCTACTAGTTGTATCCTCAAATAATTCTAGGAGATTTGTCAAGCATGATTTCCCTTTCACAAATCCATGCTGACTTGGACTGATCCTGTCACTGTTTTCCAAATGCGCTGCTATTTCATCTTTAATAATTGATTCCAACACTTTCCACACGACCGATGTCAGGCTAACCGGTCTATAATTCTCTGTTTTCTCTCTCCCTCCTTTTTTAATCACTCGGCAATGATTCCAATATTCACTCCTGATTCCAATATTCACTCTTCACTGATTCCAATATTCACTCTTCTCTGATTCTAATATTCACTTCTCACTTTCAAATACTCACACTTCACTGATTCCAATATTCAATCTACAATGCTTCTAATATTTACTCCTCATTGTTTCAAATATTCACTATTCACTGATTCCAATATTCACACTTCACTGATTCCATCCTCACTCTTCACTGATTGCATCCTCAGTCTTCACTGATTCCAAACCTCACTATTCACTGATTCCAATATTCACTCTTCACTGATTCCAGTATTCACTCATCACTGTTTCAAATATTCAATATTCACTGATTCCAATATTCACTCTTCACTGATTCCATCCTCACTCTTCACTGATTCCAATATTCACTCCTCACTGATTCCAATGCTCGCTCTTCACTTATTCCAATATTCAATATTCACTGATTCCAATGCTCATGCTTCACTTATTCCAATATTCATTCTTCAATGATTGCAGAATTCAAACTTCACTGATTTCAATATTCACTCTTCATTGATGCCAATATTCAATCTTCACTGTTTTCAGTATTCACTCTTAGCTGATTCCAATCCTCACACTTCAATAATTCCAATATGCACTCTTCACTGATTCCAATATTTACTCTTCACTGATTCCATCCTCACTCCTCACTGATTCCAATCATTACTCTTCACTGATTCAATCTTCCCTCTTCATTGATTCCAATATTCACTCTTCACTGATTCCAATATTCACTCTTCACGGATTCAATATTCACACTTCACTGATTCCAATATTAACTCTTCATTGTTTCCAGTATTCACTCTTCACTGATTTCAATGCTCACTCTTCACTGATTCTAATATTTAATATTCACTGATTCCAATATTAATTCGTCACTCTTTCTATTCTTCACTCTTCTCTGATTCCATCCTCATTCTTCACTGATTCCAATATTCAGCCTTTACTGATTCGATTATTCACTCTGCAGTGATTCCAACCCTCTCTCTTCACTAATTCAAATCCTCACTCTTCACTGATCTCAATATTCACTCTTCTTTGATTTTAATAGTCTCTCTTCAATGATTCCACTATTCACTCTTCACTAATTCCAATATTCACTCTTCACTGATTCCAATATACATTCTTCACTCGTTCCAATGCTCACTCTTCACTCATTCCAATGCTCACTCTTCACTTATTCCAATATTCACTCTTCACTTATTCCAGTATTCACTCATCACTTTTTCCAATATTCACTATTCACTGATTCCATTATTCACTTTCCAGTGATTCCAACCATCTCTCTTCACTAATTGCAGTCCTCACTCTTCACTGATCTCAAAATTCACTCTTCACTGATTGTCATAGACACACTTCAATGATTCCAAAATTAACTCTTCACTGATTCAATCTTCACTCTTCACTGATTCCAATATTCATTCTTCACTGATTCAATATTTACTCTTCACTGTTTCCCATCCTCACTCTTCACTGATTCCAATCCTTACTCTTCACTGATTCCAATGTTCACTCTTCGCTGATTCCAATATTCACTATTCACTGATTCGAATCCTCACCCTTCACTAAATCCATCCTCACCCTTCACTGACTCCATCGTCACTCTTCACTGTTTGCAGTTTTCACTCTTCACTGATTCCATTCCTCACTCTTCACTGATTCCATCTTCCTTCTTCATTGATTTCAATATTCACTCCTCACCGTTTCAAATATTCATGATTCACTGATTCAATATTAACTCTTCACTGTTTCCAGTATTCACTCTTCACTGATTCCAATATTCTCTCTTCACTGATTCCATCATCACGCTTCACTGATTCCAATGCTCCCTCTTCAATTATTCCAATATTCACTCGTCACTTTTTCCAATATTCACTATTCACCGATTCCAATATTCAAACTTCAATGATTCTAACATTCACTCCTCACTGTTTCAAATATTCAATATTCACTGATTCCAATCTTAACTCTTCATTGCTTCCAGTATTCACTCTTCACTGATTCCAGAACTCAATCTTCATTATTCCAATATTCAGTCTTCACTGATTCCATCCTCACTCTTCACTGATTGCAATGCTCACTCTTCACTTATTCCAATATTCACTCTTCACTGATTCCAGACCTCAATCTTCATTATTCCAATATTCAGTCTTCACTGATTCCATCCTCACTCTTCACTTATTCCAGTGCTCACTCCTCACTTTTTCCAATATTCACTATTCACTGATTCCATTTTTCACTTTCCAGTGATTCCAACCATCTCCCTTCACTAATTCCAATCCTCACCCTTCACTGGTCTCAATATTCACTCTTCTTTGATTGTCATAGACACTCTTCAATGGTTCCAAAATTAACTCATCACTGATTGCAATCATCACTCTTCACTGATTCGAATCTTCACTCTTCACTTATTTCAATATTCACTTTTCACTGATTTCAATATTCATTCTTCACTGATTCCAGTTTTCACTCTTCACTTTTTCCAATATTCACTTTTCACTGTTTCCAGTATTCAATCTTAGCTGATTCCAATCCTCACCATTCATTAATTCCAATCCTCACTCTTCACTGATTCTGTTGTGTATCTGTAAAGCATGCAATCCTATAGTCCGCCACCAGGGAGCTTATTAAAGACTGAGGTCACTGTTACTTTAACCTCCCTGTGTGCAGCCTCATCTGTGTTAGGAACACAATAATTGGCGACGAGAATACGAATCCAACGCAAAGATGCAGAAAACTGTGGGCATCCTGGAGAAGTTCTCGGAGGGTGAGGACTGGGAAGCTTATGTCGAACGGCTGGACCAGTACTTTGTAGCCAATGAGCTGGACGGAGAAGGAAGCGCCGCAAAAAGGAGAGCGGTCTTCCTCATGGTCTGCGGGGCACCGACCTACAGCTTCATGAAGAATCGTCTGGCTCCGGTGAAACCCACAGGTAAGTTGTATGAGGAGCTGTGTACACTGGTTCAGGAGCATCTTAACCCGAGGGAGAGCATGCTGATGGCGAGGTATCAGTTCTACACGTGCCAGCAATCTGAAGGTCAGGAAGTGGCGAGCTATGTCGCCGAGCTAAGGCGACTTGCAGGACAATGTGAGTTTGATGGCTACTTGGAGCAAATGCTCAGAGACTTTTTTGTACTGGGAATTGGCCATGAGACCATCCTACAAAAACTTTTGACTGTAGAGACACCGACCCTCAGTAAGGCCTTTGCGATAACACAGGCATTTATGTCCACCAGTGATAACACCAAACAAATCTCTCAGCACACAAGTGCTAGCAATGTTCATAAATTAACTGGAACTGTGTTTTCGAGCAGAAATGTACAGGGCAGAACCCACGAGCCTGTAACTGCCAGCAGGCCTCAGGTGATCCAGATGACTCAGAGTCCACAAACAAGGATGAATGCAAGGCAATTCATACCTTGTTGGCGTTGTGGAGGCTTCCATTCTGCCTATTCATGCCGCTTCAAAGAGTATGTTTGCAAGAGCTGTGGAACAATGGGGGCACCTCCAACGAGCTGCAAGCTCTGCAAAACCTACTAACCACCACTTGGCAGAGGAAGATCGGTCCATGGTAGATCAAAGCAATTTCGAGCCTCAGAGAGAGGAGGCAGATGCTGAAGTACACGGGGTGCACAGATTTTTGACGAAATTACCACCTATAATGCTAAACGTAAAATTGACTGGCTTTACCCGTAGCCATGGAACTGGACACTGGCGCTAGCCAATCCATCATGAGTAAAAAGATGTTTGAGAGACTGTGGTGCAGCAAGGCATTCAGACCAGCCCTGAGCACCATCCACACGAAACTGAAAATGTACACCAAAGAGCTTATCACTGTCCTGGGCAGCGCCATGGTCAAGGTCACCTTCGCACGATGTACGAACTGCCACTCTGGATTGTCCCGAGCGATGGCCCCACACTGCTTGGAAGGAGCTAGCTGGGAAAAATCCGCTGGAACTGGGATGACATCCGAGTGCTATCACATGTCGATGAAGCCTCATGTACCCAGGTTCTTAAAAAATTTCCTTCCCTTTTTGAGCCAGGCATTGGAAACTTTTCCGGAGCGAAGGTGCGGATCCACTTGGTCCCAGAGGCTGAACCCATTCACTACAAGGCGCGAGCAGTACCTCACATGATGAGGGAGAGAGTGGCAATCGAGCTGGACAGGCTGCAACGCGAGGGCATCATCTCCGCAGTGGAATTCAGCGAGTGGGCCAGCCCGATTGTTCCAGTACTCAAAAGTGATGGCACGGTCAGGATTTGCGGCGATTATAAAGTAACTATTAATCGTTTCTTGCTACAGGACCAATACCCGCTACCTAAGGCAGACGACCTATTTGTGACACTGGCAGGAGGCAAGACATTCACCAAGCTCGACCTGACTTTGGCCTACATGACGCACAAGGGACTGTTCATCTACAACAGATGCCCATTTGGAATTAGGTCGGCTGCAGCGATCTCCCAGAGAAACACGGAGAGCCTACTCAAGTCGGTAACACACACAGTGGTCTTTCATGATGACATATTGGTCATGGGTCGGGACACCGCCGAGCACCTACAAAACCTGGAGGAGGTCCTCCAGCGACTGCATCGCATAGGGCTGCAGCTGAAGAGGTCGAAATGCGTCTTCATGGCAATAAAAGTGGAGTTTTTGGGGAGAAAGATCGCGGCAGATGGTATTCGGCCCACAGACGCCAAGACAGAGGCTATCAGGAATGCGCCCAGGCCACAGAATGTCACGAGACTCCTCAACTATATTGGTAACTTCCTATCGGGGCTAAGCACCCTTTTAGAGCCCCTACATGTGTTATTGCGCAAAGGTGAGAACTGGGTATGGGGAAAAAAAACAAGTATTGCTTTTGAGAAAGCCAGAAACATTTTATGCTCCAACAAGCTGCTTGTATTGTATAACCCGTGCAAAAGACTTGTGCTAGCATGTGATGCGTCGTCGTATGGAGTCGGGTGTGTATTACAACTAGCTAACGTTGCGGGGAAGTTGCAACCTGTCGCCTATGCTTCCAGGAGCTTGTCTAAGGCCGAGAGGCCTACAGCATGATTGAGAAAAAGGCTTAAGCATGTGTGTTCGGCGTAAAGAAAATGCATCAGTACCTGTTTGGCCTCAAATTTGTGCTGGAAACCGATCACAGGCCCCTCATATCCCTGTTCGCTGAAAACAAAGGGTTAAATACTAATGCCTCAGCCTGCATACAAAGGTGGGCACTCGCGCTATCAGCGTATAACTATACCATCTGCCACAGGCCAGGTACCGAGAACTATGCGGATGCTCTCAGTCGGCTACCATTGCCTGCAAACTTGTTGATGGTGGTGCAGCCCGCAGACTTGTTGATGGTCATGGAAGTGTTTGAAAATGATAAATCACCTGTCACAGCCCACCAGATTACGACTTAGACCAGCCAAGATCCTCTGCTGTTCCTAGTAAAAAACTGTGTACTGCATGGGAGCTGGGCCAGCAACCCGTTGAAATGCAAGAGCCAATCAAGCCGTTCCAGCAGCAAAAGGACGAGCTGTCCATTCAGGCAGGCTGCCTGTTGTGGGGTAACCACGTAGTGCTACCAAAAAAAGGGCAGGGAGACGTACATCTCGGATCTCCACAGCACACACCCGGGTATAGTAATGATGAAAGCGATGGCCAGATCCCATATGTGGTGGCCCGGTATCGACTCTGACTGAGAGTCCTGTGTATGGCAATGCAGCGTATGTGCTCAGTTGAGCAACGCGCCCAGAGAAGCACCACTAAGTTTGTGGTCCTGGCCCTCCAGACCATGGTCGAGGATCCATGTTGATTCTGCGGGCCCGTTTCTCAGTAAAATGTTCCTGGTGGTGGTGGATGCTTTTTCAAAATGGATTGAATGTGAAATAATGTCGGGAAGCACTGCCACCACCACCATTGAAAGCCTGAGGGCCATGTTTGCCACCCACGGCCTGCCTGACATACTGGTCAGTGACAACGGGCCATGTTTCACCAGTGTTAAAGAATTCATAATCCGCAATGGGATCAAAAATGTCACCTTGGACCCGTTTAAACCAGCTTCCAATGGGCAGGCAGAGCGGGCAGTACAACCCATCAAACAGAGCCTTAAACGAGTTAAAGAATGCTCACTCCAAACCCGCCTGTCCCGAGTACTGCTCAGCTACCGCACGAGATCCCACTCACTCACAGGGGTGGTCCCGGCTGAGCTACTCATGAAAAGGACACTTAAAACCAGACTCTCGCTGGTTCACCCCAACATGCATGATCAGGTAGAGAGCAGGCGGCAGCAACAAAATGTAAACGATGGTCGTACCACTGTGTCACGGGAAATTGATCTGAATGACCATGTGTATTTGCTAAACTATGGACATGGTCCCAAGTGGATCGCGGGCACGGTGATAGTTAAAGAAGGGAATAGGGTGTTTGTAGTCAAACTCGACAATGGACAAATTTGCAGAAAGCAGCTGGACCAAACGAGGCTGCACTTCACAGACTGCCCTGAACAACCCACAGCAGACACCAACTTTCTCGAGCCCACAACACACACCCAAAGGATCAACGACACCATGCCGGACCAGGAAATCGAACCCATCATGCCCAACAGCCCAGCAAGGCCAGTCTCACCCAGCAGCCCTGCAGGGCCAACAACACGCCAGCTCAGCGAGGGCACAGCCAACACACCAGAACAGACATTTGTACCGAGGCAGTCCACCAGGGAAAGAAAGGCTCCCGACTGCCTCACCTTGTAAATAGTTTTCACTTTGACTTTGGCGGGGGAGTGATGTTGTGTATCTGTAAAGCATGCACTAACATGTTCCGCCACCAGGGAGCTCATCCCCTGAAGTCCCAAGGGATCCCAGCATACCTTGGGAGCACTGTAGATAAGCCAACCCCTAAGGCCTCTTCCTCACTCTGGAGTGTCTTATTAAATACTGAGGTCACTGTTACTTTAACCTTCCTGTGTGCAGCCTCATCTGTGTTAGGAACATAATAGATTCCATCTTCACTCTTCACTTATTCCAATATTCAGTCTTCACTGATTCCATTCTCATTCTTCACTGATTCCAATGCTCACTCTTCATTTATTCCAATATTCACTCTTCACTTTTTCCAATATTCAATATTCGCTGTTTCCAATATTCACTCTTCACTGCTTCCAGTATTCACTCTTAGCTGATTCCAATCCTCACCCTTCGCTAATTTCAATCCTCACTCTTCACTCATTCCATCTTCACTCTTCACTGATTCCAATATTCACTCCTCAGTGAATCAACTATTCACTGCTCACTGTTTCAAATATTCACTGATTCCAATATTCACTCCACTGATTTCAATATTCACCCTTCACTGATTCCATCATCACCCTTCACTGATTCCAATGCTGACTCTTCACTTATTCCAATATTCACTATTCGCTGATTCCAATTTTCACTCTTCACTGTTTCCAATATTCACTATAAAATGATTCTAATATTCACTTCTCACTGTTTCAAATATTCAATATTCACTGATTCCAATATTAACTCTTCACTGATTCCATCATCACACTTCACTTATTCCAATATTCACTCTTCACTTATTCCAATATTCACTCTTCACTTATTCCAATATTCACTCTTCACTGTTTCCAGTATTCACTCATCACTATCACAATATTCACTCTTCACTGTTTCCAGTATTCACTATTCACTGATTCCAATCCTCCCTCTTCACTGATTCCAATATTCACTCTTCACTGATTCTAATATTCATTCCTCACTGTTTCAAATAATTAATATTCACTGATTCCAATATTAACTCTTCACTCTTTCCATTATTCACTCTTCACTGATTCTGTTGTGTATGTATGCCTGTTTACTGTGTGATGTCTGGAACACTGTTATGCAACACTGAATGTACCCTTTCACTGTACACACCTTGCCTGTACACCAGAGGGTGCTGCTGCTGGAGACCTAAGGGTGCACACTGCAGGTAATCCAGTATAAAAAGGAACACATGGCTTGCTGTCGGCACTCAGGAACTGCAAATAAAGGACTACAGATCTACACAGTTTAAGTATCATACCCTGCCTCGTGGAGTCATTACTAAAGGTGCCTACACATACTACAACTGGCGACAGGAATACAAGGTCACGAACCACTCGCTCAGCATGTCGAATCTCAGCAACTTTCAGCAATTTACCGATGGGGAAGATTGGGATGCTTTTGTAGAACGATTGGAACACTTAAGGAGACTGGCTGCACCGTGCGACTTTGGCGACCACCTTTATGAAGCACTAAGGGACTCTAAACTGACGAGAGCAGTGCACCGCATGGATACTTCTAGGGGCAGAAACGCTGTCCCGAGTCCCACAACCCTGAGTTCGCCACATGGGGCAAACCGGCTAGCCCCGTGCTAGCGCTGTGGAGGAAACCACAGGGCCCACCAGTGCCACTACAAAGACTATGCGTGCAAAGAGAAAAGGCACCTTCAAAGGATGTGCAGAAAAAACTTTGATGAGTTGGCTGATCACCGGGGCTCCAACACAGAGGAAGGTGAAGTTGCTCAACCCCTGGAAGAAAAGTATGGAACTCATACCTGCTACCCTGAAAGTTCTCCGTGGGCGATGAAAGTAGACGTCGACGGAGTCCCAGTTTCTATGGAGAGCGACACAGGGGTGAGCCAGTCTGTGATGAGCCAAGTGACCTTTGAAGAACTTTGGAAGAATCCCGCCAATCGACCACAAAGGCATCCTGTCCAAGCGAAGCTGCTCCCAGGCCTCCGGGCTCCGGCAATCGACCTCGAACATGGATCCATTGCAGCATCTGGAGATTCCACTGTCCAGCTCGACTGCCCACAGCACCCCGGCGAAATCTCCGAGACCGAGGATCCAAACTCCACTTTCCGGGCCGGGGCAGCACGCCAAGAGGTGAACATTGACGAAAAAAATGGATTCCCAACATCCAGGATCGAACCTGTGGAAGAAAAGAGCACCACAGCCTATCTGCAGCAAGACCAGAAAATGGCTGCCGCAGCACACGCAGCAGAATCTGTAATCAAAATGGCCTCCGCCATGCCACAAGTGAACATGGAGGAGCATCATGTGATATCGAGCGGCCAATCGGATTTGAAGACTCCCTTAAAGGAGACCGGTAACCAAAAAAAATTAAAGGGGAAGTTTCAAATTTGAGTACACAGACTTTAAAGCTAAAGATGCAATTAAAGGGTACAAATATGAAAATGTATGCAATGTAACCATGAATTGTGATGCTGGTTTAACTAATGTGACTAATGAGATGAATGCAGGTGTCAGTAAGGTTAAGAACAAGTTTATTATGCTTAACAATAATGATTAAGGATGTGAAATGCCTAATGTAACCATGTCAGTTGAAACCAGGACACCCAAAAGTGATGCAAATGCTAGAATGTTTAATGCAGGCTCGTCTATATGTGATCAGAGCCAAGGTGTCATGTATACCGGTAGTACACTGCCAAAGGACATTGCGTCCTACAGGGACCATGTTGATGCCAATGGAATCCCCCTGTGGGAGACCCCCAGATCCAGCAGGCTACCTGACCGCGTAGCGTGGACCTTTGGAACGAATGTGATGCCCCTTGCAGGACACACACAGCCAGTGGGAGCAGACCCACTACTGGGACAGTGGTCAATGGGCAGCCCAGCCACCACCAATGGCAACCTGCACCAGATCAGCCCTACAGCCCCTGGCCACCAGGGCCAACACCAGGAGCATGAGCCAATACACTCCAGCTTCCCTGGCAAACCCTGGGATGACCTGACCCTCATCCCAATTGGTGGACAAGGAGACCACCCAGTCTTGTGGCCCTGCCCACCATCCCACAACAACAGTGGACAATGAGCGCACCCAGTCTTGTGGCCCTGCCCACAACTACCCACATCATAGTGTATACACACCACCCACTGCTGCCGTGATTCCCCCCCCCCAGAGGGATCCCACAACAGTAACACCCACATGGTCTGTGTGTGAGGAAGGGGAAAAGTACAAGGCCAGCCTCAAGCACAGGATCACACCTGGCAACCATACAACCCTCACCATAACCTCCCATAGCACACCACTGATCACCTCCCCTGGGCATGACAATAAGGATATGAAAAATGCTTAGGGGGGAAGTGTTGTTGTGTATGCATGCCTGTTTACTGTGTTATGTCTGTAACACTGTTATGCAACACTGAATGTACCCTTACACTGTACACACCTTGCCTGTACACCAGAGGGTGCTGCTGCTGGCAACCTAAGGGTTACCTCCACACTGCAGGTAACCCAGTATAAAAAGGAACACACAGCTTGTTGTCGGCACTCAGGAGCTGCAAATAAAGGACTACAGGTCTACACAGTTTAAGTATCATACCCTGCCTCGTGGAGTCATTACTAAAGGTGCCTACATAAACTACAGATTCCATCCTCACTCTTCACTGATTTCAATATTCAGCCTTCACTGATTCCATTATTCATTCTGCAGCGATTCCAATCCTCTCTCTTCACTAATTCCAATCATCACTCTTCACTGATCTCAATATTCACTCTTCTTTGATTTTAATAGTCTCTCTTCAATGATTCCACTATTCACTCTTCACTGATTCCAATCCTAATTCTTCACTGATTCCCATTCTCACCCTTCACTGATTCCATCATCACCCTTCACTAATTCCAATATTCACTCTTCATGCATTCCAATATTCACTCTTCACTGATTCCAATATTCAGTCTTCACTGATTCCAGTATTCACTCATCACTTTTTCCAATATTCACTATTCACTGTTTACAATATTCACACTTCACTGATTCAATATTCACTCTTCACTGTTTGCAGTATTCACTCTTCACTGATTTCATCCTCACTCTTCACTGATTCCAATTCTCACTCGTCACTGATTCCAGTATTCACTCATAACTTTTTCCAATATTCACTATTCACTGATTCCATTATTCACTTTCCAGTGATTCCAACCATCTCTCTTCATGAATTGCAAACCTCACTCTTCACTGATCTCAAAATTCACTCTTCACTAATTCGAATCCTCACTCTTCACTGATCTCAATATTCACTCTTCACTGATTGTCATAGAATTAACTCTTCACTGATTCAAATCCTCACTCTTCACTCATTCCAAAATTTACTGATCACTGTTACAATATTCACTATTCAGTGAATCCAATATTCACACTTCACTGATTCCAGTATTCACCCTTCATTGTTTCCAGTATTCACTCTCCACTGATTACAATATTCATTCTTCACTAATTCCAATCCACACTATTCATTGATTCCAATCCTCAATCTTCACTGAATCCAATCCTCACTCTTCACTGATTCCAATATTCAATCTTCACAGATTCCAATCCTCACTCTTCACTGATTCCAATCCTCACTCTTCACTGATTCCAATATTCAATCTTCACAGATTCCAATCCTCACTCTTCACTGATTCCAATATTCAATCTTCACTGATTCCAATATTCAATCATCACTGATTCCAGTATTCACTCATCACTTTTTCCAATATTCAATCTTCACTGATTCTAATATTCACTCCTCACTGTTTCAAGTATTTAATATTCACTGATTCCAATATTAGCTCTTCACTATTTCCAGTATTTACTCTTCACTGATTCCAATCCTCTCTCTTCACTAATTCCAATTGTTACTCTTCATTGATCTCAATATTCACTCTTCTTTGATTGTAATAGTCACTCTTCAATGATTTCAATATTCAGTCTTCACTGATTCCATCTTCACTCATCACTGATTCCAGTATTCATTCTTTACTGAATCCAATATTCACTATTCGCTGATTCCAATATTCACTCTTTGCTTATTGCAATATTCACTCTTCACTGATTGAAATCTTCATTCTTCACTGATTCCAATCCTCACTCTCACTGATTCCAATATTCACTCTTCAATAATTCCAATATTGATGCTTTACAGTTTCCAGATTTCAATCTTCACTGATTCCAATCCTCACACTTCATTGATTCCAATATTCACACTTCACTCTTTCCAATGCTCACTCTTCACTGAGTCCGTCCTCAGTCTTCACTTCAAATCCTCACAGTTCACGAATTTCAACATTCACTCTCCACTGATTACAATATTCATTCTTCACTAATTCCAATCCACACTCTTCATTGATTCCAATCCTCAATCTTCACTGATTCCAATCCTCACTCTTCACTGATTCCAAATTCAATCTTCACAGATTCCAATCCTCACTCTTCACTGATTACAATATTCAATCTTCACTGATTGCAATCCTTACTCTTCACTGATTACAATATTCAATCATCACTGATTCCAATATTCACTCTTCACTGATTCCAATATTCAATCTTCACTGATTCCAATCCTCACTCTTCACTGATTCCAATATTCAGTCATCACTGATTCCAATATTCACTCTTCACTGATTCCAATATTCAATCTTCACTGATTCCAATCCTCACTCTTCACTGATTCCAATCCTCACTCTTCACTGATTCCAATATTCAATCTTCACTGATTCCAATCCTCACTCTTCACTGATTCCAATAGTCAATTATCACTTTTTCCAATATTCATTATTCTCTGATTCCAAACCTCACTCTTCACTTATTCCAATATTCACTCTGCACTGATTCCAATTCTCACTCATCACTGATTCCAGTATTCACTCATCACTTTTTCCAATATTCACTCTTCACTGATTCTCATATTCACTCCTCACTGTTTCAAGTATTTAATGTTCACTGATTCCAATATTAGCTCTTCACTATTTCCAGTATTCACTCTTCACTGATTCCAATCCTCACTCTTCACTAATTCCAATTGTTACTCTTCACTGATCTCAATATTCACTCTTCTTTGATTGTAAAAGTCACTCTTCAATGATTTCAATATTCAGTCTTCACTGATTCCATCTTCACTCATCACTGATTCCAATATTCATTCTTTACTGAATCCAATATTCACTATTCGCTGATTCCAATGTTCACTCTTTGCTTATTGCAATATTCACTCTTCACTGATTGAAATCTTCATTCTTCACTGATTCCAATCCTCACTCTCACTGATTCCAATATTCACTCTTCACTAATTCCAATATTGATGCTTTACAGTTTCCAGTTTTCAATCTTCACTGCTTCCAATCCTCACACTTCATTGATTCCAATATTCACACTTCACTCTTTCCAATGCTCACTCTTCACTGAGTCTGTCCTCAGTCTTCACTTCCAATCCTCACAGTTCACGAATTTCAACATTCACTCTCTACTGATTACAATATTCATTCTTCACTAATTCCAATCCACACTCTTCATTGATTCCAATCCTCACAGTTCACGAATTTCAACATTCACTCTCTACTGATTACAATATTCATTCTTCACTAATTCCAATCCACACTCTTCATTGATTCCAATCCTCAATCTTCACTGAATCCAATCCTCGCTCTTCACTGGTTCCAATATGCAATCTTCACTGATTCCAATCCTCACTTTTCACTGATTCCAACCCTCACTCATCACTGATTCCAATATTCAATCATCACTGATTCCAATATTCACTCTTCACTGATTCCAATATTCAATCTTCACTGATTCCAATCCTCACTCTTCACTGATTCTAATATTCAATTATCACTGATTCCAAAATTCAATCTTCACTGATTCCAATCTGCACTCTTCACTGATTCCAATATTCAATCTTCACTGATTCCAATCCTCACTCTTCACTGATTCCAATATTCAATCTTCACTGATTCCAATCCTTACTCTTCACTGATTCCAATATTCAATCATCACTGATTCCAATATTCACTCTTCACTGATTCCAATATTCAATCTTCACTGATTCCAATCCTCACTCTTCACTGATTCCAATATTTAATCATCACTGATTCCAATATTCACTCTTCACTGATTCCAATATTCAATCTTCAGTGATTCCAATCCTCACTCTTCACTGATTCCAATATTGACTTTTTACTGTTTTCAATATCCACTCATCACTGATTTCAATTCTCACTCTTCACTGATTCCAATATTCAATCATCACTGATTTCAATATTCAATCTTCACTGATTCCAATCCTCACTCTTCACTGATTCCAATCCTCACTCTTCACTGATTCCAATATTCAATCTTCACTGATTCCAATCCTCACTCTTCACTGATTCCAATCCTCACTCTTCACTGATTCCAAAATTGACTCTTTCACTGTTTCTAATATCCACTCATCACTGATTCCAATTCTCACTCTTCACTGATTCCAATATTCAATCTTCACTGATTCCAATCCTCACTCTTCACTGATTCAAATCCTCACTCTTCACTGATTCCAATATTGACTCTTTACTGTTTCCAATATCCACTCATCACTGATTCCAATCCTCACTCTTCACTGATTCCAATATTCAATCTTCGCTGAATCCAATCCTCTCTCTTCACTATTTCCAATATTGATGCTTTACTATTTCCAGTTTTCAATCTTCACTGATTCCAATCCTCACTCTTCACTGATTCCAATATTGACTCTTCAATGTTTCCATCTACACTTTTCATTGATTCCAATCCTCATTCTTCACTGATTCCAATATTCACTCTTCACTGATTCCATTCCTCACTCTTCACTGCTTCCAATGTTGAATTTTTACTGTTTCCAATATCCATTCATCACTGATTCCAATCCTCACTCTTAATTGATTCTAATATGCACTCGTAATTGATTACAATTCTCTCTCTACACTGATTCCAATTCTCAGTCTACACTTATTCCATCTTCACCCTTCACTGATTTCAATATTCTCTTTTCACTGATTCCAATATTCACTCTTCACTGATTCCAATGTTCACTCTTCACTGATTCCTATATTGACTCTTTACTTTTTCAAATAGTCACACTTCGCTGATTCCAATTCTCATTCTTCAATGAGTCCATCTTCATTCTTCACTAAACCCAATCCTCACTCTTCATTGTTTACAATATTCACTCTTCACTGATTCCAATCATCACTCTTCACTGATTCAAATATTCACTCTTCACTGATTGAAATCTTCACTCTTCACTACTTCCATCCTTACTCTTCACTAAGTCCAATCCTCACTTTTCATTGATTACAATATTCACTCTTCACTCTTTCCAATATTCACTCATCACTGATTCCAATCCTCACTCTTCACTGCTTCCAATATTGAATTTTTACTGTTTCCAATATCCACTCATCACTGATTCGAATTCTCACTCTTCACTGATTCCATCATCATTCTTCACTGATTCCTATATTGACTCTTTACTGTTTCCAGTATTCAATCTTTGCTGATTCCAATATTCACACTTCACTGTTTCCAATATTCACTGATTCCAATATTCATTCTCCACTGATTCCAATATTCACTCTTCATTGATTCCTATATTCACTCTTCACTCTTTCCAATATTCACTCTTCACTGATTCCAATCCTCACTCTTCACTGATTCTATCCTCAGTCTTCGCTGATTCCATTCTCACTCTCACTGATTCCATCTTTACTCTTCCCTTCTTCCAATATTCACTCATCAATGATTCTAATCCTCACCTTTCATTGATTCCAATATTCACTCTTCACTTCTTCCCAATGATGCACTCCAGGTCCCTTCCGCCAGTGGTCCCGGTCCAGCCTTGCATTCCGGGGTCCAATGACGGGCTGTGCCTGGCCTAGGTCACTAGCTGTTAGTGTTCACAGCTAGAACACTAACTTGATTTACATTTTAGACTTGTTTATCAACTTTTAATCAACTCTTAATCTCTTCATTAAAGCTTCAATCAACCTGTGCAACTTTAAAAAAAAAATAATTTGGAAATACTTTTAAACTCTTAAACTTTTAAAACAACTTGGAAACCTTTGGGGAAATTTCCCTGTACCGCGTCCCCACGGGCAACAAATTGATCGGACCATCTACCATCAATGGCGCTACTCAGCGCCGAGCCTGCGGCCAACACCTCGCCGTATGCAATTAGGCTTATACAGCAGTGCCTGGTTTCCAGTCGTCTTGGACCCCCTTGCCACTGGACCAAGACCTTGCTCAGCTAAGCCCGTGCGGTTGCCGGTGTGCAGCAGCCACCCCACATAAAAAGTACTCATGCACAGGCATCTTCCACTTTGTTAATATGAAGTTTGGGACCTGGAACTTCAGGATGCTCATGGACAATTCCAATAGCAACAAGCCGGAACACCGCACCACCATAGCTGCGTGGGAACTTAGACGTTTTGACATCGACATCGCTGCCCTAAGTGAGACTCGGCGGGCATGGGAAGGCCAGCTCAAGGAACATGGTGGAGGTTACACCTTTTTCTGGAAAGGAAAACCAGAGGAAGAACGTCACCTTCATGGAGCCGGCTTCGCCGCGAAAAATGAACTGGTCGACCACCTCAAAGACTCCCCCCTGCGGGGTTAATGAACGCCTCATAACTCTTCGTCTTACCCTATCCCGGAACCAACATGCCACAGTCATCAGTGCGTACGCCCCAACACTCGATGCAATGGATGAGGTTAAAGAGGGTTTTTATTCCAACCTTGAGACATTCCTGCCCCGCATCCCCACGGGCAACAAATTGACCCTCCTAGGTGACTTTGATGCCAGGGTCGGCAAAGACACAGCCCTCTGGGGAGGCGTGATTGGCGGAGAGTGGGTAGAGAAAGCCAACTCCAGTGGTACCCTACTCCTGACAAAATGTCTAGAACATGACCTCCTCATCACCAACACGCTGTTTCGCCAGAAGGACAAGTACAGGGCATCGTGGCAACACCCTCGCTCCAAACACTGGCATCTGCTCGACTATGTCATCGTCCGAGCCAGGGATCGCAAGGATGTGCGCATCACCCGCGCCATGTCAGGAGCTGATGACTGCTGGACAGATCATCGCCTAATCCGATCCACCATCGACATTAACATAGCCCCAAAGCAGAGGGGACAGCAGAAGCAGTGCCGCAAAAAAGTTAATGCGAGGGCACTTAAAGACCCAGCTAAGAGAGCCCTATACAGCCAGTGCCTCACAGCTAATCTTGCGTGCCTTGATGACCCTAAGATGCTGAATACCCACAGCGCTTGGTCTGCCCTCCAGGCCTCCATAACCAGCGCCTGTGAAGAGACGCTCGGTCACTCAACAGGAAACACCAGGACTGGTTTGATGAGAATGATCAGGAGATCCAAGAACTAATAGATCGCAAGCGCAGGGCATTTCTGAGCCTTAAGCAACAACCCAACTCCGGAGCAGCAAAGCAACATGACAGACAGCTCAAGGCTGAGGTCCAACAAAAAAATAAGGGACCTAAAGAACAGGTGGTGGATGGAGAAAGCACAGGAGATACAGCAGCTGGCCGACAGCCATGATGTGAGAGGATTCTTCATCACAGTCAAGGCCACCTACGGCCCAGACACCTAAGGCCCCACCCCACTGCTTGGCCAAGAATGGGAAAACACTCATCAAGGACACCGAGGCAGTCAGGGCCTGCTGGAAGATGCACTTTGAAGATCTCCTCAATCGAGACTCTGCCTTTGACTCTAGTGTTTTCAACTCCATCCCACAGCATACGACCCACCACCACCTCAGTGAAACCCCAACGCTGCATGAGGCAGGCAAAGCCATAAAACAGCTCAAGAATAACAAGGCTACGGGTGCGGATGGAATTCCTGCTGAGGCGCGAAAGTATGGCGGAGAGGCGCTGTTAGCGTGGATACATGACCTCTTTTCTCTCATTTGGAGGGAGGAGAGCATGTTGGGAGATCTCAGAAATGCAGTGATCATGACCATCTTTAAAAAGGGGGACAAGTCTGATTGTGGCAACTACAGGGGAATCTCCCTGCTATCAGCCACTGTGAAGGTTGTCATTAGAGTTCTCCTCAAATGTCTTCTCCCTGTGGCCGAGGAGCTCCTCCCTGAATCACAGTGCGCATTTCATCCCCTACGGGGCACAACAGACATGATCGTTACAGCGCGACAACTGCAGGAAAAATGCGGGGAGCAGCGCCAGCCCTTATACATGGCCTTCTTCAACCTTACAAAGGCCTTTGACACTGTCAACCGCGAGGGTCTATGGAGCGCCCTCCTCCGCTTCGGATGCCCCCAAAAGTTCAACAACATCCTTCGCCTGCTCCACGACTATATGCAGGACAGGTCCAAGATCATGCTCAACCTCTGTCGTTGAGCTACAGTACGCGGACAACACCTGTGTCTGCGCACATTCTGAGGCTGAACTCCAGGATATAGTCGATGTATTCACCGAATAGTATGAAAGCATGGGCCTTACACTTAACATCCATAAGACAAAGGTCTTCCACCAGCCTGTCCTCGCCACACAACACTGCCCCCCAGTGATCAAGATTCACGGCGCGGCCCTCGATAACGTGGACCACTTCTCATCCCTCGGGAGCCTCTTATCAACAAAAGCAGACATTGATGAGGAGATTCAACATCGTCTCCAGTGCGCCAGTGCAGATGGCCGCCTGAGGAAAAGAGTGTTCGAAGGCCAGGCACTCAAATCTACCAGTAAGCACATGGTCTATAGGGATGTAGTAATAGCCACCCTCCTGTATGGATCAGAGGCATGGATGATGTACAGAAGACACCTCAAGTCGCTAGAGATATATCACCAACGATGTCTCCGCAAGATCCTGCAAATCCCCAGGGAGGACAGGCGCACCAACATTACTGTCCTCGCCGAGATGAACATCCCCAGCATTGAAGCACTGACCACACTCGATCAGCTTGATTGGGCAGGCCACATAGAAACATAGAAAATAGGTGCAGGAGTCGGCCACGCGGCCCTTCGAGCCTGCACCACCATTCAATATGATCATGACTGATCATGCAACTTCAGTACCTCATTCCTGCTTTCTCTCCATACCCCTTGATTCCTTTAGCCTTAAGAACCACATCTAACTTCCTTTTGAATATATCTAACGATCTGGCCTCAACAACTTTCTATGGTAGAGAATTCCACAGGTTCACAATTCTCTGAGTGAAGAAATTTCTCCTCATCTCAGTCCTAAATGGCTTACCCCTTATCCTTAGACTGTGACCACTGGTTCTGGACTTCCCCAACATCGGGAACATTCTTCCTGCATCTAACCTGCCCAATCCCATCAGAATTTTATATGTTTCTATGAGATCCCCGCTCACTCTTCTAAATTCCAATGAATATAAGCCTAGTCGATCCAGTCTTTCTTTATATGTCAGTCCTGTCATCCCGGGAATTAGTCTTATGAACCTTCGTTGTACTCCCTCAATAGCAAGAATGTCCTTCCTCAGATTAGGAGACCAAAACTGTACACAATATTCAAGGTGTGGCCTTACCAAGGCCCTGTACAACTGCAGTAAGACCTCCTGCTCCTATACTCAAATCCTCTCGCTATGAAGGCCAACATGCCATTTGCCTTCTTCACCACCTGATGTACCTGCATGCCAACTTTCAATGACTGATGTACCATGACACTTAGGTCTCATTGCACCTCCCCTTTTCCTAATCTGTCACCCGTCAGATAATATTTTGCCTTCCTGTTTTTTCCACCAAAGTGGATAACCTCACATTCATCCACATTATATTGCATCTGCCATGCATTTGCCTACTCTCCTAACTTGTCCAAGTCACCCTGCAGCCTCTTAGCATCCTCCTCACAGCTCACACTGCCACCCAGCTTAGTGTCATCTGAAAACTTGGAGATATTACATTCAATTCCTTCATCTAAATCATTAATGCATATTATAAATAGCTGGGGTCCCAGCACTGAACCTTGCGGTACCCCACTAGTCACTGCCTGCCATTTTGAAAAGGACCCGTTTATTCCTACTCTTTACTTCCTGTCTGCCAACTAGTTCTCTATCCACGTCAATACATTACCACCAATACCATGTGCTTTAATTTTGCACACTAATTTCTTGTGTGGGACCTTGTCAAAAGCCTTTTGAAAGTCAAAATACACCACATCCACTGGTTCTCCCTTGTCCACTCTACTAGTTACATCCTCAAAAAATTCTAGAAGATTTGTCAAGCAAGATTTCCCTTTCATAAATCCATACTGACTTGGAGCGATCTTGTCACTGCTTTTCAAATGCGCTGCTATTACATCTTTAATAATTGTTTCCAACATTGTCCCCACTACCGATGTCAGGCTAACCGGTCTATAATTCCCTGTTTTCTCTCTCCCTCCTTTTTTAAAAAGTTGGGTTACATTAGCTACCCTCCAATCCATAGGACCTGATCCAGAATCAATAGAATGTTGGAAAATGATCACCAATGCATCCACTATTTCTAGGGCCACTTCCTTAAGTACTCTGGGATGCAGACTATCAGGCACTGGGGATTTATCGGCCTTCAATCCCATCAATTTCCCGAACACAATTTCCTGACTAATAAGGATTTCCTTCAGTTCCTCCTTCTCGCTAGACCCTTGATCCCTAGTATTTCCAGAAGGTTATGTGTACCTTCCTTAGTGAAGACAGAAACAAAGTATTTGTTCAATTGGTCTGCCGTTTCTTTGTTCCCCATTATAAATTCACCTGATTCTGACTGCAAAGGACCTACATTTGTCTTCACTAATCTTTTTCTCTTCACATATCTATCGAAGCTTTTGCAGTCAGTTTTTATGTTCCTGGCAAGCTTATTCTCATACTCTATTTTGCCCCTCCTAATTAAACCATTTGTACTCCTCTGCTAAATTCTAAATTTCTCCCAGTCCTCAGGTTTGCTGCTTTTTCTGGCCGATTTATATGCCTCTTCCTTGGATTTAACACTATCCATAATTTCCCTTGTTAGCCACTGTTGAGTCACCTTTCCCATTTTATTTTTACTCCAGACAGGGATGTACAATTGTTGAAGTTCATCCATGTGATCTTTAAATGTCTGCCATTGCCTAACCACTTTCAACCCTTTAAGTATCATTCGCCAGTCTATCCTAGCCAATTCACATCTCATACCATCGGAGCTACCTTTCTTTAAGTTCAGGACCCTAGTCTCTGAATTAACTGTGTCACTCTCCATCTTAATGAAGAAGTTTACCATATTATGGTCAGTCTTCCCCAAGGGGCCTCGCACAACAAGATTGCTAATTAGTCCTCTCTCATTACACAACACCCAGTCTAGGATGGCCAGCTCTCTAGTTCGTTCCTCAACATATTGATCTATAAAACCATCCCTTATACACTCCAGGAAATTCTCCTCCACCATATTGCTATCAGTTTGCTTAGCCCAATCTATATATAGATTAAAGTCACCCATGATAACTGCTGTACCTTTATTTCACGCATCCCTAATTTCCTGTTTGATGCCATCCCCAACCTCACTACTACTGTTTGGTGGTCTGTACACAACTCCCACTAGCGTTTTCTGGCCTTTGGTTTTCCGCAGCTCTACCCATACAGATTCCAGATCATCCAAGCTAATGTCCTTCCTTGCTAATGTCCTTCCTTACTATTGCGTTAATCTCCTCTTTAACTAGCAACGCTACCCGAGCCGCTTTTCCTTTCTGTCTATCCTTCCTGAATATTGAATACCCCTGGATTTTGAGTTCCCAGCTTCAGTCACCCTGGAGGCATGACTCCATAATCCTAATTACATCATATCCATTAACAGCTATCTGCGCAGTTAACTCATCCACCTTATTACGAATGCTCCTCGCATTGAGACAGAGAGTCTTCAGGCTTGATTTTTTAACATTCTTTGTCCTTTTAGAATTATATTGTAATGTGGCTCGTTTTGATTTTTGCCGTTGATTTCTCTGCCCTCCACTTTTCCTTATCTCCCTTCTACCTTTTGCTTCTGCCCCCATTTTACATCCCTCTGTCTCCCTGCATAGATTCTCATCCCCCTGCCATATTAGTTTAAACCCTCCCCAACAGCACTAGCTAACACTCCCCCTAGGACATTGGTTCTGGTCCTGCCGAGGTGCAGACCATCCGGTTTGTACTGGTCCCATCTATCCCAGAACCGGTTCGCATGCCAGACACAAGACTCCCTAAGCAATTGCTCTATGCGGAGCTGCTTCACGGCAAACGAGCCAAAGGTGGGCAGCAGAAACGTTACAAGGACATGCTCAAAGCCTCCCTGGTAAAGTGCGACATCACCACTGACACCTGGGAGTCCCTGGCCGAAACCACCCTAAGTGGAGAAAGTGCATCTGGGAGGGCGTTGAGCTCTTCGAATCTCAAAGCTGCGAGCGTGAATAGGTCAGGCACAGGTAGCGGAAGGAGCGTGCGGCAAATCAGTCCCAATCCCCTTCCCCCAACGAATGTCTGTCCCACCTGTGACAGGGTCTGTGGCTGCCATATCGGACTGTTCAACTACCAAAGAACTCACTTTACGACTGGAAGCAAATCTTCCTCGATTCTGAGGGACTGCCAATGATGATTATGATGATGATTCCCAACCTCACTGTACACTGATTCCAATATTCACGCTTCACTGATTCCTATCTTCACTCTTCACCGATTCCTATATTGACTTTTTACTGTTCCCAGTATTCACTCTTCGCTGATTCCAATCCTCATTCTTCAATGATTCCATCTGCGCTCTTCACTGATTCCAATATTGACTGTTTACTGTTTCTAGTATTCATTTTCATTGATTTTATCCTCAATCTTCACTCATTCCATCCTCACACTTCACGGATTCCAGTCCGCACTCTTCATTAATTCCAATATTCACTTTTCACTGATTCCAATCCTCACTCTTCACTGATTCCAATCCTCGCTCTTCATTGATCTCAATATTCACTCTTCATTTATTCCTATAGTCACTTTTCAATGTTTCCAATATTCACTCTTCAATATCACTGATTCCAATCTTTACTTTTCACTGATTTCAATATATCCTCTTCAAATATCCAATATTCACTTTTCTTTGATTCCAATCCTCACACTTCACTGATTCTATCCTCACTCTTCATTGATTGCAATCCTGATTCTTCACTGTTTCCTGTATTCACTCTTGCATGATTGTAATCCTCACTTTTCACTGATTCCATCCTTCCTCTTCGTTGATTCCATCCCAATCCCCACTGAATCTATCTTCACTTCACTGATTCCTATATTCACTCTTCACTAATTCCAATTCTCACTCTTCACTGCTTCCTATAATCACTATTCACTGATTCCAATATTCACTCTTCACTGATTCTTTCTTTTGTGCTTTACTGGTTTCAATCCTCGCTCTTCAGTGATTCCATATTCACTCTTCCCTGAGTCCATCCTCACTCTTCACTGATTCCATCCTCACTGTTTCCAATATTCACTCTTCACTGATTCCAATCCTTACTTTTCACTGATTCCAAAATTTACTCTTCACTGATTCGAAAATTCAGTTCACTGATTCTAATATTCACTCTTTACTGATTTGAATATTCACTCTTCACTGATTCTACCTTTTGTGCTTCACTGGTTCCAATATTTGCTTTTTGCTATTTCTGCTGCTCATTCTTCTCTTGTTCCAATCTTCACTCTTCACTTTTTCAAAACTATTTCTTCAATGTTTAAATAATCATTTAATTACTCACTCCACATTGTTTTATAGTAGTAACTCTGCTGCTAATACTCAATGCTTCACTGCTCCCAGTACTCACTCTACTTGTTAGCCTTGGCTCAGTGATTGCAGTTTCACCTCTGCATGAAAAGATTGTGGGTTCAAGTCCCACTCCAGAATACAAGCCCATAATGTAAGCTGACACTTCAGTGCAGTAATGAAGGAGTACTGTTGGACATGCCGTCTTTCAGCTGAGACATTAAATCGCTGTCCTGTTTCCTCTCTCAGGAGAACATTAAAGGGCAGATGCCATTGTGAACCAGAGAAGAAAGGATGTTGATTGCTAAGAACCAACATTACTGAAAACAGATTATCTGTTCATTTACCCTACTGGTGATTGAGGGACCTTGCTCTGTGCAAATTAGCTCTTACATTATCGGATTGAAATAGTTATGATAGTCCAAAAATTCTTCATTGGCCTCTAAATGCTTCTCATCCTTGCCAGTTCTGTGGTCTCTCTATTCCTATCTTCATTATCATAGATGAGGCCATAGGTTCCATGTATTCCTTACCACTCACACCCGCTTACCTTCTGCATCCATGCCTTGATAAAACTTCCCCAATCACTTGCAATATTATTTTCAAACTCGCAACTATCTAGCCTTTGACTCTCTGTTCATCACTGTACTTTTGTAGCTCTTGATCTGTTGAATCACATCCTCACTCCACCTTTGATGGCCTTGTCCCCAGACAAACCCTTACTCTCTCTCTCGCCCTGCTCTCCTCTGCCAAAACTACTCACTACTCCAGAATCATCCAGGAATGAGAAGATAGCAGCTGACTTCTTACTCTATTACCAACCGTCTCCTTAAGCCCTCTCCCCTGCTTCCTCCATCTTCACCTCCAACAAAATTGCGAGGAGCTCAGGTACTTCTTTGCCACTATGATTGAGACCATCCGTTCAGCTACAACTGCCGCACCCCTCCTTTCCCCGAACCTATCAAGCCAAGCTTCCCCCTTCTGTAGAAGTGAACACTGCCTAATTTCTCTTTTATCTCCCCTCATGGCCTCACTGAAGGTTTATCCTCCTAAAAGAGTTCTAAAATGACAAGCCTGAAGGCTCTGTGCCTCAATGCGAGGAGTATTTGTAATAAGATGGATGAATTAACTGCGCAGGCAGCTGTTAACGATTATGATACAATTGGGATTACGGAGACATGGCTCCAGGGTGATCAAGGCTGGGAACTCAACATCCAGGGGTATTCAATATTCAACATTCAGGAAGGATAGACAGAAAGGAAAAGGAGGTGAGGTAGCGTTGCTGGTTAAAGAGGAAATTAACGCAAAAGTAAGAAAGGACATTAGCTTGGATGATGTGGAATCTGTATGGGTAGAGCTGCAGAATACTAAAGGGTAGAAAACGCTAGTGGGAGTTGTGTACAGACCACCAAACAGTAATAGTGAGGTTGGGGATGGCATCAAACAGGAAATAAGGGATGGGTGCAATAAAGGTACAGCAGTTATCATGGGTGACTTTAATGTACATATAGATTGGGCTGACAAAGCTGGTAGCAATGCGATGGAGGAAGATTTCCTGGAGTGTATTAGGGATGGCTTTCTAGACCAATATGTCGAGGAACCACAGAGAGAGTTGGACATCCTAGACTGGGTGTTGTGTAATGAGAGAGGACTAATTAGTAATCTTGTTGTGCGAGACCCCCTGGGGAAGAGTGACAATAATATGGCAGGATTCTTTATTAGGATGGAGAGAGAGACAGTGTTAATTCAGAGATTAGGGTCCTGAACTTAAGGAAAGGTAACTTCGATGGTATGAGATGTGAATTGGCTAGGATAGACTGGAAAAAGATATTAAATGGTTGACAGTGGATAGGCAATGGTAGACATTTATAGATTATATGGATGAACTTCAACAATTCTACATCCCTGTCTGGAGTAAAAATAAAATGGGGAATGTAGCTCAACCGTGGCTAACAAGGGAAATTAAGGATAGTGTTAAATCCAAGGAAGGGGCATATAAATTGGCCAGAAAAAACAGCAAACTTGAGGACTGAGAGAAATTTAGAATTCAGCAGAGGAGGACAAAGGGTTTAATTAAAAGAGGGAAAATAGAGTATGAGAGGAAGCTTGCCGGGAACATAAAAACTGACTGCAAAAGCTTCTATAGATATGTGAAGAGAAAAAGATTAGTGAAGACCAACATAGGTCCTTTGCTGTCAGAATCAGTTCAATTTATAATGGGGAACAAAGAAATGGAAGACCAATTGAACAAATATTTTGCATCTGTCTTCACTAAGGAAGCCACAAATACTAGGAAGTACTAGGAGTTTGAGGGTCTAACGAAAAGGAGGAACTGAAGGAAATACTTATTAGTCAGGAAATTGTGTTCGGGAAATTGATGGGATTGAAGGCCGATAAATCCCCAGGGCCTGATAGGCTGCATCCCAGAGTAATTAAGGAAATGGCCCTAGAAATAGTGGATGCATTGGTGATCATTTTCCAACATTCTATTGACTCTGGATCAGGTCCTATGGACTGGAGGGTAGCTAATGTAACACCACTTTAAAAAAAAGGAGGGAGAGAAAACAGGGAATTATAGACCGGTTAGCCTGGTATCGATGGTAGGGAAAATGTTGGAATCAATTATTAAAGATGAAATAGCAGCGCATTTGGAAAGCAGTGACAGGATCGATCCTAGTCAGCATGGATTTATGAAAGTGAATTCATGCTTGACAAATCTTGTAGAGTTTTTTGAGGATGTAAGTGGACATGGGAGAACCAGTGGATGTGGTGTATTTGGACTTTCAAAAAGCTTTTGACAAGGTCCCACACAAGAGATTGGTGTGCAAAATTAAAACACATGATATTGGGGGTAATGTATTGACGTGGATAGAGAACTGGTTGGCAGACAGGAAGCAGAGAGTCGGAATAAATGGGTCCTTTGCAGAATGGCAGGCAGTGATCAGTGAGGTGCTGCAAGGTTCAATGCTGGGACCTCAGCTATTTACAATATACATCAATGATTTAGATGAAGGAATTGAATGTAATATCTTCAAGTTTGCAGATGACACTAAGCTGGGTGATGGTGTGAGCTGTGAGGAGGATGCTAAGAGGCTGCAGGGTGACTTGGACAGGTTAGGTGAATGGGCAAATGCATGGCAGATGCAGTATAATGTGGATAAATGTGAGATTATCCACTTTGGTGGCAAAAACAGGAAGACAGAATATTATCTGAATGGTGACAGTTTAGGAAAAGGGGAGGTGCAACGAGACCTGGGTGTCATGGTACATCAGTCATTGAAAGTTGGCATGCAGGTACAGCAGGCGGTGAAGAAGGCAAATGGAATGTTAGCCTCCTTAGCTAGAGGATTTGAGTATAGGAGCACGGAGGTCTTACTGCAGTTGTACAGGGCCTTTGTGAGGCCACACCTTGAATATTGTGTACAGTTTTGGTCTCGTAATCTGAGGAAGGACGTTCTTGCTATTGAGGGAGTGCAGCAACGGTTCACCAGATTGATTCCCGGGATGGCAGGACTGACATATGAGGAGTGACTGGATCAACTGGGCTTGTATCCACTTGAGTTTAGAAGAATGAGAGAATGAGAGGGGATCTCATAGAAACATATAAAATTCTGACGGGATTGGACAGGTTAGAGGCAGGAAGAATGTTCCCATTGCTGGGGAGTTCCAGAACCAGAGGTCACAGTCTAAGAATAAGAGGTAAGCCATTTAGGACCGAGAAGAGGAGAAACTTCTTCACTCAGAGGTTAACCTGTGGAATTCTCTACCGCAGAAAGTTGTTGAGGCCAGTTCATTAGATATATTCAAAAGGTAGTTAGATATGGCCCTTATGGCCAAAGGGATCAAGGGGTATGGAAAGAAAGGAGGAAAGGGGTACTGAGGTTGAATGATCAGCCATGATCTTATTGAATGGTGGTGCAGGCTCGAAGGGCCGAATGGCCTGCTCCTGCACCTAATTTCTATGTTTCTATGTTTCTATGTCACTCTCTTAACCTTATTCAGACTAAATTGCTGACCATCTGATTTCCCTGTCCCCATATTAGTTGATATAGTTAACTGTTCTTTCTTCTCAGCTTCCCTTCCTTTCAAATCTGCCATCATCACCCACTCCATGCAAACTATTACCCCATTGCCAACCTCCCTTTCCTTTCTAAAGTCTTTGAACATATTGTTGCCTCCCAAATCAATGCCAATCTTTCCTGTGACTCCATGTTTGAATACCTCGAATTAGGTTTCCACCCCTGCCACAGCATTGAAACGGCCCTCATCAAATTCACAAATGTGACTGGCCATGGCAAACTATCCCTCCTCATCCTTCCTGATCTGCCTGCAGCCTTTGACATAGTTGACAACAGTCTCTCCTCCATTGTCCACTACCCTCGCCTGGTTCCATTCTTATCTATCAAGTTGTAGCCGGAGAATCACCAGCAATGGCTTCTCCTCCTTCCCCTGCACCGTTACCTCTGGATTCCCCAAGGATCTATTCTTGGCCTCTTCCTATTTCTTATCTACATGCTGCACCTTGGCGAAATGAGCTGAAAACATGTCAGGTTCCACATGTACACTGATGATATACAGCTCTACCTCACCGCCACCTCTCTCGACCCCTCCACTGCCTCTGATTTGTCACAGTGCTGGATGAGTCATAGTTTCCTCCAATTAAACATTGGGAAGAACAAAGCCCATAAACACCATTCCCTAACCACCGACTCCCTGCCCACTGTCTGATGCTGAACCAGACTGTTTGCAACCTTGGTGCCCTATTTGACCCTGAGCTGAGCTTCCGACCTCATATCCTCCTCATCACAAAGACCACCTAACTCCACCTTCATCATATCGCCCGTCTTCAGAAGTGGCTTCTTTCAGGAAAGGATTTCTCCGTTCCAGGACAAGAATTAGGTCCAACAATGAAACTGAAATGACCTATTGTATTGAAGATACAATACTGCTGAAACCCTCATCCATGCTTTTGTTACCTCCAGACTCAATTATTCTATTGCTCTCCTGGCCAGCTTTCCAACATCCATGCTCAAAAAACTTAAGTACATTAAAAACGCTGTTGTCCATATCCTAACTCGCACCAAGTCTCATTCATCCATCACCCCTGTGCTCACTGACCTACATTGGCTCCCAATCCAGCAACGCTTCAATTTTAAAATTCTCACGATTGTGTTCAAATCCCTCCATGGCCTCACCTTTCCTATCTCTGTAATATCCTCCACTCCTACAACCCACCAAGAACTCTACGTTCCGCCAAGTTGGGCCTCTTCTGCATCCTTGCTTTTTTTTGTCCTACCATCGGCTTCCGTGCCTTCAGCTACCTGGGCCCTGAGTTCTCGAATTCCCTCTCTAAACCTCTCCACGTCTCTACTTGTCTCTCCTCCTTTAAAACCATTCTTAATAACCTATCTTTTTGACCAAGGTTTTAGTCACCCATCATAATATTTCCTTCTTTGACTAGTTGTCATTTTTGCTCCATGCAGCACCTTGGAATGTTAAAGGGGTTATATAAATTCAAGTTGTTGTATCTTTGGGATGGCCTGATGTTGTGAAAGGTACTATATGAACACCCGTTTGTTCTTTCTTCACTGTTTCCAGTATCCATTCTTCCATTTTCCCAAGATTTATTCTTCACCGGGGATAATGATCCTTCATCGCTTGGCAGTAAATTGGCAGAGCAGATCGCCCGCCTGTTACAGAACCCACTCGATTTTTATTTCCACTAATTACATTTTTCAATGTTTGCAGTATTAGCTCTTCAGTGTGTCTAATATATCCTTTTCAATGTTTCCAATACTCATTCTTCAATATTTCCAATGTTCAGTCCTTGGTGATTCCAACACTCACACTTCAGTGATTCTAATAGCCAATTAAACCGGGACATTTGCAGTCAGCACGCCTCTCCTACAGGTCTGCTTGTACCAACTGGATCAAAAAGCCTCATTTGAATCCCGTTCACCAATTCACAGAACATTACAGAACAAGAGCATCACACAGTGCTGACAACACACCAAGCTGCCGCGAGATCAGAAGCCAAGAATGGTTTAGTAAGTGCTACAATCTCTTAGATCTGAAATGTAGGTCAGTAGTTATGAAAGGTTTAAACACCCTACTTCTCACCAGAGTCTGTTTATCTCTTTTGTGCTTTAGTTGCTGACACCTTGCTCTAGTTACAGGGTTAATCTAGCCAGAGAATCTGACGGGTTGTCAGTTTTGTTTGAGGCTTTTCAATTCTTCTCGAGTTGCAGTGCATTGAGCAGTAAAAGCTTTAATAGATTTCTGATCGTGCTTTATAAGCAATTCTGTGCAAAACTTCCCTCCTGTCCTTTATTGGGTCGTGGAAACCTGGAACTCTCTCCCCCAAAAAACTGTTGAGGCTGGGGGTCAATTGAAAATGTCAAAAATTAGATTGTTAGATTTTTGTTAGGCAAGGGTATTAAGGGATAGGGAAACAAGGCAGGTTGATGGAGCTAAGGTACAGATCAGCCATGATCTAATTGAATGGCGGAACAGGCTTGAGGGGCTGAATAGCCTCCTCCTGTTCCTATTTTCCAGTCTAATGGCAAGGAAATGATAGACAGTAAAAATAGAGCACTTTGGTCTTTAGTCCAATTTGATAATCTCCACCATTCAAGATATAGATTTTCAGAAAATGCACTCTCAAAAGTTGCAAGCCTAATATTCAGTTGCTGTTCCACCTGTTTTTTGAAGCATTGACTCAGCTTTTGCTAATTTTCTAAACTGACATATGTGCCCTTCACCTGAGCTGGGATTGAGCCCCAGAGGCCAGTATCTAACACACCATGACATCCAGCACCGAGGGTTAAGCACAGGCTCCTTGTAGTGTGAAAGTTCTGCTATCGGAGGAGTTGGCGTGCCACTGACTGTGGTGTGTCATTACTGACTGTTGTTTCATCTTCTGTGTTTGTCTCTGGAGCAGATGCCAGGAAACTTTCATAATGACTCAGGGCTCTGAAGTGTATTGATAAATCTTTAAATGATGCAAAGCTAGGCAACAAAACACCTACCATGAGTCTGTTTTTAACCTGTCTGTGGCTGTCACCTAGATTTAATCTCACAGGTTCAGAAAATGAAATTATTGATTTCACATAAATAAGGTCAATACGTCTGGGTGGCATCTACCGCGTCCCAGATGTTCCAGAACGATGCCCATACAGCAAATGCGATCATTTTATTGAGAACGATTAAAAAAAAAGAAAACTTTTTGGAGCTAATCCAAAATCTATTAAGCTCTTTAATTACAAAGCTGCCCCCAGTACAAACACACAGGGGTTAACAGTTAAAATACCAGAACACTAAGCTCAGTGATCCTGAGCAGACACCCTGGACTGAGCTACAGTGGAGCCATCAACAGATACAAAGTGCAAGGGTGAAGCCTCCTCCCCACCATTGTCCTGTCAAAGTAGCATTCATGCCTCATAAGACAGTCACTGTTTGTGCATGGCTGGACCTCGATTATTTCAGTTTGACATTCTGCTTGAGCTGTTTTCTTGCCTCCATACTCTGCATGCGGGCTTTGCTCACAAGTGAGCAGTGCCACTTATGAAGACATGGGACAGGAGTAAGAGCTATATCTCACACTGAGCTACTAGGAGAGCTATATATCGCATTGAGCTACTGGGAGAGCTATATCTCGCACTGAGCTACTGGGAGAGCTATATCTTGCACTGAGCTACTGGGAGAGCTATATCTCGCACTGAGCTACTGGGAGAGCTATATCTCGCACTGAGCTACTGGGAAAGCTATATCTCGCACTGAGCTACTGGGAGAGCTATATCTCCCACTGAGCTACTGGGAGAGCTATGTCTCGCACTGAGCTACTGGGAGAACTATATCTCCCACTGAGCTACTGGGAGAGCTATATCTCCCACTGAGCTACTGGGAGAGCTATATCTCGCACTGACCTACTGGGAGAGCTATATCTCGCACTGAGCTACTGGGAGAGCTAAATCTCGCACTGAGCGACTGGGAGAGCAACCTCTCGCACTGAGCGACTGGGAGAGCTATATCTCGCACTGAGCTACTGGGAGAGCTATATCTCCCACTGAGCTACTGGGAGAGCTATATCTCGCACTGACCTACTGGGAGAGCTATATCTCGCACTGAGCTACTGGGAGAGCTAAATCTCGCACTGAGCGACTGGGAGAGCAACCTCTCACACTGAGCGACTGGGAGAGCTATATCTCACACTGAGCTACTGGGAGAGCAACCTCTCCCACTGAGCTACTGGGAGAGCTATATCTCGCACTGAGCTACTGGGAGAGCAACCTCTCGCACTGAGCTACTGGGAGAGCTATATCTCGCACTGAGCTACTGGGAGAGCTATATCTCGCACTGAGCTACTGGGAGAGCAACCTCTCCCACTGAGCTACTGGGAGAGCAACCTCTCGCACTGAGCAACTGGGAGAGCTATATCTCGCACTGAGCTACTGGGAGAGCTATATCTCGCACTGAGCTACTGGGAGAGCTATATCTCGCACTGAGCTACTGGGAGAGCTAAATCTCGCACTGAGCGACTGGGAGAGCAACCTCTCACACTGAGCGACTGGGAGAGCTATATGTCCCACTGAGTTACTGGGAGAGCTACCTCTCGCACTGAGCTACTGGGAGATCTACATCTCACACTGAGCTACTGGGAGAGCTACCTCTCGCACTGAGCTACTGGGAGATCTACATCTCACACTGAGCTACTGGGAGAGCTACTTCTCGCACTGAACTACTGGGGGAGCTATATCTCGCATTTGGGGGGTAGCTGTTATTATTTTCATTCCCCTTCAATTTGGCCACAATTAATCCATAAAAGCATTGAGTCCTGGAGCGTATTAAGAGTCAACCACACAATGTGGGACTGGAGTCATGTATAAGAGCAGATCATGTCAGGGTGCCAGCAGTGACAAACTATCTGCACTGCAAACTGTGTAGAGATGGCAGTGAACCAGTTGGGTTCCATCAGCTTTCATGGTCATTTTGCTTGTACCAACCCATTTGTTGAATTCCATTTCACAACTTGCCATGGTGTGATTTGAAATCGCAACTTTTGGGTTGCTGGTCCAGTACCAGAACGACAAAGCTACTTTATCCTTTATTCTTGTTTACAAATCACTTCATGGACCTGCCCCTCCCTATCTCTGTAATCTTTTTCATCCTCACAATCCCACAAGATGTCTGCGCTCCTCAAATTCTGGCCTCTTGAACATCCCTCATTATAACTGCTCAACGATCGGTGGACGTGCCTTCATCTGCCTGGACCCTAAGTTCTGGAACTCCCTCCCTAAATCTCTAGCCTCTCTAACTCTCTTTCCTCCTTTAAGACGCTCTTTAAAACCTACCATTTTAAACAAGCTTTTGATCATCTGCCTTAATTTCTTCTGTGGCTCGGTGTCAAATTTATCTGTTTGTCTGTAACGCTGTTGTGAAACGCCTTGGGACATTTTACTACTTTAAAGGCACAACATAAATAAAAGTTATTATTATTATTTAAGATAGCTGCCTCCTGGTCGGATCAAGTGAGGTCCAGTAATTGAACCCCAATTCTGGTGTAATAAATTCTCTTCTCTTGCCTCTCCATGGCAGTTTACTTCTAATGGCTCTGACAGTATCACATTGCAGGCAGCCACCACATTGATTCAAAGTTAACTTGGGTGTCAAGACTGGCAGGTTTGGGAACAAAAATAGCGCAGTTGCAACATATTTACATCTTACTGCAGCATTTCTTTCTAAGATCTACTTAGACTGTGAAGAATAGACAAGTGCCAGCACTCTATCACATTAACTCTGCCTTGGCTAAGTACAGAAGTTGTCAAACCATTGTAATGAGTCTTCCATGCTCATCCAGTTTAGCAAACATTTTTTTCAATATTTGTGCGCAAGAGTCGCTGCAGGCTCAGTGTTCCTCCTGCTCTGTTCTCTGCCCGTGCTGGGAGCCATCCGCTCATAGACTGCATTCTCTTCTTCTTTCTGCCTTGGCTTCTACAAAAAAATAAACATATTTACAAGGTCATTTCAAGCCTTACATTCCAATGCACACAGCAGCTAAATCAGAAACACCGCTAGGTATAACAACAATAATCTGCATTTATTGAGCGCCTTTAACCAATGTGCTTCACAGGAGCTTAATCAGACCGAAATTGACACTCCGCCAAAGAAGGGCATATTAGGAGGGGTGACTAAGAGTTTGGTCAAAGAGGAAGGTTTTAAGAGGAAGAGGGAGGTCGAGAGGCGGAGATTTTTAAGCAGGGAATTCCAGAGCTTAGAGCCCAAGCAGCTGAAGCATGGCCACCAGTGGTGGGCCAAAGGAAATCGTTGATGCACCAAAGGCCAGCATTATATGAGCACGGAGATCTCTAAGGGTTGTAGGGCTGGAGGAGGTTACAGATACAGGGAGGGGAGGGATTTGAACACGAGGTTAAGAATTTTAAAATTGAGGTGTTACCGGACAGGGAGCCAGTGTAGGTCAGAGAGCACAGGGGTGATAAATGAATGGGACTTGATGTGAGTTAGGATACGCGCAGTGGAGTTTTGGCTAAGCTCAAACTTATGGTGGATGAAAGATGGGAGGCTGAACATTGGAATAGTAGTCTTGAGGGAGAAAAGCATGGATGAAACTCTCAGGAGCAGATGGCCTGAGGCAGGGGCGGAGACGGGCAATATTATGGAGGTCGAAATAGGGTGTCTCTTGGTGATGGAGCGGATATGGGGGACGGAAGACCAGCTGAAATTCAAATAGGATGCTGAGGTTGCGAACAATCTGATGCAACCTCAGACAGTGGCCAGAGAGAGGAATGGAATTGTAATGAGGGAATGAGTTTGTGGGATCGAAAACAATGACTTCCCAATGATGAATTGGTATAAAGGGCATGTCAGTTGCAACAAATCTAATATTGTACACATCTCTTGCAAAATGGTACCCTCCCATGTGGTCACTGATGCACACATTTCTATTAGGGTCTGAGGGAGTATCCTCTTTCCTAGTTCAAGTTAGCCTTTCATCCTTCTCCTTCAGTTCCTGCTGTCACTCTTTTTGCCCTCCACTTCCTACTCCATCACCACCTCTGCTGCTGTGGGTGGGGGTAATACCACTGTGGGTGGGATTCCTGATCTTGTGCATGTGGAGGAGCACGTGGTAGGAATGAGTGGAAGAGGGGCTAATACTCCTTTTTATCCTCCCATCGCCCCCCCCTCCCCACGACAGTTGTGCCTATACAGTACCACCAATTATTTTACAGGATGGAGTGGCTGTGTGCATAAATAACAGCTAAAATCAACTGGAGGTTGGTTTCTAAATCACAGCATCATTCAGCACAGAAGGAGGGGGTGTGCCAGCGGTGAAACGCAGCCACCGCCCAATCAAGTTTCTAGTCCCATGACTTTGAGATCGCTTGCATTTACTTTCGCGACATGCTCTAGTCCAAACCAATGACTCCCCAGAGGACGGAGAGTGAGGCTGAATACAATTGGGTTGATGATGACCATGAGGAAGGCAGTGAATCCAGGGGAGATCCCACTGGACTGCAAATAAGTCAGCCATAGATGTTGATTTGCACAAAGGAAGCCAATGAAACAACCCCTGGTAACTACAACCAAATTGTCTAACATCAGTAACTGAGAAAATAACATAATCCCTCATGAGGAACACATTCACGGATTAACCAAATGCAAATAACCTAGGAAGCGTCAACCCACATGGATTCAGAGGGGCTGCAAAGAGTGGGGTGACCTCCGGATTGCTGCTGATAGACGTACTGAGTGGTGTTACCCAGAGATTAGTGCTGGGAGATGTACTGAGTGGCGTATCCCAGGGATTAGTGCTGGAAGATGTACTGAGTGAAGTGTTCCAGAGATTAGTGCTGGGACATGTACTGAGTGAAGTGTCCGAGGGGTCGGCGCTGGGAGATGTACTGGGTGGAGAGTTCCAGGGAATGGTGCTGGGGAGATGTAATCAGAGGGGTGACCCAGGGATGGGTGCTGAGGACATGTACTGAGTGAAGTGTCCCAGGGGTCAGTGCTGGGAGCCCCATTCTTCCTGCTGTTCATAGACAACCTGGACTCGGAAACAAATTTCAATTTGTTCAGACTTGCAGATGAGATTAAATTGGGGTGGCTTGGGGACAGGGAGGCGCTAGAGGGGCCTTGATTGGTATAGTTGCATTTGATGAGACAGTCAAGGAAATAGAGATGCACCAAGGAAGTTGAAATTCACTGGAGCAGCGGGAGACCTACTCTATAAATGATGTTTCACTAGCTAAAGGAGAGGCTGAAAGAGATCTGAGGGTGATCATGGACTCAACAATGACCGAGTCCAGTCACTGTAGAGCAGCAATCCACAAAGGGAGCAGAAAGTGAAACAAGATTTCAATCAGTAGGGTATGACTCAGAGGATGTTGTGATGAAGCTCCGCAGGGCTCTAATAAGGCTGCATATTGAACACTGCATTCAGTTCTGGTCACCAAGTCCTGAGGGTGAATGGGGTCTAAGTTATAATCAAAAGTTTGAAAACCATGGTTGAAAATTCCCCTGAGTCGCTCGCGCTCCACTGGTCCTACTTTGCCGGAAGTGTGACAAAACCCCCATTCATACGCGTTAAAATGGTTTGTGCCCTACTGCGAGGTGGGGGGGGGGGTGGCGGGGTGGGGATGGAAGTGGCTCCCAGGGCTGTGCATTCTTCAGCCTCAATAAGAGCCGAACAAGAGATGGCTATAAGGAGGTGCACAGGACACTAAGTGGAATAGAAAAGGTTAAATTGGAGAACTCTTTCAAGACAAGGGGATACGCACAGATACAAACTGATAAATAAAGAGTTCAGGAGTGCTGTTGTGAAACACAGAGAGCAACCAATACCTAGAATGGTAGGGTTGGGAGACAAAAACTCTGGAGTCACTCAAGAGGTAGCTAGGTGCTGTGCTGTGTAGATTGCTATGGAAGGATGCTCTCAAAGCTTCCCTTGTCTCTGTTTATATTTGTGATCTTCGTGATGTTTTCTTTGGCACTTACTTTAGCTGCATGGGTCACCAATGTCAGGACAATGCTGTAGATCATGGAGAAGAGAGTCAGGATGCTTAGAATTCCTACGATCAGGAGCAATAAAAATTGGGAACCTGAAACATAACCAAAAATATGGAATGAAAGCACATTGTACGTTGAGATTCTCTGTCGCCTCAGGCCTGTCAATGTCACCAAATCAAGATGGCTCTGATTCTTGCTTATCTTTCTGTGAAATTTCAATCTGTACTGTAGGCCAGGCAAGAAATCTCAGAGATAGCTTCAAAATGGAGCTTGCAGCATTTCTATTGAACTAGTCGAGGTGTTTAAAATGATCAAGGGATTCGAAGGTTAGACAAGGAGAAACTATTTCCTCCGGTGGGGAATCCAGAATGGGGAGGAACAATCTTAGAATTAGAGCCAGGCCGTTCAGGAGTGAAATCAGGAAGCACTTCTTCCACACAGAGTGTAGTGGAAATCAGGAATTCTCGCTCCTAACAGGTTGTAGATACTGGGACAATTAGATTTTAAAGACCGAGAGTGATAGATTTTTTTGTTGGGTAAGGGTATAGGGATATGGGACAAAGGCAGGTAAATGGAGTTGAGCTACAGATCAACCATGATCTGTTTGAATGGCAGAACAGTCACAACAGGGACTGAATGGCCTCCTCCTATCCCTCTGTTCACGATGTTGGGGAAGTCCAGAACCAGGGGTCACAGTCTAAGGGTAAGGGGTAAGCCATTTAGGACCGAGATGAGGAGAAATTTTTTCACTCAGAGAATTGTGAACTTGTGGAATTCTGTACCACAGAAAGTTGTTGAGGCCAGTTTGTTAGATATATTCAAAAGAGAGTTAGATGTGGCTCTTATAGCTAAAAGGATCAAGGGGTATGAAGAGAAAGCAGGAATGGGTACTGAAATTGCATGATCAGCCATGATCATATTGAATGGTGGTGTAGGCTCGAAGGGCCGAATGGCCTACTCCTGCACCTATTTTCTATGTTTCCCATATAACTCTGGAAACCAGAAAGAGTTAATTCTGAGGACACTGACTACTTGAAGATAGCCTGTGCTCTGTGGGAAAATTGATCTCTCACAGTTAGCATCAGGAAGTAAAAACACCCAGGCTTATCAAGAGAGAATGAAGGATTGTGTTTGATCACTATGAGAGAAACTAACTAAAGTGATAACCATTTATTTTATCCTGTCCCCCCGTCATAAATTAACTTTTATAATCCAAACTGGTTGGTGTAAGATGATTTGAGTGAGACAAATTCATAAATCAAGTCCTTCCCTCAAAGAGAGATAGCAACTTTCTAAATGGTTATTTGAGGAGGGGCTAAAAATTTATTTTTTTATTCGTTCATGGGACATGAGCATCATTGGCAAGGCCTGAATTTATTGCCCATCTCTAATTGCCCTTGAGAAGGTGGTGGTGACCTCCACATGGTGAAGGTACTCCCAGAGTGTTATTAGGGAGGGAGTTCCAGGTTTTTGACCCAGCGACTACGAAGGAACGGCGATATATTTCCAAGGGCGTGCAACTTGGAAGGGAACTTGGAGGTGGTGGTGTTCCCATGCGCTTGCTACCCTTGTCCTTCTGGGTGGCAGAGGTCACGGATTTGGGACATGCAGTTGAAGAAGCCTTTGCAATTGCTGCAGTGCAACTTGTAGATGGTACACACTGTAGCCATGGTGTGCCGTTGGTGGAGGGCATGAATGGTTAAGGTGGTGAATGGGGTGTCAATAATAATAATAATAATTTTATTTATATAGCACCTTTAACGTAGTAAAATGTCCCAAGGCGTTTCACAACAGTGTTACAGACAAACAAATAAATTTGACACCGAGCCACAGAAGAAATTAAGGCAGATGGTCAAAAGCTTGTTTCAAGTGGTAGGTTTTAACGAGCGTCTTAAAGGAGGAAAGAGAGGTAGAGCAGGCAGCTTTGTTCTGGATGGTGTCGAGCTTCTTGAGTGTTGTTGGATAGAGATTTAGATTCATCTGGTACAATTTGATTAATATCCCTCAGCAGATTTATTAGGGACCCGATCCTACAGTTCTTACAGTATCACAGGACTAAGATTTGTGATTTTCATTGGCACTTCACATTCTAAATAGATTGGCTGTGTCACTTTAGTGTGTAAGTATGAAACCACAACCTCTTAATCTATTTCTTAGTGATTGTGCCCACAACAATAAACAACCCACAGTTCAGTACTAATTTGGCAATCTGAGTCAGAAAGGCCACCAGAAGGCTGGTGTGGGGAAGGAACAAATGTCACACCTGTACATTAGGGGGTGCTCTTCTGAAGTTGGGGCTGAGGCACATTGCTGGGGCAGTAGAGAGAGAGCTTTACTCTGTACCTAACCTGTGCAGAACCTGCCCTGCGAGTGCTTGATGGGACAGTGTAGAGAGAGCTTTACTCTGTACCTAACCTGTGCAGAACTTGCCCTGCGAGTGCTTGATGGGACAGTGTAGAGAGAGCTTTACTCTGTATCTAACCCATGCAGTAACAGCCTTGGGAGTGTTTGATGGGACAGTGTAGAGAGAGCTTTACTCTGTATCTAACCCATGCAGTAACAGCCTTGGGAGTGTTTGATGGGACAGTGCAAAGGGAGTTTTACTTTGTATCTAATCCGTGCTGTACCTGCCACCAGGACTGTTTGATTGGACAGTGTAGAGTGAGCTTTATTCTGTATCTAACCCGTGCTGTACCTGTCCTGGGAGTGTTTGATGTGGTGATTTAGAGGGAGTTTTATTTACTCTCGATCTAAACTGTGCTGTAACTGCTTTGAGAATGTTTGCTGGGATATTGAAGAGGGAGATTTACTCTCTATCTAAACTGTGCTGTACCTGTCCTGGGAGTGTCTGATGGGACAGTGTAGAGAGAGCTTTACTCTGTATCTAACCCATGCTGTACCTGCACTGGGAGTGTTTGATTTTTACACATGGTGCCTGAAATTGACAGTCTTCCATTCCCTAGTGCAAACGTGCCTTACGTTGATGAGCACACAAATTAACCCAAAAAACTGTATCAATGCAAAACTGCCCTCACATTTGACATTTTTCTCGTTTCTAGTATAGATGGTTGTCCCGTTCCCCTGTTTTTCTTCATAGGGTGGTGGGTACATTTTCTGAATCTTGCAGAAATAGCTGTCAATTAATGAAGAGTTCAGTCCACATATAGTGACGGAGAGTTTATTTGGTCTCCGTTTAATCCGGCAATGAAGGAGACGTGTTGAGTTGACAGAGCTATTGGATGACTTTGTTGTCCCATTACAAATCACGATTTTATTCCAGCCTTTAAGAATTGTTAACTTTAATTCTGCATCGTCACCGCAGTTGTGTTCACATACTAAGGTGGCCTCACCAGTGCTTTCAACCTCCAGCAACAAGGGCTGGGAAACTGTTAGTACTGCTACAAGGAAAGAGAAATCAGAAAATCAAACACACCTGTTTAATGTGTTATTCCAATTATAATCAAACACACCTGTTGAATTTGTTATATAATAATTATAATCAATCACATCTGTTCAATTTGTGATATAACAATTATAATTAATCACACCTGTTCAATTTGTTATATAACAATTATAATCAATCACAACTGTTCAATTTGTGATATAACAATTATAATCAATCACACCTGTTCAATTTGTGATATAATAATTATAATCAATCACACCTGTTCAATTTGTGATATAATAATTATAATCAATCACACCTGATCAATTTGTTATATAATAATTATAGTCAATCACTTCTGTTCAATTTGTGATATAATAATTATAATCAATCACTCCTGTTCAATTTGTGATATAATAATTATAATCAATCACACCTGATCAATTTGTTATATAATAATTATAGTCAATCACTTCTGTTCAATTTGTGATATAATAATTATAATCAATCACTCCTGTTAAATTTGTGATAACCATTTTAATCAATCACACCTGTTCAATTTATGATATAATAATTATAATCAATCACACCTGTTCAATTTGTTATATAATTATCATAATCAATCACTCCTGTTCAATTTGTTATATAATAATTATAATCAATCACAGCTGTTCAATTTGTTATATAATAATTATAATCAATCACACCTGTTCAATTTGTTATATAATAATTATACTCAACCACTCATGTTGAATTTATTATATAATGATTATAATCAATCACACTTGTTCAATTTGTTATGTATTAATTGTAGTCAATCACACCTGTACAATGTGTTATATAATAATTATAAGCAATCACACCTGTTCAATATGTTATATAATATTTATAATCAATCATACCTGTTCAATTTGTGATATAACAATTATAATCAACCACACCTGTTCAGTTTCTGATATAATAATTATAATCAATCACACCTGGTCAATTTGTGATAACCATTGTAATCAATCACACCTGTTCAATTTGTGATAACCATTATAATCAATCAGACCTGTTCAATTTGTGATATAACAATTATAATCAACCACACCTGTTCAGTTTCTGATATAATAATTATAATCAATCACACCTATTCAATTTGTGATTATCATTATAATGAATCACACCTGTTCAATTTGTGATATAATAATTATAATCAATCACACCTGTTCAATTAGTGATATAATAATTATTATCAATCACACTTGTTCAATTTGTGATATAATAATTATAATCAATCACACCTGTTCAATTTGTTATATAATAATTATAATCAATCACACCTGTTCAATTTGTTATATAATAATTATAATCAATCACACCTGTTCAATTAGTGATATAGTAATTATAATCAATCACACCTGTTCAACTTGTGATAACCATTATAATCAATCACACCTGTTCAATTTGTGATATAATAATTATAATCAATCACACCTGTTCAATTAGTGATATAATAATTATCATCAATCACACTTGTTCAATTTGTTATATAATAATTATAATCAATCACACCTGTTCAATTTGTGATATAATAATTATAATCAACCACACCTGTTCAATTTGTGATATAATAATTATAATCAATCACACCTGTTCAATTTGTTATATAATAATTATAATCAATCACAGCTGTTCAATTTGTCATATAATTATCATAATCAATCACTCCTGTTCAATTTGTTACCTAATAACTATAATCAATCAGAGCTGTTCAATTTGTTATATAATAATTATAATCAATCACACCTGTTCAATTTGTTATATAATAATTATAATCAACCACTCATGTTAAATTCATTATATAATAATTATAATCAATCACACCTGTTCAATTTGTTATATCATATTTATAATCAATCACTTCTGTTCAATTTGTGATAACCATTATAATCAATCACACCTGTTCAATTTGTGATAATCATTATAATCAATCACACCCGTTCAATTTGTGATATAATAAATATAATCAATCACACCTATTCAATTTGTGATAACCATTATAATGAATCACACCTGTTCAATTTGTGATATAATAATTATAATCAATCACACCTGTTCAATTTGTGACAACCATTATAATCAATCACTCGTGTTCAATTTGTGATATAATAATTATAATCTATCACTCCTGTTTAATTTGTTATATCATAATTATAATCAATCACACCTGTTCAATTTGTGACAACCATTATAATCAATCACGCCTGTTCAATTTGTGATATAATAATTATAATCAATCACACCTGTTCAATTTGTTATATAATAATTCTAATCAATCACAGCTGTTCAATTTGTGATATAATTATCATAATCAATCACTCCTGTTCAATTTGTTACCTAATAACTATAATCAATCAGAGCTGTTCAATTTGTTATATAATAATTATAATCAATCACACCTGTTCAATTTGTTATATAATAATTATAATCAACCACTCATGTTAAATTTATTATATAATAATTATAATCAATCACACCTGGTCAATTTGTTATATAATATTTATAATCAATCACTGCTGTTCAATTTGTGATAACCATTATAATCAATCACACCTGTTCAATTTGTGATAATCATTATAATCAATCACACCCGTTCAATTTGTGATATAATAATTATAATCAATCACACCTATTCAATTTGTGATAACCATTATAATGAATCACACCTGTTCAATTTGTGATATAATAATTATAATCAATCACACCTGTTCAATTTGTGACAACCATTATAATCAATCACTCGTGTTCAATTTGTGATATAATAATTATAATCTATCACTCGTGTTCAATTTGTGATATAATAATTATAATCAATCACACCTGTTCAATTTGTGACAACCATTATAACCAATCACACCTGTTCAATTTGTGATATAATAATTATAATCTATCACTCCTGTTCAATTTGTTATATCATAATTATAATCAATCACACCTGTTCAATTTGTGATAACCATTATAGTCAATCACACCTGTTCAATTTGTGATAACCATTATAATCAATCACTCATGTTCAATGTGTTACATAATAATTATAATCAATCACTCGTGTTCAATTTGTGATAACCATTATAATCAATCACTCCTGTTCAGTGTGTTATATAATAATTATAATCAATCACACCTGTTCAATTTGTGATAACCATTATAATCAATCACTCGTGTTCAATTTGTGATAACCATTATAATCAATCACTCGTGTTCAATTTGTGATAACCATTATAATCAATCACTCCTGTTCAGTGTGTTATATAATAATTATAATCAATCACACCTGTTCAATTTATGATAACCAGTATAATCAATCACTCCTGTTCAATTTGTTATATAATAATTATAATCAATCACACTGTTCAATTTGTGATATAATTATCACAATTAATCACTCATGTTCAATTTGTTACATAATAACTATAATCAATCACAGCTGTTCAATTTGTTATATAAAAATTATAATCAATCACTCCTGTTCAATTTGTTATATAATTATCATAATCAATCACAGCTGTTCAATTTGTTATATAATAATTATAATTAACCACTCATGTTAAATTTATTATATAATAATTATAATCAATCACACCTGTTCAATTTGTTATGTTATTAATTGTAGTCATTCACACCTGTACAATGTGTTATATAATAATTATAATCAATCACACCTGTTCAATTTGTTATATAATATTTATAATCAATCACTGCTGTTCAATTTGTGATATAATAATTATAATCAATCACACCTGGTCACTAATAATTATAATCAATCACACCTATTCAATTTGTGATAACCATTATAATCAATCACTCGTGTTCAATTTGTGATAACCATTATAATCAATCACTCGTGTTAAAAAAGCAAGCCTGAAGGCTTTGTGTCTTAATGCAAGGAGTATCCGCAATAAGGTGGATGAATTAACTGTGCAAATAGATGTTAACAAATATGATGTGATTGGGATTACGGAGACGTGGCTCCAGGATGATCAGGGCTGGGAACTCAACATCCAGGGGTATTCAACATTCAGGAAGGATAGAATAAAAGGAAAAGGAGGTGGGGTAGCATTGCTGGTTAAAGAGGAGATTAATGCAATAGTTAGGAAAGACATTAGCTTGGATGATGTGGAATCTATATGGGTAGAGCTGCAGAACACTAAAGGGCAAAAATCGTTAGTGGGAGTTGTGTACAGACCTCCAAACAGTAGTAGTGATGTTGGGGAGGGCATCAAACAGGAAATTAGGAGTGCATGCAATAAAGGTGCAGCAGTTATAATGGGTGACTTTAATATGCACATAGATTGGGCTAGCCAAACTGGAAGCAATATGGTGGAGGAGGATTTCCTGGAATGCATAAGGGATGGTTTTCTAGATCAATATGTCGAGGAACCAACTAGGGGGGAGGCCATCTTAGACTGGGTGTTGTGTAATGAGAGAGGATTAATTAGCAATCTCATTGTGCGAGGCCCCTTGGGGAAGAGTGACCATAATATGGTGGAATTCTGCATTAGGATGGAGAATGAAACAGTTAATTCAGAGACCATGGTCCAGAACTTAAAGAAGGGTAACTTTGAAGGTATGAGGCATGAATTGGCTAAGATAGATTGGCTAATGATACTTAAGGGGTTGACTGTGGATGGGCAATGGCAGACATTTAGAGACCGCATGGATGAATTACAACAATTGTACATTCCTGTCTGGCGTAAAAATAAAAAAGGGAAGGTGGCTCAACCGTGGCTATCTAAGGAAATCAGGGATAGTATTAAAGCCAAGGAAATGGCATACAAATTGGCCAGAAATAGCAGCGAACCTGGGGACTGGGAGAAATTTAGAACTCAGCAGAGGAGGACAAAGGGTTTGATTAGGGCAGGGAAAATGGAGTACGAGAAGAAGCTTGCAGGGAACATTAAGGCGGATTGCAAAAGTTTCTATTGGTATGTAAAGAGAAAAAGGTTAGTAAAGACAAACGTAGGTCCCCTGCAGTCAGAATCAGGGGAAGTCATAACGGGGAACAAAGAAATGGCAGACCAATTGAACAAGTACTTTGGTTCAGTATTCACTAAGGAGGACACAAACAACCTTCCGGATACAAAAGTCAGAGGGTGTATTAAGGAGGAGGAACTGAGGGAAATCTTTATTAGTCGGGAAATTGTGTTGGGGAAATTGATGGGATTGAAGGCCGATAAATCCCCAGGGCCTGATGGACTGCATCCCAGAGTACTTAAGGAGGTGGCCTTGGAAATAGCGGATGCATTGACAGTCATTTTCCAACATTCCATTGACTCTGGATCAGTTCCTATCGAGTGGAGGGTAGCCAATGTAACCCCACTTTTTAAAAAAGGAGGGAGAGAGAAAGCAGGGAATTATAGACCGGTCAGCCTGACCTCAGTAGTGGGTAAAATGATGGAATCAATTATTAAGGATGTCATAGCAGCGCATTTGGAAAATGGTGACATGATAGGTCCAAGTCAGTATGGATTTGTGAAAGGGAGATCATGCTTGACAAATCTTCTGGAATTTTTTGAGGATGTTTCCAATAAAGTGGACAAAGGAGTACCAGTTGATGTGGTATATTTGGACTTTCAGAAGGCTTTCGACAAGGTCCCACACAGGAGATTAATGTGCAAAGTTAAAGCACATGGGATTGGGGGCAGTGTGCTGACGTGGATTGAGAACTGGTTGTCAGACAGGAAGCAAAGAGTAGGAGTAAATGGGTACTTTTCGGAATGGCAGGCAGTGACTAGTGGGGTACCGCAGGGTTCTGTGCTGGGGCCCCAGCTGTTTACATTGTACATTAATGATTTAGACGAGGGGATTAAATGTAGTATCTCCAAATTTGCGGATGACACTAAGTTGGGTGGCAGTGTGAGCTGCGAGAGGATGCTATGAGGCTACAGAGTGACTTGGATAGGTTAGGTGAGTGGGCAAATGCGTGGCAGATGAAGTATAATGTGGATAAATGTGAGGTTATCCACTTTGGTGGTAAAAACAGAGAGACAGACTATTATCTGAATGGTGACAGATTAGGAAAAGGGAAGGTGCAATGAGACCTGGGTGTCATGGTACATCAGTCATTGAAGGTTGGCATGCAGGTACAGCAGGCGGTTAAGAAAGCAAATGGCATGTTGGCCTTCATAGCGAGGGGATTTGAGTACAGGGGCAGGGAGGTGTTGCTACAGTTGTACAGGGCCTTGGTGAGGCCACACCTGGAGTATTGTGTACAGTTTTGGTCTCCTAACTTGAGGAAGGACATTCTTGCTATTGAGGGAGTGCAGCGAAGATTCACCAGACTGATTCCCGGGATGGTGGGACTGACCTATCAAGAAAGACTGGATCAACTGGGCTTGTATTCACTGGAGTTCAGAAGAGTGAGAGGGGACCTCATAGAAGCGTTTAAAATTCTGACGGGTTTGGACAGATTGGATGTAGGAAGAATGTTCCCAATGTTGGGGAAGTCCAGAACCAGGGGTCACAGTCTAAGGATAAGGGGTAAGCCATTTAGGACCGAGATAAGGAGAAACTTCTTCACCCAGAGAGTGGTGAACCTGTGGAATTCTCTACCACAGGAAGTAGTTGAGGCCAATTCACTAAATATATTCAAAAGGGAGTTAGATGAAGTCCTTACTACTCGGAGGATCAAGGGGTATGGCGTGAAAGCAGGAAGTGGGTACTGAAGTTTCATGTTCAGCCATGAACTCATTGAATGGCGGTGCAGGCTAGAAGGGCTGAATGGCCTGCTCCTGCACCTATTTTCTATGTTTCTATGTTTCTATGTTTCAATGTGTTACATAATAATTATAATCAATCACACCTGTTCAATTTGTGATAACCATTATAATCAATCACACCTGTTCAATTTGTGATAACCATTATAATCAATCACTCGTGTTCAATTTGTGATAACCATTATAATCAATCACTCATGTTCAATTTGTGGTATAATAATTATAATCAATCACACCTGTTCAATTTATGATAACCATTCTAATCAATCACTCCTGTTCAATTTGTGATAACCATTATAATCAATCACACCTGTTCAATTTGTGATAACCATTATAATCAATCACTCCTGTTCAATGTGTTACATAATAATTATAATCAATCACTCCTGTTCAATGTGCTATATAATAATTATAATCAATCACACCTGTATAATTTGTGATAACCATTATAATCAATCACACCTGTTCAATTTGTTATATAATAATTATAATCAATCACACCTGTTCAATTTGTGATAACCATTATAATCAATCACTCATGTTCAATGTGTTACATAATAATTATAATCAATCACACCTGTTTAATTTGTGATAACCATTATAATCAATCACACCTGTTCAATTTGTGATATTATAATTATAATCAATCACACGTGTTCAAAGTGTTATATAATAATTATAATCAATCACTGCTGTTCAATTTGTGATATAATAATTATAATCAATCACTCTTGCTCAATGTGTTATATAATAATTATAATCAATCACACCTGTTCAATTTGTCATATAATAAATCAGAATCAGATGTTTGCTAGAACGAGTGGCCAATTCACAACGCCAGTTTCCGACGTGGGCCGCAAGTTGAAAATCTACCTCAAAGTGTAGTTTGAGTTCTTTTTAAAAATGTAACACCAGCTTCTCTTTCCACAGTGACGTCAAATCTAAGGAACCCCCCCGCCCCCACAACACCACTGCAGCCCCACACCCAGTGCTGCCTAATTACAGGATCATTCTCCCAGTGCAATCAAAATGCAGAACCACAGCAAAGCTCCACTCCCCCACCTCCACCAACCCACTACCGCTAAATACTAGGGGCGGAATTTTTGCTCTTTTGCTACCTCAGTTAGTGCCCCGAGGGCCGGCAATGGCGGTGGAAAGCATTTCCGGGCAGGCTGCCAGCTTCCAGCGCCCCGCCAGGACATTCAGTGCCAGTTTTGAGAGGGCGTGGAGCAGTACTGCCCGGGAGAGGCGAGCTGGTGTGCAATGTCCCTGGTTGCGACACCGGCTCGAAATTTGAAACTCGCACGATTCATAGCGCCGCGTAGCTCACCCTGGTGGGAACGCCTGTAAAAGCTAGTGTTCCAAGCTGTAGTGGCCGCAGTGACTGACACAATGTGGGCCTGAGGTAAGTGCGATTGTTATTTATTTTTTTATTTTTGCGATTTATGCAGTTGTGGCATCAGTAATGAATTGGGAATGTTTTTGGTGTTTTTTTTCAAAAACATTTTTTTCCACAGAAACCTCTCTTAGTGCGCTGCGAGGCTAGCTGTTTAGCTCGGGATTTTCATTTGCTCAGCCGACCTAGCACCTTAAAAGAGGTGTGCAATGCCTCTCTTAGCGCTCAGCTCCAAACTCTGGGCCCAGCTCATGAATTCTGTGACGGTAGACAAAAACCATTTGCAGGTGCAAAATTTATCGCTCCGTCTGGGTTAACACCGGCGTGGTCGTAGTTCCAGCTCTTGGCACCTAAAATACCAGCCCAGTCAAAGTCGCATCTGTGCTAGATCTCCAGTCAAGGGCCTGGAAAATGGGTCAGAGCCAGGCTCCACAAGGATTTCTCCAAATTTTCAAATGGGGGTGCCATGGGGAATGTTTTCTGCCTATAACTCCGCCACCCCTCTCCCCACATTAAGCGGGTGCACTGGGAGGAACACCTGGGATACCACTGCCCTTAAAGGCATCAGCAGAACTTTTTCCGGCTGAGATCTGGAGTGAGTCCTGCTGAGGAACCAGGAAAAGCAGCAGTAAGGTGATCAGTCCCCTCAGCTCTCATTGGAGCTTTCAGGCACTTTTCTTTGGTCCGGGCACACCCTCCAGGTGCCTGTGGTGGAGCCCCTGGTGCCAACATAGCAGGCCAACTGCCACTAATGCACCCACCAAAATATACTAATGACCCCGTCCCCAGCACTGTTTTGCAAAGGGCCAGGAGTCCTGATCTCCCACTCTCCAGCGGTGGAGCAGGGGCCCTGGCATGTCGGCAGCCAGGGGTCCGGAAGTCCTAGACTGGAGGGGACAGAGTCACAGCACAATCAGAACATGCGGGCTTGGGGCAAGGCTTGCCAGCACACTGGGACCAGGACATGGCAGAAGTGGGGTCTGTGTCTGTTAGAAATGTCAGTCTCCCAATGGTAGACGATCATGGCAACTTTGAATTTTAACCACAAATGTGGTTCATCATTTTATAAATGCAGTTTAAGCAATTACCACCGCAGTGAAAGTGTCATATTAAACAAAGGCATGTGGTTTCATACAGTACTGCGCTATGCCCCCTGAACTAAGGAGAGAGAAACAGGCCAATACCAAAACCTGATAGAGTGAGAGAAAGAAACAGAGAAAAAGAGAGACAGTGAAGTGCTTTTGAACTGTAATCATCGTTGTAATGTAGGAAAACGCACCAGCCATTTTGCATACACCAAGGTCCCACAAACAGCAAGGAGATAAATGACCAGGCATTCTGCTTTTTGGTGATGGTTAGGAGAAGTCTCCTTTTAACTATTTCAGTGGCATCTTTTACATCTACCCGAGACAGCAGATGGGGCCTTGGTTTAACAAAAGAAACAGGAGCAGAAGTAAGGTATTTGGCCCTTCAAGCCTGAGGTGCCATTCAACAAGATCATGGCTGATCTTCTACCTCAACTCCACCTTCCCATACTATCCCCACATCCCTTAATTCCCTTCATTCCCAAAAGTTTATTGACCCCTGTCTTGAATATACTCAACTCAACATCTCTCTGGTGTCGAGAATTCCAAAGATTCACAACCCTTTGAGTGAAGAAATTTCTCCTCATCTCAGTCCTAAATGGCCAACCCATTATTTTGAGACTGTAACTCCGTGTTCTAGATTCCCCAGCCAGGGGAAACACCTTCTCGCATTAATCCTGTCAAGTCCCTTAAGAATTTTATCATCATCTTCATAGGCAGCCTCTCGGAATTGAGGAAGACTTGCTTCCACTCTAAAAGTGAGTTCTCAGGTGACTGTACAGTCCAATTACAGTCTCTGTCACAGGTGGGGCAGGTAGTGGGTTGAAGGAAAGGGTGGGTGGGGAGCCTGGTTTGCTGTACGCTCCTTCCGCTACCTGCACTTGGTTTCTGCAGGCTCTCGGCGACAACATTCGAGGTGCTCAGCGCCCTCCCGGATTCTCTTCCTTCACTTTGGGCGGTCTTGGGCCAGGGATTCCCAGGTGCAGGTGGGGATGTTACACTTTATCAAGGAGGTTTTGAGGGTGTCCTTGATGCGTTTCCTCTGCCCACCTGGTGCTCGCCTGCCGTGTAGGAGTTCCGAGTAGAGCACTTGTTTAGGGAAATTTTATATATTTCAATTAGATCACCACTCACTCTTCTAAACGCTCGGGAATATAGACCTATTCTACTCAATCTGTCCTCATAGGGCAATCCCTCATCCCAGGAACCAGTCTCGTGAACCTTTGTTGCACTCTTCTAAGCCAATATGTCTTTCCTTAGGTAAGGAGACCAGAACTGTACACAGTAGTCCAGGTGTGGTCTCACAAATAGCCTGTTTAATTGCAGTGAGACTTCTTTACTCTTACAACTCTAATCCCTTTGTTACAAAAGCCAACATATCATTTGCACTCCTAATTGCTTCCTGTACCTGCATGTTAACTTTCTGTGATTCATGTACAAGGACACCTTGGTCCCTCAGAATGCAAACATTTCCCAGTCTCTTGACATTCAAAAAATATTCTGCTTCTTTGTTTTTTCTACCAAAGTAAATAACTTCACACTTCCTCATATTGTACTCCATTTGCATGTTCTTGGCCACTCAGTCAACCTGTCTATATCTCTTTGCAGCCTCTTTGCATCCTCCTCACAGCTTACTTTACCACCTAACTTCCTATCATCAGCAAACTTGGATACGTTACACTCAGTCCCTTCATCTAAGTCATTAATATAGAATGTAAATAGCTGAGGCCCAAGCACTATCCTGCTAGATACAGCCTACCAACCTGAAAAAGTCCCGTTTATTCCTACTCTATTTTCTGTCCTCAATCCATGCCAATATATTACCCCCAATCTCATGAGTCCTAATTTTGAGTAAAAACTTCTTGTGTGGCACCTCCTCGAATGTTTTTGAAAATCCAAATACACCACATCCACTGGTTCCCCCTTATCCATCCTACTTGTTACATCTTCAAAAAACTCTAACAGATTTGACAAACAGTAGCAGAAGATGTGTAATGAAGAAGAATTGGTGCTGACTCAGTGTGTGGAGGACCCCCAATGGTGAAGTCTTTCATCGTGGTTTATCTCATACAGACAGACATAAAGTGGCTTCCAAACTCAAGGTGTTTCTGAAATTCTCTGATGGTGCATGAGGTGCGAGGTCAGCGGAACTAAGTCAGCAAAAACAAAAGCCGATGGAAAGTCATCATCATTTCAGATAATGTTGTTTATCATTTCAATAGGGAAACAAGACAGCAATAATTTTACAGGTTGTGATATTTCATCTTGGGTTTTTTTTCCTCCGCCCCCAGGCGTGTACAGTTCCACAGAAGACAGTAACTTATCAATTTTCTGTTGTAAAGCTGGGCAGAAGCATATTTCCCCAGCCATCCTCCTCAATTCAGGGAGCTGCTGCATTAACCAATGTTAAGTATGTATGTAAACCTCATCAATATGTAAGACTTGCCACCAGGGGGCACACCTGTAGGAGTCCTAAGGGTCACCTGTGCACCCTGGGCAAGCAGGTATATAAGGTAATCTACCATGCTGCTTCCTCACTCTGGAGTCACATTAAAGAGACCAAAGTCACAACAGTTTGAGCTTACAATACAGTCTTGTGGATTTATTCTGAACATAACAATTGGCGACGTGTAACGGACCATGAAATTTCATTCGGCAATGGCTGCCGTTGGTATTCTTGAGAGATTTGTTGAGGGTGATGATTGGGAAGCCTTCGTTGAACATCTCGACCAGTACTTCGTGGCCAACGAACTGGACAAGCGCAGGTTGATTCTCCTCACCGTATGTGGATCTTCGATATATGGCCTCCTCAAAAATCTGCTGCACCGGACAAACCAATGGACAAGACTTACACAGTGCTGTGCACGATGGTTCGGGAACACCGCAAGCCGAAGGAGAGCATCTTAATAGCCAGGTATCGCTTTAATACGCACTAACGCTCCGAGAGCCAGAACGTGGCAAGCTTTGTCGCCGACCTAAGATGCCTTGCAGGACAGTGCGAATTTGCCGGATCTTTGGGGGAAATGTTGCGGGACTTTTCATGCTTGGAATCGGCCATGAGGTCATTCTTCGCAAACTGCTCTCTGTCGAATCCCTAGATCTGAGCAAAGCCACCACGATAGCCGAGTCTTTCATATCCACGAGCGACAACACGAAACAGATGTCTTCATAGAATTGAAGCTCACCAGCAAGTACTGTGCATAAAATAATGCTTTCATAGTGCACATAGGTACCAACGATATAGGTAAAAAATGGGATGAGGTCCTACGAGACGAATTTAGGGAGCTAGGTGCTAAATTAAAAAGTAGGACCTCAAAGTAGTAATCTCAGAATTGCTACGTGCCACGTGCTAGTCAGAGTAGGAATCGCAGGATAGCTCAGATGAGGAGTGGTGCAAAAGGGAAGGATTCAAATTCCTGGGACATTGGAACCGGTTCTAGGGGAAGTGGGACCAGTACAAACCGGACGGTCTGCACCTCGGCAGGACTGGAACCAATGTCCTAGGGGGAGTGTTTGCTAGTGCTGTTGGGGAGGGGTTAAACTAACATGGCAGGAGGATGGGAACCTATGCAGGGAGACAGAGGGAAACAAAATGGAGGCAGAAGCAAAAGATAGAAAGGAGAATAGTAAAGCTGGAGGGCAGAGAAACCCAAGACAAAAAACAAAAAGGGCCACATTACAGCAAAATTATAAAGGGGCAAAGTGTGTTAAAAAGACAAGCCTGAAGGCTCTGTGCCTCAATGCGTGGAGTATTCGGAATAAGGTGGACAAATTAACTGCGCAAACAGCAGTTAATGGGTATGATGTAATTGGCATCACAGAGACATGGCTCCAGGGTGACCAAGGCTGGGAACTCAACATTCAGGGGTATTCAACATTTAGGAAGGATAGGCAGAGAGGAAAAGGAGGCGGAGTGGCGTTGCTGGTTAAAGATGAAATTAATGCAATAGTAAGGAGGGACATTAGCCTGGATGATGTGGAATCGGTATGGGTGGAGCTGCGGAATACCAAAGGGCAGAAAACGCTGGTGGGAGTTGTGTACAGACCACCAAACAGTAGTAGTGAGGTTGGGGATAGCATCAAACAAGAAATAAGGGATGTGTGCAATAAAGGTACAGCAGTTATCATGAGCGACTTTAATCTACATATAGATTGGGCTAACCAAACTGGTAGTAATGCGGTGGAGGAGGATTTCCTGGAGTGTATTTGGGATGGCTTTCTAGACCAATATGTCGAGGAACCAACTAGAGAGCTGGCCATCCTCGACTGGGTGATGTGTAATGAGAAGGGACTAATTAGCAATCTTGTTGTGCGAGGCCCCTTGGGGAAGAGTGACCATAATATGATAGAATTCTTTATTAAGATGGAGAGTGACACAGTTAATTCGGAAACTAAGGTCCTAAACTTAAGGAAATGTAACTTCGACGATATGAGGTATGAATTGGCTAGAATAGACTGGCAAAGGATCCTTAAAGGGTTGACGGTGGATAAGCAATGGCAAACATTTAAAGATCATATGGATGAACTTCAGCAATTGGACATCCCTGTCTGGAGTAAAAATAAAACGGGGAAGATGGCTCAACCGTGGCTAACAAGGGAAACTAAGGATAGTGTTAAAATCAAGGAAGAGGCATATAAATTGGTTAGAAAAAGTAACAAACCTGAGGACTGAGGGAAATTTAGAATTCAACAGAGGATGACTAAGGGTTTAATTAAGAGGGGGAAAATAGAGTACGAGAGGAAACTTGCAGGGAACATAAAAACTGACTGCAATAGCTTCTATAAATATGTGAAGAGAAAAAGATTAGTGAAGACAAATGCAGGTCCCTTGCAGTCGGATTCAGGTGAATTTATAATGGGGAACAATGAAAATTGCAGACCAATTGAACAAACACTCCGGTTCTGTCTTCACGCAGGAAGACACAAATAACCTTCCGAATGTACTAGGGGACAGTGGGTCTAGTGAGAAGGAGGAACTGAAGGATATCCTTATTAGGCGGGAAATTGTGTTGGGGAAATTGATAGGATTGAAGGCTGATAAATCCTCGGGGCCTGATACTCTGTATCCCAGAGTACTTAAGGAAGTGGTCCTAGAAATAGTGGATGCATTGGTGATCATTTTCTAACAGTCTATCAACTCTGGATCAGTTCCTATGGACTGGAGGGTAGCTAATGCAACACCACTTTTTAAAAAAGGAGGGAGAGAGAAAATGGGTAATTTTAGACCAGTTAGCCTGACATCAGTAGTGGGGAAAATGTTGGAATCAGATATTAAGGATGAAATAGCAGTGCATTTGGAAAGCAGTGACAGGATCGGTCCAAGTTAGCATGGATTTATGAAAGGGAAATCATGCTTGACAAATCTTCTGGAATTTTTTGAGGATGTAACTAGCAGAGTGGACAAGGGAGAACCAGTGGGTGTGGTGTATTTGGACTTTCAAAAGGCCTTTGACAAGGTCCCGCACAAGAGATTGGCGTGCAAAGTCAAAGCGCATGGTATTGGGGGTAATGTACTGACATGGATAGAGAACTGGTTGGCAGACAGGAAGCTGAGAGTCGGGATAAACGGCTCCTTTTCAGAATGGCAGGCAGTGAATAGTGCAGTGCCACAGGGTTCAGTGCTTGGACCCCAGCTCTTTACAATATACATTAACGCTTTGGATGAAGGGATTGAGTGTAATATCTCCAAGTTTGCAGATGACACTAAACTGGGTGGCGGTGTGAGCTGTGACGGGGACGCTAAGAGGCTGCAAGGTGACTTGGACAGGTTAGGTGAGTGGGTAATGGCAGATGCAGTAGAACGTGGATAAATGTGATGTTATCTATTTTGGGGGCAAAAACACGAAGACAGAATATTATCTGAATGGCGGCAGATTAGGAAAAGGGGAGGTGCAACGAGACCTGGGTGTCATGGTTTATCAGTCATTGAAGGTTGGCATGCAGGTACAACAGGCGGTGAAGAAGACAAATGGTATGTTGACCTTCATAGCTAGCGGATTTGAGTATAGGAGCAGGGAGGTCTTACTGCAGTTGTACAGGGCCTTAGTGAGGCCTCACCTGGAATATTGTGTTCAGTTTTGGTCTCCTAATCTGAGGAAGGATGTTCTTGCTATTGAGGGAGTGCAGCGAAGGTTCACCAGACTAATTCCAGGGATGGCTGGACTGTCATATGAGGAGAGACTGGATCAACTGGGCCTTTATTCGCTGGAGTTTAAAAGGATGAGAGGGGAATCTCATCGAAACTTATAAGATTCTGACGGGACTGGACCAATTAGATGCGGGAAGAATGTTCCCGATGTTGGGCAAGTCCAGAACCAGGGCACATAGTCTTAGGATAAGGGGTAGGCCATTTAGGACTGAGATGAGGAGAAACTTCTTCACTCAGAGAGTTGTTAACCTGTGGAATTCCCTGCTGCAGAGAGTTGTTGATGTCAGCTCATTGGATATATTCAAGAGGGAGTTAGATATGGCCTTTACGGCTAAGGGGATCAAGGGGTATGGAGGGAAAGCAGGAAAGGGGTACTAAGGGAATGATCAGCCATGATCTTATTGAATGGTGGTGCAGGCTCGAAGGGCTGAATGGCCTACTCCTGCACCTATTTTCTATGTTTCTATGTTTCATCAGGCAGAACTGTACATGGCAGGGTCTACACGACTGCAGAGGCCAGACCAAGGGTGACTCAGAGTCTGCCGTGGGGCGTGAATGCGTATCCATTAACTCCACGTTGGCACTGCAGGGGCAGTCATAGAGCCCATCAATGTCGATTCCAGCACTATGTGTGCAAGGGCTGTGGAATAATGGGGCACCTCCAGCGAATGTGCAAACGATCTCGGACTCACCACGTAGCAGAGTCAGGAGAGGACGACCGATCCAGCAAGGATCACACTGAACGAGCAGGAGAGGCAACTTTACGTGAGGATGAAGAGGAAGTATATTGGATACACACCTTCACCACCAAAAGCTCTCCGATAATGTTAAAAGTTAAACTCAACGACATTCCAGTCTCCATGGAATTGGACATGGAGGCGAGTCAATCAATAATGAGCCAGCAGGCATTCAAGAGGCTGTGAGACGACACAGCACAACAACCAAGCTGATCCCGATTCAGGCAAAGCTTGCACCTACACCAAGGAACTTATACCAGTTATCGGTAGTGCGGACATAAGAGTATACCATGAGGGAGCAGTGCACGAGTTACCACTGTGGATTGTTTCAGGTGATAGGCCAACTCTGCTTGGTAGAAGGTGGATGGGGAAGATTCGATGGAACTGGGAAGACCTCGGTGTACCTTCTCTGGAAAACGACGTCTCCCTTGCTCAAAGGCTGAGCAAGCCCCCACCTTCAGCTGAACCAGGCATCGAAGTGCAGATCCATTTGCAGATCCCCGAGGCACAGGCCATTCATCACGACCACAAGGAGGTAAAGCTCAACTAAGCAGCAGTACAGGCGCAGTACCCACCACCCAAAGCCGACGACCTCTTCGAGATGATGGAAGAATCTCCAGGTCGACCAAGCAGAGTGGGACTCCGGCCGAAATGAACCGAATGCGTCTTCCCGACACCAGAAGCAAAAACCCCGGGGAGGAAGATCGTGGCAGTCAGCATCACAGACCCGGACGAGAGAGCGTCCAGACCATGGGGCAAGAGAACGTCCAGACCACGGGATGTCGCCACAACGAAACAGAGGCATGTGTTGCCCAGCAAGGAAGACGACTGGGCTTGGGGCAAAGGTAAAGGGGCGGCCGCTGAGAAGGCCTGGAACCCACTAAGTTGCAATAAGTTGTTTGCACTGTGTAACCCATGTGAGCGCTCTTTCGCGGCTAATAATATATTATCATATGGGGTCGGGGGTACCTTACAACAAGCCAAAGCAGCAGGCGAACCCCAACCAATTGTATATGAATCTAACAAAGTAGTTGTAGCAAGTGATGTGTTATCACACGGGGTCGGGCGTGTTGTACAGCAAGCCAAAGTAGCGGGCGAGCCCCAACCGGTTGTACATGCATCCAATAAGTTAACCAAAGCAGTAGCCTGTGTTCATGGGACAAAAGAGACGTACCAGAGAGTGTCCCAATATTTGCTCGAGTCAGACAAGCTGCCAATCTCACAGTTTTTGGAGAGCAGAGGCACCATTATCGATGCGTTGTTTTGAATATGTCTAACACTGTCTGTGCACTGTAACATGATCCACCATGGGCCAGGCACTGAGAACAAGGCTGATGCCCTCAGTTGGCTACCGTTGCCTATCACCGGGGTGGAAACGGCGCAGCCGCAGACCTGCTCGTTGTTATGGAAGTGATAGAAAGCGAAGGGTCAACTGTAACGGCTCCCCAGTTTAGGACCTGGACAAGCCAGGATCCCACGTTACCGCCTGCTAACGGCGAACCGCTAGACGGGATGTTGCAGCTTATCCGTCGCAAAGACAAAATGCTCATGCCATCAGATTGGCCCCTATGGGGCAACCCTGCAACATTGCAAAGAAAGGCAGGGAGGCTACACACAGTCAGTGGTTCGGGGCCTCCATACCATGACCCAGGATCCATGGGGACCATACGCCTCCCGCCACTACTGAGAGTCTTAAGGCCATATCTGTCATCCTTGGCCTGCCAGACCTTAGGGTCAGCGACAATAGTCCGGAGTAGGCAGCCCAAATCATAAAGCCAAGCACCACACGTGTCACGGTAGACTCCTACAGACCCGGCTATCCCGAGTGCTACGCAGTTACCGGACAGAATCACTCAGAACCGAGCCTTCCGTATGCTATCAGCAGAGAATGTACCATGATCACTTGGCTCCTCCACGCGACATCAGAATAAATTATGTGGACCATGTTCATAGCCCCAAATGGGATGCTAGCACTGTATTAGCCAAAGAGGGGAATGGAGTGTTTGTGATGAAAATGGAGTGCTTGTTGTGAAATCATGTAATGGGCAAACGCAGAAAGCATTTGGACCAGACCAAACTGCGAACTACAGATTACCAGGAACTACTGTGAAAGGACCTGGCCCCCAGCGATCCACTAACACCATCGACCTCGCTGCCAACCGCAAGGATGAACCCACCATACCTGACAGTCCGATCAGATCAGTCGCACAGCCGTGCAGCAATGATCCGACCAACTCACCCATGCCAGGACTTCAACTCAGGCGATCAACCCGGGAACGCAGAGAGCCAGATCGCCTCAACTTGTAAATAACTTGTACGTAAGACTTATGGGGGGGGAGTTATGTTATGTATGAATGTAAACTTCACCAATATGTAAGACTTGCCACCGGGGGCACACCTGTGGGAGACCTAAGCGTCACCTGCACACCCTGGGCAAGCTGCTTCCTCACTCTGGAGTCACATTAAAGAGACTAAGGTCACAACAGTTTGAGCTTACAATACAGTCTTATGGATTTATTCTGAACATAAAACCAGACATTACAACAGTGACTGCACTTCAAAAAGTGCTTGTCTATAAAGCTTTTTGGGGCATCCTGAGATCTCGAGTATAACTGCAAATCTTTTTTTTAGGTTCTGTTCCAAACCTGTCTCATTTGAAATGGAGTTAATCAGCTCCTTTGAAGTGGGGAGTAGAATTTGATATGGACACATCAAACATCCATGCAATAGTATCACAAATTTTCCTCTCATTATACACTTCATATTGAAAATAATACAAGTTTTGTTCAGTGTGGTATCTGAACTAGCGGAATCTGAAACATCTCACATGTCTTGTGACACTCACCATGATTACTGCCCTCTGTCATTGTGGGATCAATTTCGATAATTGTAGCCTCAGCCTCTCTCCACTGACTGTCTCAGTCTGTGAAATTACACAGCACAGGAACAGGCCATTCGGCCTAACTGGTCTATGCCAGTGTTTATACTCCACACAAGCCTCCTCCTCTAACTCCAATAACCTCTTCCAACTCTGCCCCCATATCCCTTTAATCCCTTCTCCCTTTTGCAGGCATTAAGCCTCCCCTTAAATGTATCAATGCTCTCTGCTTCTGTCACTCCATGGGACACCGAGTTCCACATTCCCACCACTCTCTGTGTAAAGAAATTCCTCCTAAATTATTTTATTTGGTCTATTAGTGGCAATCTTATATTTATGCCCCATTGTTCTGGGCTCACTCACAAATGGAAACCATCCACCCTACAGAAATGATCCACATTGTTTTGTTTTGGATGTTATATTTCTGGATCATGTGTTTTTATTCGAGGCCCCTTCTGCCCTCTCAGGTGGATGTACAAGATCCATAGCCTGGCCAATATTTATCCCTCAACTAACACCCAAAACAGATTTTCTGGCCATTTGTCTCCTTGCTGTTTGTGGCACCTTTAAGTAGCACCTCAATCGGCCTACAGCGTCCCCTGCAGCTGTCATTGGTATCGTCCGGAGCAACTTCAGGGGGAATTCCGGGGTGAAAATGGGTCGCTGCACACGGTGATGAAATTGTCATTGCCAGCACAGCGGAGCGAGGCACTACCAGTTACCGCTGCCGTGGGAGTTGTTAGCAGCGCCAAGCCTGGGCAAAAATTCGTCTGTGTCCTGTTAGCGACCCCGAGAGGTGCAAACAACCCAAATTTCTCCCCATAGACTTTGATTCACCGTAACTGGCCCCACTCCTCTCTTTATCCAAAGTCTATGCACACACATTTCCACTGGCAAGCAATCTGATGTAGGCACCTTGATAATTTCCAGCCCATTGACCCGAAGGCCCAATTGTTTCCCCCACTCTCCTCCCTAGCTCAGATCACTAATCTGATGCATTGCCGGGAGGTGTCTCTTCAAGGTTTTTACGAGAGAAATACGCACATCAACATTTTTGAGGAGAAATCCAAGGCTTCAAATATGTCCTTGGCCAAAAATAGACAGAAAGGGTGTTCTTACCATCCAGCCTCCCAGCTGTGTGTGCCCAAAGGACAATCACCAGCAAGTTCCGTAGGCACTCCATGAGTCTGACGGTTTAGCTCCTGCACGCCGTTTATTTCAAATGGCACTAAAGACTGCAGAGCCTAGTATTTATGTGGTGATGTGTAATAGGAAGTGGTTTGTGTGGGTTTTGGAGATTGCAATCTTCACCGGAACGACTGACGGTAAGGCTCCCATTTCCCCCTCTCCCTCCTACACGGCCTCATGCCCCGTGCTTTTCTTCATTCACAGTTTGCAATGTTAGGCACCGCACTTACAGCCAATTGGAAAGACCTTTTCAAGCTAGCCCTGTTGTTTTGCCTCCTTCCCGCTGTGCCCACCCTCCAGATCTTTGCACTCTAGAAAGTTGGCTGTCCTGTGGGGAAAGGGCTCCTTTTGATGAACCCAGACCGTGGCAGTAACACAGCCCCAGCTGACAGGAAGCTCTTCTCCACTCACCCCGAGCAGCCTGGGAAAGAGCAAGTCGAGACAGAATGTGATTTAGACAATAACAGAGTCAGAATGTGATAGACAATAGCAGAGATAGAATGTAATAGTGAGACAGTAGTAGAGAGAGAGCGTAATAAAGAGTATGACGAGAGAGAGTGAGAGAGAGGGAGAGAAGGAAAATATGACAGAAAGCAACAGAGAGAGGAGAGATTAGAGAAAGAAGTGGAGGCAAAGAGACAGAGAAATAAACAGAGACAGCATGGCTGACACAAAGAGCATGAAACAGAAAGAAACAAAAAGATCATGACAGACAGAGAGGGAGACTCAGAAAGTACAGAAAAAGAGTCACCGAGAAAGATAACAGAGACAAAGATTAAAGAGACAGAAACTGGACTGGGAATGAGAAACAGACAGGGGTGAAATGGAGAGGTGTTCATTTGCAAGCGGCTATGCAGTTAAAAATGAACTGACTGCATGGAAAAATACATGAAGCTTGTTGTACGCCCGGCCAGTGCACCACCTAGTGCACTTTCAGCGGCATTTTCCAACTCCCAACTGTCTAGCCTTTGGCCCTCCATCTGCCACAACACTTCCATAGCTATCAATCTGCTCATCCACTCCCTCACCTCTTTACCAGGAAACCATTTACTCTCTACCACCCTGGTCATTTCCCTTGGTACAACCTCCTTTTTCACTCCCTTAAGTCCAAGTGACGTAGACTTGAATATTTATGGCGGACAGCTGGTTTAGCCATTCATCGCTAGATCTGGCTGGACCACATAAAGCACTAATGGACCCTGCTTCCTCTGTCAAAACTGCTCACTACTCCAGGATAAGCCCTGGTTTCTTTTCTCTAATATCAACTAATGTCTCCTTAAACCCCTCTCCCTGTCCCCTTCACCATCACCTCCAACAACAAGTGCTAGGAGCTCATGGGCTTCTTTGTCACTAAGATTGAGACCAGTCATTCAGCTGCCTCTGCTGCTTCTCTCCCCTCCCCTAGCCCACCAAGCTAAATATCCCCCCTCCCCCCCCTCACCCACCATAGACCTGAACTCACATTTCTGTCTAGTTTATTTTGTCTCCCCTCATTCATGCCCTCTCCTAGCTTATTTTGTCTTTGACATCCATCTCCTCCTCTCTTGACCCTATTTCTGCTAAAATGCTGACCACCCAACTTCCCTTCCTGCCCCCCCATGTTAGCTGATGTAATTAGTTCCCTCTCCTCAGATACTGCCCCCCACTTTCAAATTTGCTGTCATCACTTTCCTCCTCAAAAAATTATTCTTGAATCCTCTGTCCTTGCAAACTATTGCCCCATCTCCAGCCTCTCTTTCCTCTGCAAACTCCTTGAACGTGTTCTTGCCTCCCAAATCCATGGCCATCTTTCCCACAACTCTATGTTTAAACCTGTTCAATCAGGTTTCCACCCTGCCACAAAGTCATAAATAACATCCCATGTGACAGTAACTGGTAAACTATCCCTCCTCATCCTTCTTGACATGTCTGCAGCCTTTGATACAGTTGACCACACCATCCTCCTCCAATGCCTCTTCACCATCGTCCAGCTGCTTGGGACTTCACTCGCCTAGTTTCATTCTTATCTATCCAGTCGTAGCCAGAGAATCTACAGGCCAGTCACTTTAACCTCGTTAGTGGGGAAGTTTTTAGAAACAATAATCAGGGACAAAATTAACGGTGACTTGGATAGGGGTAGATTAGAACACAAGAACATAAGAAATAGGAGCAGGAGTAGGCCATTTGGCCCCTTGAGCTTGGTCCGCCATTCAATAAGATCCTGGCTAATCTGATTCTTGTGTATGGAGAAAGAGTCAGACTGAACACTGTGAGCTCAAAGTAAAGTGTGACCTTAGTCTTTTATTGCAGGTCTCCAGAGTGCCTCTCCAACCTGTGACGCCTCCTTAAATACCTGTGCTCCCAAGGGATTATGGGATCCCTTGGGACTCCGGGAAATTAGCCCTCTGGTGGCTGTACAGGGTAAATACAAGTCCACATATATAACAACACTCCCCCCCCCCCCGCCAAAGTCAATAGTGTAACTATTTACAATGTGAGTCGATCTGGGGCCCTTCTTGTCCTGGTTGATCGTCTCGGTGTGAAAGCTGGTGTTGAATCATTTGTTGGGCCCTCGCTGGGCTGCTGTGCAGCTGGCCTTGCTGGGCTGCCTGGTGTGTTGGGCCCCGCAGGGCTGCTGTGGATGATGGGTTCTGCTTCGTGGTCAACTGTGGTGTCGGTTGCCACTGGTGTGTGTGTTGGGGGATCAAAAAAGGTAGGGTCCAAGGTGGCTTGCTCAGGGTAGTCCATGAATCTGAGTTTGATTTGGTCCAAAGTGTTTTCGGGCAATGAGTCCATTTGAAAGTTTGACCCGAAACACCCTGCTTCCCTCTTTGGCCACGACAGTGCCGGGAAGCCACTTGGGACCTTGTCCATAATTTAAAACAAGTACAGCATCATTAATTTCAATCTCGCGTGACACATTTGCGCTATCATGGCATGCACTTTGTTGCAGCCGCCTGCTCTCTACCTGTTCATGTAGATCAGGGTGAACTAACGAGAGCCTTGTCTTGAGTACTCTTTTCATGAGCAGTTCAACAGGTGGGATCCCAGTGAGTGAGTGGGGTCTCGTGCGGTAGCTGAGCAGGACTCGGCAGAGGCGAGTCTGCAATGAGCCTTCAGTTACCCTCTTCAAGCCTTGCTTGATGGTTTGCACTGCTCTCTCTGCTTGACCATTGGATGCTGGTTTAAATGGGGCAGATGTGACATGATTGATCTCGTTACGGTCATGAATTCTTTGAACTCAGCACTGGTAAAACATGGCCCATTGTCGCTCACCAGGACATCGGGTAAGCCGTGTGTGGCAAACATGGCCCGCAGGCTTTCAGTAGTGGCAGCGGACGTGCTAGCCAACATTATCTCACATTGGAGTACGCATCTACAACCACAAGGAACATTTTACCCAAGAATGGGCCTGCATAGTCGATGTGTACCCTAGACCACGGTTTGGAGGGCCAAGACCATAAACTTAGCGGCGCCTCCCTGGGTACATTGCTCCCTGCGAGCATGTATTACATCTGTGAACGCAGGACTCTAAGTCCGCATCGATACTGGGCCACCACACGTGAGATCTGGCTACCGCTTTCATCATTACGATGCCTGGGTGGGTACTGTGGAGGTCATTGATGAAGGTGTCTCTGCCCTTCTTGCCCCACAGAAGGCAGTCTGCCTGTATAGACATTTTATCTTTGCGCCGCTGGAACGGCTTTATCTCTTCCTGCATTTCCACTGGGACACTGGAACAGCTCCCGTGAAGCATACTGTCATGTTTGTAACTACAATGTAACACCACTGTATTACTGTACACACTCAACACAGATGCACACCTTGACCACAGGGGGTGAACTTGTGGGAGACACTCCTTACCTGATCACTCAGGTATACAAAGGGAGGTCCCATGCAGGGTCATCACTTCTGGAGTGCTGCAATAAAGAGTTAAGATCACTGAATGGCCTTGTCCCTGGAATGTGCCTTGTGTGGTTTCATGCTGTAGAGTAAAGGCTTTACATTGGCAACGAGAAACGGGAATTCACGACCCACAAGAATGGCCACTGGTAGCACAGATGAACGGTACTGTGTTGGGGAAGACTGGGACGATTTTGTTGAGAGGCTTCAGCAGAGCTTTGTCACGAAAAACTGGCTGGGGGATGCAGCGGCCGACAAGCATCGGGCTCATCTTTTGACCAGCTGCGGGCCAAAGACTTATGCGTTCATGAAGGACTTACTGGCACCCGAAAAGCCGTCGGACAAAACCTTTAAAGCACTTAGCAAGTTGATTGGGGAGCACCTCAAGCCGGCGAGCAGCATACACATGGCTCCACACAGATTCTACACCCACCGACGTCGTGAAGGACAGAGCATACCGTACTTTGTAGCGGACCTCAGGCGCTTGGCCAGCCTCTGTAAGTTCACAGACGCCTGCAGGGGGGAGATGCTAAGGGACTTCTTTATCGAGTGTATTGGTCATGCGGGAATTTTTCGCAAGTTAATTGAGACCAAGGACTTGACCTTGGAAGCGGCGGCGTTGTTGGCTCAGACTTTCATGGCGGGGGAGGAAGAGACGAAAATGATTTACGCGCGCAATTCTGCCTCCAATGCGGCGATGGATCAGGGAGTCAACGTTCTCAATGCTACTCAGAGCCCCGCGGGCAGGCAGGGGCAGTCCAACATTCATCAGGCAGTAATAGACCCCAGAGTTGGACCTCAACAGATGTCACGCATGATCGCTTAGTGAACCGGCTGCCACTCTGGATTGTCCCGGGCAATGGTCCTGCACTGTTGGGGAGGAGCTGGTTAACCGAGATGAACTGGAAATGGGGGGATGTTCACACAATGTCCTCGGTGGAGCGAAGTTAGTGCTCACAAATCCCACAACAATTCGAGTCACTTTTCCAACCGGGCGTCGGGACTTTCAAAGGCACTAAAGTAGTGATACACATCACCCCGGACACCAGGCCAGTGCACCACAAAGCCAGAGCGGTGCCGTATGTGATGCGGGAGAAAATCGAGAGCGAATTGGACTGGCTATTGCAACAGGGCATCATCTCACCTGTTGAATTCAGCAACTGGGCGAGCCCCATCGTCCCTGTTCTTAAAGCGGATGGCTCTGTCAGGATCTGTGGCGACTACAAGGCCACCATCAATCGGGTGTCCTTACAAGACCAATACCTGCTCCCAAGAGCGGAGGACCTCTTCGTCACGCTGGCAGGCGGCAAGCTGTTCAGCAAGTTGGACCTCACTTCAGCCTATATGACCCAGGAACTGGCCGACGAATCTAGACTACTGACCACCATCACCACGCACAAGGGACTGTTTGTGTATAACAGGTGCCCGTTTGGCATTCAATCAGCGGCCGCGATTTTTCAACGGAACATGGAAAGTCTGCTTAAATCCATTCCTGGAACGATCGTATTCCAGGACGACATCCTCATCACGGGTCGAGACACCGAGGAACATCTCCACAACCTGGAGGAGGTGCTGCGCCGACTGGACCGGGTAGGCCTGCGACTCTCTAAATGCATGTTCTTAGCTCCCGGGGTTGAGTTTCTGGGCAGGAGGGTTGCTGCAGATGGGATTCGGCCCACCGAATCCAAAACAGAGGCGATTCGACGAGCACCCAGGCCCTGCAACACATTGGAGTTGCGTTCATTCCTGGGACTGTTGAACTATTTCGGGAAATTTCTGCCGAACTTGAGCACATTGTTGGAGCCGCTACACGTGATCCTGCGTAAGGGTTGCGATTGGTTTTCGGGGGACTGTTAGGAACGGGCTTTTGATCGGGTGCGAAACCTACTGTGTTCAAACAAGCTGTTGACCCTGTACGACTCTTGCAAAAGTTTAGTTCTGACTTGTGATGCATCGTCTTATGGGGTTGGGTGCGTGTTGCAGCAGAGTAATGCTGAGGGTCAACTACAACCTGTGGCTTATGCCTCCAGGTCACTCTCTCAAGCAGAACAGGGCTATGGGATGGTTGAGAAGGAAGCGCTTGCATGTGTCTATGGGGTAAAGAAAATGCATCAGTACCTCTTCGGTAGGAAGTTTGAATTAGAGACAGACCATAAGCCACTCACATCCCTGTTGTCAGACAGCAAGGCTGTCAATTCCAACGCATCAGCTCGCATACAGCGATGGGCTCTCATGCTAGTGGCCTATGACTACTCCATCCGGCACCGGCCCGGCACTGAAAATTACGCTAACGCGATCCCACTGGCCACCACTGAGGAGACAGCTGAGCAAAGCGCTGAGATGGTCATGGCTGTCGATGCCTTCGACAGTGCGGGCACCCCTATCACAGCCCGCCAGATCCCCTCCTATCTCTGATTAAGAAATGTGTCTTGACTGGGGATTGGGCGCCCGCATGCCCTGAGGAGGTCAGACCGTTCCACAGACGGATGGATCAGCTCTCCATCCAAGCTGTCTGCCTACTATGGGGCAGCCGGGAAGTCATGCCCCAGAAAGGCAGGGAGGCGTTCATCAGGGAACTCCACAGTGAGCATCCAGGCATTGTGATGATGAAGGCCATTGCCCGGTCACATGTTTGGTGGCCCGGAATTAACTCAGACCTGGAACACTGTGTTCGCAGGTGCACGACATGTACCCAGCTGGGAGGCCCTGCTCAGCCCGTGGCCCTGGCCCACCAAGCCATGGTCACGCATTCACGTTGACTACGCAGGCCCGTTCATGGGGAAGATGTTCCTTATCGTTGTAGATGCGTACTCGAAATGGATCGAGTGCATCATCCTGAATTCATGCACTTCATCCACCACCGTGGAAAGCCTACGTGTGATCTGCGCAACCCATGGCTTGCCGGACATCCTGGTTAGTGATAATGGCCCGTGTTTATGTCGTGTAATGGCATCAACCACGTCAGGACTGCGCCGTTCAAGCCGGCCTCCAATGGCCAGGTGGAACGTGCAGTTCAAATCGTTAAGCAAGGGATGCTCAGGATTCAAGGACCCTCCCTACAATGCCGCCTATCGCGCCTCCTGCTGACCTATAGGTCCCGCCCGCACTCACTCACGGGGGTTCCGCCCACAGAGCTGCTCATGAAACAGACACTCAAAACTCGGTTGGTCTCTCATCCACCCAGTCCTGACCGACATAGTTGAGGGCAAGCGTAAGGCACAAAACGAGTACCATGACCGTAATTCGAGGGGGAGATGTATAGAAATAAATGATGCTATATTCGTCCTAAATTATGCAATGGGGCCCAAATGGCTTGAGGGCACCGTATTTGACAAAGAAGGGAACAGGGTCATTGTGGTAAAACTTAATAATGGCCAGATATGCCGTAAGCATCTGGACCAAGTAAAAAAAAGGTTCAGCAATGACACGGTGGAACCTGAAGAAGACCATAAGATAGAGCTCACACTACCGCCAGTGAACATGCAACAAAAGCAATCAGAGGAATGCACAGTTCCTGAGGTCAGCCCGGACAGGCTGGAATCACCACAGGTGACAGACATTCACGTCAATGTCCAACAACCAGAGCCCCAACTGCGGCGCTCCACGAGGGAGCGCAGACCACCTGAAAGGCTAAACCTATGATCCCAATAAGATTTTGGGGGGGGGGGGAAGGTGACGTCATGTTAGTAACTACAATGTAACACCACTGTATTACTGTACACACTCAACACAGATGCACACCTTGACCACAGGGGGTGAACTTGTGAGAGACACTCCTTACTTGATCACTCAGGTGTATAAAGTGAGGTCCTACGCAGGGTCATCATTTCTGGAGTGCTGAAATAAAGAGTTAAGGTCACTGAGTCCTTGTCTCTGTAATGTGCCTCGTGTGGTTTCATGCTGTAGAGTAAGGACTTTACACACACAGGTTTTGATCTGCCGGGCAGTGACGGGTGATTGCTCACTCTCAAATGCTTCCATAACCATGGCTAGATCTGCGGGCTGTGCCATTTCCACCCCCGTGGTGGGCAATGGCAGCCTACTGAGAGCATCGGCGCAGTTTTCTGTGCCTGGCCTGTGACGAATGGCGTAGTTGTATGTGGACAACATGAGCGCCCATCTCTGGATGCGGGCCGATGCATTGGTATTTACCTTTACTCTCGGAAAACAGGGATATAAGTGGCTTATGGTCAGTTTCCAATTCAAATTTTAGCCCAAACAGGTATTGATGCATTTTCTTTACCCCATATACACACACTAACGCTTCTTTTTCAATCAGGCTGTAGGCTCTCTCAGCCTTAGACAGACTCCTGGATTCATAAGCAACCAGTTGCAGTTTCCCGAAATTATTAGCTTGTTGCAATACACACTCGACGCCATATGACGACGCATCACATGCTAGTACCAAACGCTTACATGGATCATACAACACAAGCAAGTTGTTTAAGCATAACAATTTTCTTGCTTTTATAAAGGTATTTTCTTGGCTTTTGCCCCAAACCCATTCGCCCCCTTTTCGTAGTAAGACATGTAGTGGTTCTAACAGTGTGCTGAGACCCGGTAAGAAGTTACCAAAGTAGTTCATGAGTCCCAGAAACGACTGCAGCTCTGTCATGTTCTGTGAAACATAGAAACATAGAAAATAGGTGCAGGAGTAGGCCATCCGGCCCTTCGAGCCAGCACCACCATTCAATAAGATTATGGCTGATCATTCCTTCAGTACCGCGTTCCTGCTTTCTCTCCATACCCCTTGATCCCTTTAGCCGCAAGGGCCATATCTAACTCCCTCTTGAATATATCCAATGAACTGGCATCAACAACTCTCTGCGGTAGGGAATTCCATCGGTTAACAACTCTCTGAGTGAAGAAGTTCCTCTTCATCTCAGTCCTAAATAGCTTACCCCTTATCCTAAGACCATGTCCCCTGGTTCTGGACTTCCCCAACATCGGGAACATTCTTCCTGCATCTAACCTGTCCCGTCCTGTCAGAATTTTATATGTTTCTATGAGATACCCTCTCATCCTTCTAAACTCCAGTGAATACAGGCCCAGTCGATCCAGTCTCTCCTCATATGTCAGTCCTGCCATCCCAGGAATCATTTTGGTGAACCTTCGCTGCACTCCCTCAATAGCAAGAACGTCCTTCCTCAGATTAGGAGACTAAAATTGAACACAATATTCCAGGTGGGGCCTCACCAAGGCCCTGTACAACTGCAGTAAGACTTCCCTGCTCCTATACTCAAATCCCCTTGCTATGAAGGCCAACATACCATTTGCCTTCTTCACCGCCTGCTGTACCTGCATGCCAATCTTCAATGACTGATGAATCATGACACCCAGGTCTCGCTGCACCTCCCCGTTTCCTAATCTGCCGCCATTCAGATAATATTCTGTCTTCGTGTTTTTGCCACCAAAGTGGATAACCTCACATTTATCCACATTATACTGCATCTGCCGTGTATTTGCCCACTCGCCTAACCTGCCAAATCACCCTGCAGCCTCTTAGCGTCCTCCTCACAGCTCACACCGCCACCCAGTTTAGTGTCATCTGCAAATTTAGAGATATTACACTCAATTCCATCATCCAAATCATGAATATATGTTGTGAAGAGCTGGAGTCCCAGCACTGAGCCCTGCGGCACTCCACGAGTCACTGCCTGCCATTCTGAAAAGGACCCGTTAATCCCGACTCTCTGCTTCCTGTCTGCCAACCAGTTCTCTAGCCACACCAGTACATTACCCCCAATACAATGTGCTTTGATTTTGCACACCAATCTCTTGTGTGGGACCTTGTCAAAAGCCTTTTGAAAGTCCAAATACACCACATCCACTGGTTCTCCCCTGTCTACTCTACTAGTTACATCCTCAAAAAATTCCAGAAGATTGGTCAAGCATGATTTCCCTTCATAAATCCATGCTGACTTGGTCCAATCCTATCACTGCTTTCCAAATGTGCTGCTATTTCATTCTTAATGATTGATTCCAACATTTTCCCCACTACTGATGTCAGGCTAACTGGTCTATAATTACCCGTTTTCTCTCTCCCTCCTTTTTTAAAAAGTGGTGTTACATTAGCAATCCTGCAGTCCATAGGAACTGATCCAGAGTCGATAGACTGTTGGAAAATTATCACCAATGCATCCACTATTTCTAGGGCCACTTCCTTAAGTACTCTGGGATGTAGACTATCAGGCCCTGGGGGTTTATCGGCCTTCAATCCCATCAATTTCCCTAACACAATTTCCCGCCTAATAAGGATATCCTTCAGTTCCACCTTCTCACTAGACCTTCGGACCCCTGGACCATCCGGAAGGTTATTTGTGTCTTCCTTTGTGAAGACAGAACCAAAGTACTTGTTCAATTGGTCTGCCATTTCTTTGTTCCCCATTATAAATTCACCCAAATCCGACTGCAAGGGATCTACGTTTGTCTTCACTAATCTTTTTCTCTTCACATATCCATAGAAGCTTTTGCAGTCAGTTTTTATGTTTCCGGCAAGCTTCCTCTCGTACTCTATTTTCCCCCTCTTAATTAAACCCTTTGTCCTCCTCTGCTGTATTCTAAATTTCTCCTAGTCCTCCGGCTTGCTACTTATTCTGGCTAATTTGTATACCTCTTCCTTGGATTTAATACTATCCTTAATTTCCCTTGTTAGCCACGGTTGAGCCACCTTCCCCGTTTTATTTTTACTCCAGACAGGGATGTGCAATTGTTGAAGTTCGTCCATATGATCTTTAAAGGTTTGCTATTGCCTATCCACCGACAACCCTTTAAGTGTCATTTGCAAGTCTAATCTAGCCAATTTGCGCTTCATACCATCAAAGTTACCTTTCCTTCAGTTCAGAATCCTAGTTTAGGACCCTAGTTTCTGAATTAACTTTGTCACTCTCCATCTTAATAAAGAATTCTACCATATTATGGTCACTCTTCCCCAAGGGGCCTCACACAACAAGATTGCTAATTAGTCCCTTCTCATTACACATCACCCAGTCTAGGATGGCCACCTCTCTGGTTACCTTGACATATTAGTCTAGAAAACCATCCCTAATACACTCCAGGAAATCCTCCTCCAGCGCATTGCTACCAGTTTGCTTAGCCCAATCAATATGTAGATTAAAGTCACCCATGATTGCTGCTGTACCTTTATTGCACACATCTCTTATTTCTTGTTTGATGCTATCCCCAACCTCACTACTATTATTTGGTGGCCTGTACACAACTCCCACTAGCGTTTTCTGCCCTTTGGTATTCCGTAGCTCCACCCATACCGATTCCACATCATCCAAGCTAATGTCCTTCCTTACAATTGCATTAATTTCCTCTTTAACCAGCAACACCTCAGTGCATTTTTGATGGCCTCCGTCTTCGCGTTGGTGGGCCTGATGCCATCCGCCGCAATCCTCCTTCCCAAGAACTCCACTTCAGGCGCCAGGGAAACGCACTTCGAGCATTTTAACCTGAGCCCCACGCGGTTGAGTCGACTAAGAATCTCCTCGAAGTTCTGCAGATGTTCGACTGTGCTCCGACCTGTGATCAAGATGTCGTCCTGGAAGACCACGGTGTGCGGGACTGACTTCAGTAAACTTTCCATGTTTCTCTGGAATATCGCCGCCGCTGATTGGATTCCAAACGGGCACCTGTTATAAACAAGAAGACCTTTGTGCGTGTTGATGCAGGTGAGGGCCTTCGATGATTCCTCCAGTTCCTGCGTCATGTAGGCTGAAGTCAGATCCAGCTTCGTGAACGTCTTTCCTTCCGCCAGTGATGCAAAGAGGTCGTCGGCTTTTGGTAGTGAGTATTGGTCCTGCAGGGAGCAACGATTGATAGTTACTTTGTAATCGCCACAGATTCTGACGGTGCCATCTCCCTTGAGGACTGGGACAATAGGACTGGCCCAGTCGCTGAACTCGATCAGTGAAGTGATGCACTCTCGTTGCATCGGTCTTGTTCGATCTCTACCCTTTCTCTCATCATGTACGGTACTGCTCTTGCCTTGTGATGGATGGGTCGCGCCCCAGAATTAGGTGGATCTGCACTTTTGCTCCTTGGAATTTCCCGATGCCTGGTTTGAACAGCGAAGGAAATTTGTTTAAGACCTGGGGACACGAAGTGTCGATAGCGCTCGGACGTCATCCCAGTTCCAGCATATCTTTCCCAGCCAGCTCCTGCCGAGCAGCAAGGGATCATCGCCCGGTACCACCTAGAGTTGTAGCTTGTGCACCACTCCATCGTAGGAGATCTTTACGGCAGCATTGCCTATTACAAGAATCAGTTCTTTAGTGTAAGTTCTTAGTTTCGTGTGAACTGGAGTTAAGACTGGCCTTGAGGCCTTGTTGCACCACAACCTTTCGAAAGTCATTTTGCCCATGATGGACTGGCTTGCGCCCGTGTCCAGCTCCATTGACACCGAGAGTCCATTTAGTTCAACATTCAGCATTATAGGGGGACAATTCGTGGTGAATGTGTGTATCCCATGTCCCTCTGCCTCCTCTATCTGAGGGTCTGTTTCGTCGTGATTCTCCTCTGCAACGTGGTGGTTTGCAGGTTTAACAGGCTTAGCAGCTCACCTGCACTCATTGGACGAGTCCCATTGTTCCACAGCCCTTGCAAACGTATCCTTTGAATCGGCATGAATGGAAACGATGATCACCCCCGCAGTGCCAACAAGGTGTTAATGGCCTTGCATTCATCACCCTTGATGGTGGACTCTGAGACATCTGTGGACGTGTAGCTGCAGGTATGTGCGACTGCTCTGTATGTTCGAAAACAACATCACTTTGTTCACAGTACTTGTAGCCACACTTGTGTGCTGAGAGATTTGCTTAATATTGTCACTGGTGGCAATGAACGCCTGGGCTATCGCTATGGCCTTACTCAAGGTTGGGGTCTCTAAAGTTAAAAGTTTGCGAAGTATGGTTTTGTGACCAATGCCAAGTATGAAAAAGTCTCTGAGCATGTGCTCCAAATGTCCTTCAAATTCGCAATGTTTTGCAAGGTGTCTTAGTTCGGCGACATAACTCGCCACTTCCTGGCCTTCAGACCTTTTGTCGGTGTAGAACCGGTACCTCGCCATCAGAATGCTTTCCTTCGGGTTCAAATGCTCTCGGTGTGTGCACAAATCGTCGTATGATTTCTCCGTGGGTTTCGCTGGAGAGAGTAGATTCTTCATGAAGCCATACGTTGGTGCTCCACAGACGATGAGGAGGATCACCCTTCGTTTGACAACGCTCTCTTCTCCATCTAGCTCGGTGGCCACGAAGTATTGGTTGAGTCACTCCACAAAAATTTCCACTCATCTCCCTCCAAAAATTTCTCCAGGATGCCCACTGTTCTCTGCGTCTTTGGGTTTGCTATCTGTATCTCGTCGCCAGTTGTTGTGTATGGAGAAAGAGTCAGACTGAATACTGTGAGCTCAAAGTAACCTGTGACCTTAGTCTTTTATTGCAGGTCGACAGAGACTCCAGGATGGTATGTTGCGTCCCTGGTGCAAGGGACAAGGATGTCTCGGAGCGGGTGCAGGACATTCTGAAAAGGGAGGGTGAACAGCCAGTTGTTGTGGTACACATAGGTACCAACGATATAGGTAAAAAACGGGATGAGGTCCTACGAGATGAATTTAGGGAGCTAGGAGCTAACTTAAAAAGTAGGACCTCAAAAGTAGTAATCTCAGGATTGCTACCAGTGCCATGTGCTAGTCAGAGTAGGAATCGCAGGATAGCTCAGATGAATACGTGGCTTGAGGAGTGGTGCAGAAGGGAGAGATTCAAATTCCTGAGGCATTGGAACCGGTTCTGGGGGAGGTGAGACCAGTACAAACCGGACAGTCTACACCTGGGCAGGATCGCAACCAATGTCCCAGGGGGAGTGTTTGCTAGTGCTGTTCGGGAAGAGTTAAACTAATATGGCAGGGGGATGGGAACCTATGCAGGGAGGCAGAGGGAAATAAAAGGGAGACAGAGGCAAAAGATAGAAAGGAGAATAGTAAAAGTGGAGGGCAGAGAATCCCAAGGCAAAAAACAAAAAGGGCCACATTACAGCAAAATTCTAAAGGGGCAAGGCGTGTTAAAAAGACAAGCCTGAAGGCTCTGTGCCTCTATGCGAGTATTCAGAATAAGGTGGATGAATTAACTGCGCAGATAGCAGTTAATGGATACAATGTAATTGGCATCACAGAGACATGGCTCCAGGGTGACCAAGGTTGGGAACTCAACATCCAGGGGTATTCAACATTTAGGAAGGACAGACAGAAAGGAAAAGGAGGCGGGGTGGCGTTGCTGGTCAAAGAAAAAATTAATGCAATAGTAAGGAGGGACATTATCTTGGATGATGTGGAATCGGTATGGGTGGAGCTACAGAATACCAAAGGGCAGAAAACGCTGGTGGGAGTTGTGTACAGGCCACTAAACAGTAGTAGTGAGGTTGGGGAAAGCATAAAACAAGAAATAAGGGATGTGTGCAATAAAGGTACAGCAGTTATCATGGGCGACTTTAATTTACATATGGATTGGGTTAACCAAACTGGTAGCAATGCGGTAGAGGAGGATTTCCTGGAGTGTATTAGGGATGGTTTTCTTGACCAATATGTGGAGGAACCGACGAGAGAGCTGGCCATGCTAGACTGGGTGATGTGTAATGAGAAGGGACTAATTAGAAATCTTGTTGTGTGAGGCCCCTTGGGGAAGAGTGACCATAATATGGTAGGATTCTTTATTAAGATTGAGAGTGACACAGTTAATTCGGAAACTAGGGTCCTAAACTTAAGGAAAGCTAACTTCGATGGCATGAGGAGTGAATTGGCTAGAATAGACTGGCAAATGATACTTAAAGGGTTGACGGTGAATAGGCAATGGCAAATATTTATAGATCACATGGATGAACTTCAACAGTTGTACATCCCTGTCTGGAGTAAAAATAAAACAGGGAAGGTGGCTCAACCGTGGCTAACCAGGGAAATTAAGAATAGTAGATCCAAGGAAGAGGCATATAAATTGGCTCGAAAAGGTAGCAAACCTGAGGACTGGGAGAAATTTAGAATTCAGCAGAGGAGGACAAAGGGTTTGATTAGGAGGGTGGAAATAGAATATGAGAGGAAGGTTGCTGGCAACATAAAAACTGACTGCAAAAGCTTCTATAGATATGTGAAGAGAAAAAGATTGGTGAAAACAAATGTAGGTCCCTTGCAGTCAGACTCAGGTGAATTAATAATAGGGAACAAAGAAATGGCAGACCAATTGACACATACTTTGGTTCTGTCTTCACGAAGGAAGACAGAAATGACCTTCCAGATATACTAGGGGACTGAGAGTCTAGTGAGAAGGAGGAACTGAAGGATATCCTTATTAGGTGGGAAATTGTGTTGGGGAAATTGATGGGATTGAAGGCCGATAAATCCCCAGGGCCTGATTGTCTGCATCCCAGAGTACTTAAGGAGGTGGCCCTAGAAATAGTGAATGCATTGGTAATCATTTTCCAACAGTCTATCGACTCTGGATCAGTTCCTATGGACTGGAGGGTAGCTAATGTAACACCACTTTTTAAAAAAGGAGAGAGAGAGCAAATGGGCAATTATAAACTGGTTAGCCTGATATCAGTAGTGGGGAAAATGTTGGAATCAATTATTAAGGATGAAATAGCAGTGCATTTGGAAAGCGGTGACAGGATCGGTCTAATTCAGCATGGATTTATGAAAGGGAAATCATGCTTGAACAATCTTCTGGAATTTATTGAGGATGTAACTAGTAGAGTGGACAAGGGAGAACCAGTGGATATGTTGTATTTGGACTTTCAAAAGGCCTTTGACAAGGTACTACATAAGAGATTGGTGTACAAGATCAAGGCACATGGTATTGGGGGTAATGTTCTGGCGTGGATAGAGAATTGGTTGGCAGACAGGAAGCAAAGAGTCAGGATAAATGGGTCCTTTTCGGAATGGGAGGCAGTAACTAGTGGAGTAACGCAGGGCTCAGTGCTGGGACCCCAGCTCTTCACAATATACATTAATGATTTGGATGAAGGAATTGAGGGCAATATCTCCAAGTTTGCAGATGACACTAAACTGGGTGGTGGTGAGAGCTGTGAGGAGGATGCTAAGAGGTTTCAGGGTGATTTGGACAGGTTAGGAGAGTGGGCAAATGCATGGCAGATGCAGTATAATGTGGATAAATGTGAGGTTATCCACTTTGGTGGCAAAAACACAAAGACAGAATATTATCTGAATGGCGGCAGATTAGGACAGATTAGGCAACGAGACCTGGGTGTCATGGTTCATCAGTCATTGAAAGTTGGCATGCAGGTACAGCAGGCGGTGAAGAAGGCAAATGGTATGTTGGCCTTCATAGCTAGGGAATTTGAGTATAGGAGCAGGGAGGTCTTACTGCAGTTGTACAGGGGCTTGGTGAGGCCTCACCTGGAATATTGTGTTCAGTTTTGGTCTCCTAATCTGAGGAAGGATGTTCTTGCTATTGAGGGAGTGCAACGAAGGTTCACCAGACTGATTCCAGGAATGGCTGGACTGACATATGAGGAGAGACTGGATCAACTGGGCCTTTATACACTGGAGTTTAGAAGGATGAGAGGGGATCTCATAAAAACGTATAAGATTCTGACGGGATGGGACAGGTTAGATGCGGGAAGAATGTTCCCGATGTTGGGGAAGTCCAGAACCAGGGGACACAGTCTTAGGATAAGGGGTAGCTCATTTAGGACTGAAATGAGGAGAAACTTCTTCACTCAGAGAGTTGTTAACCTGTGGAATTCCTTGTCACAGAGAATCGTTTATGCCAGTTGATTGGATATATTCAAGAGGGAGTTAGATGTGGCCCTTACGGCTAAAGGGATCAAGGGGTATGGAGAAAAAGCGGGAAAGGGGTACTGAGGTGAATGATCAGCCATGATCATGTTAAATGGTGGTGCAGGCTCGAAGGGCCGAATGGCCTACTCCTGCACCTATTTTCTGTGTAAAACATTGGTTCGGCCCCAACTGGAGTACTGTGTCCAATTCTGGGCTCCGCTCTTCAGGAAGGATGTGAAGGCCTTCGAGAAGGTGCAGAAAAGATTTTCGAGAATGATTCCAGGAGTGAGGGACTTCAGTTACGTTTATAGACTGGAAAAGCTGGAGAAGATTGAAATGAGATTTTATCGAGGTGTTCAAAATCATGAGGGGTCTGGACAGAGTGAATAGAGAGAAACTGTTCCCATTGGCTGAAGGGTCAAGAACCAGAGGGCACAGTGTTAAGGTGATTAATAAAAGAATCAAAAGCGATGTAAGAAAATACTTTTTTTACGTAGCGAGTGGTTACGATCTGGAATGTATTGCTTGAAAGGATGGTGGAGGCAGACTCAGTTTTATCTTTCAAAAGGGAGCTGGATAAGTATCTGAAAGAAAAAGATTTGCAGAACTTCGGGGAAAGGGCAGGGGAATGAGATTAGCTGAGAGTCGGCACGGGCTTGAGAGCCAAATGCCCTTCTTCCGTGCTGTAACCATTCTATGATTCAAATCATCTGCAATGGCTTCTCTTCCTGTACCCACACTGTTACCAGTGGAGTTCCCCCAGGGTTGTATCCTTGGTCCTCTCCCATTTCTCATCTACATGCTGCCCCTCGGCGACATCATCTGAAAACACATATACACTGACAATACCCAGCTCTACCTCATCACCACCTACTCTGATTGGTCATGTTGCATGTTCAACATCCAGTCTTGGATGAGCTGAAATTTCCTCTGCCACCATCTTTGTTCAATAGACACGGACTCCATCCTTCAACTTGGCCATTGTCTCAACCTGAACCAGGCTGTTTGCAACCCTTCATAAACTTGACCTCATCCAAAACCCCATGTCCAAACTTGCACGAAATCCTGTTCACCCCTGTGCTCACTGACCTACACTGGATCCTAGTCATCCAATGCCTCAATTTTAAAATTCTAATCCTTGTGTTCAAATCCCTCCATAATTTCACCCCTCCCTATCTTTGTAACCTCCGACAGCCCTACAAAACTCCAAGAACTCTACAGTCCTCCAATTCTGCCAGGTTGTTCATGCCTGATTTTCTTCACTCCTCCTTCAGCTGTCTAGGTTCTAAGCTCTGGAATTCCCTTCCTAAATCTCTCTGCCTCTCTTTGCTCTAAGACCCTCCTTAAAACTTACCTCTTTTACCCAGCTTTCAGTCACCCGTCTCAATATCGCCTCCTTTGGCTCGGTGTCAATTTTTGTATGATTATGCTTCTGCGAAGCATCGCAACGTTTTACCACATTAAAGGTGCTATATAAATGGAAATTGTTGTTGTAGTGGGTAAACTGATGTTGCAAAGGGTTCAGTTACTGCTTTCTCTCCCCTTCTCCCAACACACACTACATTGCAGTGGATATCTTTACTTCAGCGTCATGTGGAATGGGAAACGTGCCCTGTGTGATTGAGCTGCCAAAGTGAAGCAGGAAATGTCTGGATTTTTTTCAATGCTTACAGTGTCGTTTTAGTATATTGTTTTTATTCAAAAGTTTAGAAATTTATATTAATATATTTGTAAGAACATTTGTCAAGGTCATTCTTTTTACTTCTTAAGGTACGTATGTTTTCAAAATGCCTCAGTTACAGAATTTCATGGATGAGACTGTTCAAGGCAAAAGAAGCCATGCCAGGTAGACCAGTGGACACCAGAGCATGGGGGTGATTGGCACAATTGGCAACCACTGGAGAATAGTGAGAAATTCAGCAGATGGTTCACCATCCATTAAAACTAATGAATCATGGGTGGGAGTTTGCCATTTCTAAATATCCATCCAGCATGGGATAAGAGTACCAGAGTGGAAAACCTCCCCACATATCTGCCAACCTCAGAATACCTACATGCTAGTTATCAAGGGCAAATGCCTTAGCTTGCTCAGGGTGCTAGTTGTGGACTTTGCTATTTGCAGCAAAATTACTTGCAGCCAAGTTGCAACATAGGGTCAAGATCGCTCTTCAACTGTTCTGCCTGCAACTCGCATCCAGCTAACACTCTGTCAGCCTTGATGCAGTAGGTTCTCTCCTCTGTGTCAGAAGGTCGTGGGTTCTCACCCCACTCCAGAAACTTGAGCACATAATCAAGGCTAACACTTCAGTGCAGTACTGAGGGAGTGCTGCACTGTCAGAGGGACCATCTTTTGGGTGAGACATAAAACCAAGCCCATGTCTGCCCTCTCAGGTGGATGTAAAAGAGTCCATTGCACTACTTAAAGTGGTGTTGGGGAGTTTTTATGATGTCCTGGTCAATATTTATCCCTCAATCAACATCACTAAAACAGATTATCTGGTCATTTATCACTGTTTAGTGTTCGTGGGAGCTTGCTGTGAGTAAATTGGCTGCCGTGTTTACTACATTACAATATTGGCTGTAAAGTGCTTTGGGACGTCCTGAGGTTGTGAAGGCGCTACTTAAATGCAAGTTTTTTCCTTCCTTCGTTCACTGCAATATCAGTGATCTAAGCTGCAACAGTTGACTTCTTTCGAGGTGGTGGGCCTGGACATTCTTGTTGGGAAGGCAATAAGGGAATGGGGGAGGGTATTATTGGAGGTCCAAAGAGATTTAGGGGCCATGTGCACATCAGTAAAATGTAGTGGTTACAGAGAAAAAAATAATGAAAAAAGCTAATGGAATATTAACCTTTATAACTAGAGAGCTAGAATACAAAAGGAGCAAGTTTTGGTACAGCTATACAAAGCCCTGGTTAGACCACATCTGGAGCAATATTCAGCAGCACACCTCATAAAGGATATATTGGCCTTGGAAAGAGTGCAGTAGATTCACTGGAATGTTACCAGGGCTCCAAGGGTTAAACATTGAGGAGAGATTACATAAACTGGGCTCGTATCCCCTGGAATATAGAAGGTTAAGGAATGATTTAACTGAGATTTCTAGGATTTTAAAAGGAGTTGATAGGGTAGAGAGAATTTTTTTCTGCTGGTGGGGCTATCCAGGGCAAGGGGACATAACATGAAAATCAGGCCATTCAGAAGAGAAGTTAGAAACACTTCTTTATGCAAAGGGTGGTAGAAGTGTAGAACTCTCTCTCACAAAAAGCAGTAGATGCTAGGTCAATAAATAATTTTAAATCTGAGATTGCCAGAATTTTTCCTACATGAGGGTATTAAGGGTATGAAGGGATGTGAAGCCAAGGTAGGTGGATGGAGTGAGGATAAAAAATATCTAATTGAATGGTGGAATGGTCTTGAGGGCCAGAATGGCCCCCTTCTGTTCCTATGTTCTATCACATGGCAAGTAATTGCTTCTGCTCTTCATTCTGTATCTCCTGAGTCATTCATTTCCTTCATACACAAGCCTGCACTGCAGCATTTAACAGTATACTTGTTTAAAGAGCTGCCAGCATTCTGAGATATGTCCTTTCTCTGTCGTTTAGCTGCCCAATGTCCTGCCTTAACCAAGCATCTCAGCACCTGGCATCACCTACTCCTATAATGATAAACCCCAGCATGGCAACAGCCACGCCTGTTGGGAGGGAGGGGCGATGGGGAGGCTACGTGCAGTACACACCACCACTTAGATTAGCCACACCTATGATGGGCAACCATCTATTCGGGTCATTTCCCATAAACATTTTCCATCATAATAGAAGCTGCTTACAACGTATTGTGCGTCGGTTATTTCGGGCAATTCATGAGGATTTTTACGTTCCAATAAAGTGCGATTACTGTAATTACTCAGTCCTCCCTAACATTTTAAAAGCTCCGCTGATTTCAGGCAAATTGAAGGGTTTACTAAATATCTCTCAGCTTGTACCTGCTAACTGGTCTGTAGGAACTGGGTGTCTCTCGACTGCAGTGCGGTCAGACACTGCCAGAAATGGTGAAATAGTGGCGGGATTTCATGCATTTACTCAATGTAGAGGCTCGAGGGAACTCTCCTGACTCATCTCTTTAGGATGTTGATGACTCCGACAAGGTAAGGGAGCAGAATTGTGTAAGATTTCAGTTTGTGGTTAGGTACTAGAGCGCTGTTGACACTGTCTGAATTCTGCACTTCTCAGTTTTACCGTCCATTACTTATAGCAGGCAAATCGTGTCAACACCAATACACCTGTGAGGAGCGAGTTGGAGGAGGGAGAACGTGATGAAACATCAGGGCACGAGTGAGAAGGAGCAAGCATGGGTGTGATCCGCCAGCCAAGGAACCACCCTTGAGGGTTCCTTTAGCTGCGCAGTCCAGAGGGTGGGCCTCACAGGGCCTGACTGCAGACTCAAGTCTCAAGTTTAGCATCAGCAGTTCATATTGTCACCTGAAAGCAGCCTGCATATTTTGGGGTCTTGAAGGAGTCTGCAATCAACATTTGTGCAGGCCTCCCGAGCGAGTTGTGCACCATAACCGAATGAAATAAAAAGACTTGCAATTATATGTTGACTTTCATGACCTCAGGATGTCCCAAAATTCTTTATAGCTGATTAAGTACATTTCAAATGTAGTCACTGTTGTAATGTAGGAAACATAACAGCCAAATTGCACACAGCACGATCCCACAAACAGGAATTTGATAATGACCAGATAATGTGTTTTAGTTGTTGGCTGAGGGATAAATAGTGGCCAAGACTCCAGGGAGAACTCCCTTTCTCTTCTTTGAAATAGTATGGTGGGATCTTTTACATTCACCTGAGAGGGCAGATGGGGCCTCGATTTAACATCTCATCCAAAAGACGGCACATCTGACAGTGCAGCACTCCCTCAGTACTTCACTGGAGTGCCAGCCCCAATTTTTTTTGTTCATTCCTGGGATGTGGGGGTCACTGGCAAGGCCAGCTTTTATTGCCCATCCCTAAATTGTCCTTGCAAAGGTGGTGGTGAGCCACCATCTTGAACCGCTGTAAACCTTGTGGTGAAGGTACTCCCACAATGCTGTTCGGGAGGGAGTTCCAACATTTTGACCCATCAATGATGAAGGAACAGCGATATATTTCCACGTCAGGATGGTGTGTAACTTGGAGGGGAACTTACAGGTGATGGTGTTCCCATGCACCTGCAGCCCTTGCGCTTCTAGGTGGTAGAGGTTGCGGGTTTAGGAGGTGCTCAAAGAAGCCTTGGCGAGTTGCTAAGTGCATCTTATAGATGGTACACACTGTAGCCACAGTGCGCCGGTGGTGGAGGAAGTCAATGTTAAAGGTGGTGGGTGGGGTGCCAATAAAGCGGGCTGCTTTGTCCTAGATGGTGTCAAGCTTCTTGAGTATTGTTTGAGCTGTACTCATCCAGGCAAGTAGAGAGTATTCCATCACACTCCTGACTTGTGCCTTGTTGATGGTGGAAAGACTTTGGGGAGTGAGGAGGTGAGACACTCGCCACAGAATACCCAGCTTTTGACCTGTTCTTGTAGCCACAGTATTTATGTAGCTGGTCCAGTTAAGTTTCTGGTCAATGATGACCCCCAGGATGTTGATGGTGGGGATTCAGTGATGGTAATGCCATTGAATGTCAAGGGGCGGTGGTTAGAGTCTTGCTTATTGGAGATGGCCATTGCCTGACACTTGTGTGGCGTGAATGTTACTTGTCACTTATCAGCCCAAGCCTGAATGTCATCCAGGTCTTGCTGCATGCAGGCATGGATTACTTCATTATCTGAAGAGTTGCGAATGGAACTGAACACTGCAATCCTCAATGAACATCCCCACTTCTGACCATATGATGGAGGGAAGGTCATTGATGAAGCAGTTGAAGATGGTTGGGTGTCGGATACTGCCCTAAGGAACTCCTGCAGCGATGTCCTGGGGCTGTAATGATTGTCCTCCAACAACTACAACCATCTTCCTTTGTGCTAGGTATGACTCCAGCCAGTCGAGAGTTTTCACCCTGATTCCCATTGACGTCAATTTCACTAGGGCTCCTTAATGCCACACTCGGTCAAGGGCAGTCACTCTCCCCTCACCTCTGGAATTCAGCTCTTTTGTTCATGTTTGGACCAAGGCTGTAATGAGGTCTGGAATCGAGTGATCCTGGTAGAACCCAAACTGAGCATCGGTGAGAGCAGGTTATTGGTGAGTTAGTGCTGCTTGAAATCGCTGTCGACAACACCTTCCATCACTTTGCTGATGATTGAGAGAAGTCTGATGGGGCGGTAAATGGCCAGATTGGATTTGTCCTGCTTTTTATGGCAGTTTTCCATATTGTTGGGTAGATGCCAGTGTTGTAGCTATACTGGAACAGCTTGACTAGATGCACAGCTAGATCTAGAGCACAAGTCTTCAGCACGATAGCCAGAATGTTGTCGGTGCTGATAGCCTTTGCGGTATCTAGTACGCTCCGCTGTTTCTTGGTATCACGTGGAGTGAATCAAATTGGCTGAAGACTGGCTTCTATGATGATGGGGAACTTAGCAGGAGGCAGATATGGATCATCCACTCAGCCCTTCTGGCTGAAGATCGTTGCAAATGTTTCAGCTTTGTCTTTTGCACTCGTGTGCTGAGCTGTGTCATCATTGAGGATGGGGATATACATGGAGCTTCTTCCACCCGCTGGTTGTTTACTTGTCCATCACCATTCACTACTGGATGTGGTAGGACTGCAGAGCTTTGATCAGGTCCATTGATTGTGGGATCGCTTAGCTCTGTCTATAACATGCTGCTTCCGCTTTTTAGCATGCATGTCATCCTGTATTGCAGCTTCCCCAGGTTGGCATCTCATTTGTAGGTAAGCATGGTGCTGCTCCTGGCATGCTCTTCTGCACTCCTCATTGAACCAGGGTTCATCCCCTGGTTTGATGGTAATGGTAGAGTGAGAGGTCCTGAAGGGTGGAAGATGCCTGGGCATGGATTTTTTTAACGTGTGGTGGCCATTGTGCACCAGCCATCACCAGAGTGAGGGATATGCTGTGGTAGAGTACAATTCTGCTGCTGTTGATTGCACATAATACTTCATGGATGCCCAGTTTTGAGCTGTTAGATCTGTTCTGAATCTGTTCCATTCAGCACGGTGGTTGTGCTACGCAACAGAATGGACGGTGTCCTCAGTGTGAAGACGGGATTTTGTCCTAGGCTGGCAGCTATGTTCTTCAGGACGTGGCCAGTAGTGGTGCTACCGAGTCATTCTGCGTGATGGACATTGAAGTCCCCCACCCAGAGTATATTCTGTGCCCTCAGTGCTTCTTCCAAGTGATATTCCACATGGAGGAGTACTGATTCATCAGCTGAGTGAGGGCGGTGGGTGGTAATCAGCATGAATTTTCCTTGCCCTTGCTTGTCCTGAAACCATGAGACTTCATGGGTTCCAGTGTCAATGTTGAGGACTCCCAGGGCCACTCCACCCTGACTGTATATCACTGTGTTGCCATTCCTGCTGGTGAGACATACCCAGGGATGGTAATGGAGGAGTCTGGGATATTGGCGGATAGGTATGATTCTGTGAGTATGACTATTTCCGGCTGTTGCTTCTAGTCTGTGGGACAGCAATTTTGGCACAAGCCCCCAGATGTTAGTGAGGAGGTCATTGCAGGGTCGACTGGGCTGGGTGTGTCGTTGCCGTTTCCGAAGCCGGTGCCGAAGTCGATGCCGGGTGGTCCGTCCGGTTTTATTCTTATTATTGTTTCTTGTAGCGATTTGTTACAACTGAATGACTTGCTAGGCCATTTCAGAGGGCATTTATGAGTCAACAACATTGCTGTGGGTCTAGAGTCACATATACTTGTTCTGGTGGCAGTACCGCAGTTGGTGGAACATAAACATATGGAGGTTTTCAATATAGAGTCGACAGAGTGATTGCGTCTGGGCACTGATCAAATGTTTTGAAGGAAGAATGTGAATTATACAAGAACTCTGGTAAAAAGAGAAGAGGGAGTCTAGAAAGCCTCAGATAACTTATTGTTCCAGGAAAGGTGGAACCTGGCTTTGTGATGTGGTGCAAAAGTCACTACCAGCTTGTGGCTTCACTCTGGATGAAGAATCTCCCAAATGCAAGATCCAAGTAACCAGCTCGGCTGAAGCAAGAATGAACTTTGAATATCTGGACGAGAGAAATACTGTGCAACTTTTAAACTATAGAAGTACAAGCATGACACTGCCACTTACCTTCTTTCACACTTGACGGTATGCCTAACCTTTATAGACATAACACAATTTGGAAACAAAGGGGAGGGAAAAATTGACTTCCTTTGTGCCTCCCGTTAGTGTCTCTGGTGCGATAAAGGGGTGCAAATGGGTTTGTGACCGGGCGAGATGAATTGAGCGACGTCCGCGAAATTCCCTGCTTCTTTTGCACTGATGCTATGACTTAGCACCTCGCTCCCTAGCACCCCGGTGTGCGCGACGCCCTAGATCAGAAATTCCTTCTCACCCTCTGCCTGTGTGCCTGCCATTAGCGGCAGCTAGAGGAAGCGGTATGCAGTCCGCTGGTTACTGGAGGAGCGGTATTTAAAGGCATCAACATTCGCTTTATTTTTAGATGGAAAAGAATGGTACCTCGTCAGTTTGACATAGGCAAACAGGCGTTTTGAGCAATTTCAGCATTTTTCACTTTAAGGAATCTTCTGCAGCAGAAAAATTATTCACTTTCATTTAGGTCAGATTTCAAAGTGCAACATTTCTATACTTTAATGGGGGCTGTACTCATACTGGACCTCGCCCTTCAGCATCAATGTCAGAGGCAGCAGAGTCAGAGAGAAAGATTGCAAAATGTGGCCATGCAGAGGGCCAACATGGTTCTCAACAGGAGGTCTTACCCTCCCAGGGTATTCCGGCAGCAATTCTCCTACATCAATTTCACTGAGGAACAGTGTCTTAGATGGCTCCGCTTCACCAAGGATGTGGTCACAGAGCTCTGCTCTGTCCTGCAACCAGACCGCGAGCCTGAGACCAAGGTGAGGATGACTCTTTCAGTGGCAGTCAAGGTCACAGTCGCCCTCAATTTCTACACCAGCGAATCCTTCCAGTGTGCAACAGGAGACATATCTAACATATCGCAGTTCGCCATCCATTGCTGCAGCCACAATGTCACAGATTCTTTCTGCAGAAGGAGAAAGGACTACATTTCCTTCTTCCTGTATCCAGTGTGCTCAGCCATTTCTTGATATCACGTGGAGTTAATCAAATTGGCTGAAGACTGGCTTCTGTGCAGGTGGGGATGTATGGATCATCCACTCGGCACATCTGGCTGAAGATGGTTGTAAACGCTTCAGCCTTGCCTTTTGCACTTGCATGCTGGGCTCCACCATTATTGAGGATGGAGATATTCATGGAGCCTCCTCCTCCTGTTAGTTGTTTAATTGTCCACCACCATTCACGACTGAATGTTGCAGGACTGCAGAGCTTTGATCTGATTCATTGATTGTGGGATTACTTAGCTCTGTTTCTAGCATGCTGCTTCTGCGGTTTAGCATGCATGTAGTCCTGTGTTGCAGCTTCCCCAGATTGGTACCCTGTAATATCTTCTCTATGACATCACAAACACACAGACTTTACAAGATAGCTCCAATACATCAGGTGTCTTTTATTCTATTTACAGCATTTGCATTACTGCAGTGGTCCACTAGGTGGAGCTATATTACACTTCTCCCTCCTTAATGAAGTAATTATAACACAATAATCATCATACATAACTTGCATGGTTATACATAACAAAAGATATGGACTTATTTTGCCATATTTACAAATCAACCTTAACCGCTGGTATTCTGTTTCAAAGAAGATACCTTTGTTCTTGAACGGAACTTTCCAAACATGTTGTCGAACTTAGACTCATTCTAGGCTGAGCCTGAGGAGAGTTTTCCTCCAAAGGTAACCCTTGATCTACATTTGGACTCTCTACAACTTCAGACTATGTCTGGCTGACTTGGACTCAGACTTAAATTCTAACTTTCTCTTGGACTTGCTTCTAGTACATCTGATGTAGGATTTGCTACTGTTACTCTACTTGTAACAAGTAGAGTATCTGACTCATCAGAAATAATCGAATCATTCCAACTCCTTCCACATCTGTAGGTAAAATATAATCTATGTAAACAAACATAACCTTTCCATGATCAAACATCTTGACCAAATATGTGCGAGGGCCACATATCTTCACTACTCTTCCTGGTAACCACTTTAACCATTTATGCTGATGGTTCTTCACTCTTACCTTCTGATTCAATTTCACACTTCTCTCTCTCTCACTTTACCTACATCATGATTCTCTTTCTGTCGTAATTGTTCCTCTTCCACTGACTGTGCCAAGTTTGGCTTTAACAACAAGAACCTGGTTCATGTCTGTTTTATGAGAAACAACTCTGCTGATGTTCTACCAGTATTTGTATGAGGAGTATTACAATAAGTAATTAAAAAGATTGCCAATTTGTGGTCCAAAACAACTGTTGTTTCTTTGGATTTGGATCCAACATTTGCTTGATGAGGGCACGTTTTACAATTTGTACAGTGCGCTCTGCTGCACCATTTGAAGCAGGCTGGTATGGTGGAACCTTGGCATGTTTCACTCCATTTCTGCTCATGAACTATGCAGATTCTTCTGAACAAAATTGCGGCCCATTATCAGATACAATTTCTTCTGGGAGTCCATATGAAGAAAACAATCTTTGCAAATTGTCGACAGTTTTACTTGTTATGTTCTGCATCGGAAACACCTCTACCCACTTCGAATGGCTATCAATCACAATGTACAATTGTTGTCCTTCTAGCTCAGCAAAATCTACTTGTAACCTTTGCCACACCCTGGGAGGCCATTCCATGGCTGTAATGGTACTGATGGTGGTTTCTTGCTTACCGATTGACATGTTGTACACTGACTAACGATGTATTCTATATCTTTATCTCGACCTTACCACCATAAGTAAAGCTCTTGGTCAAGCACATTTCCAGGTGCTGGTCATGAAGATCTCCTAATAGTTTGGATCTGAACTTATTTGGAATAACAACTCTTGCACCCCACGTGATACAATCTTTATCCACTGATAATTCATTCCTAAGAATGAAGTATATGATACCTGGTTTGGTCAGCCATTTGCAATATAATCATACATCTTTGACATAACTGGGTCACACTTGGTTGCTCTACCAATCTCTTCAGCTGTGTCTGGCAGTTCATCAATGTATGAAAAATAGCCCCCCCCCCTTTAATAATGGGGCACTTGATTAAACTGTTTATTTATTGGTTTGCAAAAAAATAGTTGTATGAAAAAAAGAACACTTCTTCCCTATTGGGTCCTGCCATCCCAGGAATCAGTCTGGTGAACCTTCGCTGCACTCCCTCTATGGCAAGTATATCCTTTCTTAGGTAAGGAGACCAAAACTGCACACAATACTCCAGGTGCAGTCTCACAAAGACCCTGTATAACTGTAGTAAGGCATCCTTGCTCCTGTACTCAAATTCTCTTGTAATAAAGACCAACATACCATTTGCCTTCCTAACTGCTTGCTGCACCTACATGTTTGCTTTCAATGACTGGTTTATAAGGACGTCCAGGTCCCTCTGTACATCGACACTTCCCAAGCCTTCACCATTTAAATAATACTTTGTCCTTATGTTTTTCCTGCCAAAGTGGATAACTTCACATTTATCCACATTATACTGCATCGGCCATGTGTTTGCCCACTCACTCAACCTATCTAAATTACCTTGCAGCGTCTTTGCATCCTCCTCACAACTTACAATCCCACCTAGTTTTATGTCATCAGCAAACTTGGAAATATTACATTTGGTTCCCTCATTCAATTATCACATCCTTTATAATAGATTCCAGCATTTTCCCTACGACTGATGTTAGGCTACCCGGACTAAAGTTCCCTGTTTTCTCTGTCCCTCCTTTATTAAATAGTGGGGTTACATTTGTCACCCTCCAATTGGCAGGAACTGTTCCATAATTTATAGAATTTTGGAAGACGATAACCAATGCATCTACTATTTCCATGGCTACCTCTTTTAGTACTCTGGGATACAGATCATCAGGCCCTGGGGATTTATTGGCCTTCAGTCCCATTAGTTTCTCCAGCACTATTTTCTTACTAATAATAATTTCCTTTAATTCCTCTTGCTCACTTTGTTATATATTGAACAAAGAGTCTGACCAGATACTGTGAGCTCAAAGTAAGGTGTGACCTCAGTCCTTTATTATCAGTCTCCAGAGTGCATCTCCAGCCTGTGAGGCCTCCTCATGTATAGGTGCTCCCAAGGGATTGTGGGATCCCTTGGGACTCCAGGGGATGAGCCTCTGGTGGTTAAACAAAGTATTTACAGGTTTGCATATATAACAATATTTCCCTCCCCCCCCCCCCCCCCCCCAAAGTCAATAGTGTAACTATTTACAACACGAGTCGATCTGGGGCCTTACTTTCCCTGGTTGATCGTCTCGGTGCAAATGCTGCTTTTGGTGAGTCATTTGTTGGGCCCTCGCTCAGCTGGCCTTGCAGGGCTGCCTGGCATGGCAAGTCCAGCTGGGCTGCTGCGGGTGATGGGTTCTGCTTCGTGGTCAACCGCTGTGTTGGTTACCACTGGTGTGTGTGTTGGAGGGTCAAAGAAGGTAGAGTCTAATGTGGGTTGCTGTGGATAGTCCGTGAATTTGAGTTTGGTTTGGTCCAAGTGTTTCCTGTACGTGAGTCCATTTGAACGTTTGACCAGAAACACCCTACTCCCATCTTTGGCCACGACAGTGCCGGGAGGCCATTTGGGACCTTTTGCATAGTTCAACAAAAAATACAGGATCATTAATCTTGATTTCACGTGACACATTTGCGCGATCATGACATGTATTCTGTTGAAGCCGCCTGCTCTCTACCCATTCGTGAAGATCAGGGTGGACGAGAGCCTTGTCTTAAGTGCCCTCTTCATGAGCAGTTCAGCGGGTGGAACCCCAGTGAGCGAGAGGGGTCTTGTGCAGTAACTCAGCAGGACTCAGAATAAGTGAGTCTGCAGTGAGTCTTCAGTTACCCTCTTCAAGCTCTGCTTGATTGTTTGCACTGCTCTCTCTGCCTGACCATTGGATGCTGGTTTGAATGGGGCAGATGTGACATGTTTGATCCCATTACGGGTCATGAACTCTTTGAACTGAGCACTGGTGAAGCACGGCCCATTGTCACTCACAAGGACGTTAGGCAGGCCGTGCGTGGGAAACATGGCCCGCAGTCTTTCAATGGTGGCAGCGGACGTGCTTGATGATATTATCTCACATTCAATCCATTCGGAGTACACATCCACAACCACTAGGAACATTTTTCCCAAGAACGGGCCTGCATAGTCGACATGGACCCTAGACCACGGTTTGGAGGGCCAAGACCATAAACTTAGTGGCGCCTCGCTGGGTGCATTGCTTAACTGTGAACATGTGTTACATTTGTGCACGCAGGACTAAGTCTGCATCGATACCGGGCCACCAAATGTGGGATCTGGCTATCGCTTTCATCATTACAATGCCTGGGTGGGTGCTGTGGAGAGAAAGTGTCCCTGCCCTTTTTTGGTACCACTACCCAATTACCCCATAGAAGGCAGTCTGCCTGTATGGACATTTCATGTTTGCTTTATTTCTTCCTGCATTTCTAACGGGACACTAGACCAACTCCCGTGGAGCGCACAGTTTTTTTTACTAAGGACAGTAAGGGGTCCTGGCTCGTCCAGGTTCTAATCTTTCGTGCGGTAACAAGTGATTGCTCACTCTCGAATGCTTCCATTACTATAACTAAATCTACAGGCTGTGCCATCTCCACCCCTGAGAGCATTGGCACAGTTTTCTGCGCCTGGCCTGTGGCGGATGGCATAGTTGTATGCAGACAACGTGAGCGCCCATCTCTGGATGCAGGCCGATGCATTCGTCTTTGTTATATATATATAAACCTGTAAATTCCTTGTGTAACCACCAGAGGGCTCATCCCCTGGAGTCCCAAGGGATCCCACAGTCCCTTGGGAGCACCTCTACTTAAGAAGGCCTCCTGACTGCCCCTGGCAAGGTACTCTGGAGACCTATAATAAAGGACTAAGGTCACACTATACTTTGAGCTCACAGTATCTGGTCAGACTCTTTATTCATGCATAACAACTGGCAACGAGATACAGATGACGAATGCAATGATGCAGAGAACAGTGGGAATCCTGGAGAAATTTTCGGAGGGAGATGATTGGGAAACCTTCGTGGAGCGACTTGACCAATACTTCGTGGCCAACGTGCTGGAAGGAGAAGCGAACGCTGCCAAACGAAGGGCGATTCTCCTCACCGTTTGCGGGGCACAAACATATGACCTCATGAAAAATCTGCTTGCTCCAGTGAAACGCACAGAGAAATCATATAATGATTTGTGCACACTGGTCCGGGAGCATCTGAACCCAAAGGAAAACGTTCTGATGGCGAGGTACCAGTTCTACACGTACAAAAGGTCTGAAGGCCAGGAAGTGGCGAGTTATGTCGCCGAACTAAGACGCCTTGCAGGACATTGCGAATTTGAAAGACATTTGAAGCACATGTTCAGGGACTTTTTTGTACTTGGCATTGGCCATGAAGTGATACTTCGCAAACTTTTGACTGTAGAGACCCCAACCTTGAGTAAAGCCGTAGCGATAGCCCAGGCATTCATTGCCACCAGTGACAATACCAAACAAATCTCTCAGCACACGAGTGCTGCTACAAGTACTGTGAACAAAGTAATGTTGTTTTCGAATCGCAACATACAGGGCAGGCCTCATATGCCTGCAGCTGCATGTCTGCAGATGTCTCAGAGTCCACCATCAAGGGTGATGAATGCAAGGCCATTAACACCTTTTTGGCGCTGCGGGGGTGATCATCGTTTCCATTCATGCCGCTTCAAAGGATACGTTTGCAAGGGCTGTGGAACAATGGGACATCTCCAAAGTATGTGCATGATAGCTGCAAACCCTGTAAACCACCATGTTGCAGAGGAGGACAGATCCACGGCGGATCACGACAAACCAGAGCCTCAGACCCAGGAGGCAGAGGTATATGGGGTTAACACATTTAGCACAAAATGTCCCCCGATAATGCTGAAGGTTGAATTAAATGGACTCCTGGTGTCAATGGAGTTGGACACGGGCGTGAGCCAGTCCATTAAGAGCAAAAAGACTTTCGATAAATTGTGGTGCAGTAAGGCCTCAAGGCCAGTCCTGACTCTCATTTGCACTAAACTGAGAACTTACATAAAGGAACTGATTCCCGTAATCAGCAGTGCTACCATAAACGTCTCCTACGATGGGGAGGTGCACAAGCTTCCACACTGGGTGGTACCGGGCGAAGGCCCCACGTTGCTCGGTCGGAGCTGACTGGGGAAGATACGCTGGAACTGGGATGACGTCCGAGCACTCTCATCCGTCGACGATACTTCGTCTGCCCAGGTCTTAAACAAGTTCCCCTCGCTGTTCGATCCAGGCATCGGGAAGTTCCAAGGAGCAAAAGTGCAGATCCACCTAATTCCGGGGGTGCGGCCCATCCATCACAAGGCAAGAGCAGTACCGTACATGATGAGAGAGAGGGTGGTGATCGAGCTGGACGGGCTGCAAAGTGAGGACATCATTTCGCCGATCGAATTCAACGAGTGGACCAGTCTGATTGTTCCAGTCCTCAAGGGACATGGCACCGTCAGAATCTGTGGTGATTACAAAGTAACTATCAATCGTTTCTCCCTGCAGGATCAATACCCACTACCAAAAGCAGACAACCTTTTTGCGACGCTGGCGGGAGGAAAGACGTTCACGATGCTGGACTTGACCTCGGCCTACATGACGCAGGAGCTGGAGTAATCATCGAAGGGCCTCACCTGCATCAACACACACAAAGGCTTCTTCATTTACAACAGATGCCCATTTGGGATTCGATCAGCTGCGGCGATATTCCAGAGGAACATGGAAAGCTTGCTGAAGTCGGTCCCGTGTACCGTGGTCTTCCAAGACGACATCTTGTTACAGGTCGGGACACAGTCGAGCATCTGCAGAACCTGGAGGAGGTTCTTAGTTGGCTCAACCGTGTGGGGCTCAGGTTAAAATGCTCGAAGTGCATTTTCCTGGTGCCTGAAGTGGAGTTCCTGGGAAGAAGAATCGTGGCGGACGGCATCAGGCCCATCGAATCGAAGACTGAGGCAATCAAGAACCGAGGCAAGGAGAACGTGACGGAGCTGCGGTCGTTTCTAGGACTCCTGAACTACTTTGGCAACTTCTTACCAGGTCTCAGCACACTGTTAGAACCACTGCACACCTTACTGCGTAAAGGAGACGAATGGGTATGGGGCAATACCCATACCCATTCTCAAACAAATTGCTTGTGTTGTATGATCCATGTAAGCGTTTGGTACTAGCGCTGTCATATGGTGTCGGGTGTGTATTGCAACAAGCTAATGAATCTGGGAAATTGCAACCGGTTGCTTATGCATTCAGAAGTCTGTCTAAGGCTGAGAGGGTCTACAGCATGATTGAAAAAGAAGCGTTAGCGTGTATTTATGGGGTTAAGAAAATACATCAGTATCTGTTTGGGCTCAAATTTGAATTGGAAACTGACCATAAACCACTGATATCCCTCTTTTCTGAAAGCAAGGGGATAAATACGAATGCATCGGCCCGCATCCAGAGATGGGCGCTCATGTTGTCCGCATACAACTATGCCATCCGCCACAGGCCAGGCACAGAAAACTTTGCCGATGCTCTCAGTAGGCTGCCATTGCCAACCACAGGGGTGGAGATGGCACAGCCTGCAGATTTAGTCATGGTAATGGAAGCATTCGAGAGTGAGCAATCACCCGTTACCGCCCGACAGATTAGAACCTGGATGAGCCAGGACCTCCTACCGCCCTTAGTAAAAAACTGTGTGCTTCACGGGAGCTTGTCCAGTGTCTCATTAGAAATGCACAAAGAGATAAAGCCATACTAGTGGCGCAAAGATGAAATGTCTATACAGGCAGATTGCCTTCTGTGGGGCAATTGGGTAGTGGTACCCAAAAATGGCAGAGACACTTTCATTAGTGATCTCCACAGCACTCACCCAGGCATTGTATTGATGAAAGCGATAGCCAGATCCCACGTGTGGTGGCCCGATATCGATGAGGACTTAAGAGTCCTGCGTGCACAAATGTAACACATGTTCACAGTTAAGCAATGCACCCAGGGAGGCGCCACTAAGTTTATGCTCTTGGCCCTCCAAACCGTGGTCTAGGGTCCATATTGACTATGCAGGCCCAGTCTTGGGTAAAATGTTTCTAGTGGTTGTAGATGCGTACTCCAAATGGGTTGAATGTGAGATAATGTCGGCAAGCACGTCCGCTGCCACCACTGAAAGCCTGCAGACCATGTTTGCCATGCATGGCCTGCCTGATGTCCTTGTGAGCGACAACGGGCCGTGTTTCACCAGTGCTGAGTTCAAAGAGTTCATGACCCGCAATGGAATCAAACATGTCACATCTGCCCCGTTCAAACCAGCATCTAATGGTCAGGCAGAGAGAGCAGTGCAAACCATCAAGCTGAGCTTGAAGAGGGTAACTGAAGGCTCACTGCTGACTCGCCTATCCCGAGTCCTGCTTAGTTACCGCACGAGACCCCACTCGCTCACTGGGATTCCACCTGCTGAACTGCTCATGAAAAGGGCACTTAAGACAAGGCTCTCGTTAGTCCACCCTGATCTACACGAACAGGTAAAGAGCAGGCGGCTTCAACAAAGTACATATCATGATAGTGCAAATATGTCACGCGAAATTGAAATCAATGATCCTGTATTTGTGTTGAACTGTGAACAAGGTCCCAAGTGGCTTCCCGGCACTGTTGTGGCCAAAGATTGGAGTAGGGTTTTTCGGGTCAAACTTTCAAATGGACTCATCTACAGGAAACATTTGGACCAAACCTAACTCAGATTCACGGACTATCCAGAGCAACCCACAATAGACTCTACCTTTTTTGACCCCCCAACACACATACCAGTGGCAACCGATACAGCGGTTGACCACAAAGCAGAACCCATCACCTGCAGCAACCCAACAGGACTCAGCACATCAGGCAGCCCAGCAAGGCCAGCTGCACAGCAGCCCAGCGAGGGCCCACTAAATGACTTACAAAAACCAACATTTGCACCAAGATGAACAACCAGGGAAAGAAAGGCCCCAGATCGACTCACCTTGTAAATAGTTACCCTATTGACTTTGGCGGGGGGTGTGTTGTTATATATGTAAACCTGTAAATACCGTGTGTAACCACCAGAGTGCTCATCCCCTGGAGTCCCAAGGGATCCCACAATCCCTTGGGAGCACCTGTACTTAAGGCAGCCTAACAGGCTGGACAGGCACTCTGGAGACCCGTAATAAAAGACTGTCACACTTAACTTTGAGCTCACAGTATCTGGTCAGACTCTTTATTCATACATAACAGTATTTATCCCCCTACTTTCAGAAGAGAGGGATATCAGTGGCTTATGGTCGGTTTCCAATTCAATTTTGAGCCCAAACAGATATTGATGCATTTTCTTTACCCCATAAACACACACTAACACTTCTTTTTCGATCATGCTGTCGGCCCTCTCAGCCTTAGACAGACTTCTGGAAACATAAGCAACCGGTTGCAATTTCCCAGATTCATTAGCTTGTTGCAATACACATCTGACACCGTATGACTACGCATCATATGCTAGTACCAAACGTTTACATGGATCATACAACACAAGCAATTTGTTTGAGCATAACAGTTTTCTAGCTTTTACAAAGGCATTTTCTTGGCTTTTACCCTATACCCATTCATCTCCTTTGTGCAGTAAAGAGTGCAGGGTATCTAACTATGTGCTAAGACCCGGTAAGAAGTTACAAAAGTAGTTCAAGAGTCCTAGAAACGACCGCAGCTCCGTCACGTTCTGTGGTCTCGGTGCGTTCTTGATTGCCTCCGTCTTCGAATCGGTGGGCCTGATGCCGTCCGCCGCGATTCTTCTCCCCAGGAACTCCACTTCAGGCGCCAGGAAAATACACTTCGAGAATTTTAACCTGAGCCCTACGCGATTAAGTCAACTAAGAACCTCCTTGGTTCTGCAGATGCTCGACGGTGTCCCGACCTGTAACCCAGATGTCGTCCTGGCAGACCACAGTGCGCGGGATCGACTTCAGTAAGCTTTCCATGTTCCTCTGGAATATCGCCGTGGCTGATCGAATCCCAAACGGACATCTGTTGGAAACGAAGAGACCTTTGTGCGTGTTGATGCAGGTGAGCCCCTTCGATGATTCCTCCAGCTCCTGCGTCATGTAGGCTGAAGTCAAGTCCAGCTTCGTGAATGTTTTTCCTCCTGCCAGCATCGCAAATAGGTCATCTGCCTTTGGTAGCGGGTATTGATCCTGCAGGGAGAAACGATTGATAGTTCCTTTGTAATCACCACGGATTCTGACGGTGCCGTCTTCCTTGAGGACTGGAACAATCGGACTGGTTCTCTACTTGAATTCGATCGGTGAAATGATGTCCTCACGTTGCAGCCATTCCAGCTCTCTCTCATCATGTATGGTACTGCTCTCACCTTGTGATGGATGGGTTGCGCCCCCAGAATCAGGTGGATTTGCACTTTTGCTCCTAGGAACTTCCCGATTCCTGGTTCGAACAGCGAGGGGAACTTGTTTAGGACCTGGGCACATCGACGGACGAGCGTGCTTGGACGTCGTCCCAGTTCAAGCGTATCTTCCTCAGCCAGCTCCTGCCGAGCAGCGTGGGGCCAGAGTGGTAACTTGTGCACCGCTCCATTGTAGGAGACTTTTACAGTAGCACTGCCGATTACGGGAATCAGTTCCTTCGTGTACGTTCTCAGTTTAGTACGAATGGGAGTCAGGACTGGCCTTGAGGCCTTGTTGCACCACAATTTGTCGAAAGTCTTTTTGCTCATTATGGACTGGCTCGCGCCCATGTCCAGCTCCATTGACACCGGGAGTCCATTTAATTCAACCTTCAGCATTATCGGTAAATGTGTACACCCCATATACCTCTGCCTCCTCGGTCTGAGGCTCTGGTTCATCATGATCCACTGTGGATCTGTCTTCCCAGGATTAGCAGGGTTTGCAGCTTGCCTGCACATATGTTGGAGGTGTCCCATTGTTCCACAGCCCTTGAAAAGGTAAGATAGACAATGAAAGTGAACTAGCACGAAATATAACAGATAGCAAGAGTTTCTACAAGTATATAAAAAGGAAGAGTGGCTAAAGTAAATGTTGGTCCCTTAGAGGATGAGACCAGGGAATTAGTGATGGGGAACATGGAGATGACATAAACTTTGAACAAATATTTTGGATCAGTCTTTACGGTAGAGGATTCTTGACAATATCCCAACAATGGTTAGTCAAGGGGCTATAGGAGGGGAGGAACTTAGCACAATCACAATCACTAAGGAGGTGGTACTTGATATGTCCTTACTATACAGTATAAATGCACACGAGGCCAATACTTGAGAGAAGGTCACTTGGTACCAGTTACCTTTATTACCAAGACCTCAAGTGATGAAGGTGGGTGGAGCTTCCCCTTTTATACCTGAAAGTCCAGGTTAGGAGTGTTTCCCACAAGTTCATCCCCTTGTGGTCAATGTTCTCAAGGTGTACAACTTAGGTCAGCTTATACATGGGTTACAATGATAGGTGAATACATGACAGTTCTCAGTAAGATAATGAGACTAAAGGCAGATAAATCCCCTGGACCTGATGGCTTGCATCCTAGGGTCTTAAGGGAAGTAGCGGCAGGGATAGTGGATACATTGGTTGTAATTTACTAAAATTCCCTGGATTCTGGGGAGGTCCCAGCAGATTGGAAAACTGCAAATGTAACACCCCTATTTAAAAAAAGGAGGCAGACAAAAAGCAGGAAACTATAGACCAGTTAGCCTGACATCTGTGGTCGGCAAAATGTTGGAGTCCATTATTAAAGTAGCAGGACATTTGGAAAAACATAGTTTAGTCAGGCAGAGTCAGCATGGATTTATGAAGGGGAAGTCATGTTTGACAAATTTGCTGGAATTCTTTCAGGATGTAACAAACAGGGTGGACAAAGGGGAACTAGTGGATTTGGTGTATTTGGACTTCCAGAAGGCATTTTGACAAGGTGCCACATAAAAGGTTACTGCACAAGACAAAAGCTCATGGGTTTGGGGGTAATATATTAGCATGGATAGAGGATTGGCTAACTAACAGAAAACAGAGTCGGGATAAATGGTTCATTCTTAGGTTGACAATCAGTAACTAGTGGGGTGCCGCAGGGATCAGTGCTGGGACCCCAACTATTTACAATCTATATTAACGACTTAGATGAAGGGACGAGTGCAACGTAGCCAAGTTTGCTGACGATACAAAGATGGGAGGAAAAGCAATGTGTGAGGACACAAAAAATCTGCAAAAGGACATAGACAGAGTAAGTGAGTGGGCAAAAATTTGGCAGATGGAGTATAATGTTGGAAAGTGTGAGGTCATGCACTTTGGCAGAAAAAAAAAGAGCAAGTTATTATTTAAATGGAGAAAAATTGCAAAGTGCTGCAGTACAGCGGGACCTGGGGGTCCTGGTGCATGAAACACAAGGTTAGTATACAGGTACAGCAAGTGATCAGGAAGGCCAATGGAGTCTTGGTCTTTATTGCAAAGGGGATGGAGTATAAAAGCAGGGAAGTCTTGCTACAGTTATACAGGGTATTGGTGAGGCCACACCTGGAATACTGCATACAGTTTGGTTTCCATATTTAAGAAAGGATATACTTGCTTTGAAGGCAGTTCAGAGAAGGTTCACTAGGTTGATTCCGGAAATGAGGGGATTGACTTATGAGGAAAGGTGAAGTAGGTTGGGTCTCTACTCATTGGAATTCAGAAGAATGAAAGGTGATTTTATTGAAATGTATAAGATTGAGAGGGCTTGACTGGATGCAGAGAAGATGTTTCCACTGATAGGAGAGACTAGAACTAGGGGGCATAATCTTAGAATAAGGGGTCGCCCATTTAAAACCGAGATGAGAAGGAATTTCTTCTCTGAGGGTTGTAAATCTGTGGAATTCGTTGCCTCAGAGCTGTGGAAGCTGGGTCATTGAATACATTTAAGACAGAGATAGACAATTTCTTAACTGATAAGAGAATAAGGGGTTATGGGGAGCGGGCAGGGAAGTGGCCCGAATCCATGATTGGATCAGCCATGATGGTATTAAATAGCGAAGCAGGCTCGAGGGGCCGTATGGCCTACTCCTGCTCCTATTTCGTATGTTCTTATGTGTACCACTGTGCCACCACCTCTGGTGATGGAGGAATCTAGGACGTTGGCTGAAAAGTATGATTCAGTGAGCATGACTATGTGAGACTGTGGCTTGATTAGTCTGTGGGAAAGCTCTCCCAATTTTGACTCAAGTCTCCAGATGTTAGTGAGGATAACTTTGCAGAGTCAACTGGGCTGGGTGTCCAGTTGTTGTGTCTGGAACCGGTGCCGAGGTCGATGCTGGGTGGGCCATCCGGTTTTATTCTTAAATAGATTAGATTTTGTGCTCAAGTCTCTGAATGGGACTTGAACCCACAATCTTCTGACTCAGAGGTGAGAGAGCTACCACTGAGCCACGGCTGACACTGAGCCTGGTCACTCCAGGACATCTGAAACTTAGCTCTCTGTGCCCGAGATCCTAAACTCAGCTATAGTTATAACCAAAAGAAAAATACTTCAGATGTTAGAAATCTGAAATAAAAACAGAAAATGCCGGAAATACTCAGCACGCCAGGCAGTATCTGGAGAGAGAAACAGAGTTAACATTTCAGGTCGAAAATCCTTCCTCACTCAGATATTATAAATATAGCTACATTGTTTTTGCTACATTTCCCCAATCTGCATTTGTACATCCCACCACTGCATCACTATTGCCTGAAGGTTTGTAGACAGCTCTCACCACCATCTTAACCTTCATTTGGAAAGACAGATTAATCACGGTCAGTCAGCATGGGTTTGTTAAGGGAAGATCTGTCCGACCAACTTGATTGAGGTCTTTGAGGAGGTAATAAGGTCGACGACAGCAGTGCATTTGATGTAGTTTACATGGATTTTATCAAGGCTAGTGACAAAGTCCCACGTGGTAAGCTGATCAAAAAAGTAAAAGCCAATGGAATCCAAGGGAGAATGGCAAATTGGATCCAAAAGTGGCTCAGTGGCAGGAAGCAAAGGGTAATGGTTGAGGAGACCTTTTATACATGGAAGGCTGTTTCCAGTGGGGTTCCACAGGGCTTAGTCCTCAGTCCCTTACTTTTGTAGTATATATATTAATGACTTGGACTTAAATGTAGTGGGCATGATAAAGAAATTCACAGATGATACAAAAATTGGCCGTGTGGTTGACAGTGAGGAGGAACGCTCCAGACTGCAGGAAGATATCAATGAACTGGTCAGTTGGGCAGAAAAATGACAAGTGGAATTCAATTTGGAAATGTGTGAGGTAATGCATTTAGGGACGAGCAACAAGGCAAGGGAATACACAATAAATGAGAGGATACTGAGAGGTGTGGAGGAACAGAGGGACCTTGGAGTATATGTCCACTGATCCTCAAAGGAAGCAGGACAGGTCAATCAGATAATTAAAAAGGCATACGGAATACTTCCTTTATTAGCTGAGGCATAGAATATAAGAGCAAGGAAGATATGCTAGAACTGTATACATTAGTTAGGCCACAGCTTGAGTACTGTCTGCAGTTTTTGTTATGTATGTAAACCTCACCAATATGTAAGAATTGCCACTAGGGGGCACACCTGTAGGAGACCTGTGCATCCTGGGGCAAGCAGGTATAAAAGGTGATGCACCATGCTGTTTCTCCACTCGGAATAAAGAGACTAAGGTCACAACAGTTTGAGCTTACAATACAATCCTGTGGATTTATTCTGAACGCAACAGTTATGGTCACCACATTACAGGAAGAATGTGATTGCACTAGGTAGGGATTTATCAGGATGTTGCCAGGACTGGAAAACTTTAGCTATGAGAAAAGATTGGATAGACTGGGGTTGTTTTCCTTGGAGATTTAATTGAGGTGTATAAAATTATGAGAGTGGACAGGAAGGACCTATTTCCATCAGCAGAGGGGGTTAATAACCACGGGCATAGATTTAAAGTAGTTGGTCGAAGGATTAGAGGGGAGATGAGGAAACATTTCTTCACCCAGAGGTTGGTGGGAGTCTGGAACTCACTGCCTGAAATGGTGGTAGAGGCAGAAACCCTCATCATTTTTAAAAGGTACTTGGATGTGCACTGAGTCATAACCTACAGGACTACGGACCTAGTGCTGAAAGGTGGGATTAGGCTGGGTAACTCTCTTTCGATCGGCACAGACACGATGGGCCAAATGCCCTCCTTCTGTGTCGCAATTTTCTATGATCTTGCATCCTTTGCTGTTCCTTAACTCGACTCAAAATGCTTTCACTGCCTGATATCACTTACTGATATCCTTTATTTCTACTGCTGTAATTGTGTGTCTTATCAATATTGCTACACCTCCTCCTCCTTTCCCAGTTTCTTTGCTCTTTCTAAATATCCTATAACCTGGAATATTTAGCTCCCAATCATGCTCAACTTGCAGCCAGGTCTCTGATGTCTATTACAGCATATTATTTAAGCTGAATTTGTGTTTCTAACTCATTTGTTGTATTCCTTATTCCATGCAGCTTCGTGTACAGAACTCTTAATTGGGTAACTGTCCCCACCCTGCCCATATGTCCTGGTGCTTTTCTCACTTTCTCCACACATTGTTATACAGGCAACTTGCATTTATTATAGTAAAACATCGCAAGGCTCTTCACAGGAACATAATTAGACAAAAATTGACAGAGCCAATGTTAGGACAGGTGACTAAAAGCTGGGTCGGAGAGGTAGGTTTTAAGGAGCATTTTAAAAGGAGAGGTGGAGCGGTTTAGGGAGGGATTTCCACAGCTGAAGGCACTGCTTCCAATGGTGGGATAAAAGAAGTGAGGGTTGCACAAGTTGCCAGAGTTGAAGGCACGCAGAGTTCTCAGAGGATTGTAGGTTTGGAGAAGCTACCAGAGATAGGAGGGATAAGGCCATGGAGGGATTTAAACTCAAGAATGAGAATTTTAAAATCAAGGCATCGGTGAACCAAGAGCCAATGTAGGTCAGTGAGCACAGGGGTGAGGGATGAACAGGATTTAGGATACAGGCAGCAGTTTTGGATGAACTCAAGTTTATGGAGGGTGCTAGATGGGAGGCTGGCCAGGAGAGCATTGGAATAGTTGAGTCCAGAGACACCAAAATCATGGATGACGGCTTCTGTAGCAGATGAACTGAGGCAGGGTGGAGATGGGCGACATTACAGAAGTTGAAGTGGGTGATCTTTGTGATGGATTGGATATGGGGTCGGATGCTCAGCTCTGGGTCAAATAGGATGTTGAGTTTGCGAACAGTCCGAATCAGTGGCTAGGGTGGGTAATGGAATCGATGGCTAGGGAACTGAGTTTGTGGCAGAGGTCGAAGACAATAACTTTGGTCTTCCCAATGTTTAATTGGAAGAAATTTCAGCTCTTCAGGGACTGAATATTGGACAAGCAGTGTGACAACATAGAGGCAGTGGAGGGGTTGAGAGAAGTGGTGAGGTGAAGCTGCGAGTCATCAGCATATATGTGGAACCTGATCGGATGTTTTGAAGGTTTTGCCGAGATAAGAAATAAGGTGTTGCCATTTGATTAGGATTGTTTCAGTGCTGGGGCAGAGACCGGTCATGTATGTAGCCACAATGTAACACCACTGTATTACTGTATATAGACAACCTGGGTGCACACCTTGATCACAAGGGGTGAACTTGTGGGAGACACTTCTTACCTGATCTCCCAGATTATATAAAGGGAGGTCCCACGCAGGGTCATCACTTGTGGAGTGCTGTGAATAAAGAGTTGAGATCACAGAGTGACCTTGTCCCCAGAATGTGCCTCATGTGGTTTCATGCTGCAGAGTAAGGACTTTACATTGGCGATGAGAAACGGGAACTCACGACCCATGAGAATGGTGACCGGTAGCACAGAGGAATGGTACTGTGTTGGGGAAGACTGGAACGATTTTGTCGCGAGGCTTCAGCAAAGCTTCGTTACGAAAGAATGGCTGGGGGATGCAGCGGCTGGCAAGCGAAAGGCTCATCTTTTGACCAGCTGCGGACCAAAGACTTACGCGCTCATGAAGGACTTACTAGCCCCCTGAAAAGCCGTCGGACAAAACCTTTGAAGAACTTAGCAAACTGATCGGGGAGCACCTCAAACTGGCGAGTAGCATACTTATGGCCGACACAGATTCTACACCCACCGAGGTCGTGAAGGACAGAGCATACCGGACTTCGTAGCGGACCTCCGGCGTTTGGCCAGCCTCTAAGTTCACAGTCGCCTGCAGGGGGGAGATGCTAAGGGACTTCTTTATCGAGGGCATCAGACATGCGGGAATTTTCCGCAAATTAATTGAGACCAAGGATTTGACCTTGGAAGCGGCGACATTATTAGCTCAAACTTCCATGGTGGGGGAGGAAGCGACGAAAATAATATTTGCGCGCAATTCTGCCTCTAACGCGGCGATAGGTCAGGGAGTCAACATCATCAATGTGACTCAGAGCCCCGCAGGCTGGCAGGGGCAGTCCGACATTCTCCTGGCAGCAATAAACCCCAGAGTCGGACTCCAACAGAGACAATGGCAGGCTGAACGGACATTCATGCCATCACAGCGAACAATGCGGCCCAGGATGGGGCCATTGACACCCACTAATAGGGTACTGAAGAGCAGTCAAAGGGACAATCAGCATGGAATGCCTGGCCATAGTCCCTTTGTCCCCAACAATGGAAACTTTAAGTCATGCTGGAGGTGTGGGGGAATACACTCAGCCAGATCTTGCAGATTTCAACAGTTTGTCTGCAGAAATTGAAATCTCAGTGGACATTTAAGCTCGAATGTGCAGGAAGCCTGCAACCAGACTAATATATGAGGTGGAGGGACCAGAAGAGGGTCCTTTGAGGCAGGATGACTTTTGGGGCAAATCGATGGACGCCGAGGTTCAGCGGGTCCATGCGGCGAACAGTTCATACACCAAAACGCCACCAATGATGATGAGGGTTTTATTAAATGGCATCCCAGTACGCATGGAGCTGGACACTGGGGCCAGCCAATCACTCATGGGCGTTCAGCAATTTGAGAAGTTATGCCCAAATTAGCACGTATTGAGACACAATTACGGACTTACACTAAAGAAATCATTCCAGTGCTAGGCAGTGCAATGTTGGCTGTCACACACAACTGGTTAGTGAATCGGCTGCCGCTCTGGATTGTCCCGGGCAATGGTCCCGCGCTGTTGGGGAGGAGCTGGTTAGCTGAGATGAACTGGAAATGGGGGGATGTTCACGCAATGTCATCTGTGGAGCGAAGTTCGTGCTCACAAGTCCTACAACAATTCAAGTCACTATTCCAACCTGGTGTCGGGACTTTCAAAGGCACCAAAGTAGGAATACACATCGCCCTGGATGCCAGGCCAGTGCACCACAAAGCCAGAGCGGTGCCGTATGTGATGCGGGAAAAAAATCGAGAGCGAAGTGGACCGGCTGTTGAGAGAGGGCATCATCTCGCCTGTTGAATTCAGCGACTGGGCGAGCCCCATCGTTCCCGTCCTAAAAGCGGATGGCTCTGTCAGGATCTGTGGCGACTACAAGGCCACCATCATTCGGGTGTCCCTAAAATATCAATACCCACTCCCGAGAGCGGAGGACCTTTTAGCCACACTGGCAGGTGGCAAGCTGTTCACTAAGTTGGACCTCACCTCAGCCTATATGACCCAGGAACTGGCTGACGAATCTAAACTACTGATCACCATCACCACGAACAAGGGACTGTTCGTTTATAACAGGTGCCCGTTTGGCATCCGATCAGCTGCCACGATTTTTCAACGAAACATGGAAAGCCTGCTTAAATCCATTCCTCGAACGATCGTATTCCAGGACAACATCCTCATCATGGGTCAAGACACCGAGGAACACTTCCACAACCTGGAGGAGGTGCTACGCCAACTGGACCGGGTAGGCCTGCGACTCAAGAAGTCTAAATGTGTGTTTTTAGCTCCTGAGGTTGAGTTTCTGGGCAGGAGAGTTGCTGCAGATGGGATTCGGCCCACCGAATCCAAAACAGAGGCGATTCGACAAGCACCCAGGCCCTGCAACACATCAGAGGTGCGTTTGTTCCTGGGACTGTTGAACTACTTCGGGAACTTTCTGCCGAACTTGAGCATGTTGTTGGAGCCGCTACACGTGCTCCTGCGTAAGGGTTGCGATTGGTTTTGGGGGGACTATCAAGAATGGGCTTTTGATCGGGCATGAAACCTACTTTGTTCAAACAAGTTGTTGACCCTGTAAAAAATTGGTTCTGACATGTGATGCATCGTCCTATGGGGTTGGGTGCGTGTTGCAGCAGGGCAATGCTGAGGGTCAACTACAACCCGTGGCTTATACCTCCAGGTCGCTTTCTCAAGCAGAACGGGGATATGGGATGGTCGAGAAAGAAGCGCTTGCATGTGTCTATGGTGTAAAAAAAATGCATCAGTACCTCTTTGGTAGGAAGTTTGAATTAGAGACAGACCACAAGCCATTAACATCCCTGTTGTCAGACAGCAAGGCTATCAATGCCAATGCATCAGCCCGCATACAGCGATGGGCTCTCACGCTGGCTGCTTATGACTACTCCATCCGGCACAGGCCCGGCACTGAAAATTGCGCTGACGTGCTCAGCAGGCTTCCACTGGCCACCACTGAGGGTGCAGCAGAGCAAAGCGCTGAGATGGTCATGGATGTCGATGCCTTTGACAGTGCAGGCTCCCCCATCACAGCCCGCCAGATCAAAATCTGGACAGAGATCCCCTCCTATCCCTGATTAAGAAATGTGTCCTGAATGTGGATTGGGCGCCCGCACACGGAATATGCCCTGAGGAGGTCAGACCGTTCCAAAGGCGGATGGATGAGTTCTCCATCCAAGCCGACTACCTACTATGGGGCAGTCGGGTAGTTATGCCCCAGAAAGGCAGGGAGGCATTCATCAGGGAACTCCACAGTGAGCACCCAGGCATTGTGCTGATGAAGGCCATTGCCCGGTCACACGTTTGGTGGCCTGGAATTGATTCAGACATGGAACAGTGTGTTCGTAGGTGCACATGTGCCCAGCTGGGTAATGCCCCCAGGGAGGCCCCGCTCAGCCCGTGGCCCTGGCCCACCAGGCCATGGTCACGCATTCATGTTGACTATGCGGGCCCGTTCATGGGAAAGATGTTCCTTATTGTGTTAGATGCGTACTCGCAATGGATCGAGTGCATCATTCTGAATTCATGCACATCATCAACCACCGTGGAAAGCCTACATGTGATCTTTGCAACCCATGGCTTGCCGGACATCCTGGTTAGTGATAATGGCCCATGCTTCACAAGCTATGAATTCCAGGAGTTTATGTCGGGCAATGGCATCAACCACGTCAGGACTGCGCCGTTCAAGCCGGCCTCCAATGGCCAGGCGGAACATGCGGTCCAAATCATTAAACAAGGTATGCTCAGGATTCAAGAACCCTCCCTACAATGCCACCTATCGCGCCTGCTGCTGGCCTATAGATCCCGACCGCACTCGCTCATGGTATTCCCGCCCGCAGAGCTACTCATGAAACAGACACTCAAAACCTGGTTGTCCCTCATTCACCCAGTCCTGACCGACATAGTTGAGGGCAAGCGCAAGTCACAAAATGAGTACCATGCCCGCAATTTGAGGGGGAGACGTATAGAAAGAAATGATCCTGTATTCGTCCTCAATCATGTCATGGGGCCCAAATGGCTTGAGGGTACTGTAATTGACAAAGAGGGGAATAGGGTCCGCGTGGTAAAACTCAACAATGGTCAGATATGCCATAAGCATCTGGACCAAGTTTAAAAAAAAAGGTTCAGCATCGACACGGAGGAACCTGAAGAAGACCATGAGATGGAGCTCACACCACCGCCAGTGAACGAGCAACAAGAACCTGTCCGGTCAGCCCGGAATCACCATAGGTGACAGACACTCACGTCAGTGTCCAACAACCAGAGCCCCAACTGCGGCGCTCCACGAGGGAGCGTAGACCACCTGAAATACTAAACCTATGATCCTAACAAGACTTTGGGGGGGGGGGGGGGGAAAGGTGATGTATGTAACACCACTGTATTACTGTATACACACAACCTAGATACACACCTTGACCATAAGGGGTGAACTTGTGGGAGACACTCCTTATCTGATCTCCCAGGTTATATAAAGGGAGGTCCCACACAGGGTCATCACTTGTGGAGTGCTGTGAATAAAGAGTTGTGGTCACAGAGTGACCTTGTCCCCAGAATGTGCCTCGTGTGGTTTCACACTGTAGAGTAAGGACTTTACAAGACCCAATTTGAGAGATTCAAATCATGGAATTGAGAGGTGACAACACTTTCAAGGACTTGAGAGAAAGGGAGATTGGACAGTAGTTTGAAAGGACAGAGAGGTCAAGCAGTTTTTTGAGGGGGTGATGACGGCATATTTGAAAGGAAGGGGACAGTACCTGAGGAGATGGAACCACTTACAACAACAGCAAGCATGAGATCCAGCAAGTTGAACAGGCCGTTGGAGCTTTAATGGCATCCTCAGTCATTTGCTATGCTCATATGTTGAGCAGTACCCCAGGGACTGGGATGCTATTTATTTTTTGCCCAGAGGAACATATCCATGGAACCTAGAAGAGTTTTCAGCAGTTAAATGCTACATTGATGCCAAATGCACGGTACACTAATCAGGGAGGTATGGTCAGAGAAGGGTATTGGCCAGGACTATAATAGTAGTATGGTATATGCTCAGATAGAGGCATTGTGCAACAGGTTAACTTTTATACTGTTAATTATTAAGGGCTAGACATTCCATCAGTTTCACTTTTGCCCACTTTAACGCTGAGATGAAGTATAAGGCCTATTTCCTCCCAAAATGGAAACTAACGTCCATTTATCGCCAGCGTTAATTTCGGCATCAAGTTAACACCGAGAATTAATTAAACCGCCTGTCCATATTTTTTTGCCGTAAAGGCTCAGAATAGTTTTTAAACAAAGCTAACGCCCAGAAATCGGCATATTGCCGAGCATTACTTTTGGCATATCGCCCAAATATCGCCGAAAAGATCGCTCACCCAAAAAAAAAGCTGCACTCACCTGACCTTAACCCAGCGGTATGGACGCCATTTTGTAAATTGGAGGACTTTTCATATAAAAGGCTACTTCAAGTTCTGGGGAGTTTTGATTTAATCTGTGTTCTTTTAAGGTTAACTTAAAATCTGAATAAACATCTTATATTGTGGGCGAATTGAATTTATTTTGAGTTTTAGCAGGAAAATGTATTGTTTGTGAAGAATAGGTATAATGGTAATTGTAATGGGGCCTGTAATTTCTCAGCCTGTATTGATAACTACTCACATGCTGCAGACTAGAGATGGGAAAAGGTATATTGAAGAGCATTATGTGCCCAAAGAGGTGGCAGACTGAGGAGGAGAACTTACACCCGACGAACTTACAGGGAAAAGCTTGTCCGAGAACACGTGCCTTAGGAGACTGCGCTTCTGAGAGGAGATCATCAGTGAGATATGCCAGCTCATTAGGGGAGATCTGCAGCCTAACAGCACCATCAAGACCGCACTGTTTGTTGAGGTCAAGATAACTGCGGTACTTTCCTTCTATGCATTGGGCTCCTTTCAGGCCTCAGCTGGTGACATTTGCACACTCAGCATGCCACACATTGCTACATTCGAGAGGTAACTGAAGCCCTTTACGCACACAGGATGAACTTTATAAGCTTCCCTATGACCAGGAAGGTACAGACTGAGAGGACGCGAGGATTCGAGAGAATAGCACATTTCCCCAAGTTGCAGGGAGCATTAGGCTGTACGCACATCGCCATGCGGATGCAGAGGTTTTTCGGAACCGAAAGGGATTCCACTCCCTGAATGTGCAACTCGTTGTCAACCACAAGCAAATAATCATAGCAGTAAATGCAAAATTTACAGGCTGCACATCTTGAGCGAGAGCACTGTATCTGACCTGTTTAGGAGTCAGCCACAAGGTCAATGCTGGATGCTTGGTGACAAAGGATATGGCCTTGCCACCTGGCTGATGATCCCCTGCGTAAGACCCAGACAGAAGCTGAAAAGCGATACAATGAAAGCCACATAGCCACACGTAATATCATCAAAGGCAATTGGAGTGCTTAAGCAGCACTTTAGATGCCTGGACCACTCAGGGAGGCAAGTTACAATACCACCCTGAGCAGGTAACTGAATTAATTGTGATGTGCTGCATAACTTGGCTATCAGGAGGGGACAAGCATTGCCAGATGGGACTGCCAGTCCACCTCAGGAGAGAGAAGAGGATGATGATGAGGTGGAACAATCAGGCTGACGTTGAAACCATGCCCCCACCCCCATCTAGACCGTAGGAAAGAGCCCGTGGTAGTTACATAGCTGCAAGACTGCATTACCTTGGTGACAGTTATAGTTAAAGTTGATTTACGTTACGTTACGTTTAATGATCCCCTTTCATGGTATGGACTTGCCAGTGTTTAACGTTGCAGCTATGAGACAATGCACAACGTTATGTTAAATAAAAAAATTTTTAAATGTTAAGCAATTTTTTTCTTATTCAAAAACATAACAACACAACAGTACCCGCCTCCCTCACCCCAAATTTTGAACATTGTATTTATTGTTACAAGGATTATAAAAAGCACCCCTCTCCCCCAAACCATTCCAACATTGAAAAACTTGAAAACAATTTTTTTTAAAGCAAATGTGTAACAACCCCCCCACCCCGCAGCCATGCCCTTTCTTTCCTCTCCCTGGGTCTTTACCCCACCTCTTCCCCTACCAACTCCAAGCCGCTTTGCCACAGTGCTCCTCAAGTGCTGCTTCATTGGGGGGGGAGGGGGGGGGGGTGGAAGGGAGATGACGGCAGATCCGTTATTTGGGCCAATGCTGGAAAGGAGGTTTCCGAGGAAACTTCCTCCGAGCCAGAAGCAATAGCTTCCTCCTGGCTCGCATGTGTCTCTGGCAAGGAGGGGTGTGGCACCTTGGGGTGCAGGGCCAGATTCTGGGAACACTGATAGCCCTCTGGCACCAGTGTTCCAGGCTAATATCTCCAGGGCCACCGCTATCCGAGTCATCTTCTCATTCATGTTCACGGATAGGGTGGCTATCTACTGAGATATTCCGCCCATTGCTTGGAGGAGCTCCTGACCGATTTCAATGCTCCTCCTGAACAAATTTACCATGCCCACGCTCAGATCTGCCAATCGTGGAGCAGTCCTACTGTGCCGAACCAACCTCCATGGGGTTGGCGCCGGCATGGAGTCCCTCGGGGTGCCCTGCGGCAAAGTGCTTGGCCCCGCTACCTCCATGGTAAAGACACACTGGAAGATACTGCTGCTGCAGGCTCTTCCTCCACCTCTTCATTGTCTCTCCTGGGTATTCTGTCATTGTGTCTTTCCCTTGCTTGTGCAGCTCCCTTATACTTGATCTCTGTTACCAGTTAACTACATCCCAATTATTATAGATTGGGAGAGCAAACCATTGTGATTTCAAGAAAGTTAGACTGTCTGGGCCAGAGATCAAGCAATATTAAGATAACTAGGTCAAAAGTACGTGCAGGAGGAACAGACAGGCTAGCAGGGACGCAAGCCCCAACAAAGTATAAAGGGAGCTGCACAAGCAAGGGAAAGACACAGTGGCAGAAGACCCAGAAGAGACAAGTGGGAACTGAACCATCGATGTACACTTCTCTGTCCAGTGTTGAACGGGTAATACAATTATTGTTTGTTGCTGTAAGCTATTGCTTAAGCACTAATATGTTGATCTCTGTCAGTTGTCAATAAATTATCACTGTGACAAATTGGTGTCAACTCAAATCATTCAGAAAGATACGACAGGGTTGTGCACCCAAAATTGTACAACTGCCTGTCAGGGTTAACAAAACTGACAGACGAGCATCTTAGTCAACCAGAAAAGTTGGTACAATTGCAACAACAGAGACCGGGAGTAAAGGGAAAGACAAAGTGTGCTAGTGCATACAGACAACAGGATAGAAAGATGTTGCCAGTCATGGACAAACCAAATAGGCAAAGCAGTTGGTCCAGGAGGTAAACACAAGCAGCTCAATCCCAGTGTGCTAATGCATGTCTCTGTCTCCATGTCAACTCGTGCTCTGAATTTGTTGCACTGTCAGGGTTGTTTAGTTATGCCTTTAGGAATGAAGACTGCATCAGTCACCTCCCAGCATCTTATGGATCCCATTCAGTGGATGAGTGCTGGGAGTTTTCGGAACACTCAAATTGCTGATTAGGTTGCAGCAAGACTCAGCAGATATTTGCACACACTGTCACCACCACTTAGGAGTGTTAGCCGGTAAGGCAGCTGCTTTCTTTTTTATTGTAAAAGCCACAAACTGTTACTGGATTGTTTTTCCACCCAAACCCCTTCCACCGTTCAAAAAAAATAACTTCACCACAAGGACTGCAGCGGTTCAAGAACTTCACCACCATCTTCTCAAGAGCAATTAGGGATGGACAATAAATGCCGGCCTTGCCAGCAACACCCACATTCCGTGAACGAATAAAATAAATTCTGATTGAAGCAGTTAGTGAGCCACGAAACTTGGACAGAATGCCTAGTTTAAGCAGGGCACTAATATATAAATCATGTAACTTAATTATCAAAATCTATACAGCAAACTGCAAATCCTCTACAGTTTTACTAAGTTTCATGCATTTGAATCACATTGTCAAGTTGAAAATGACTCCAGCGAGTGTCAGCAAAGAGCAGATTACATTACATTCAATAAAATGTTTCTGAAGACATGCGCCTCAAAAAGCCTCTGTTCTGTAGCACTAGCACAGACTTCTTATCTCATAGTAGAGCAATTGATTTCTGCAAAAAGTGGTGTGAATGGAGATATGTTCACTATATTTCAAGTCTATATTTGGTCATCAGCCTCACTGAAGCTGCTTTTAATTTGGATTCCAGGAGCCAGGCTTTACCAGAGTCTACTTGTTTGACCAAGCTTCTAATCACTTGTCCAAATGTCGTTGTCTTTGGCTTGGTGTCAACACGTCCCTGTGAACTTGTCTAGGGACGTTTTACTATGTTAAAAGGCTCTATATAAAGTTTCCCAGCAGGCTACAGAAATCAGAATTATATTCCACAGGAACCACCTCACGGCACCTAAACTGAAAGGAAAATTATGTAAGCAGTTAAGAGGGAAAGGTCAAAATTTAAATCCTTGGAATAGGGAGCAGTTAATTCTATGTTGAAGGAAATATGCAAAGAAGGCAGATAAGCTGCCAAGTGTTTGATGGGATGCACCGTAGACCATAGAAAAAGTTTGGGAACTCACATTAAGGCCACCAAACTCTGGATTAGTGACATCAGTTTTTAGTACTCAAAAAAAAAAACACAATTGGTGAAGGTTATCCCAAAACATTAATAAAAATCCTGAAATCCAATATAATATATAGGAATTCAACTTACTACATGGAGCAGTGAGGCAAATAGCTTATATGCATTTAAGGGGAAGCTAGATAAACACATGAGGGAGAAAGGAACAATAGGATTTGTTGATGGTGTTAAATGAAGGGGGGTGATAGGAGGCTCATGTGGAGCATAAACACCGGCATGGACCTGTTGGGCTGAATGGCCTGTTTATGGAACTTATTCAGTTGCATTGGTCATTGGTTTTTATTCAGGGTTGTTGCTCAGTTATACATTGTTTTTTGAGCTGCACTTGCTTGGGTCTGCATCAGTGATTTTTTTAAGCTGTTAAGTCAGTTCTATCACAGGTTGATCTGTATGGAGCAGGACTGGTGTATGTGCACTCTGTACAACAGTGGTCAATTTCTTTTTTGCACTATTTAGAGAAGTGTAGCCTTCAAAATGGATAATTACGTTATTCATCTGGAACATGGAGTTTGGAGTACACAATGGGCCTAGTCTTAGAATTGCATACTCTTCTTCCCAAATGCTATTTGGCCGCAATAATGAACATTCCAACAGTAGTGATATTCTGTCAGCCGGGGATTGCGGGGGGGTGGAGGGCGGGAGGGGGAGAGAGAAAGGGGAACGAGCATTAGCATTTCTGCCGAGTACCCATTTGTCCTATTGGAATGTTAGCAACTGTAAAGTGGCGCTGTATACTAGTATTTCTTATTTATGTAACAATGGCTGCACTGTTATGACTTCTGTTAGATCTCTTAATTTTCAATGAAACGCGAACTTTTAACATAACTTTTAACATAACTTTTATTCTGGCAGCAGCAAGCTTCTGGCTGATTGCCAGTTCCTTTGTCCTTCTGAGAACACATGGCAAAACATGGCTGTTCTTATACCTGATCAATTTACAGAAAAGAACGCGCCTTCTTTGACCTTATTGGCTCAATTAATATACTGTGAACCTTTAATTAGCTCGCTACCAAAGGTCCTGAAATGTCAAGTTGATTGATGACTTAATGCAATATGCTGAGTTGCACGTAGAAGCTCTAATTGGGGGGGTCTGTGCTTTCTCTCAGTCTGTCTGTATGCAGCCTGTTTGAATTCTCTATCAATCCCCCCTTTGATTCTTTCACAAACTGAATCATAAACCATCAAGTATCATTGGTTAAACATTCTACAAAATAATTTCATCCATGTTAATAGAATTTCCTTCTAAAATTTGTTGATGTGTTTCGCCACATATCCGGACTAGTAGCTTCCACACAAATTTACACCAACCTGCATTCCATCGTGGCCACAATGGAAGTCTGGTTTTTAGTAGGTTAATTAACCTTATTCCAATTTAATCCAAATCAATATCTTAATTCAACCAGTAAACAACCTTCCCTTAAGCATAACATCCCCCTGTGCCACGTACAGACGGTCTGCTGGGACCTGCAAGGTGTCTCACCTGCGGGACAGCAGCTACAGCCGCCTGGTCGCAACAACATTTAATCAACATAAACAAACAATATAAAAGTAAAATAATTACAACGAATAGAATTAAACCTTCCGCCAATGAAGTTCCTATTGAACCTAGCCATTCAGTGGCTCCGCTCCACAAAGTGAATGATGGGGGTTGCTTAAGTTTTTCTACCTCCTTTCGGATATGCTCCGCTCAGTGGGATATCTGGGATATATGTGCAACACTCAGTTCCGAGTAGGGCGCAAGTACCTCCCTTTTCAGCCAGGATGTAATCAAGGGCCAGTCTATTCTGTAGGGCTACTGTGCGGATTGCTATCATTTCTGCATTGATTTTAACTAGGGCCTCTGAGGTATCATTGGCTACCTGTTCCACAACGGATGCCATGTTAATGGTTTCCCTTGCCAGTCTGGCGGTCCCATACCTGGGGATCAGAATGGCAAAGAACCTCTCTGTTTCTGTGATAGCTCTCTTAGGACGGTGTAAATGTTCCGACAGTGACTTTATATGATACATATATGGCACAATGTCGGCTAAATAGCAGGATCCCGTCCAATTCTGGGGCAACCAAGGATAGGCCTTGTGGTCACATACCCAATAGGTGCCATTATAGGCAATGAATGTTAGCTGTTTCTTTGTCAGCAACACTCCGGGGCCTGTCCAGGCTTTTCCATCTGTTTTATTCAGAATCCCCGTTACGTTAAAAACTCCCACATCGGCCCAGTTTGGACGGTTCCGTGGCTTGATTATATTGTAATTCCGGGAGCAGTTATTATACCCCATATTTTGACCTCCTTTGATGTTTCTAATCAGACAGACTGATTTCCCCCGGTCTTCCTATTCCCGTTGTATTAGTGATAACAAAAAATGGGGGCCATTTGGAATTATTGTAGCACGGTTGGTAGCCCCCTTCAAAAGGTAGTCAGATTGTAACCTGCTGACTTCCATTTACGTGCCCAGTTTTCTGTATCCTGAAACGCATTGCCTGTTTTGTTTTGATTAATTATCCATTTAGCCATTTCCAAGATATTCAAGGGAACTGGCCTCAAGGGAATCCCTCCCTTTGAGTGAATAGGAATATGCGCACATACCCAACAACTAGAAATGTTACCTTGTTTGGCATAAATGTATGACATATATAAAAAGGTATTTACATGTAATTTCCTGGCTACCCTACTATTTCCCTTTGGTGCAGAGGGTCGGCTAGTAAGAAGTAGGCATATGCCTAGAATATCTAGAATCAGTAAATCAGTAAATTTATACATTTTGGCAAAAAGTAATTGTCCTTATTAGATTTCAGCTTCAGTTACGGGTGCTCGTTTAACGTATGAGGCGTGGATCCAAATTTTCTTTCCTTGGACTTTAATAGCTGCCTGGGTGGTCAATAACACTTGATAAGGTCCCTCCCACTTGGCACCCAAAGGTTCTTTATGTAACTTTTTCACATACACCCAGACTCCCAGGATGATGTCGTGTCCTCCTTCAGGTGGATTACTCCAAGCTGCCGATACCTGTCGGGAAACAGAACTAATAGCATTGGTTAGGTTCTGACAGTATGATAACAAAGTGTCACTCATTAAGTGAGCATCAGCTTTCCGTAAATCAATAGTTCCTGGCAGCGACATGGGTCTTCCTGTTATAATTTCAAATGGGCTTAGACCTGTAGTTCTGTTTGAGGTTGCACTAATGCTGCATAGCACTATTGGTAGTGCCTGGGGCCATGGTGTTCCTTCTTGGTGATATTTGGCAAACTGTTGCTTCAGAGTTCGATTCATTCGCTCTACTTGTCCTGATGATTGTGGATGATAAGGACAGTGTAAATTCCACGTAATGTTCAGTAACCTACAGACTTCTTGGCAGACAGCACCTATGAAGTGTGTTCCCTACTATGAAGTGTGTCAGTCCTACTCGGGACTCCCCAACGGGGAATGTAATCCATACACAAGACCTTCGCAGTGTGATTGGCTGTGGCTCTTTTAGTTGGGACAGCTTCTACCCATCTAGAGAATCTGTCGACCATGACAAGAATGTTAGTGTATCCTTGGCATGAAGGAAGAGATATATAATCAACCTGCAGATGCTGGAATGGTCCGACAGGGGCAGGGGCAGGGGCAGGGGGCCTCAGTTGGGGAATTGCCGTGATGGGTCCAGAATTACTTTTCTGACAGACCACACAGCGGTCTGCTATCAGCTGGGCATATTTTTTAAAATCCCTGACCCCACCATCTGCTGCGAGGCCAAGTGTCCCCATGAGTGGATCTGTTGGGCTAAAAAAGGCATAAGCGCTTGTGGCGCGACTGGCTTGTCGGTAACTCTTTGTCTCCAGACACCATCTTCGCATAGCTTAATTCCTGCCTCAATCCATGTCCATTTTTCCTCTCGGGAGCACTCGCCTTGCATTGTTTGAAGGTCTCGTGTCAGAGTCCTGAGTGCTTTCAATCTGCACATCTGTGTTGGTTCTTCTGGAGGAACGCCCTGTGAGGCGGCATCTTTAGCTGCCTGGTCGACTAGGGCATTTCCCTGTGCTTCTGTGGTATTTTCTTTGGTATGGGCCTTACACTTCAGGATGGACACTTCCTGAGGTAATTGTATGGCCTCTAGTAAGTCTTGGACTTCTTTTCCATTTCGGATAGGTGTACCAGCAGCAGTGAAGAATCCTCTTTTCCGCCATAACAGACCAAAGTTGTGAGCGACTCCAAAAGCATAACGTGAATCTGTGTAGACATTAGCTGTCTGTCCTTCTGCTATTCGACGTGCCTCTGACAGGGCCCGTAACTCAGCCTGTTGTGCTGATGTTCCTGAGGGTAAACATCCTTTTGCCACTACCTCATATCAGGTTGTAACTGCCCATCCTGCTTTTCTGGTACCATTGTCAACAAAGGAGGAACCATCTGTAAACAGGATGAGGTCTGGGTTGTGCAGAGGCTCCTCTGCTGCTAAAGCTGCTTCTTTTAAAATCTCCACTCAGTCATGCTCTTCACATTCTCCCCCCTCTTTCTCCCTCCATTCTGACATCAGGAGCATAGTTGCGGGATTAACCGGGCTGGCGCGGACGATATGGAGATTAGGATCTTACAAAACTGCTGTCCAGCGGATCCATCTAGCTGCCGTCACCTGAGACATTCTATTCATAGACAGCAAAGCGTGTACGGTGTGGGGACATTTGACAATCAGCTTTTGGTCGAGGACTAGACCCGCAGTGATCATTACCGCTCGAGATGTAGCTTCCATGGCCCTTAGGCAACTTCCCCATCCGAGGGCTACCGCATCCAGTTTTGCCGAATAATGGCCAATAGGTCTTTGCCGATCCCCATGTTCTTGTGTCAGTATAGCTGTCATGTATCCTTCTTTCTCATGGACAAACAGGGTCAATGGCTTACCACTGTCGGGGATTCCCAGAGCCGTGTCAAACTCAGGAAGGCCTCTTGTTGTTCCTTAGTGAGGGTGATGGCTTCTTTAGAGGCACGTTTCCCCTTTAAGATATCATTCAATAGCTGAGCAAGCTGTGTGAAGGAGTCAATCCAATTTCTGTTAAAGTTACACAATCCCAAAAAACACCTTAGTTCCTGAATAGTGGTGGGTTTTTTAGCAGCCCGAATGGCTGCAGTTCTATCCTGGATAAGTTCTCTCTTTCCTTGTGAAATCTTTTGTCTCAGGTATACAACCTCTTCTTGGGATATTTGCGCTTTGTCGATGCTGGCTTTATGTCCTTTCAGCCAAGGGTGGTTCAGCAAAGCTGGTAAATCTTGTTCATGCTGTCCTTCCGTGTTTGAAGCTAGCAGGGTATCGTCTACATAGTGGATGACTGTGGATGACAGGGGAGGTAATTCTCGCAAATGGCTTTGTAAAGCCATGTGGAACACCGTAGGGCTGTTGTGGAAATCCTGCGGTAACCAGGTCCAAGAATACTGTTGTCCTTGGACAGTGAAAGCAAACCACTGTCGAATCTCCAGTGCCAGAGGCACCGACCAAAATCTGTTGGTCATATCTATAACCGAGAAATATTTATGTTCCGGTTTGAGGGCGTTAAAAATGGTGGAGGGATCTGCGACCAAAGGAGCTTTTTGATCAATACACTGGTTAGCTTTCCTATAATCGACAGTCAAACGCCAAGTCTCATTAGATTTCTGTACCGGCCACATGGGGCTATTGGAGGAGCTATGCATTTTAATAAGCACTCCTTGTTTCTCCAATTGCTGAATAACCGGTAAGATTCCCACGATGACAGTTAGACTGATGGGATACTGTTTAGTGCATGGAAGCTTGGTCCCGGTAAATGACGCAGGCTTCATCTGGAGTAGGCCACAATCGTTCTTATCTTTAGCCTATATCGGGTGTACCTTCAAGTCTTCTTTCTTCAAAGTTCTAATTGACCATGTCACCCGACCATCCTCAACATGCAACGATGAATCTACTTGGATTAGAACGTCCATTCCCAAAAGAGGTTGATCTACTGGGCCTATCCAGACCGGCGTGGTTAGTTCATGTGGACCCAGCCCAATAAGTACCGGTGTTGTCCTTTTAATTTCCATTTTATGGCCCCCAACTCCATAGACTGTACATGCCCTACCATCCAACGGCAAAGAGTCTCCATATTGTAGGGGCAAACATGTTAATTCCGCCCGTGTCTAAAAGACAGTCCACATCCTTATTGCCCACCCTCACAGTTATATATAGCCCATCTTCCCTCTGTTGTATTAGTGCGAGGAGGGGGGCCAGGGCAGGCTCTAATCATTTTTTGCTGTCCCAAGTAACTCCTTCTGTTGTTGTATTGTCAGTCGCTTAAATACTTCTATGAGGTCGTTATCTTGTGACAAGCCTGGTTTGTTGGCTGAATTGTATCCCTGGCTGCGTCCTCTTCCCCAGCCACGACCTTGCTGTTTTGCCCTGCACGTCTTGGCCCAGTGACCTTCTTTCCCACAATAATGACGTTTTCCGGGTAATTTTCCTAATAACTGTTTATCGGAATCCTGGGATTTCCATCCCACAGCCTGCAGGGCTCAGACTTTAGCTCCCATATCCCTGTCTAATTGGTTACATCGATCCACCAACGCTACAAAGGTAGTTCCTCTACCTTCCAAGTCCGGTAACACTACCGTAAGCATTTTGGACATTTCTGGCTTTAGACCTGCCACGAAAGCTGCTTTCAGGGGTCCAAACACTTGTTCAACCATTTCCTCATCTGTATTATTCATACCCGAATGTTCTAGCCACGTGCATCTAAACCACTCGTCATACTCCAGGACCTCCTCTGTTCCTTTCTGTTGGCAGACTGCAATTTTTCCCCAGTCTGCCTTGGCTGAACTGAAGGCTTGCAGCCAGTGTTTAATCGCCTCCCACCCTGCGTCTAATTCTTGCTCATCCTGCCCCAAAGCTTCTACCTTGTCGTGCAATTTTCTTCCCTGTGTTTTTGGCACCATTATGGTCAAAATTTGCACTCCGTCCCAGGGATGAAGTTGATATATATTTCTTAAGCGGTCCAATTGGTCCCACGTTTTCATTCCCCCTTTCTTTGGATTGGGCAACTCCTTGGACCATTTATCAATTTTCTCTGGGTCTGCCGGATCATGAACGAAATATTTTGCATACACCCGGTTTTTCATTGTTTTGGTTCCGTCCTCATCCACTGATTTAAAAAAAGACGAGTTTTAGTCAAAAGGGACAAAGCGCACCCTTAATTTTTCATCCTCCGACCCTGTATCGTTGGAGGATTCAAAATCCGTATCTATTCCTTGGTCGTGTCTTCGGGTTTGCGCTTTTAATTTATCCCAACATGGGTACCCTGGGAGTCGACCGACACATTTTCCTTTTCCTATTACTGTCTCTTGACCTAATGATTTTTTCCATTCTTTAATTTCACCTTTAAGATCTTTAATTTCCACTTCCAACTTTTCATTGTAAAGCTTTTTCTGTCGCAGCTGTTCACAAACCGCTTGCAATTGGTCCTTTGTACTGGTCAGGTCCCTATCATATTGGGAACACATTATAATTTCATTCCGCTTTCAGATCTGTCCCATAATCTGGATGGGCTCCCGTTCAGGCCAAACTTACGCCCTGGCGTCGGCGGTTTGATCCCAGCGGGCTTTTTCAGATTTGGGCACGACCACTAAAAATGGGGAAACTTTCACCGGGTGGAAAAAGAGCTGTGCGGCGAGAAAATCGTCGCGAACCCGCCGAAAATGATAGTGAAGTCTAGCCCACGGTGATCATACATTTTATATACTTGTTAATTAATTTCACTGAATGAAAATTGAAGCACAAACTATCATGCAGAGCACCAATTCAAAGCGCCCTTCCCCCATATAAACTTCAGTAAACCTAGATAGTTACAGCTTCACATCAATTTAATCAACTTTCTCACATTACAGAAGAGTTCAAAAAAGTGTAACAAATGCTATAAATCAACGCAACTGGCACATCAGGATTCAAGAGCCTTGTGTCATAAGCTCAGCGCATTGCACAAACATAGAATTGTCTTCATTATTCAACAAGTCTGGATATTTGCTCCAAGTAACATTGAATCCGATGAAAAATGAAAATGCAAGACAGCAAGCATCTCATGTCCGACAGAAGGCTGGAATGGGTTCTCAGTGGGATTTCTGCAGTTGCTCTATTTCTCCAAACACTGAAAAGAAATTAAAAGACATTCAACCACAATTAATTAAATTTTATCGAGACGTGTCTCAAACACTCAACTGGTCATTAAAAATAAAATCAAGCAACACATAACAGAGCTCCCCTGATGACCTACTGGGCTGTTGTAACTGGAAGTACAGATATTTACCTAGGGTAAATCAGCCGTCCATTCAATCCCTGGTCTATGCTAAGTTAGATGACCTCAGCCAGAGCAGTGGTAGGGGTATTGCAATTGGCCTCAACACCCGAGCTAATCAGCGTGATTGTTGGGCAGGACAGCTGGAATGTCCTCTGTGCCTACACTCATGCACTGTCCAGGCTGACTAATGCAAAATGGTCAAATGGAAAAGGTACTGGAGAGCACTTGATAGGTACAGGGTCCATGTGCAACGAGATTCAGCACTTTGCCTTCAGAGTAGATGGCTCAAAACTGGCAAAAATAGAAACAGGCATCATATTGTGTTCCGAACACAGATGAGATTGCATACAGGGAGGTTAAAGTAACAGTGACCTGTCTTTATTAAGACACTCCAGAGTGAGGAACAGGCCTTAGGGGCCGACTTATATACACTGCTCCCAAGGGATGTTGGGATCCCTTGGGACTTCAGGGGATGCGCTCCCTGGTAGCGGAACACGGGAGTGCATGCTTTACAGATACGCAACATCACTCCCCCCACAAAGTCAAAGTGAAAACTATTTACAAGGTGAGGCGGTTGGGAGCCTTTCTTTCACTGGTGGACCGCCTCGGTACAAATGTCTGTTCTGGTGTGTTGGCTGTGCCCTCGCTGGGCTGGCCTGTTGTTGGCCCTGCAGGGCTGCTGGGTGAGCTTGGCCTTGCTGGGCTATTGGGCGTGATGGGTTCAATTTCCTGGTCCGGGGTGGTGTCGTTGATCCTTTGGGTGTGTGTTGTGGACTCGAAAAAGGTAGTGTCTGCTGTGGGATGTTCAGGGCAGTCTGTGAACCACAGCCTCGTTTGGTCCAGGTGCTTTCTGCAAATTTGTCCATTGTCCAGTTTGACTATAAACAGCCTACTCCCTTCTTTAGCTATCATCATGCCCACGATCCACTTGGGACCATGTCCATAGTTTAGCACATATACAGGGTCATTCAGATCAATTTCCCATGACACAGTGGCGCGACCATCGTTTACATTTTGTTGCTGCCGCCTGCTCTCTACCTGATCATGCAGGTTGGGGTGCACCAGAGAGAGTCTGGTTTTAAGTGTCCTTTTCATGAGTAGCTCAGCCGGGGGCACCCCTGTGAGCGAATGGGGTCTCGTGCGGTAACTGAGCAGTACTCGGGACAGGCGGGTTTGGAGTGAGCCTTCTGTGACTCGTTTAAGGCTCTGTTTGATGGTTTGTACTGCCCACTCTGCCTGCCCATTGGAGTCTGGTTTAAACGGGGCCGAGGTGACATGTTTGATCCCATTGCGGGTCATGAATTCTTTAAATTCGGCACTGGTGAAACATGGCTCGTTGTCACTGACCAGTATGTCAGGCAGGCCGTGGGTGGCAAACATGGCCCTCAGGCTTTCAATGGTGGCGGTGGCGGTGCATCCCGACATCATTTCACATTCAATCAATTTTGAAAAAGCATCCACCACCAGCAGGAACATTTCACCGAGAAACGGGCCCGCATAGTCGACATGGATCCTTGACCACGGTCTGGAGGGCCAGGACCACAAACTTAGCGGTGCCTCTCTGGGCACGTTGCTCAACTGAGCACACACACTGCATTGCCGTACACAGGACTCTTAAGTCAGAGTCAATACCGGGCCACCACACGTGGGATCTGGCTATCGCTTTCATCATTACTATACCCGGGTGTGTGCTGTGGAGTTCCGAAATGAACGTCTTCCTGCCCTTTTTGGGTAGCACTACGCGGTTACCCCACAACAGGCAGTCTGCCTGAATGGACAGCTCGTCCTTTCGCCGCTGGAATGGCTTGATTAGCTCTTGCATTTCAACGGGGATGCTGGTCCAGCTCCCATGCAGTACAGTTTTTTTTTTACTCGAGACAGCAGAGGATCTTGGCTGGTCCAAATCCTAATCTGGTGGGCCGTGACAGGTGATTTATCATTTTCAAACGCTTCCATGACCATCAACAAGTTTGCAGGCTGCGCCATTTCCACCCCTGTGGTGGGCAATAGTAGCCGACTGAGAGCATCCGCACAGTTCTCGGTGCCTGGCCTGTGGCGGATGGTATTGTTATACACTGATACCCGCATACAAAGGTGGGCATTAGTATTTATCCCCTTGTTTTCAGCGAACAGTGATACGATGGGCTCGTGATCGGTTTCTAGCTCAAATTTGAGGCCAAACAATACTGATGCATTTTCTTTACCCCGAACACACACGGTAATGCCTCTTTCTCAATCATGCTGTAGGCCCTTTCAGCCTTAGACAAGCTCCTGGAGGCATAGGCGACAGGTTGCAACTTCCCCGCAACGTTAGCTTGTTGTAATACACACCCGACTCCGTATGACGACGCATCACATGCTAACATAAAACTTTTACACGGGTTATACAATACAAGCGGCTTGTTGGAGCATGAAATGTTTCTGGCTTTCTCAAAAGCAATTACTTGTTTTTTTCCCCATACCCAGTTCTCACCTTTACGCAATAACACAGGTAGGGGCTCAAAGAGGGTACTTAACCCCAGTAGGAAGTTACCAAAATAGTTGAGTCCCAGGAACAACCGCAACTCCGTGACATTTTGTGGCCTGGGCGCGTTCCTGATAGTCTCTGTCTTGGCATCTGTGGGCCGAATGCCATCCGCCGCAATTTTTCTCCCCAAAAACTCCACTTCTGTTACCATGAAGTTGCATTTCGACCTCTTCAGCCGCAGTCCTACGCGATCCAGTCACTGGAGGACCTCCTCCAGGTTTTGTAGGTGCTCGACGGTGTCCCGACCCGTGACCAATGTCATCCTGAAAAACCACCGTGCGTGGTACCGACTTGAGTAAGCTCTCCACGTTTCTCTGGAAGATCGCTGCAGCTGACCGAATTCCAAACGGGCATCTGTTGTAGATGAACAGTCCCTTGTGCGTGTTGAAGCAGGTGAGACCCTTCAAAGACTCCTCCAGCTCCTGCGTCATGTAGGCCGAAGTTAGGTCGAGCTTGGTGAACGTCTTGCCTCCTGCCAGCGTCACAAATAGGTCGTCTGCCGTAGGTAGCGGGTATTGGTCCTGTAGCGAGAAACGATTAATAGTTACTTTATAACCAGCGCAAATCCTGACCGTGCCATCTCTTTTGAGTACTAGAACAATCGGGCTGGCCCACTCGCTGAATTCAATTGGGGAGATGATGCCCTCGTGTTGCAGCTGGTCCAGCTCGATTTCCACTCTCTCCCTCATCATGAGGTACCACTCGCGCCTTGTGGCTAATGGGTCGTGCCTCTGGGACCAAGTGGATCCACACTTTCGCCCCGGAAAAGTTTCCAATGCCTGGCTCAAAAAGGGAAGGAAATTTGTTCAGAACCTGGGTACATGAGGCCTCATCGACATGTGATGGAACTGATTTTGCCCAGCCAGCTCTTTCCAAGCAGTGTGGGGCCATCGCCCGGAACAATCCAGAGTGGAAGTTCGTGCACCGTGCCCTCGTAGGTGACCTTGACCATGGTGCTGCCCAGGACAGTGATGAGCTCTTTGGTGTACGTTCTCAGTTTTGTGCAGATGGGGCTCAGGGCTGGTCTGAGTGCCTTGTTGTACCACAGTCTCTCAAACATCTTTTTACTCATGATGGATTGGCTAGCGCCAGGTGTCCAGTTCCATGGCTACAGGTAAGCCATTCAATTTTACATTTAGCATTATAGGTGGACATTTTGTCGAAAATGTGTGCACCCCGCGTACTTCAGCATCTGCCTGCTCTCTGAGGCTCAAAATTGCTTTGATCCACCATGGATCGATCTTCCTCTGCCACGTGTTGGTTAGTAGGTTTTGCAGAGCTTGCAGCTCGTCTGCAAGCACATTGGAGGTGCCCCATTGTTCCACATCTCTTGCAAACATACCCTTTGAAGCGGCATGAATAGGCTGAATGGAAGCCTCCACAACACCAATGATTGCCTTGCATTCATTCTTTGTTGCGGATTCTGAGTCATCTGGGTCACCTGAGGCCTGCTGGCAGTTGCAGACTCGTGGTTTCTATCCTGTTCATTTCTGCTCACAAACACAGTTGCAGTTAAGTGCTAGCAATGTTCATAAATTGTGTGCTGAGAAAGTTGTTTGGTGTTATCACTGGTGGACATAAACGCCTGTGCTATCGCAATGGCTTTACTGAGGGTCGGTGTCTCTACAGTCAAATGTTTTCGTAGGATGGTCTCGTGGCCAATGCCCAGTACAAAAAAGTCTCTGAGCATCTGCTCCAGGTAGCCATCAAACTCACAATGTCCTGCAAGTCGCCTTAGTTCGGCGACATAGCTCGCCACTTCCTGACCTTCAGATCGCTGGCACGTGTAGAACTGATACCTCGCCATCAGCACGCTCTCCCTCGGATTAAGATGCTCCCGAACCAGTGTACACAGCTCCTCATACGACTTATCTGTGGGTTTCACTGGAGCCAGAAGATTCTTCATGAGGCTGTAGGTCGGTGTCCCGCAGACCATGAGGAGGACCGCTCTCCTTTTTGCAGCGCTTCCTTCTCCGTCCAGCTCGTTGGCTACAAAGTACTGGTCTAGCCGTTTGACATAGGCTTCCCAGTCCTCACCCTCCGAGAACTTCTCCAGGATGCCCACAGTTTGCTGCATCTTTGCGTCGGATTCGTATACTCGTCGCCAGTTATTGTGTTCCTAAAACAGATGAGATTGCACACAGGGAGGTTAAAGTAACAGTGACCTCAGTCTTTATTGAGACACTCCAGAGTGAGGAACAGGCCTTAGGGGCCGGCTTATATACAGTGCTCCCTAGGGATGCTGGGATCCCTTGGGACTTCAAGGGATGCGCTCCCTGGTGGTGGAACATGGGAGTGCATGCTTTACAGGTACACAACACATCAGAAGTACAATGAAATGTCATTTCCAGCTTACCTGAAAACTGCAACAGCAGCTGGCATGTACCTCAGTGATGCAGACATTTCTTTTTTTTTTTTAGTTCATTCTCTGGATGTAGGCTTTGTGACGAGGTTGGCATCCCTACTTGCCCTTGAAGGTGGAGATGTGGCTGCTTCATAAACCGCCGAAGTCCATGTAATGAAGGTACTCCCACAATGCTGTTAGGTAGGCAGTTCCAGGATTATGACCCAACAACGATGAAGGAAGTGATATATGTCCAAGTTGGGATGGTATGCCGATTTGGAGGGGAACTTGGAGGAGATGGTACTTCCATGCATCTGCTGCCCTTGTTCTTCTAGGTGGTGGAGGTCACGTGTTTGGGAAACTCTGCAAGTTGCTGTAATGCATCCTGTAGATAGTATACATTGTAGCAATGGTGGGAGGTAGATGATGTTTAAGCTGGTGGATGAGCTGCCGATCCAACGGACTACTTTATGCTCGATGGTGTCAAGCTGGAGTTGTTGCAGCTGCACTCATCCAGGCACATGGAGAGTGTTTCTTCAGTCTTGACTTATGCCTTGTAGGTGGTGGAGAGGCTTTGGGGGAAGCCAAGAGGTGAGCCACTCACCACAGAATACTCAGCCTCTGACCTGCTCTAGCAGCCATGGCATGTGTGTGGCTGGTCCAGTTGACTTTCTTGAGAGTGATAACCCCAGGATGTTGATGGTGGGGGATTCGGCGATGGTAATGCCATTAATTGTCAAAGAGAGATAGTTAGACTCTCTTTGGTTGGAGATGGTTATTACCTGGCATTGTATCATGCAAATCTTACTGGCCAATTATCACCTCAAGCCTCGATGTTGACCAGATTTTGCTGCATACCGGCATGGATTGCCTAATTATCTGAAGAATTGTGAATGGAGCTGAACATCGAGCAGTGAACAGCCACACTTCTGACATGATGGAGGGGACGTCATTAAGGAATCAGCCTCATATCGTTGGGTCTAGGACACTGACCTGAGGAAGTCCTACTGCGATGTCTCTCCCCTGATCACCAATGCAGTCATCCCTTTGTCGGTCTAACGCCAGTGCAGTATCTCCCCTTGTCGGTCTCATCAGTGCTGTGTCTCCCCTTGTCGGTCTCATCAGTGCTGTGTCTCCCCTTGTCGGTCTTGCGCCCGTGCAGTCTCTCCCCTCGTCGGGGTCTCACATTCTCTCCTTGTCGATTGCCCTCGAATTCATGACTTACCAGCTTCGATCTTCCAGTTTACATTGCTTTGGCTCTCTCTAATTGAACCCTTCTCTCTAACTCCAGCTGAACCAACCCTCCCCCCTCTCAACAGATACACTCGCTCCTTTAACTGAAGTTCTCTCCCTACTGTTGCTAGTCTTATCATGTCAATTTCTGCCTCTTTTTTAATCTGGTCGACATTTTAAAATCTCAACTGTGTCTGCTCAGTACACTTTTAAATTTGAAAGATTTTAAGCCAATGTTTAAACCAGTGTAAATTAATGGATTGCTGCCACCAATTTTTAGAAATCTAGCTCTGCCATAGAACCCTTCTGGAGATCAGTTGTGTCAGTTGCTCCCGTAAGGGGATCCCACATGTCTTGCATACTACTGAATATCTACTTATATGATTGCAGAACCTAGGGAATGTAACGAAGTATCCCCACCAACAAACAAATTGGATACCATAAACTCGCATGTGCTGCCTCGTACACTCCGCCAATCTTTCAATAAGGACATCTATATAGCGCCTTTCACGACCACCAGACGTCTCAAAGCGCTTTACAGCCAATGAAGTACTTTTGAAGTGTAGTCACTGTTGTAATGTGGGAAATGAGTGAAGTAAGTGGGAAAAAGTGGTAGTGATGAACACTCTGGTAAGACAAGGTCAATGACAAATCAAGATGATGCTTTATTTTTCAGCCTGCATGTCATTGATCAAAAGGTAAAGTTCTTCTACAACGGTAACCGTAATGACAAAACAAATTACACTGCCTTGAATAGCAGACAGAATATTCCCTTTTGGTTTTATGTCCTTTGGGGGTCAGTCTCTGGCCAGGAAACCTGACCAGTTCTATCTTAATTCCCAGCTCAGGCACAGTCCTATATTCTCAGCCACTGTTGGCTCTGACTGATCCTGAATATGAGGTTTTCCCTTTCCTTTGTTAATTCTGACTCCCAAAGGCAGCACTCCACCAAACAACACTGCCGACCCACCTCTGGTGAGCTCAAATGAATAGAACCATCTCAAGGAGCATAGATGCAAATGATCAAAATGTCCAAAGTAACTTTCACTGAAGCACGATGGTTCAGACAACCCTCTAAATCCTAATCCACATTTCCCAGCCCTGATATCCTGTGAATTCCATCCTTTGAGAAAAGGTTAACCCAATAGTTGCATTTTAACATATATTACACCAAGGTCCATCTATGACTGCATACTTAGAGATTGTTAAATGTGATAAGGGTGTACCCAAAGTAATGAAAGTTGAATGCTTCCTGCACTATCAGGCAGGTACTGAGGATTTCTGGGCTGACAGCTCTCTGAATCAGAGACTCTAGAAGGCAATCTGTCTGTCTGGATACCCAGTTCACCCAACAGGCTAGACAAACCACGAACAACAAGCTGGACCTGACTAGTCCTGGAAATGACCAACACTCTGCTTTAAACTAAATTCCCCAGTCATTGCCCATGTAACAGGGCCCTTCAGTATAAAACTCAAGGGACAGAGTCAGGAGAACCGCAACAGCTGTCCATTAAATCCACAGACAAATGGATGTGCACTCTGCAGACATGTCCATCCAAGGGCAAGCCATTGAAATCCATCCACATGTGCACTTACTTGGAATTAGAGGCAAGGAGGATGCAGAAACTGTCACAAAATAACTCCAAAATAACAATGGGAGCAGCTCCACATGCCAAGATCTGCGGTGTATTGAGAGACAGCATATGGAATAGGAATAGAAGCCAAGGCGTGGCCCCCCCGCCCCGCCCCCCCCCCCCCGGGATAGGTGGGGTTGTTGCATTTTATCAAGGAGGCTTTGAGGGCATCCTTGAAACGTTTCCTCTGCCCAGCTGGGACTCGCTTGCCGTGTAGGAGTGCAGAGCGCTTGCTTTGGGAGTCTTGTGTCAGGCGTGCGAACAATGTGGCCCGTCCAATGGAGCTGGTTGAGTGTGGTCAGTGCTTCGATGCTGGGGATGTTGGCCTGATCGAGGATGCTAACGTTGGTGCGACTGTCCTCCCAGGGGATTTGCAGAATCTTGCGGAGACATCATTGGTGGTATTTCTCCAGCGATTTTGAGGTGTCTGCTGTATATAGTCCATGTCTCTGAGCCATACAGGAGGGCAGGTATCACTATTGCCCTGTAGACCATGAGCTTGGTGGCAGATTTGAGGGCCTGATCTTCAAACACTCTCTTCCTCAGGCGGCCGAAGGCTGCGCTGGCGCACTGGAGGTGGTGTTGAACCTCATCGTCGATGTCTGCCCTTATAGGCTCCCGAGGTATGGAAAGTGGTCCACATTGTCCAGGGCCGCACCATCGATCTTGATGACTGGGGGGGGCAGCGCTGTGTGGTGGGGTCAGGTTGGTGGAGGACCTTTGTCTTACGTATGTTTCGTGTAATGCCCATGCTTTTGTACGCCTTAGTGAAGATGCTGACTATGACTTGGAGTTCAGTCTCTGAATGTGCGCAGGCGCAAGCATCGTCCGCGTACTGTAGTTCGACGACAGGGGTTGGGCCTTGTCAAGCCCCCTCATAATCTTACAAGATCACCTCTCATTCTTCTGAATTCCAATGAGTAGAGGCCCAACCTTTCCTCATAAATCAACCCCCTCATCTCCAGAATCAACCTAGTGAACCTTCTCTGAACTGCCTCCAATGCAAGTATATCCTTTCTTAAATATGGAAACCAAAGATTCTATTGGCCTTCCTGATCACTTGCTGTACCTGCATACTAACCTTTTGTGTTTCATGCACAACTACCCCCAGGTTCCGCTGTACTGCAGCACTTTGCAATCTTTCTCCATTTAAATAATAACTTGCTCTTTGATTTTTTTTCTGCCAAAGTGCATAACCTCACACTTTACAACATACTCCATCTGCCAAATTTTTGCCCATTCACTTAGCCTATGTCCTTTTTTGTGTCCTCCTCACACATTGCTTTTCCTCCCATCTTTGTATCATCAGCAAACTTGGCTACGTGACACTCAGTCCCTGCTTCCAAGTCATTTATAAAGATTGTAAATAGTTGGGGTCCCAGCACTGATCCCTGCAGCACCCCACTAGTTACTGATTGCCAACCCGAGAATGAACCTTTTATCCCGACTCTCTGTTTTCTGTTAGTTAGACAATCCTCTATCCATGCTAATATATTACCCCCAACCCCGTGAACTTTTAGCTTGTGCAGTACTTTTTACGTGGCACCTTGTCAAATGCCTTCTGGAAGTCCAAATACACCACATCCACTGGTTCTCCTTTATCCACCCTCTTCGTTACATCCTCAAAGAATTCCAGCAAATTTGTCAAACATGACTTTCCTTTCATAAATCCATGCTGACTCTGCCTGACCGCATTATGCTTTTCCAAATGTCCTGCTACTGTTTCTTTAATAATGGCCTCCAACATTTTCCCAAACACAGATGTTAGTCTAACTAGTTTCCTTCTTTTTGTAAAAATAGGGGCGATACATTTGTAGTTTTCCAATCTGCTGGGACCTCCCCAAAATCCAGGGAATTTTGGTAAATTACAACCAATGCATCCATTATCCCTGCCGCTACTTCTCTTAAGACCCTAGGATACAAGCCATCAGGTCCAAGGGATTTATCTGCCTTTAGTCCCATTATCTTACTGAGTACCACCTCCTTAGGTGATTGTGTTAAGTTCCTCCCCCCCATAGCCCCTTGACTATCCACTTTTGGGATATTGTTAGTGTCCTCTACCATAAAGACTGATACAAAATATTTTTTCAGAGTTTCTGCCATCTCCATGTTCCCCATCACTAATTCCCCAGTCTCGTCCTCTAAGGGACCAACATTTAGTTTAGCCACTCTCTTCTTTTTTATATACCTATAGAACTTTTGCTATCTGCTTTTATATTTCGTGCTAGTTTACTTTCATAGTCTATCTTCCCTTTCATAGAAACATAGAAATTTACAGTGCAGGAGGCCATTTCGGCCCATCGTATCCATGCCGGCCGACAAAGAGCCGCACGGTCCTCGGTCAGCAGCCCTGAAGGTTACATATAAACCTATGAACAATGACGGAAAAGCAAAGAGCACCCAGCCCAACCAGTCCACCTCACACAACTGCAACACCCCGTACACTGAAAACATTCTACACGCCACCTCAACCGTAGCCATGTGATCTCCTGGAGGGGCAAAAACCAGATTAAAAACCTAGGGAGAAAAGAAATCTGGGAAAATTCCTCTCCGACCCATCCAGGCGATCAAAACTAGTCCAGGAGATCACCCTGACCGTATTCGATTCCCTGCAATACTTACCATTATACAAGAAATTATACAGTCTAATCCCAATTACCAGCTCTAGGTCCGTAACTCTGCAGGTTACGGCACTTTAAGTGCCCATCCAACCATCTTTTAAAAGTGGTGAGGGTTTCTGCATCCACCATTCTTCCAGGTAGTGAGTTCCAGATCCCTACAACCCTCTGCGTAAAGAACCCCTCCCCCCACCCGCCAAATCCCCTCTAACCTTCCAACAACCACCTTAAAACTATGTCCCCTCGTAATAGACCCCTCCACCAATGAAAATAGGCCCTTACTATCCACTATGTCCAGACCCCTCAATAAGGTCTCGTCTCAACCTCCTCTGTTCCAATGAGAACACACCCAGCCTATCCAATCTGTCCTCATAACTAAGATTCTCCATTCCAGGCAGCATCCGAGTAAATCTCCTCTGTACCCTCTCTACTGTCTAGTGCAATCACATCCTTCCTATAATACGGCGACCAGAACTGCACGCAGTACTCCAGCTGTGGCCTAACCAAAGTATTAAGCATAACCTCCCTGCTCTTATATTCTGTACCTCGTTCAATAAAACTAAGCAGTTTGCCTTCTTAACCACCGAGTCTGCAACTTTCAGGGATCTGTGGACAAGCACTCCATGATCCTTTTGTTCATCTGCACCATTAAGTGGCCTACTGCTTAATGTGTATTACCCATTCCTTATTAGCCCTCCCAAAGTGCCTTACCTCACACTTACATAAGCACATAAATAGGAGCAGGACTAGGTCATACGGCCCCTTGAGCCTGCTCTTCCATTTAATACAATCTTGGCTGATCCGATCATGTACTCAGGTCCACTTTCTTGCCCACTCCCCATAACCTCTTATCGGTTAAAAAACTGTCTATCTCTGTCTTAAATTTATTCAATGTCCCAGCTTCCACAGCTCTCTGAGGCAGAAAATTTCACAGATTCACAACCCTCTGAGAAAAGAAATTTCTCATCTCAGTTTTAAATGGGTGGCCCCTTATTCTAAGATTATGTCTCCTAGTTCTAGTCTCCCCCATCAGTGGAAACATTCTCTCTGCATCCACCTCATCAAGCCCCCTCATAATCTTATACGTTTCGATAAGATCACCTCAATCTTCTGAATTCCAATTAGTAGAGGCCCAACCGACTCAACCTTTCCTCATAAATCAACCCCGTCATCTCCGGAATCAACTGAATGAACCTGCTCTGAACTAGTTCCAAAGCAAGTATATATCCTTTCGTAAATATGGAAACCTAAACTGCACGCAGTATTCCAGGTGTGGCCTCACCAATACCCTGTATAACTGTAGCAAGACTTCCCTGCTTTTATACTCCATCCCCTTTGTAATAAAGGCCAAGATTCTATTGGCCTTCCTGATCACTTGCTGTACCTTCATACTATCCTTTTGTGTTTCATGCACAAGTACCCCCAGGTCCCTCTGTACTGCAGCACTTTGCAATCTTTCTCCATTTAAATAATAATCTGCTCTTTGATTTTTTTTCTGCCAAAGTACATCACTTCACACTTTCCAACATTATATTCCATCTGCCAAATGTTTGCCCACTCACTTAGCCTGTATGTCCTTTTGCAGGTTTTTTGTGTCCTCCTCACACATTGCTTTTTCTCCCATCTTTGTATCGTCAGCAAACTTGGCTACTTTACACTTGGTCCCTTCTTCCATGTCGTTAATATAGATTATAAATAGTTGGGGTCCCAGCACTGATCCCTGCAGCACCCACTAGTTACTGATTGCCAACCCAAGAATGAACCATTTATCCCGACTCTGTTTTCTGTTCGTTAGCCAATCCTCTATCCATGCTAATATATTACCCCCAACCCCGCAAACTTTTTACCTTGTACAGTAACCTTTTATGTGGCACCTTGTCAAATGCCTTCTGGAAGTCAAAATACACCACATCCGCTGGTTCCCCTTTATTCACCCTCTTCATTACATCCTCAAAGAATTCCAGCAAATCTGTCAAACATGACTTCCACTTCATAAATCCATGCCGACTCTGCCTGACCGAATTATGCTTTACCAAATGTCCTGCTACTGCTTCTTTAATAATGGATTCCAACATTTTTCCAACCACAGATGTTGGGCTAACTGGTCTATAGTTTCCCGTTTTTTGTCTGCGTCCTTTTTTAAATAGAGGCGTTACATTTGCAGTTTTCCAATCTACTGGGACCTCCCCAGAATCGAGAGAATTTTGATAAATTACAACCAGTGCATCCACTATCCATACTTCTCTTAAGACCCTAGGATGCAAGCCATCAGGTCCACGGGATTTATCTGCCTTTAGTCCCATTATCACCTCTTCAGTGATTGTCACCACTCTGCCTACCTGACCAGTAGATTGATATTCTCCTGCAGCCCATGACTTTCCTCTTCATTATCAATCACGCAGCCAATTTTAGTGTTGTCTGCAAACTTCTTAACCATACTCCCTATATTCAAATCAAAATCGTTGATGTATACCACAAAAAGCAAAGGACCCAGTACTGAGCCCTGTGGATCCCCACTGGAAACATCCTTCCAGTCACAAAAACATCCATCAACCATAACCCTTTGCTTCCTATCTCCAAGCCAATTTTGGTTCCAACTTGCCACTTTGCCCTGAAACCCATGGGCTTTAACCTTCATGATCAGTCTGCCATGTGGGACCTTATCAAAAGCTTTGCTAAAGTCCATATACACTACATCGTACGCACTACCCTCATCGACCCTCTTGGTTACCTCCTCAAAAATTCAAACAGGTTAGTCAAACACTATCTTTCCTTAACAAATCCGTGCTGACTGTCCCCAATTAATCCTTGCCTTTCCAAATGTAGATTTATCCTATCTTTCATGATTTTTTCCAATAATTTTCCCACCACTGAAGTTAGGCTGACAGGCCTGTAATTACTCAGCGTATCCCTTTCTCCCTTCTTCAACAAGGGTACATTAGCAGTCCTCCAATCCTCCGGCACCATGCCCAGATCCAAAGAGGACTGAACAATTATGGTCAAGGCCTCTGCTATTTCCTCTTTTACTTCGCTCAACAGCCTGAGATGCATTTCATCCGGGCCTGGGGACTTATCTACTTTCAAAGCTGCTAAACCCCTTAATAATACTTCTCTCTATATATTTATTTCATCCAGAATATCACGCTCTTCCGCGATAGCAGTATCTGCGTTGCCCTTTTCCTTTGTGAAAACAGATGCGAAGTATTCATTAAGAACCTTACCAACATCTTCCGTCTCCACATAAAGATTATCCTCATGGTCTCTAATAGGCCTTACCCTTTCTTTATTTATAGAACATCTGAAGATTTTCCTTAATTTTACTAGCCAAGAATTTTTCGTTCTCTCTTAACCTAGTATTCTTTTTAATGTTGCCTCTTAACTTTCAATATTCCTCAAAAGAGTCAATAGTATTTAGCCGTTGGTATATGACATAAGCGTCCTTTTTTTCTTTTATCCTCCTCTGTAAGTCCCTAGACATTCAGGGGGCTCTGGAATTATTATTCCCATCCTTTTTCTTTAAGGGTACATGTTTGGCCTGAGCCTTCCTGATCTCCTCCTTGAATACCTCCCACTGTTCCGACACTGACTTACCCACAAGTAGCTGTTTCCAGTCCACTGTGGCCAAATCACTCCTTAACTTAGCAAAATTAGCTTTTCCCCAATTCGAGACTATTATTCTAGGCCTATCCTTGTCCTTATCCATAACCAACTTGAATCTGACTTAATTATGGTCACTTGCACCCAAGTGCTCTCCAACTACTACCCCTTCAACCTGTCCAGCTTCATTCCCCAAAACTAAATCCAAAACCGCCCTCTCTCATGTTGGGCTTGCTACACACTGACTGAAAAAGTTCTCGAATGCATTTCAAGAATTCTGCAACGTCTATATCCTTCACATTATATTTGTCCCAATCAACATTTGGATAGTTAAAATTCCCTATTACTACCCTATGGTTTTTGGACATCACAGCAATTTTCCTACATATTTGCTCCTCTTGGGGATCCATATTACATGACCAGCAGTGTGATCGCCCCTTTTTTATTTTTCAATTCGACCCATATGGCCTCATTTGATGATCCCTCTAACATCATCCCTCCTCACGCTGTAATAGTTTCTTTAACCAGTACCACGAGTACCGCCCTGTCTAAAAATCCTGTAACAAGGAATATTAATCATTCTTTTTAGTCATTCTTTGCTGGCTTTTAAAAGCTTCCCAATCTTCTGTTCTCCCACTAGTTTTGGCCACTTTGTATGTCCTCGTTTTTAAATTGGATACCTTCCTTTATTTAGCCATGAATAGCTATCTTTTCTTTTACACTCTTTTCTCCTCACTGGAATATATTTTTCTTAAGTTGTGAAATATCTACTTAAATGTACACTGCTGTTCATCAACCGTCCTACACTTTAATCTATTTTCCCAGTCCACTTTAGCTAACTCTGCCCTCATACCTTTGTAGTCCCCTTTATTTAAGCTTAATACACTGGTTTGAGATCCAACTTTCTCACCCTCCATCTGAATTTGAAATTCATAATCACTCATTCCAAGGGGATTCTTCACTAGGAGATTGTTTATTAATCATGTCTCATTACATGATCTAAGATAGCCTGCTCCCTGGTTGGTTCCATTACATACTGCTCAAGGAACCCATCCCTTATGCACTTTTCCTCAAGGCTACCCAGACCAATTTGATTTGTCCAATCAATGTGGAGGTTAAAATCAGCCATGATTATTGCTGTTCCCTTTTTTTTTTTTACAAGCCCCTCACTATTTCCTGGTCTATACTCCGACCAGATTTGCTACTGTTAGGGGGCCGATAGACAACACCCACCAGTGACTTTTTCCCCTTATTATTCTTTATCTCCACCCAAACTGTTTCAACATTCTGACCATTTGAGACAATATCATTTCTCACTATTGCAGTGATTCCATCCTTTATCAACAGAGCTACCCCACCTCCTTTTCCTTTCTGTCTGTCCCTCCGGATTGTCAAGAACCCCTGAATATTTAGTTCCATCGGTCTCGTCTTACCAGGGTGCTCAGTATTTCCGCTTATTGAAAGATTGAAGAAGAGCACATGGGGGCTTGTGTGAGTTTAAGGTATCCATTCATATGACAAGAGGGGCTCATTGTTACATCCCTTGGCTTACACTTTTCTATAGGTAGTTGTTGGACAATGCAATGAGAGATCCACGTAGCCTTGTATCTAGGACAGCAACGACCAGAATGCCTGGCTCTGGATACTGATTGCACTGGAGTAGCATGTTCCAGTCAGTAATTGGCCTTTTAAGCACAAAACTATATTTGGGTCATTGAACATAATTGTACATCACATAATAGGGGTGAAATTGGTTTACATGAGCAGTGCAAAATGGGCTCATGGTGGATCTGGAGCCCTTTTTACACTGCAACCAATTTTCTTTTCCATTGAAGTTCTCCAATGGGCTAGTTTCACGTTTCTGATTATAGATAGATTTCACCCCCAGCCTCAGGTTTTAAAAAGCTCAATACTTTTTGTAATGTCCTTACTCAATTGCACAAAACCCACACGAGGCATATTCTATGGACAAGGTCATTATGACCTGAAACTTTATTCACAGGACCAAGAAGTGATGACCCTGTGTGGGACCTCCCTTTATATACCTGGGTGACCAGGTAAGGAGTGTCTCCCACAAGTTCACCCCCTGTGGTCAAGGTGTGCATTGCTTAAGTATATACAGTATTGCAGTGGTGTTACATAGAGGTTACATACATGACACTTTTGATACATATTATTTCAGTTCAACATCGATAGCAAGATAAAATGGCGGACACTAAACACATACCCTTTATTCTTTGCTACTTGTAGATAAGTGCTTTTTCAAGATAGCAGATGCCAGTTGTACAATCGTGTTTAGAGCCAAGCCACTCAGAAATCCCTTGTTATTTGTTTTCACTTCCTTCAATGCTTGAATGATATCATCCCTAAACATAATTCAAACCACAAATTAATACATCAATGGAGTAACATAGAAATACTCAAACTTAAACTATATCCTCACTGTATGCACTGCTGAAAATATGCATTATGCTTAATTCTATAAAACATGCTACATCTAGTCTCCCTTAAATGCTCAGCTGATAAGGCCAATGTGTAATTGGACTTCATGACGGTCGCAACTTGTGCTGACTTAGCTGACCTCAGCTGCGACAGTAGGAGAGCTACAATTGGCTTCGGTGCCCTCGAGCTAAAGAGGGGAAACTAAGCCAGGATTCCTACCTCTGGCCACTAGAAAGTGATTACTCTCTAAAATCTGCATGTGGTCATCATGCAAGAACTGGACTTTGATCGGTTATGATGGCCCCATGGTTAAATAGTCTGGCAAGACTCACTTTCTAGGTTCATATGTGAAGAATGACGAGGCACTGGCCTACTGCAACACTGGAATCATAACGTCTGAATCAGTCCCTTCAAGGGAGGAGGGGAAAAATTGGAAAGATATGTTTCCCATTTTTAAATTGAAAAGGTGCTGTGAATATTGAGAGCCTATTTTGTCTGCAATGAAAATATTAAATACAAGGCAGGGTACCAACTGGTATCTGAAAGTTCAGGCTGCTAAAATAAAAGTACCATCATATATCTACATAGATTAAATATACTCTAATAATGCAACAACTTTTAGAAGTACCAATTAAAAGTTGTGATAATTGAGGGCAACCTTCTTAAAAAAAAACATTAAAAAAAAAGCTTGAGGAAAAGCATTTTCAGAACAGCAGATTTTGAAACTGTTTAAGAATGTACTGGAGACAATTTATTCTAGACTACGTATTTACTGTAATCACTAAAAACTGTACCCATTTTCTGACCTGTTTGCTTCAGGATGCATTTCCAAGAGAGTCTTCATTAGTTTGTTGAAACTACTTAAACTAGCTGAGTTTGGGGGAATGAACGTTCCTGTTGCTGTGGGGGTGTCTTGTAGGCACTGCATCTGTTTATATTTCCTTCTGCTCATCTAGTAACATATGTGAAAACCAGTTTAGGAACTTCAAGGATTTTCTGTGATGACGACATGTTATTGCAACAGAATGATACATCCCGAGGTAGTTTAAAAAAAAACTGTACTTGGCACACCTAGCAATACTGAATGCACCAAGGGAAGCTTGATCTTGATATGCCAAGTGATTCAAACACAATCGGCAAGGGACACAAAATATCCGATAAATCAAGGGACAGTCAATATACACAGACATTCTCTATGTACTGATTATACCTTGATACACAGATAGGCCAAATCCTGCTCTATAGACCAAGATAGCGAACTGAATAACTAGGGGGAAGGGGAGGACGGTCTCAGTAGAGAGCAATCTAGAATGCTAAAGAGAAAAGAAAAGGAAGTGATGCAGGAAAGTGATTGTGGTAAGGATAACCAGATTATGTCTGGAAGGGACAGAGCATACAAACAAAAGAATGCACTAACAAATAGGGTCCAGGTAAGAAAAAATAGCTAAGACAAATAGGGCTAGAGTACAAAATAATGTTAAGATGTCTAATAATGTTAAAAAGACAAATTTAAAAGCATTGTATCTGAATGCACGAAGCATCTGTAATAAGGTAGACGAATTAAAAGCGTATATATAGATGTAAACGGATACGATATAGTTGCAATTACGGAGGATGACCAGGGTTGGGAACTTAATATTCAAGGATATTTGATATTTAGGAAGGACAGGCAAAAAGGAAGAGTGGGTGGTGTGGTGTTGTTAGTAAAGGATGAAATCAGATCAATAGTGAGAAAGGATTTTGGCTCAAAAAAAATCAAGATGTAGAATCAGTCTGGGTGGAGCTGAAGAGCACCAAGGGGCAGAAAACATTGGTGGGGGGAGTTGTCTATAGGCATCCAAACAGTAGTGGTAGTGTAGGGAACGGTATCAAGCAGGAAATTAGAAATGCATGTAGCAAGGGTACTACAGTAATCGTAGGTGACTTTAATCTACATACAGACTGGCCAAACCAAATCAGTAATAATACTGTGGAAGATGAATTCCTAGAGTGTGTATGAGATAGTTTTTCAGACCAATATGTTGAGGAGCCTACTAGGGAATAGGCTATCCTAGAATGGGTATTGTGTAATGAGAAGGGGTTAATTATCAATCTTGTTGTGCGGGGTCCTTTAGGGAAGAGTGACCATAACATGATTGAATTCTTTAAGATGGAAAGTGAAGTAGTCCAATCTGAAACTAGGGTCCTAAATCTAAACAAAGGAAACTATGAAGGTATGAGGAATGAATTGGCTATGATAGATTGGGAAGATTCATTAAAAGGCATGACAGTGGATAGGCAATGGCTAATATTTAAGGAATGAATGCATGAATTGCAGGAGTTATACATTCCTTTCTGGCGTAAAAACACAAAAGGAAAAGTGGCCCAACCATGGCAACAAAAGAAATTAAGGATAGTATTAGATCCAAAGAGGGGTTACACAAAGTTGTCAGAAAAAGTAGTAAGCCTGAGGATTGGGAGCAGTTTAGAATTCAGCAAAAAAGGACCAAGAGATTGATTAAGAGGGGAAAAAAAGAGAGTATGAGAGTAAACGTGCAAGGAACATAAAAACCGACTGCAAAAGTTTCTACAAGTACGTAAAAAGAAAAAGATTAGTGAAGACAAATGTAGGTCCTTTACAGACAGAAACGGGAGAATTTGTAATAGGGAACAAGGAAATGGCAGAACAATTAAATAAATACTTCGATTCTGTCTTCACGGAAAAGAACACAAATAACGTCCCAGAAATGCTAGAGAACCATGTGTTTAGTGACAAGAGGAATTAAAGGAAATTATTATTAGTAAGAAAATAGTGCTGGAGAAACTAATGGGACTGAAGGTCAATAAATCCCCAGGGCCTGATGATCTGCATCCCAGAGTACTAAGAGAGGTAGCCATGGAAATAGTAAATGAATTGGTTGTCATCTTCCAAAATTCTATAGATTATGGACTGGTTCCTGCAGATTGGAGAGTGGCAAATGTAACCTCACTATTTAAAAAAGGAAAGAGAGAAAACACGGAACTACAGACCAGTTAGCCTAACATCAATAGTAGGGAAAAAGCTAGTCTATTATAAAGGATGTGATAACGGCACACTTCAGATACTATCAATGGGATTAAACAAAGTCAACATGGATTTATGAAAGGAAAATCATGTTTGACAAACCTAGTGGAGATTTTTGAGGATGTAACTGATAGAATAGATGAGGGAGAACCAGTGGATGTAGTGTATTTGGATTTTCAAAGGCCTTTGATAAAATCCCACATAAGAGGTTAGTGTGCAAAATTAAGCACATAGGATTGGGGCTAATGTATTAGAATGGATTGAAAATTGTTTAACTATCAGGAAACAGAGCGTAGGAATAAATGGGTCTTTTTCGGGGTGGCGGGCAGTGACTAATGGGGTACCACAGGGAACAGTGCTTGGGCTCCAGCTATACCAAATGTAATATTTCCAAGTTTGCTTAGAACACAAAACTAGGTGGGATTGTAAATTGTGAGGAGGATGCAAAGAAGATTTAGGTAGGTTGAGTGAGTGGGCAAACACATGGCAGATGCAGTATAACGTGGATAAATATGAAGTTATCCACTTTGGCAGGAAAAACATAACACAAAGTATTATTTAAATGGTGATGGCTTGGGAAGTGTCGATGTACAGAGGGACCTGGGTATCCATATACATCAGTCATTGAAAGCAAACATGCAGGTGCAGCAAGCAGTTAGGAAGGCAAATGGTATGTTGGCCTTCATTACAAGAGGATTTGAGTACAGGAGCAAGGCCGTCTTACTACAGTTATACAGTGTCTTAGTGAGACTGCACCTGGAGTAGTGTGTGCAGTTTTGATCTCCTTACCTAAGAAAGGATATACTTGCCATAGAGGGAATGCAGAGAAGGTTCACCAGACTGATTCCTGGGATGGCAGGACTGTCGTATGAGGAGAGACTGGGTCGACTAGGCCTATATTCACTGGCGTTTAGATGAATGAGAGGGGATCTCATTGAAACGTATAAAATTCTGACTGGATTGGATAGACTGGATACGGGGAGGATGTTTCCCCTGGGTGGAAAGTCTAGAACAAGGTCACATTCTCAGGATACGAGGTAGGAAATTTAGGTCCGAGATGAGGAGAAATATTTTCACTCAGAGGGTGGGGAACCTGTGGAATTCTCTACCACAGAAGGCTGTGGGGGCCAAGTCACTGAATATATTTAAGAGTGAGATAGATAGATTTCTAGAAACAAAAGGCATCAAGGGGTATGGGGAAAAAGCAGGAATATGGTGTTGAGATAGAGGATCAGCCATGATCATACTGAATGGCGGTGCAGATTCGATGGGCCGAGTGGCTTACTACGGCTCCTATTTTCTATGTTTCTATAATTTCATTGATTGTTAACATCAAACACCTCTTGCTCAAAGGATAGGAATAAATCAATGTATCGAGGAATATACAATTCACCACATTATAAATGAAGACTGTAATCAATTGAGTAATAATGCACAATGTACCAAGGTGTAATGCAAATACAAAAGGGCACTGAACTCACCAAGTTCCACTCAAATGAATGATATAATTGATGCATCAAGGGACAAATCAACAGATTCACAGTATATTGATGCACCAATGGGTACTCAATATACTAAATGTTTATGTAACAAGGAGGTACTTTGTGGACTCGGGCATATAGGATAAAAGCAGATTTACCCTAGATGAGCACTCCACTAATTGTACTATTAGTACTTAAAGATGGAAATAGGGACAAGACAGACATGGCTACATGGGAAAGGGTCATTACCGTGCGACGATATTGGACATGGCTTAGTCAGGGGAAGCAAGAGTGCCCTGTAATAGCTACGCTGTTTTGCTTTATTCCTGAGTTACCTACGAAAATTGCAAGTTTGGTCCCGATCCCAGTGAACATTCATAATGCTACAGAAATTCAGGTGGAAAGGCATGTGAGGGGGGAAGCCAAGAAGGCAGTTATACAGTTTGGACATCTGATTCCACCACTGTCATGATCTATACTTGAATAGACAGTCAACATCAGAGGGCTACCCAATTTATCTACAACAATGCAATACAGCCATAGAAAGGTATATAGGAGAGCATAAATGAAGGGAAACAGTATACAATGTAGGTCAACATTCCTGGTCTAGAAGCCTGAGGTTTTAATCCTCATCTAGTCTGTTCTCATTGTAATTGCTATTATATTGCTTTATGTAGTATCCTCAATGTGGAAACTTAGTGGAAGTCAGAAACTGATGAACACTTTTTTAACCTTATCTAGAGTGTGGACTGCTCAGTGATATTCCAAATATAAAAATGTTAGGTTCTCTGTAAAAGAAAATAACCCAGCACATGCCGGAAGGAAATGCAGGAAACTGGGTGCTTGGGGCGCAAGCGTACATTTCCAGGGCACTTAAATAAGGACGGATGAATCTGTTGTATAGGATAAAACTTGGCCAAATTTCAGTCTGGTGCCAAGCCACAACATACACCCATGGTTAATGTGAGGTAGACTGATGTGATGTCGACTACAAAAATCATACTGATACTTTCAAGTTATAAAATAATTTTACTGCCCAGGGCACCCTGCCTGCTCTACTGATATGCTAGGATCCACATCTCATGTCTTTCTGAAACAATTGGCAATCCAAATACAGAGCCGATTGAGGTAAAAACACCAAAAATATCCAAAGGCCATCCCAGAAATTACCTCAAAGGGTGGCCAGATTCAAAAGTGGCTTTCCACCCATCTGCTCATAAAGGACATTTCTTCAGGGGACTCTCAGGGCCGACTCTTTAATGCATCTCTTCGTGCAGCACAAGGTTTGTGAAGTATGAATCCTGTACTCTGGCTTACTCTTCAAGTTTTAAATTCTTCCCCGAGAAGTGTCTTAGTTTAAAGCAGTATAACTCAACTTTCCAATGCCTAGATGTCGTTCTCTATACAGGTACAACAATGTACATAGATATAAAAATGAAGCATTTAATCTTAAATAAAATATCCCTCACCCAATAGATATACATAACAGCAAATAATGAAACATTTTCATTCTTTCTGCCTTCAATACCTTATGAGAAGCTGCATTAAGAACTCTTGTTGATAATGGTACAGAACAAGACTCCCACTGACTGTCCACTTTGAAGTTAGTGTCCTTGGCAGCATGGTCTTGCATCAGATGGTGCACCTTTAGTGGAGGCTGTGAATGATTTTTAAGCACAGATAACATGTGATCTCCTGAGATTTTTGCCAGATGTACTTTAATGGGCTTCCCATGGTATTCTCTTCCATTCATTTCATCCACTGCCAACTTGGCAAAATTGGGAGAGGCAACTCTTAGAACTCCACACCTGGCAGAGCACAAACAAAACTTTTACACTGGGAAATGGTTTGAATAAAAAATTTAAAGTTAAGCACAAAATAACTTCAATTGGGCCGACAGCTCAAGACCAATAAAATAACTCAAACTATTCTAAGGGGTAGATTGCAGTTAGTTAGACTCGCCCGGGCACCCTTCAGCTCAAAAATTTTTGCCCGCTAAATTACTTAAAAGTCCGATTTGATAACAGTGCAGCGAGGAAAGTAGGGCATCTGGGACCTGAGTGAACAGAGCAACAAAAGGGTATCTCAATCAATCTGATTTAACGATTGGGAAATAAACAGGACAGAGAAGGAGGGTGAATTAGAGTGGGTGAATTCAATGTTAAATCAGGTACAGAAAGAGAACTAAGGAGAGGGAGATAAAGTTTGGATTGAGAGAAAAAAGGGCAGAAAAATAAGATGTATTTTTTAAATTAACATTTTTAAAATCTAAAACTATTCACAACCTGAAGGAATGAGAATACATACTTAAATACATTTTTGATGCCAAAGAGGTTTATTGGCAGTCATATTTAAAAAGGTACCATCTAGTAATTACGAGCCTTAAATGTCTGTGGTGTGTTTAGTTCATATGTACCATGCAAATACAGCAACTTCACAATGTTCAATGCATTTCAATGGTGAGGCAGCCAGCGAAATTAGGATTTTATAAAGTTAACGGCGGAGTGGCACAACTTGGACAGCAACTTTTGGATATTTGCATTTAACCATGCAGCTGAAGTTGCTGTACCCTTTACTCAAATAACGGCAAGCACCATTATCACTACTTATTTTCACAGTAAAATCTAGTCCAATGCCATTCCCTATCATATAGCTTTCACAAATATTCACTTGAAATGCTTATAATTAAATTAAAAGCCACAGAAATCTAGGATCATATATGGAGTGGATAAGAAACTGGTTAAAAATAAGAAAGTGTCTTGCGAGTTTGCTCTGGAACTCCTTCTCTAAACCTCTCTGCCTCTTTTTCCTCCTTTAAGACGCTCCTTACAACCTACCTCTTGAACCAAGCTTTGGATCACCTGCCGCAATTTCTTATGCGGCTCGGTATCAAATTTATCTGTTTTGTCTTATAACACTGCTATGAAGTACCCTGGGACATTTTACTACATTAAAGGCGCTATATAAGTAAAAGTTATTAGTGTTGTTGTTAGACTGGGGTAGGGTATTAAGTGGAGTCCTGCAGGAGTCAGTACCTTCATCCTAGTTGTTTCCAATCTACATTAATAATCTAGACATCAATAATCAAACGCAAGCTGGTTAAATTTGCTAATAAGACAAAAATAGGAAGAGCAATACAAAAAGTATGCAGTGAAAGATTTAGATTGGCTATATAATTGTGCAAACAAATGATAAATTAAAGTTAACAATGATAAATGTAAAGCATTGTACAATGTGCCTTACAAGTATACTATGAATGAAATTGAATATCACAGACTTGGAAAGGCACCTGGGAGTAACAGCAGATTCAGTGCTTTCAATGTCTAGACAATATAAGAATTAGGAACAGGAGTAGGCCATCTAGCCCCTCGAGCCTGCTCCGCCATTCACCAAGATCATGGCTGATCTGGCCGTGGAATCAGCTCCACTTACCCGCCCACTCCCCATAACCCTTAATTCCCTTATTGGTTAAAAATCTATCTATCTGTGATTTGAATACATTCAATGAGCTAGCCTCAACTGCTTCCTTGGGTAGAGAATTCCACAGATTCACAACCCTCTGGGAGAAGAAATTCCTTCTCAACTCGGTTTTAAATTGGCTCCCCCGTATTTTGAGGCTGTGCCCCCTAGTTCCAGTCTCCCCGACCAGTGGAAACAACCTCTCTGCCTCTATCTTGTCTATCCCTTTCATTATTTTAAATGTTTCTATAAGATCACCCCTCATCCAACGAGTAAAGACCCAGTCTACTCAATCTATCATCATAAGGTAACCCCATCAGCCTCGTGAATCGTCTCTGTACACCCTCCAAAGCTAGTATATCCTTCCTTAAGTAAGGTGACCAAAACTGCACGCAGTACTCCAGGTGCGGCCTCACCAATACCCTGTACAGTTGCAGCAGGACCTCCCTGCTTTTGTACTCCATCACTCTCGCAATGAAGGCCAACATTCCATTCGCCTTCCTGATTACCTGCTGCACCTGCAAACTAACTTTTTGGGATTCATGCACAAGGATGCAACAAATTTTTAAGCCGGTTCACGGACTCCCAGGCCGCCTGCAATTTCTGCGGTCTGGAAGAGTCCGTGTTCCATGTTTTTATGGAATGCACAAGGTTGCAGCCCCTGTTTTATTATTTGAAGGGGCTGCTCCTGAAATTCTGGCTGCACTTCAGTCCCACTCTCCTGATCTTTGGGCACCCTGTGCGGAGGGGAGCGGGTAGGTCCGAAGGCCTCCTCGTAGGACTGCTCCTGGGCACGGCCAAGGGTGCCATCAGCCGGTCCAGGCAGCGGGCGGTCGAGGGGGTCGTTCAACCTGACTGCCTGCCTCTCTTCCGCTCTTACATCCGGTCCAGGGTGTCCTTGGAGATGGAGCACGCGGTGTCCACCGGTACGCTCGCGGCCTTCCGCGAGAGGTGGGCACCGGAGGGACTGGAGTGCATCATCACGCCCGGCAACCAAATTTTAATTTGATTTTACATTTTAAAGTTTAATTTGTTTTAATTGCTGGTGCTTTTAGTGTCCCCCTCCCCTTTTATAGGGGGCACTTGGAAAAATGTGATTTTAGCGCCCCCCCCCCAAAAAAAAAAGTAAAACAAAAAAAAAAACCACAAAAAAAAGGAAAAAAAAAAAAGGGGCCTTGAAAATGTCCGCCGTGTCACCCAGGCGGGTGGCATGGTTTAATGTTTATGTTTTTTTTTTCAGGTAAACTCAAAAGAGTTTCATGCACAAGGACCCCCAGGTCCCTCTGCACTGCAGCATGCTGTAATTTCTCCCCATTCAAATAATATTCCCTTTTACAGTTTTTTTCCCCCCAAGGTGGATGACCTCACACTTTCCGACATTGTATTCCATCTGCCAAACCTTAGCCCATTCGCTTAACCTATCTAAATCTCTTGGCAGCCTTTCTGTGTCCTCTACACAACCCGCTTTCCCACTAATCTTAGTGTCATCTGCAAATTTTGTTACACTACACTCTGTCCCCTCTTCTAGGTCATCTATGTATATTGTAAACAGTTGTGGTCCCAGCACCGATCCCTGTGGCACACCACTAACCACCGATTTCCAACCCGAAAAGGTCCCATTTATCCCAACTCTCTGCTTTCTGTTAGCCAGCCAATTCTCTACCCATGCTAATACATTTCCTCTGACTCCGCGTACCTTTATCTTCTGCAGTAACCTCTTGTGTGGCACCTTATCGAATGCCTTTTGAAAATCTAAATACACCACATCCATCGGTAAACCTTTGTCCACCATGCTCGTTATATCCTCAAAGAATTCCAGTAAATTAGTTAAACATGATTTCCCCTTCATGAATCCATGCTGCGTCTGCTTGATTGCACTATTCCTATCTAGATGTCCCGCTATTTCTTCCTTAATGATAGTTTCAAGCATTTTCCCCACTACAGATGTTAAACTAACCGGCCTATAGTTACCTGCCTTTTGTTTGCCCCCTTTTTTTAAACAGAGGCATTATATTAGCTGCTTTCCAATCCGCTGGTACCTCCCCAAAGTCCAGAGACTTTTGGTAGATTATAACGAATGCATCTGCACTTCCGCCATCTCTTTTAATACCCCGGGATGCATTTCATCAGGACCAGGGGACTTGTCTACCTTGAGTCCCATTAGCCTGTCCAGCACTATCCCCCTAGTGATAGTGATTGTCTCAAGGTTCTCCCTTCCCTCATTCCTGTGACCAGCAATTTTTGGCATGGTTTTTGTGTCTTCCACTGTGAAGACCGAAGCAAAATAATTGTTTAAGGTCTCAGCCATTTCCACATTTCCCATTATTAAATCCCCCTTCTCATCTTCTAAGGGACCAACATTTACTTTAGTCACTCTTTTCCGTTTTATATATCTGTAAAAGCTTTTACTATCCGTTTTTATGTTTTGCGCAAGTTTACCTTCGTAATTTATCTTTCCTTTCTTTATTGCTTTCTTAGTCATTCTTTGCTGTCGTTTAAAATTTTCCCAATCTTCTATTTTCCCACTAACCTTGGCCACCTTATATGTTGAAACAATTTCAAAAACAAATAAAATGCTGAAAGAGCCAGAGCAGTAGAGAGCAAACTTAAGAGATTATGCTAAAGCTCCAGCTCAGTTGTGTTGCTTGGACCAGTTAAGATAGTGAATTCAATGATCCACAAAAAGAAAGAGAGAGGTTTGCATAGAGAGAGCAACAAGACTGTTTTAGTATAAAGGGGATGAACTATGAAGAAGGACTAGAGAATGAGAACTCTATAATCTAGAGATGGTGCTAATATCATCTCCTTTGGCTTGGTGTCAACATTTGTCTGATAACGCTTCAGTGAAGCACCCTGGGACATTTTCCTTTGTTAAAAGCGCAATATAAAAGCAAGTTGCTGTTGTTAAGGGGGCAGCTCACTGATGTTTTGGGAAAATATTAATTAGTACAGATAAGGTAAGCCATTAACATTACTTCAAAATAAGACCACATTCACGATTCATAAGAAAGATAGACCAGAATACATTTGAAACTAATGTAAGTAAAATTAAAACACAAATACTAGAAATAAAATTCTTTATTCAAATGGTGATTATTTAGAATAATCCGCCAGGCAGGGTAAAGGGAAAATATAATACTACTGGATGATAAAAATGGGAAATTAAGGGTAACAAAGGGACAAGCTTTGATGGGCAGAATGGTCTTTTATTGTCCTTAACTTTGAAATGGGGAAAGGCCATTTAGGCACAACAAGCCCCTCACTTTTTGAGAGATCAGCCCCATCTTCCTACCATATCCTTTAATTATTTACTCTCCAGAAACAGATGCAATTGAAGGGTACAGTATGAATAGGCTCCAGAAATGATATCCTTCCATGGTTACTTTACTGCACAATCTGCGAGTGCAAAAAGTTCCCTTGACTTTACTCCTCCCTCCTAGCATTCTTATTTTAATTCACACTTCAAATATAACAAAACTTTTCCAGTTACAATTCTAGTTGAGAATTTCAGTTTTTGAATTCAAATTTCTGCTGAACTGAAACTCTTAACTGCTAGAAATGAGCAAAATTCAAAGCTCGTGCAACTGCCTGCTCGTGCAATTTAATAATGCAGATAAAACATATATGGGATGGCTCCAAAAGGAGGATATAGGCACATATCGAACAGGGTGTATTGCAGACAAAGGGTCCCTATTTTCCACTTGTTGGATTTTTGGCGCTTGCACATATTAACGTACGACTTTTTTTGTGTACGTTCACGGCAGAAAAAAAAATTGGGACTTGCGGCAAACAAATATTTGAATTTGGGGCTTCAAGTCTGCACTCTCTGGGCATGCGCGAAAAAAGAAACCTCCTGGTCTGGATCACCCCTTTGCGATTGGATTATTTTTCCTTTTGTGATGGGATCATGCTGGCTGGATCTTTCTGCAATTTTTAGCATTAATACCTGCAAAACATGGCTGAGAGGGAAGTGGAAGAGGAATTCGAACGACAAGGAAAAGAAGGGCCATTCGATTTCTCCCACACGAAGTGGTATCCCTGGTAGATATCGAGAGGAAATGGGAACTCGGGGAAAAGCAAAAAAATGTAAAACCTGCTACAATGGCTCAACGTAAAAGTGGCAGAGGGAGGGAGGGGGAGGGGGGGTGAAGAGGGAAGAGAGAGAGAGACAGAGACAGAGACAGAGAGAGAGAGAGAGAGAGTGTGTGTGACCACACAAAAGGATACTCTCTTTAAAAAGTTCTATTTTCATCTTTGCAGTTGAAGAATGCAAAGATCAGGGATTACAGAAATCGTACTGGTGGAGGTCCACCAAGTAAGCTGCAATTAAGCCAGCTGGAACAGAGGATCTCAAATCAGATTAAAACTCACCAGAGCAGATCCACCACCAATGTTGACGCTGGGCCTAGGTCAAAGAGACAGGGCAAGCCCTGCAATTTGCACTGTGGATTGGCTAAATACTGCGTGGGTTAGCTAGGCTTTAATGGATGCTTTCGATTAGCCAAGCTTCAGTTTATGCAATGTGCTATCATTGTGGTCTTTGAAAAGACATAAGAACATAAGAACATAAGAATTAGGAACAGGAGTAGGCCATCTAGCCCCTCGAGCTTGCTCCGCCATTCAATAAGATCATGGCTGATCTGGCCGTGGACTCAGCTCCACTTACCCGCCCTCTCCCCGTAACCCTTAATTCCCTTATTGGTTAAAAATCTATCTAGCTGTGACTTGAATACATTCAATGAGCTAGCCTCAACTGCTTCCTTGGGCAGAGAATTCCAGAGATTGACAACCCTCTGGGAGAAGAAATTCCTTCTCAACTCGGTTTTAAATTGGCTCCCCCGTATTTTGAGGCTGTGCCCCCTAGTTCTAGTCTCCCCGACCAGTGGAAACAACCTCTCTGCCTCTATCTTGTCTATCCCTTTCATGATTTTAAATGTTTCTATAAGATCACCCCTCATCCTTCTGAACTCCAACGAGTAAAGATCCTGCCCCTGCGCTGTGTGAGCCGCGTACGTATGTCTCCTTGCCCCCATCCCCTGCTGCTACACAAACATCTCTGCTCTGTTATGTTTTACAGCAGCTGCACGTCAGGAAGAGGCAGGAGGTGATCCAGAAGGACAAGCAGAAGTACCAGCAAATGTAGCACCTGAAGGACATCCAGAAGAGAGTCCAGATTTATTTCCTGATTTTGAGCAGGACGATCTGGATGAAGGCCAGCATGAAGATCCCCCCACTGATCAAATGGTCATATTGGACCTGCAGCCGGTGGAGCCCATGGATCAGGATGTGGGTCCCAGTGTGATCCAGCAACTCACATCTGTGAGACGGATGCCCAATAGGGTCAAGGAGCAAGGCACAGGTCGGAGATGGCGAAAGAGGGTGGGGAAAGGAGAGCTGAACCACAAGCGCAAGTAGACATGGTACAGCTCATCGGGATGAGTGGGGAGAGTATGCAGCTAATCAGATCACTCCTGGACATCATGGGCGAGGTGAGGTGAGGTGAGGGTAGAAATTGCGAGACTGTCAGGAGAAGCAGCAACACTGTCTGGAGGAATAGGACCACCACTGGTGGGAAGATTAGGGAGGGAATGGTGGATGCAGTTGATGCACTGTCGGGACAGCTGATGGGGAAATTGTCTGCCATATGTTACGGAATGTTGCAGGTAGCTGCTGCAATAAGGGAACACACCCATTCAACACCACCAATTGGCGGAATCAACTGCTGCCACTCAAATCATCCCCAGACCAACCTAAGGGACTGTGCCACAGGGTGATCCACAGCTTGAAAAAGACGAAGACGAACCCGAGGCTTCCAGAAAGATGTCTACTAGGTCTGCCCCTGTCCAATCCCACCAACGAAAAACAAAAAAAATATAACCTTTGGCTCACCATGGGGCCGAGGAAGTCTGCTGCGCCAACGAACAGGGCTGAGGGTAGAGGTACCAGGGCGGGCAAGAGGGGCACTACGCACTAGTGGTCGTTGAATAAGGGGGAGAGTATCTTTGTTACTTGTTTTGTTAATTTAAAAATTTGATACAATAAAGTTTTGTTAATTGAAAAAGCTAAAGTTTGCGAGGTCTAAAGTTTGATACATGTTAATTGAAAATTTTAAAGTTTGATATTTCCTCATTGAAAAGTCAAAAGTTTGATACAAAATGTTTTATTAAAATTAAGTACAAATGTTTAATAAGCGTATTCTTTTAATTTAACCAGAATGAGTGCATTATTTTGCAAATTTAACCAACAGTATATATTAGACCAACATAAACCAACATAAGAGATTGGTGTGCAAAATTAAAGCACATGGTGTTGGGGGTAATGTACTGACGTGGATAGAGAATTGGTTGGCAGACAGGAAGCAGAGAGTCGGGATAAACAGGTCCTTTTCAGAATGGCAGGCAGTGACTAGTGGGGTGCCGCGGGCTCACTGCTGGGACCCCAGCTATTTACAATATATATTAATGATTTGGATGAAGGAATTGAGTGTAATATCTCCAAGTTTGCAGATGACACTAAGCTGGGTGGCGGTATGAACTGTGAGGAGGACGCTAAAAGGCTGCAGGGTGACTTGGACAGGTTAGGTGAGTGGGCAAACGCGTGGCAGATGTAGTATGATGTGGATAAATGTGAGGTTATCCACTTTAGTGGCAAAAACACGAAGGCAGGTTATCTGAATGGTGGCAGATTAGGAAAAGGGGAGGTACAACGAGACCTGGGTGTCATGGTACATCAGTCATTGAAAGTTGACATGCAGGTACAGCAGGCGGTGAAGGCGGCAAATGGTCTGTTGGCCTTCATAGCTAGGGGATTTGAGTATAGGAGCAGGGAGGTCTTACTGCAGTTGTACAGCGCCTTAGTGAGGCCTCACCTGGAATAGTGTGTTCAGTTTTGGTCTCCTAATCTGAGGAAGGACGTTCTTGCTATTGAGGGAGTGCAGCGAAGGTTCACCAGACTGATTCCCGGGATGGCAGCTATGAAGTTTAGAAGGATGAGAGGGGATCTCACAGAAACATAGAACATTGAGGGAACTGGACAGATTAGATGCAGGAAGAATGTTTCCGATGTTGGGGAAGTCCAGAACCAGGGGACATAGTCTAAGGACAAGGGGTAAGCCATTTAGGACTGAGATAAGGAGAAACTTCTTCACTCAAAGTTGTTAACTTGTGGAATTCCCACCGCAGAGAGTTGTTGATGCCAGTTCATTGGATATATTCAAGAGGGAGTTAGATATGGCCCTTACGGCTAAAGGGATCAAGGGGTATGGAGAGAAAGCAAGAAAGGAGTACTGAGATGAATGATCAGCCATGATCTTATTGAATGGTGGTGCAGGCTCAAAGGGCCGAATGGCCTACTGCTGCACCTATTTTCTATGTTAACATTATTAAAAGTGCAAACAGGTGTAAACATGGTATAATCAAACGTGCCGTTTAGCCATCAGGCAGAAAGACGTACACGGATTAGCCACTGACGCAAGTCTCTAGCAATGGCTATAGATGCCCGTGGTTGCCCCATCCTCCTCCGCTGTCATCCTGCGGCTTGAGGTGGTTCCTCCGCCTGCTGCTGGTCTTTCTCCTCCTCCTCGTCAGCCTCCTCATCCCTCCTTCTCCGCTCAGGAGGATCTTCAATGTCCAGTACATGTCGTCCCCTCATGATGGCCAAGTTGTGCAGCATGCAGCACACGACAGTGAGAGTGACGTGGTGAGGGGAGTATTCAATAGGCTAAGGTCCAGGCATCGGAAATGCTACTTCAAAACACAACTGTCCTCTCTATGATGCTCCATATTGTACTGACGCTCTGCCTCAGTGCAGGGTTTGCGTACGGGGGTCGTAAGCCAGGTGGCGAGCTTGTAACCTTTGACCTGAGCAACCAGCTCTGCCCTTCTGGCAGCTCCTGAAACATCGCAGATATAATGCTCTCTCATAGGATGAAAGCATCATGGATGCTAGTGGGATATTTGGCATCCACTGCCATGCACCGCTGCAGATGTGTGAGGAGGACACAAAAAAATCTGCAAAAGGACATAGACAGGCTAAGTGAGTGGGCAAAAATTTGGCAGATGGAGTATAATGTTGGAAAGTGTGAGGTCATGCACTTTGGCAGGAAAAATCAAAGAGCAAGTTATTATTTAAATGAAGAAAGATTGCAAAGTGCTGCAGTACAGCAGGACCTGGGGGTACTTGTGCATGAAACACAAAAGGTTAGTATGCAGGTACAGCAAGTGATCAGGAAGGCCAATAGAACCTTGGCCTTTATTGCAAAGGGGATGGAGTATAAAAGCAGGGAAGTCTTGCTACAATTGTACAGGATATTGGTGAGGCCACACCTGGAATTCTGCATGCAATTTTGGTTTCCATATTTACGAAAGGATATACTTGCTTTGGAGGCAGTTCAGAGAAAGTTCACAAGGTTGATTCCGGAGATGAGGGGGTTGACTTATGAGGAAAGGTTGAGTAGGTTGGGCCTTTACTCGTTGGAATTCAGAAGAATGAGAGATGATCTTATCATAGAAACATAGAAAATAGGTGCAGGAGTAGGCCATTCGGCCCTTCGAAATGTATAAGTTTATGAGGGGGCTTGACAAGGTGGATGCAGAGAGGATGTTTCCACTGATAAGGGAGACTAGAACTAGAGGGCATAATCTTAGCATAAGGGGCCACCCATTTAAAACTGAGGTGAGGAGAAATTTCTCCTCAGAGAGTTGTGGATCTGTGGAATTCGCTGCCTCTAGAGCTGTGGAAGCTGGGACATTGAATAAATTTAAAACAGAAATAGACAGTTTCTTAAACGATAAGGGAATAAGGGGTTATGGGGAGCGGGCCAGGAAGTGGAGCTGAGTCCATGATCGGATCAGCCACGACCATGTTAAATGGTGGAGCAGGCTCGAGGGGCCGTATGGCCTACTCCTGCTCCTATTTTTTTAAGAGATCGTCACACACCAGCTGCACATTTAGGGACTGGAACCCTTTCCTGTTGCGATGAGCCTCAAAATTTTCCAAGGGTGCTCGCAAGGCGATGTGGGTACAGTCAATGGCACCCTGTACCTTGGGGAAGTCAGCAATTCTGGAGAACCCCACAGCCCTGTCACTCATTGTCTGCGTGATCATAGGAAAAACACAGAAAAATTGCTGCATTAGCGAACGCAGTCTGCCTCAGTTGCAGGTATGAGTGCCTCTCCCTATAGACTCGCTGAGGGCAAGGCCTCCTCCCAATCAATCTGTCTCCCCGATATCGGCGTCAAATTATTCGTTGCCTCTGCATGCCATGTATGGCCAGCAGCCTGATCACATCAGGCAAGCTAAAAATTGCACCCATTATTGTTATTATGCAGATAAATAGTTAAATAACTGACATCTTTTCTCTCCGTTTCTATCCACAAGGCTGAGTGATGCCCTAGATAGGACCACATCCTGATCCGAGCATGCATTTGTTTGTACAGTGATTTTCTTGGATCACCCATGACAATTGGTGACTTCTAGCTTGTTGCTGTGCCTGTGCACAAAACATCCCGTTTCGGATGCTGACCGAGCTCGAGGAATGGGTCGGAGGAGTGCCGACCGGGCAGGATTGCAAGCTCGAACAGACACAAGCACAACTCGACGCTCGGCTTCAAAAGCAGTCTGGACTCTGTCTGGCCGAGCTTGCGATCCTGCCTGGCCTGTACTCCTTCGACCCGTGCCTGGAGCCTGGTCAGCATCAATTGTGTTGGGGTGGACAGTCGCAATTTGGGTGAAAAAGAACCCAAACGGGAAGAGTTATTTCAGTTCCCTCCGAAAAAATTACACATTTGTTTTTTTACATTGTCTCGCTCCAAAAACTCGGAAATTACTTTCCAAGTTATTTTCAGAGTACCCTGTCCAAAAAAATCTGTGTATTTGTACTTTATTTTGTCTTCTTTTGCCTGGCCCCAATGTCCTTTTGTGCGCCGCACCGATTTCCTTAAGTTCACAGAAGGTTTTTTTTTGTTGTTTCCCCCCACCCCGCGGCTTTTGGGCAGTGTGCACTGCGCTGAAAGAAAAATTGGGAATGGCCAAAATCGCTTAACTGCACAAAAACAGCCCCCGATCCCGTTTTCACTTGTGTCTGTGCCAAAAATGTTTAAACTGGTGCACATGGTCGGCGCCGGCATACAAACGTTGGCAAAAGTTGGAAATGGAGGATTTCATGCCAAAAAACTGCGCACACCAAAAATACAATGCACAATTGTGATGAAAATAGGGGCCAAAATAACAATATCACAACAAACTGTTTATGGGTTGGTGTAGTTGCTTAAAAAGAGAGGAATGGCATTCATATAGCAGCTTTCATGGTGTCAAGCATCCTATAGCACTTCATAGCCAATGAAATACTTTTGAAGTGTAGTCACTCTTACAATGTAGGTAAATGCGGCAGGCAATATGCACACAGCAAGGTCCCACAAACAACAATGCGATAAATTACCAGATATGTTGATTTTGGTTCTTTATCATGAAGTGATTGGCACACTAACATAACACGGAATATCCCAAAATACACACTAACCATTCACAGAGTCAATAGGAATGATCACAAGGCTCTAGTATGGTTGGAGAGAACTGGAATAGCTCCCAATATCTGACCTGTTTTTGGTCAAGATTAAATATGGAAAGAGTAAGGATAAAAATAGAGACTGAAACCACAGGCAACTTGAGAGGGGAATCTAGGGCAAGGACAAATCAATTCTTGAGGAAATAAAAGAAACCCGACGTGCTCAGTTCTTAGTTGGAGTGCTGGTTGGAAGCATTATAGGGTCCTTCAGTTACCAATGTCAAGTGAAGACTTTCCCCAAGTGATCCAAACAAACAAGTGAATTTGGGGAATCCCAACTTGAAATGCACCTCCATTGTGACACTTAAGCAAAGGTTCTGATAGAGAATCATTGTATTGCACAGAGCAGGCAGCCATTCCCATTGTCCCCCAATCAGACCCAACAACAGCGAAGAGCTTGAAAGTGTTGGAGTGGATTTTCGGACATAGCAAAGCAGGATGGGGTAAGCCACAACTAAATGAACTTTGTACCAAGAAGCCTATCTGCTGTCCCTGATACGAACTCTGCAGCAACAAGTGACTCCTGGCCAGGTGCAGGCCACTGTTTCATAGAAAGCTTTGCAACAGAATAACTAACCACAAAAGAAGATACAGAGGAAGGGCCCCCAAACTCGCTCCATGCTATCAGATTTCACTAGGACTAAAAAGTTGTATGTAAATGAATTGCGTTGCCATATGGATTGATTGGTTGTATGTAAATGAATTGCTTTGCCATGTGGATTGATTGGTTGTATGTAAATGAATTTAAATGATTGTATTCCGCCCCCTGTAAACTGCTTATAACCCTGCGGCACAAGGCACTCGGGGAGAATGTGATTCGCAGGTCGCGGGACCTCAACTCTTCTCCCTGAGCTCTGTTAGCAATAAAGTTGTCTCTCTTACTTTACTAGAGTCTATGTGAATTTATTTTCACGAACAAATTGGCGTAGTCGGCAGGATACCACGGAGCTGGATAGTCGTATGACCCAGTAGAACGGGACAGTAGTCAATTTCTGACCACCCAGAAATTATACTGGGGGAAGCAGCTGACCGGCGAAGTGGTATCAAACGAATAAAATAGATTAAGTAAATAAAGAGACATAACTTGATAGTATGTGAAAGCATGTGAAAGTATGTGATAAGAGTTAAGAAATTCAGACTGTAGTGGCGTACAACGCAGACTGAAAGTAAAGTAATTAGTGATGCGGTGGTTGATTATTTTAGTCCAATGTTCATAGAAGGTGATATAGAAATCGGTGCAGAAGGGAGCTGATCACTCCAACCAAGAGCCGGACTCCGGTGGTAAGGAAAAACGTTAATCTTCGTGAGCAAGACAAGAGGTCTCTGCGAGGTGAATCGTGGCCGTGAGTATTTAAGTTCGGAAATTCCATAAACTAAAGGGGAATACAGAAACATAGAATAAACATCTTCAATGGCAGGTAAGGAAACGGACGTAAAATGTGGACTACCCGGGTCCCTAATTAACTCTTACATGACCGATTGACAAGTCTTAATTTAAAAAATTGCAGAAAGACGGCTGGGATGTATCCCAGACATTAGAACAACAACGAAATTGGATGGCAAAACAAAAGAAAGATAAAACCAAAAAGGCCGGAGTATTACTAGTATATCAGTTAGCAGGACTAATTGAGCAAGTAAAGGACATGAGAGAAAAGGGAAGAGAAAAGTAAACAATTAAGTCAGGCACAAGGAAAATGTCGGGAATGGGAAAAGAAATGCCTGGCGTTAGAACAACAGATTCAGAACCGTTCCTAATAGGGGGGGGGGGGGGGGGGGAGAAACAGCCTCACTGCCCCCTTCCGAAGATTACCAAGGTGAGGCAACAGCCCCGGGTCAGGAAGATCTAGAAACCTTCCCGGCGGCACCAGTCACCAGGGGAGGAACTGCAGCGAATCCCACTGCAACCTATTAACCATTTACCCCCGGCAAGAGACAGCAGATAATGGCATTCCTGGGCAAATTACAACCCCGGTGTGCGAATACCAAATTTTGGGCAGAGCTGGATACAGTTTGGGTGGGCCACCAACTACACTTTAGTTAATGCCCCTACTAATTGGAGTAAAATTAATACAACCAAACAACAAAAGGGGGAAAGATTATTCCAGATATATCAAGAATGCTCTGGACAAGGAAACCCGGGCCGCAGCGACCGAGCATTTAAGGACGGACTATCCGCTGCACACCAGACCATTATAAAAATGGGAGTAATTGTAACCCAGGATTATGATGAACTGGTCGAATGGGCTAGTGGCGTTCAGGGAGGGGGCGATGAAAAATCCCAAACAAAGATAAAACAAGAAAGGGTTTTTTGCAGCAGGGATGGGGTGAGGACAGAAAAAGGGGACATGCCATAACTGCGGGAAGGTGGGTCACTTTGCCAAAGAATGTAAGGGGAAACGCATGGAAAAGCAATGCACATATTGCGGCAAAAAGGGACATTTAGACGCGACCTGCTATAGTAAAAATGGCTATCCTAATAAGGCAAGGACCCTGTCAGAACAGGAATACCAGCAGTGGCAGGAGTACAAAGCCATCCTGTGATGCCCGGCGGCTCCTGTACAAAGTAAAAAGGAGGGGAGGATATATGTGTCTGCACTAGTAGGGGGCCGACAGTGTGAGATGCTAGTGGACACGGGAGCCTCAATATCCATTACCGATCTACCCCTTCACGTAACCGACAAAAAGGCTTTAATAAACGGAATAGATGGACGGCCAACACCGACCTACCTGAGCATCACCCAAGTGGTGGAAATTGATAATTTATGTATACCCATGAGATTTTACGTATGCAAGAATCGTGAGGGAACAATATTGGGGAATGACGTAATGAAGGAATTTCAGGCCCTGATTGATTGTGGCAAGGGGAAATTAACATGGCCAAAGGCAGATGGCAGTAAGGGAGATTTGGGACAGATAGCTCACCATATGGAAAGTTTAGGTGTAGCAACAGCCACAAAAACCAACTGGCATACTGAGACTGGAGGATATGGCGGCATTTGTGCCTCTGTGCCCGGGGTTTGGGCACAGACAACACTGGATACCGGAAAGGCGGACATGGACCCTATTAAGGTCCCTGGACCATCTCATACACCACACCGGCAATACCCTATAAGACCCGAAGCCAGAACAGCAGTGTAGAAATAGTAAAGGGACTAGTGGAAAAAGGTATCTTAAGAGAAACTGATAGCACCACTAACTCCCCAACATGGCCAGTAGGGAAGTCAGATGGGAGTTATAGACTAACCGTTGACTACACCGCCCTTAATGTCACCCCCAAACTATACCCGATAGTGACCAGTCCCTCCACAATCCTTAATGGATTATCCCCTAACATAAAATCTTTACAGTCCTGGACATAGCCAATGGCTTCTGGGCAATTCCCCTCGACCCAGAATCACAAGAGAAATTCGCCTTCACGGTGGAGGATAAACAATATACTTGGACCCGATTACCACAAGGGTTCCATAATAGTCCTGCCATATTCCACCGAGTCATGAGCGACGTACTAAAACAAATAGAAGTACCGGCAGGAAATAGTATTTTACAATATGTCGACGACATATTAATAGTTTCAGAAACCAAGGAGGGACATCAGGCAACCCTATACCTGGTGTTACGAGTTTTGGAGACGGCAGGCCTCAAGGTCAACCCCAAGAAAGCCCAGGTAGGGAAACCCAAGTCCTGTATCTAGGGTACTGCCTTTCAAAGGGGTTGAAAGAAATGCCCTCGGATAGGAAAAAGGCTGTCAAGGACATGCCTAGATCAGTAACGGTAAGGGGGGGGGGGGGGGTGAGGAAGGTACTGGGTCTCTTTAATTACAGCCGTAACTTTATCCCTGAGTTTGCAAAGATCGCCGAGCCTATACAAAGACTAGTAAAGGGAGGAAAACCGGCCCTAGACCTTATAGAGTGGGGTCCTGAACAAAAACAGGCGTATAGTAAACTCAAGTCAGAACTAGTCTCCGCACCTGGATTGGGATTGCCTGACATGGGTAAAGATTTCCACATCCACTGTACCAATGAAGATGGGTTCTATACGGCCGTGGTCACCCAAGATCATGGGGATAAAAGGAGACCTATAGCCTATGACTCCACCGCCGAAGGTCCGGTGGTGACCGGATTATCCAGATGTATAGCTGCACTAGACTGCGCAGCTTGGGCAGTAAAAATAAGCGAGCCCGTGGTAATGACCGGAAACATCATTCTCCACACCAAACACACGTTGGTAGAAATGTTAAACACAGGAAAACTGAGAACCGTTTCTAATATGAGACGGGCAAAGTGGGAAGCAGTCCTCTTGCCACCCAACAAAGCAGTAACTATAATTAGAGATGTAGGGGAAAACCCCGCGGAGGGCATAGTGCAAGAGAGAGAGCCCAACAATTGCGGGGACATGGATATGGACATAGAAGAGGATAGAATAAAAGACACCCCCCTTCAAACCGCAGAACAAATCTTGTTTGTGGACGGCTCGCGAAAATACGTAGAGGGACTACCTCGTACCGGATGGGCTGTAGTTAACCAAGATCCAGAGACAGTCAAATCAGGGCGAATTAATGGGGGGTCGTCAGCTCAGGTGGCAGAATTGGTAGCCCTCACCCGGGCACTGGAACTATCAGAGGGTAAGATCGTTAATATCTATACGGACAGTAGATATGCATTCGGGGTAGTACACGATTATATGACAGCATGGGGGAGGAGGGGACATCCCATAAAACACCAGCTGAGAATAGAAGCTCTCTGAGCAGCCAGTAATAAACCAAAACAGGTAGCGGTCATTAAAATTAAAGCCCACCAAAAGGAACCGGAACGAACCCCAGTCCAGATTGGCTGAGTCACCAGGGAAATCAAGCTGTGGACTTAGCTGCACAAGAGGCATTAGAAGAAGAGGAGTGTGAGGAAGCCTCAGTCAGCGCCGCTGGGGTCCGAGACGAACAGATAAGTATCGAGAAACTACACCAGGACACTTCTGAGGAAGAAAGGGGTATGTGGACAAAGCAGGGCGCAACGCAAGGAAAGGATAACGTTTGGAGACAAAACGACAAGGTAATGGCGCTTGAATGCATACAGAATACCTTATTGGAGTTGCACCATGGCCTGTCCCATTCGGGATGAGAGGCCATGACCGGGAGTCTTGGAAGAGATTGGTAGTGGAAGGGGATGGGGAGAGATATTGCCAAACATTGCGTTACGCGCACACAAAATAATTCAGGCAGGCCTATTAAAATTAAAATGGGTCACCAGCCCCGTCCACAGGGGCCATGGGAACATTTACAAATTGATTTCACAGGTCCTTTGCCCCCATCCCATGGAAAAAGATATTGCCTAGTGATTATAGATCAATTTACCTGGTGGGTGGAAGCTTTTCCCACACGTGATTGCACTGCCTCAACAGTGGCAACGATATTGACCGAGCAGGTGATTCCCCAATGGGGAGTGCCTCTTCAGATAGATTCTGACCAAGGCACCCACTTCACCGGGAAGATTGTAAAAACAGTATGCCAGCTAATGGGCATACAACACAAATTCCACATCCCCTACCACCCGCAGAGTTCTGGAATGGTAGAACGCATGAACCATACCCTCAAGAACGCCCTGGCCAAGGCCATGCAAACGTCAGGAAGAACGTGGACAGAAGTATTACCTATTATATTAATGAAGTTAAGAGCTACGGTAAACTGGACAACTGGATTAACCCCTTATGAACTAATGACAGGAGGGCGATGCAATTACCAGAAAGCATCATAACAGGTGGGGCCGACGTAGGCCCATTAAAAGACAAAATTAAACGGTATGTTTTGGAACTGAGCACTCAACTCAAAGGGATGCGAAAATTAGTAAGAGACAATCAGGAAGAGAGAGACGCTCAGAAAGAGCTTGAATGGCTCCCTGACGTCCCGGTGGCGGGACGTCGCGTCATGGTAAAAACATTACCTGAAAAACCAGGGTTTGCACCAAAATGGAATGGCCCATATGAGGTCATAATCAGTGGAGACACCTGTGCCTGTCTGGACATAAGAGGGAAGAATGTATGGAAACATTGGACCCAGTTGAAATTGTACAAAGAAACTAATTAGTAAACAAAAGACATGTGATTCACGATAATGTAACCAGGATACTTGTTTATGCACCCCGAACAGGTGACGACTGCAAGCAAGTCCAAATTACGGCTACTGCTAATGTGTAAATATTGTACTGTTTGAGCGTAACAAACATGTCTAAGATAGCGTATATAATCGCGTTACTCTATGTTGTCACGGTTGTAAAACTAATAGGATTAGAAGATAACTTGTTTTTCAAGACCCATATACGTTTACACGGCAATCGAACCGTGTGTTACCCACTAGCCCAATCAGTAGAGGCCCTGTTCGTGGCCACCCCTGGGTGGACTCCCTGTGACTTATATACGGCGGATACCTCGGACACACCCTGTGAGGGACAAACGGGCGAATATAGAAGGAGTATACAGGGAAGATGCGTGGAATTAATAAATCCCACAGATCCTGTGTGTAGGGGGTCCCGGGGAAAGGACAAAACGGTATGCTCAGACAATGCAAGCTACCCGCTTTGCTTCTCGGGGCAAGGATGGGGGTGTGCATATGCCCGAGTCCCCAAGAATGCGTGCAGACGCAGTGTGCCCGCCAGCACTGTCGAGTGCAGAGGCCAGTTTACTTGCACCTGTAATGAGCAAAGATGCCTGAACGTGATCGCAGGGAGGCAAGTTATCTGCGGTCAGTGCAACGGAACTCATGTCAGCTCAGAAACATGGGCATACCCGTTTGATGCTTACCAATTGGTAGGATCGGGCTCAAATTCAAGGGAACCGAGCAATTGGTGGTATAAGCAGTTCACGAGTGTTAGCAACATCGACGTAAAGTGTTATAGAGCTAAGGAGGGATTCGTGTTCCTCCTCAACGGCACCTTCAAGACCGCAACACCGACCCTCCCGATCCTCTTTGCAGTAGGAACTATAGGACCACTCACTATTCCATGCCCCCAAAGGGGGCATACCCGGAGAAGGATAGTAACACGGGCCATCAGCAAGGAGTTCTGTGCCGATTGGGAGGATCCTATCACGCTGGGATTGTCACTCGGCCACGGGTTCCTCGGGGGCCCCGTCTATGAGGGGGGGGATCAGCGGGGGTAATTAGTGCTAAAAATAGGAACTATCTTATTTGTGGATTAACCATTCTGGGAAACAGCACATCTAAGGGATTGGATGCCATCAACCGGGAGCTGTCTGAATTAAGATTGTATAGTCAGCAGACCCATTATGCCGCATATTATCAGTTAGCCCAACAGGGGGTAGTGTGCACAATAATAGGAGACAAATGTATAACGCATGTTACAGATGAATCATACAATATCACCCAAGCCATTGATGCCATAAGAAAGCAGCTTGACGAGTTCCGACAAGGCCCAAAAAGGAGGAATAGCTGGCTTGACTGGCTATTAGGGGGATCCTGGGGGTCCTATTTAACGCATGGAGTCGTTATTCTTGTTGTAATAATAATTACTTGTTGCTTGATTATCAGATGTTTTAATATCTGCTGTAAAGTCATAATGATCTGAATAGTGCCGGTTGCCAGCGTGATCACCGGAAAAGAACATCTGATGGGAACACCCGGAGACGCCGAGGAAGACGGAGCAGACGACGCAGGCACAGACCACTACCTATGAAGGGTAGGCTAGAGCTACAGGCAAGGCAGGGAAATAACTTGCCTCGAAGGTAGGCACTGAGCCACCTTCATCTGGATTTCGTGAACATCCTCCAGGACCAACAGGGGGAACTGTTGGAGTGGATTTTCGGACATAGCAAAGCAGGATGGGGTAAGCCAACACTAAATGAACTTTGTACCAAGAAGCCTATCTGCTGTCCCTGATATGAACTCTGCAGCAACAAGTGACTCCTGGCCAGGTGCAGGCCACTGTTTCATAGAAAGTTTTGCAACAGAATAACTAACCACAAAAGTTACAGAGGAAGGGCCCCCAAACTCGCGCCATGCTATCAGATTTCACTAGGACTAAAAAGTTGTATGTAAATGAATTGCGTTGCCATATGGATTGATTGGTTGTATGTAAATGAATTTAAATGATTGTATTCCGCCCCCTGTAAACTGCTTATAACCCCACGGCACAAGGCACTCGGGGAGAATGTGATTCGCAGGTCGCGGAACCTCAACTCTTCTCCCAGAGCTCTGTTAGCAATAAAGTTGTCTCTCTTACTTTACTAGAGTCTATGTGAATTTATTTTCACTAACAAATGCAAAGCTTTCAGATAGGTTACCTGTATTCACTATGAAAACGGCAAAGCCAAATTCCAGACACCTGGTACTTCTGAAAAAGCCTTCTTAATTCCATCTAGGAAAGGTGGAAGAGAAATTCTTGCTGTTACATGAATATTGTAATCACCCACAGCACAGAAAGTACCCCCAGCGATGCTCCCATGCAAGCATTCAACACACTCTCACCAGATTCTTCTCTACGCATTTTTAATGCAAGCACTTATTTTATTTTCAGCACAGAGGAATTTGGTGCAAGCGTTTTATATTCATGAGCAAGATCATAATTTCCAGCCTCATATCTTTACAGATGAAATATAATTAAGCAGTATTTGAAATTAAAGCCATTTAGACATCCAGTACCTCTGTTACTGTTCTGGGTAACCCATCTATATAAATGTAACATGCTTGAGCAGTCTCCTTTTCCACAGTTTTATCGATACGAACAGCTGCAAAAAAAATTACAGAATCCATTAGAACATTTAATAAATGAACAGACATGGGCTTGCACCTTACAAATCACCACAGCATTACAAAAAGTGGTGTGATCTTGTGTCAATCAAAACTGAGCTCAACTGCGATGCTCACCAGGAACAAAGCCACCCAGGCTTACAAGTGAAGAATGACCACCTAACTGACATACTGGAGGACAACCAGCACCTATGGAAAAATACAACAACTTGTATTTATATAGCACCTTTAATATAGTAAAACTGCCCAAGGTGCTTCACAGGAGTCATTTAAGACCAAACAAATAAATTTAACACCAAACCACTGAAGAAGCAATTACGTCAAATAAGAGGTAGGTTTTAAGGAGTGTCTCAAAGGGGAGAGAGAGGTAGAGAGGTGGAGAGGTTTAGGGAGAAAGTTCCAGAGCTTGGCAGCTGAAGGCACGGCCACCAATGTTTGAACAGTTATAATCAGGGATGCTGAAGAGGGCAGAATTTGAGGAGTGCAGACATCTCAGGGGGTTGTGAGGCTGAAGGAGATTCGAGATATAGGGAGGGGCAAGGCCATGGTGGGATTTGTAAACAAGGATGTGAATTTTGAAATCGAGGTGCTGCTTAACTGGGAGCCAATGTAGGTTGGCGAGCACAGGGGTGATGGGTGAGCGGGACTTGGTGCGAGTTAGGATACGGACTGTCGAGTTTTGGATGATCTCAAGTTTACATAGGGTAGTATGTGGAAGGCCAGCCAGGAGTGTGTTGGAATAGTCAAGTCTTGAGGTAACAAAGACATGGATGAGCAGAGGGAGGGGCAGAGACGGGCAGTGTTACGAAGATGGAAATAGAAGGTTTTAGTTATGCCACGGTTATGTGGCCGGAAGCTCATTTCAGGGTCAAATATGACACCTAGGTAGCAAACAGTCTGGTTCAGCCTCAAACAGATGCTAGGGAGAGGGATGGAGTCGGTGACTAGTGAATGCAGTTTGTGGAGAGGACCAAAGACAATGGCTTCCGTCTTCCCAATATTTAATTGGAGAAAATTTCTGCTCATCCAGAACTGGATGAATTTAAAGACCGTGGAGGGGTTGAGAGAAGTGGTGATGAGGTAGAGCTGGGTGTCGTCAGCGTACATGTGGAAACTGACACCGTGTTTTTGGATGATGTCGCCAAGGGGCTACATATTGAGGAGAAATAGGAGGGGGCCAAGGATAGATCCTTAGGGGACACCGGAGATAACGATGTGGGAGTGGGAAGAGAAGCCATTACAGGTGATTTTTTGGCTATGATTAGATAGATAAAAATGGAACCAGGCGAGTGCAGTCCCTCTCAGCTGGACGGTGGAGGAGAGGCGTAGGAGGAGGATGGAGTGGTCAACTGTGCCAAAAGGCTGCAGACAGGTCGAGAAGGACGAGGAGGGGTATAGTTTACCTTTGTCACAGTCACAAAGGATGTCATTTGTGACTTTGATGAGAGCTGTTTCGGTACTGTGGCGGGGCGGAAACCAGATTGAAGGCATTGAAACATGGAGTTCCAGGAAAGGTGGGCACGGATTTGGGAGGCAACATGTTCAAGGACTTTGGAGAGGCAAGGGAGGTTGGAGATGCGACTGTAGCTTGAAAGCTCAGTGGGGTCAAGGGGTGTTTTTTTGAGAGGAGTGATGACGGCAGATTTGAAGGTGGACAGTACCTGAGGAGAGAGAACCGTTAACAATGTCAGCTAACATGAGAGCCAGAAAAGGAAGTTGGGTGGTCAGCAGTTTAGTGGGAATAGGGTCAAAGGAGCAGGAAGTGGGTCTCATGGACATGATGAGCATGGAGAGGGGAGATCAGAAAGAAACTGGAGAGAGATGAGAGTTCAGGGCTAACGCAGGGGGGAACCTCAGAGGAAATTTCGACCGGTGGGCTAGGCGAAGGAAGGGAACTGGCAGGGGCAGCTGATCGGATGGTTTCAATCTTTGAGACAAAGAAGTCCATGAAGGCAAGTGTGGTGGAGACAGGGGAGAGGGGTTTAAGAAGATGGTTAGTAGTCGAGAATAGAAGCCGATGGTTATCTTTGCATTCCAGAATGATCCTGGAATAGTGAACAGTTTTGGCAGACAAGAGTAGGACCCGATAGTGCTTTATGTGGTCCAGCCAGATCTGGCTGTGAATGGCTAAACCAATTGTCCGCCACATCCGTTCAAGTCTGCGTCCCTTGGACTTGAGGGAACAAAGAGAGGGAATGGCCAGTGTGGAAGAGAGTAATGGTTTTAATAGGGACTAGGGTATCAAAGTTGGTGGAGAGGGTGTGGTTGAGCAGAAATGTCTTGGTGAATGGAGGGCCAAATGCTGGACAGTTTGGAGTTGATAAGTGCAGTTGAGAGAGGCGGGGGAGCTTTTTTTCCCGGGGCAGAGACAGAAGGAAGTAGGGTTGGGTGGGGGAAGGGGATGTGGGTGGAGAGCGATACAAGGAAATTGTCAGAGATGGCCTTATCTGCAAATGACACGTTAGGAATAGCGAGGCCACCAGAGATGGCAAGGTCAAGTACCCCAGAAAGAGTCAGTACTTCAGGAGCGAAAACTGCAGAGGAGGAGAAATGAAGATACTGAAATTCTGTGTCCTGCAATCGTAAATACAGGGTGTGGGAGTCCAGCCCGTGCAACCGGCCCAACTCTGACCTGACCCTATCCTAAATTCCCAGGAGGTGTGAGAAATTTGGGGCAGGTGGCATGGGAAAAGCAGTGAAGGAAGTCGAAGTACTGCAATTAAAGCTGGATTGCACTTAAATGAGTACCAGCATGCAACAATTTCAATCAATGGATCAAAATGGATGCTGGACGAGAGCTTGGAACTTCATGGAGAATTTCGTAAATATGATTCTGCCTGAGATTATTATGGGGAGGGTATAGAATAGTGGGAGTGGATGGAGAGAGACCTGTCATTATGGCAGATAAAACCATGTGGAAGGAAGTGGCATAGGTAGTGAGTGGCAACTTCCGAACCCCCAGGGCCCCATATCAATTCAGGATGAGGTTTAATGACCTCACATGGTCAGCAGCGGGTCAGTGTGACAGCTACAGGCTGCTGTTAATGTATGTTTTGTACATTTCAGACAGAAGACCTATATTTATCCTAAAAATGCATTCACAAATGTAAGGGTATCACACTGTGCACTAAATACCATGTAGTGACACCTGCACATGGAAGAATCCAGTTAAAGGGATACATCATCTAGCAATGCACACATTGCCACTGATGTCTAAGGTTGCCAACCCGCCCAGATTGTCCTGGAATTAAATAATCCACAGAGGCTGCTTCAAGCAACTTGGGAATTGAATCATAGGGTATTATAGGGACAGAGTGAGGATATTCTCTGAGCAGCTAGAAGCTATGACACCTTCACTCCCCTCCGTGCTCCAAGCACACTTCTCTATCTGGCTCCACTCTCATCAACGGCCAGATTGTGGGTCTGAGTAACAGGTGAAATCAGAGCGACACAAACCTCGACCAGTCGTCATTGAAGGCTAGATTACCTCCGACACTGGAGTTTTAAAACATTTTCTTGATTTTCCCAGCCCAATGTTCTGAAGTGGCCAACTTTCTTGGTAAATGGCTGGAATGGAAAATTGATCCAGTTCAGCAGCACTGTCCATGCCATGGTATGCAAAGTGATGGCAGACTATGACACAAAGCAGCCGTACTAACCTCCATACCATGGACATTCCACTTTCTGAAAAAATTTTTTTTTTTTTTTGCAACTTCCACCTTTAAACCAGACATTAAAATCCAGAAGGAAACAAGGCAAGTATTTTAACATCACGTCACATTAGATTATGCAGGGGAAAAGGAAAATTAAAGCTAAAATAAAAATAGATGGGAGAAAGAGTGGAGAGGGAGGCAAGGCAAACAAGTGGTTTGATTTTATATTGTATTATTAGTACATATTTCAATTGTATAACATTGTTATGGTAACAAAGCTATTCGACATCTGAGCAGTTATATTGGTGTAATATCATCGTTTGTTTGAAAGTCACTATGAGTGAGCTGAAAACTTGTAAAATCAACTAACCCAGGAAAGCTTCACTACTCTTGGAGGTTTAAAGTAAATAACTGAACATATTGGCCCATAATTTAAGGTCAGCAGCGAAGCATGGGCGTTCGTTGCTGGCCCGGAAGGAAGTTTCCCACAAAGATCTCGCTTTGTGGCTTTTCCGACGTGCAACTGAAATCAATGTAGTATAGTGGCAAGCTGCTGTGGCGATAACGAGCTGTCTCAGCAACCAATCGCTGAAGAATTCTCCGACATGGGACCTGGAACTAGAAAGCACTAATAATCACTTTCAAAAAAATTTACAGAGAGTGAAATAAAGATTGGGACATAGCCATTGGGTTAGGGTAGAAACTGAAATATCATGAACAAACTTTAATATATTTTTTTGCAATTACTTTTAAGATCTAATCCATTTTTTTTTAACCCAAGAGAAATTTGACATTCCACCAATATAACATTTGTTTTTCAGGATCAGAACGGTTATTTATCAGTAGTTATTATTCAGATCGCCATTAAAAATCCAGATACACCTCATTTGACCTCGAGCAGAGGCCCAACCAGTCCCCATCCACCACCACCCTTCTCTGTCTGGCTGAATTGGTTCTCACTTTGAACAACTTCTCCTTTAACTGCACTCACTTCCTCCAAATTAAAGGTGTTGCTATGGGAACCCACATTAGATCCTAGCTATGCCTGCCTTTTCATAGGATATGAGGAACATTCTTTGTTCCAGTCCTACTCAGGTCCCTCTCTCACCTCTTTTGCCGGTATACTGATGACTGTATCGGTACCGTTCCCTGCTCTCGCCCTGAACTTGAAAATTTCATTCACTTTGTATTCAATTTCCATCCTTCCCTCACCACATGGTCCATCTTTAACTCTTCCCTTCCCTTCCTCAATTTCTCCATCTCCGAGGATAGGCTTTTGATCAGTATCCATTATAAGCCCACTGACTCCCGCAGCTATCTGGACTACACTTTCACCACCCCGCATCCTGCCAGGACTCCATGCCATTCTCCCAGTTTCTCCATCTCCGTCGCATCTGCTCTGACGTCGCCACCTTTCACATTAGTGCCTGACAGGTCTTTCTTTTTCCTCAATTAAAGGATTCCCCTCCGCTGTGGTTAACATGGCCCTCGACCGTGTCTGTTCTATTTCTTGCACCTCTGCTCTCACCCGTTCCCCTCCCTCTCAGAACCATGACAGGGTTTCCCTTGTCCTCACCTTTCATCCCATCAGCCTCCATGTTCAATGGATCATCTTCCGCCATCTCCAGCATGATCCCACCACCAATCTCATCTTCCCCTCCCAGTATTCCGAAGGGACTGCTCCCTCCGCAACACCCTGGTCCATTCCGCAGTCACCCCCAGCACCTCCTCCCTTCACACTATCCAGGCTCCTTCCTGGTGAAACAGCGATTTACTTGTACTTCTTTCAATTTAGTATTTTCAATTGGGGAGACCAAGTGTAGATTGGGTGAGTGCTTTGCGGAGAGCCTCCTTTCAGTCCGCAAGTGTGACCCTGAGCTTCTGGTCGCCTGTCACTTTAATTTTCCACTCAATTCCCACTCTGACCTCGGTCTCCTACACTATTCCAACGAAGCTCAACGCAAGCTTGAGGAAGAGCACCTCATCTTTCAGTTAGGCACTTTACAGCCTTCTGGACTCAACATTGAATTCAACAATTTCAGAGCATAGCCGCTGCCAATCTGTGGCTCCCTTCCCCACGCCGCCCCCCCCGCCAAGAGCCTGTTTCTTTCTTTTTTACTCCTTGTCTTTAATGGCAACTGGTCATTATCCTGCTATTCACAACCTATCTTGACTAATGTTTTTCTAACTCTTGGCAAGACCCGGTGGGCAGGGGAAGGCCAACTCAAGGAACAAGGTGGAGGTTACACTTTCTTCTGGAAAGGGAAACCAGAGGAAGAACACCGCCTCCACGGAGTCAGCTTCGCCATCAAAAACGAGCTGGTTGACCGCCTCAAAGACTCCCCCTGCGGGGTTAACGAACACCTCATGACTCTTCGACTCACCCTATCACGGAATCAATGCCCCAACACTCAATGCAACAGATGAAACCAGAGAGGGTTTCTACTCCAACCTTGAAAGATCCCTGTCCCGTGTCCAACAAACTGATCCTCCTCAGTGACTTCAACGCCAGGGTCGGCAAGGACTCAGCCCTCTGGGTAGGCGTGATTGGCTGGGGGGGGGGGGTAGGGAAAGCCAACTCCAGCGGTACCCTACTCCTGACAAAATGTCTAGAACGTGACCTTGTCATCACTAACACCCTGTTCCACCAGAAGGACAAATGCAAGGCATCGTCGCAACACCTTCGCTCCAATCATTGACACCTGCTCGACTATGTCATCGTCCGAGCCAGAGATCGCAAGGATGTGCGCATCACCTGCGCCATGACAGGAGCTGACGGCTGCTGGATGGACCACCGCGTAATCCGATGCGTCATTGACATCAACATAGCCCCAAAGCGGAGGGGGCAGCAGAAGCAGTGTCGCAAAAAAGTCAATGCCAGGGCACAAAGACCCAGCTAAGAGAGCCCTATACAGTCAGCTAATCTGGTGTGCCTTGATGACCCCGACGCAGAATGCCCACGGTGCTTGATCTGCCCTCCCGGCCTCCATAACCAGTGCCTACGAAGAGACGCTCGGTCACTCAACCAGGAAACACCAGGACTGGTTTGATGAGAATGATCACGAGATCCAAGAGCTAATAGATCACAAATGCAGGGCATTTATGAGCCTTAAGTAACCCAACTCAGGAGCAGCAAAGCAGCATTACAGATGGCTCAAGGCTGAGGTCCAACAAAATATCCGGGACCGAAAGAACAGGGTGGATGGAGAGAGCACAGGAGGTGCAACATCTCGCCGACAGCCATGATGTGCGAGGATTCTTCATCGCAGTCAAGACCACCTACAGTCCAAACATCCAAGGCCCCACCCCACTGCTGGCCAAGAAAGGGGAAACACTCATCAAGGACACCGAGGCAGTCAGGGTCCGCTGGAAGGAACACTTCGACGATCTCCTCAACCGAGACTCTGCCTTTGACTCAAGTGTTCTCGACTCCATCCCGCAGCATGCTATCTGCCACCACCTCAGTAAAACCCCAACACTGCATGAGGTAGAAAAAGCCATAAGACAGCTTAAGAACAACAAGGCTAAGGGAGCGGATGGAATTCCTGCTGAGGCACTGAAGAATGGCGGAGAGGCACTACTGGCGCGAATACATAATCTCATCTCTCTCATATGGAGGATGGAGAGCATGCCTGGAGATCTCAGATGCGGTGATCGTGACCATCTTTAAAAAAGTGGACAAGTCCAACTGCAGCAACGACAGAGGAATCTGCCTGTTATCAGCTGTTGGGAAGTTGTCGCTAGAGTCCTCCTCAACCGTCTTCTCCCTGTGGCCGAGTCGCAGTGCGGATTTCGTCTCCTACAGAGCACAACGGACATGATTTTTGCAGCACGACAGGTGCAGGAAAATGCAGGAGCAGCGCCAGCCCTTATACATGGCCTTCTTCGACCTTACAAAGGCCTTTGACACTGTCAATCGCGAAGTCTAAGGAGCGTCCTCCTCCGTTTCGGGTGCCCCAAAAAGTAAGCCACCATCCTCCGCCTGCTCCATGACAACATGCAGGCCGTGATCGTTACCAATGGATCCATCACAGACCCAATCCACGTCCGGACCGGGGTCAAGCAGGGCTGCGTCTTCGCCCCAACCCTCTTCTCAATCTGCCTCGCTGCCATGCTCCACCTCACAGTCGACAAGCTCCGCGCTGGAGTGGAATTAAACTACAGAACCAGTAGGAACCTGTTCAACCTTTGCCACCTCCAGGCCAGGTCCCAGACCACCACAACCTCTGTCGTTGAGCTACAGTACGCGGATGACATCTGCATCTCCGCACATAGAGAGGCTGAACTCCAGGACATAGTCGCCATATTTACTGAGGCATACGAAAGCAGGGGGCCTTACGCTATACATCAGTAAGACAAAGGTCCTCCACCAGCCTATTCTCGCCACACAGCACTGCTCCCCAGTCATCAAGATCCACGGCGCGGCCCTGAACAACGTGGGCCACTTCCCTTATCTCGGGAGCCTCCTATCAACAAGAGCAGGCATTGATGACGAGATCCAACAACGCTTCCAGTGGAGACTTCGACCCCCTGAGGAAAAGAGTGTTTGAAGACCAGGCCCTCAAAACTGCCACCAAGCTCATGGTCTACAGGACTGTAGTTATACCCACCCTTCTGTATGGCTCAGAAACATGGACCATGTACAGCAGACACCCCAAGTCGCTGGATAAATACCACCAACGATGTCTCCGCAAGATACTACAAATTCCCTGGTAGGACAGATGCATCAACGTTAGCATCCTCGACCAGGCCAACATCCCCAGCATTGAAGCACTGACTACACTTGATCAGACCCACTGGGCAGGCCATATAGTCTGCATGCCAGACACAAGACTCCCAAAGCAAGCGCTCTACTTGGAACTCCTTCACGGCAAATGAGCCAAAGGTGGGCAGCGGAAACGTTACAAGGACACCATCTAAGCCTCCCTGATAAAGTGCAACATCCCCACTGACACCTGGGAGTCCCTGGCTAAAGACCGCCCTAAGTGGAGGAAGTGCATCCGGGAGGGCACTGAGCACCTCGAGTCTCGTCACCAAGAGCATGCAGAAATCAAGTGCAGGCACCGGAAAGAGCGTGCGGCAAACCAATCCCACCCACCCCTTCCCTCAACGACTATCTATCCCACCTGTGACAGAGACTGCGGTTCTCGTATTGGACTCGTGTGTCCACCTAAGACCTCATGTTAAGAATAGAAGCAAGTCTTCCTCGTCTCCGAGGGACTGCCTATGATAATGATGATCTTGACTAATGTTTTTCTAACTCCTGGCATTGCCATTTGAATTTGGGCTACCATCCCTTTTAGTTTCTCCAATCTCTCCGGTCCTCCAACTTATCACAGACCTTCCCTTTTGTTCTTTCTTCCCCTCCCCCTTTCAGTGCTTAAGAATCCGTTCTTTCCGAACACTCTCCAATCTGACGAAGGGTCATCGATCCGAAACATTAACTCTGCTTTCTCTCCACAGATGCTGCCTGACCCACTGAGATTTCCAGCATTTTCTGGTTTCATTCCAGATTCCAACTGTTATGTATGTAATAACTCGATAGGCTGAATACTGTAAACTAACACAGGTACAAACCTGGCTCTGCTTTATTAGGGCCCAAAGTGATTACATTACATGATGGCTTGCCTTTTATACCTGGGCTGCACACATGTGCGTACAAGCCCAATGACCTCCAACAGTGGCGCCACCTGGTGGCTAGTAACCCCAAGCATAAATACATGACACCAACATCCGCAGTATTTTGCTTTTGTACAGCTCATTTGAATTGGTCTAACTTTTTATGGAGTTTTTAACAGCGATATTTGTGTGGAAAAGGGAACATTTTCATCGGATCAGTGATTTAATTGATTGCTGTCTCTTTGGGGGGGCGGGGGGGGGGGGGTGAGTCCACAGCGCAGCTTGTAGGTGATCAGTGAATGACAGACAGCAACTGCAGGATATCTGCATTCGGCTGCGCATGCGCTAAATCCTGAAGTTGCGGTCAGTTTCAAAGGCGAAATTAAGGCAAACGCTGCCAGTTTGATATCACCAGGACCACAAGTCCTGGGCCATTAGAAAAAGGAGCAGTGCCTGAGGCCCGAAACCAGCAGCGAGAGTGAGACCAGAGGATCAGTGGCGGCGGGGATAAAAGGAGCAGCACCAAAGGTCAGCGGCAAGTGTTTTTGTCTTCTAGTTTTACATTTATTTCATGGTCAAATAGTTCATAGTTTATTTCATAGTCAAATAGTTCATGGTTTAGTTCATATTCAAATAACTAGAGGCATGGTAGCGCAGCTTTGTTCCGTGGAGTGCACATCCTGTGCCATGTGGTAAGCCCTGGATGCTTTGCATAGCCTAGACGACCACATGTGCAGGAAGCGTTACCAGCTGCAGCAACTTGAGCTCTGGGTTTCAGAGCTTAAGCGGCAGCTGAAGTCACTGTGGTGCATCAGCGAGGCTGACTTCATGGATAGCATGTTTCTAGAGATGGCCAGCCCACAGCTTAAAAGTGTGCAGGCAGAGAGGAAGTGGGTGACCACCAGACAGAAGAGGACCACCACACAGTTAGTGCAGGAGCCCCAAGTGCATCTCGCTCTCCAACTAGTATTCTGTTCTGAGTATTGGGTTCCACTGGGAAGTGCAGCCAGAGCCAAGTCCGCGGCACCACGGATGGCTCAGCTGCACATGGGGGTGCGGAAGTAGAGTGGAAGAGCAATAGTGGTCGGGGATTCGATAGTTAGGGGAGCACACAGGAGTTTCTGCAACCGCAGACGCGACTCCAGTATGGTATGTTAACTCCTTGGTGCCAGGGTCAAGGATGTCACCGAGCGGCTGCAGGGCATTCTGGGGAGAGAAGATGAACAGCCTGTCATGGTCCATATTGATACGAATGAAATCGGTAGAAAGAGGTGAGGTTCTGCAGGCAGATTTTAGGGAGCTAGGGAAAGATTAAAAAGCAGGACCTCAAATAGGTAGTAATCTCCAGATTACCGAAAAGATGAATGTGTGGCAGGAGAGATGGTTCAGAAGGGAGGGCTATAGATTCCTAAGGAATTGGGACCGTTTCTGGGCGAGGTGGGACCTGTACAAGCTGGACGGGTTGCACTTCAACAGAGCCGGAACCAATATCCTCGCGGGGGTGGGGGGTTTGCTCGAGCTGTTGGGGAAGGTTTAAACGATCTTGGCAGGGGGGTGGGAACTTGAGAATAGATTCAGCAGGGAGAGAAGCAAAGCTGGCATTGGATAGCAAAAAAGTTAAAAGTGAATTTGAAAGACAGAGGAAACAAGGGCTAGAAAATAGACAAGGAGGAAGTTTGGCAGTGCTTAATGGTATATACTTCAATGCTTCAGAGACATGGTCTGCGTACAGTAGGCACCTCAACCAACGCTGCCTGTGCAAAATCCTGCAAATCCACTGGCAGGATTGGTGCACCAATGTCTGTGTTCTCTGAGGCCAACATCCCGAGCATCGAAGCATTGACCACGCTTGATCAGTTCCAATGGACGGGCCACATCGTCCGCATGCCCGATGCTGGACTCCCGAAACAAGCATTCTACTCCAAACTCCGTTACGACAAGCGAGTTCCAGGAGGGCAGAGAAAACGCTTCAAGGACACCCTCAATGCCTCCTTGAAAAAATTTAACATTCCCCCGACTCTTGGGAATCCTTGGCCCAAGACCGCTCAAAGTGAAGGAGAATCATCCGAGAAGGTGCCGAAGACTTCGAGTCCCTTCGTCGGGAGCGCGCGGAAGCAAAGTACAAACAACCGAAGGAGCGTATGACAAATCAAGTACCTCACCCACTCGTCCCTTCAACCACAACCTGCCCCACCTGTGACAGAGACTGCAGATCCCGCATTGCTCTCATCAGTCACCTTAGAACTCATTAGTGTGGAAGCAAGTCATCCTCGACTCTGGGGGACTGCCTAAGAGAGATACTTCACTGCAAGGAGTATAGGGAATAAGGCAGATGAGCTAAGAGCACAAACTTGGGAGTTTGATATTATAGCTATTACTAAGACATGGCTGAAAGAAGGGCAGGTATGGCAGTTCAACATTCCTGGTTACAGAGTTTTCAGGCGGGAAGTAAAAAAAAAGTGGGCGCTGTATTGATTAAAGAAACAATTACAGCTGTGAAGAGGGATATGATATGTTGGAAGGATCATCAAATGAGGCCTTATGGGTCGAATTGAAGAACAAAAAGGGGTGATCACTCCACTAGGAGTGTGCTAAACACTCCCAAACAATCAGAGGGAGATAGAAGGGCAAATATGTGCAACAACTACAGGGCAGTAATAGTAGGGGATTTCAACTACCCCAATAGTAACTGGGATAGAATTAGTGTGAAAGGTATAAAGGGTGCAGAATTCCAAAATACATTCATGAGAACTTTTTTAGCCAGTATGTAGCAAGCCTAACAAGGGAGGGGGTGGTTCTGGTATTAGTTTTAGGGAATAAAGCTGGCCAGGTGGAAGGGGTATCAGTGGGAGAGCATTTTAGTGCTAGTGATCATAACTCAGTTAGATTCAGGGTCGCTATGGAAAAGGACAAAGATAGCTCAGGAATAAAAGTTCTCAATTGGGGAAAAGCCAGTTTTGATAAGCTGAGAGATGATTTAGCCATAGGGAACTGGAAACAGCTACTTGAAGGTAAATCAGTATCAGAGTACTGGAAGGCATTCAAGGAGGAGATCCGGACGGTTCAGAGCAATTATGTCCCCTTAACAAAAAAGGGTGGGACGAACAAATCTCGAGCCCCCTGTAGGTCAAGGGACATACAGGGTAAGATATAGAAACAAAGGGAGGCTTATGACAGATCACCGAGGGCTCAATACTGCAGAAACTCGAATATAGAAAGTGTAGGAGTGAAATTAAAAAGGGTGAAATTAGAAAGAAGAAAGAATCTTGGTAAGTAAAATCAAGGAAAACCCAAAGATGTTTTATAAATACATTAAGAGCAAGAGGATAACCATAGAAAAAGTAGGGCCTATTAGAGACCATAAAAGTAATGTGTGTGTAGAGACAGACGACATGGGTATGGTTCTTAATGAATACTTTGCGTCTGTTTTCACAAAAGAGGGCGATGCAGACATTGCAATCAGGGAGGAAGAGTGTGAAATATTAGATGAAATAAAGAGAGAGAGAGAATTAAGGAGTTTAGCAGCTTTGAAAGTGGCTAAGTCCTCATGCCCAGATGAAAGGTATCCCAAGCTGTTAAGCAAAAGAGGAAATAGCAGAGGCTCTGACCATTTTCAAATCCTCTCTGGCTACTGGTGTGCTGCCGGAGGACTGCTAACGTGGTTGTTATATATGTAAACTTGTATTTACTCTGTGCAGCCACCAGAGGACTCATCCCCTGGAGTCCCAAGGGATCCCATAATCCCTTGGGAGCACAGATATTTAAGGAGGCCACATAGGTTGGAGAGGCACTCTGGAGACCTGCAATAAAAGACGAAGGTCACACTTTACTTTGAGCTCTCAGTGTTCAGTCTGACTTTCTCCATACTTAACAACTTGCGACGAGATTCAGATAGCGAACCCAAAGATGCAGAGAACAGTGGGCATCCTGGCGAAATTCTCGGAGGGAGATGATTGGGAAACTTTTGTGGAGCGACTTGACCAATACTTCGTGGCCAACGAGCTAGATGGGGAAGAGAACGCTACCAAACGAAGGCCGATCCTCCTCACCGTCTATGGGACACCAACATATGGCCTCATGAAGAATCTGCTCACTCCAGCGAAACCCACGGAGAAATCGTACGACGATTTGTGCACAGTGGTCCGAAAGCATTTGAACCCGAAGGAAAGCGTTCTGATGGCGAGGTACCGGTTCTACACCTACAAAAGGTCTGAAGGCCAGGAAGTGACGAGTTATGTCGCTGAGCAAGGAGCCTTGCAGGACACTGCGAATTTGAAGGACATTTGGAGCACATGCTCAGAGACTTTTTCGTACTTGACATTGGCCACGAAACCACACTTCGCAAACTTTTGACTGTAGAGACCCCAACCTTAAGTAGGGCCATAGCGATTGCCCAGGCGCTCATTGCCACCAGTGACAATACGAAGTAAATGTCTCAGCACACAAGTGCTGCTACAAGTACTGCGAACAAAGTGATGATTTTTTTCGAATCGTAACATACAGGGCAGGTCACACATACCTGCAGCTGCATGTCTGCAGATATCTCAGAGTCCATCATCAAGGGTGATGAATGCAAGGCTATTAACACCTTGTTGGTGCTACGGGGATGTTCATCGTTTCCATTCATGCCGATTCAAAGGATACGTTTGCAAGGGGACACGTCCAACGAGCGTGCAGGCGAGCTGCAAAGCCTGTTAAACCTGCAAACCACCATGTTGCAGAGGAGGACAGATCCACAGAGGATCACGATGAACCACAGCCTCAGATACGGGAGGCAGAGGTACATGGGGTGCACATTCACCACGAATTGTCCCCCGATAATGCTGTGTTGAACTAAATGGACTCCCGGTGTCAATGGAATGGACACAGGCAGAAGTCAGTCCATCATGGACAAAAACATTTTCGAAAGATTGTGGTGCAATAAGGCCTGAAGGCCAGTCTTAACTCCAGTTCGCACGAACTAAGAACTTACACAAAAGAACTGATTCCTGGAATCGGCAGTGCTACAGTAAAGGTCTCCTACGATGGAGCGGTGCACAAGCTACCACTCTGGGTGGTTCCGGGCGATAGTCCAACGCTGCTCAGCAGGAGCTGGCTGGGAAAGATACGCTGGAGCTGGGATGACATCCGAGTGCTATCGCCTGCAGATGACACTTCGTGTGTCCAGGTCTTAAACAAATTTCCTTTGCTGTTCGAACCAGGCATCAGGAAATTCCAAGGAGCAAAAGTGCAGATCTATCTAATTCCGGGGGCGCGACCCATCCATCACAAGGCGAGAACAGTACCGTACACGATGAGAGAAAGGGTAGAGATCGAGCTAGGCTGGCTGCAAAGAGAGGGCATTATTTCCCCAATCGAGTTCAATGAGTGGGCCAGTCCTATTGTCCCAGTCCTCAAGGGAGACGGCACCGTCAGAATCTGTGGCGATTACAAAGTAACTATCAATCGTTTCTTCCTGCAGGACCAATATCCACTACCAAAGGCCGACGACCTCTTTGCAACGCTGGCAGTAGGAAAGACGTTCACGAAGCTGGAAGCGATTTCAGCCGACATGACACAAGAACTGGAGGAATCATTGAAGGCCCTCACCTGCATCAACACGCACAAAGGTCTTTTTGTTTATAACAGATGCCCGTTTGGAATCCGATCAGCGGCGGCGATATTCCAGAGAAACATGGAAAGCTTACTGAAGTCGGTCCCCCACACCGTGGTCTTCCAGGACGATATTTTGGTCAAAGATGGGAACACAGTCGAGCATTCGCAGAACCTGGAGGAACTTCTTAGTCGACTCAACCGCGTGGAGCTCAGGTTAAAACACTCGAAGTGCGTTTTCCTGGCACCTGAAGTGGAGTTCTTGGGAAGGAGGATTGCGGTGGACAGCATCAGGCCCACCAACGCGAAGACAGAGGCAATCGAGAACGCACCGAGGCCACAGAACGTGATGGAGCTGCGGTCGTTTCTGGGACTCCTGAACTACTTTGGTAACTTCTTACCAGGTCTCAGCGCACTGTTAGAACCACTGCATGTCTTACTACGAAAAGGGGAGGAATGGGTTTGGGCAAAAGCCAAGAAAATGCCTTTGTAAAAGCGAGAAAATTATTATGCTCAAACAAATTGCTTGTGTTGTATGATCCATGTAAGCGTTTGGTACTAGCGTATGATGCGTCGTCATATGGCGTCGAGTGTGTATTGCAACAAGCTAATGATTTTGGGAAACTGCAACTGGTTGCTTATGCATCCAGGAGTCTGTCTAAGGCTGAGAGAGCCTACAGCATGATTGAGAAAGAAGCTTTAGCGTGTGTCTATGGGGTAAAGAAAATGCATCAATACCTGTTCGGGATAAAATTCAAATTGGAAACTGACCATAAGCCACTTATATCCTTGTTTTCCGAGAGTAAAGGAATAAATACCAACGCATCGGCCTGCATTCAGAGATGGGCGCTCACGTTGTCCGCATACAACCACGCCATCCACCACAGGCCAGGCACAGAAAACTGCGCCGATGCTCTCAGTATGCTGCCATTAACCACCATGGGGGTGGAAATGGCGCAGTCCGCAGATCTATCCATGGTTAAAAAAGCATTTGAGAGTGAGCAATCACCCGTCACATCAAAACTTCAACAAGCCAGGACCCCTTATTATCTCTAGTCAAAAGCTGTGTGCTTCACGGGAGTTGGTCCAGTGTCCCTGTGGAAATGCAGGACGAGATAAAGCCGTTGCAGCGGCGCAAAGATGAAACATCTATACAAGCAGACTGCCTTCGGTGAGGCAATCGAGTAGTGGTCCCCAAGAAGGGCAGAGACACGTTCATCAATGACCTCCACAGTACCCACCCAGGCATCGTAATGATGAAAGCGATAGCCAGATCCCACGTGTGGTGGCCCAGTATCGATGCGGACTCAGAGACCTTTGTTCACAGATGTAAAAGATGCTCACAGTTAAGCAATGTACCCAGGGAGGCGCCGCTAAGTTTATGGCCTTGGCCCTCCAAACCGTGGTCTAGGGTACACGTCAACTATGCAGGCCCGTTCTTGGGTCAAATGTTCCTTGTGGTTGTAGACACGTATTCCAAGTGGATTGAATGCGTGAAAATGTCAGCTAGCACGCCCGCTGCCGCTACTGAAAGCCTGCGGGCCGTGTTTGCCACTTACGGCTTACCCGATGTCCTGGTGAGCGACAATGGGCCATGTTTTATCAGTGCTGAGTTCAAAGAATTCATGACCCGTAACGGGATCAAACATGTCACATCTACCCCGTTTAAACCAGCGTCCAATGGTCAGGCAGAGAGAGTAGTCAAACCATCAAGTAAGGCTTGAAGAGGGTAACTGAAGGCTCACTGCAGACTCTCCTATCCCGAGTCCTGCTTAGCTACCGCACGAGACCTCTCACTCACTCACTGGGATTCCACCTGCTGAACTGCTCATGAAAAGAGCACTTAAGACAAGGCTCTCGTTAGTTCACCCTGATCTACACGAATAGGGGGCTTCAATAAAGTGCATACCATGATAGTGCAAATGTGTCACGCAAGATTGAAATCAATGATCCTGTATTTGTATTGAAGTATGGACAAGGTCCCAAGTGGCTTCCCGACACTGTTGTGGCCAAAGAGGGGAGCAGGGTGTTTCGGGTCAAACTTTCAAATGGACTCATTCACCGGAAACACTTGGACCAAATCAAACTCCGATTCACAGACTATCCTGAGCAACCCACCTTGGACCCTACCTTTTTTGATCCTCCAACATACACACCAGTGGCAACCGGCACCACGAAACAGAACCCATCATCCACAGCAGCCCAGCCGGGCCCAACACACCAGGCAGCGCAGCTGCACAGCGAGGGCCCAACAAATAATTCAACAATACCAGCTTTCACACTGAGACAATCAACCAGGGCAAGAAAGGCCCCAGATCGACTCACACTGTAAATAGTTACACTATTGACTTTGGGGGAGGGGGGGGTGGCGGGGCGGAGGGGGAATGTTATATATGTGAACTTGTATTTATCTTGTCTTTACTCTGTACAGCCACCAGGGGGCTCATCCCCTGGAGTCCCAAGGGATCCCAGGTGTTTAAGGAGGCCTCACAGTTTGGAGAGGCATTCTGGAGACCTGCAATAAAAGACTGTCATACTTTACTTTGAGCTCAGTGTTCAGTCTGACTCTTTCTCTTTACATAACAGATAGCATGCAGAAACCAAGCACAGGTAGCGGAAGGAGCGAGCAGCAAACCAGTCCCACCCACCCTTTCCTTCAATGACTGTCTGTTCCACCTGTGACAGAGACTAATTCCTGTATTGGACTGTTCAGTCACCTAAGAACTCATTTTTAGAGTGGAAGCAAATCTTCCTCAATTTCGAGGGACAGCCTATGATGATGGTTTAAAAAGTACTTGGATGTGCACTTGAAGTGCCGTAACCTACAGGGCTACGGACCAAGAGCTGGAAAGTGGCAGTAGGCTGGATAGCTCTTTGTTGGCCGGCACGGACATGATGGGCCGAAATGGCCTCCTTCCGTGCTGTAAATTTCAATGATTATCTTGCTTACAGATGCATTCAAGCATTCTCATCATAGTTTCCCCAAGTTTCAAGCCATGCCATTGCTATGTATAATTTTTCTCAGTTCTGCTAGTTAAGCTTTATCCAGTCCTTTACCAAGTCAAAGGGTTGATTGTCCTACCGAGAAGAATCTGGAACAACACCAGACAACTTATTCTACCAGCTGGGAAGCAGTTTATTAGGGGCAGCTATAACTTCTTAAAACTAAGTAACACTGTGTACTCAGCAGACAATAAATGTCTCACTTGAACAGCTTATAGGGCTAAATCTACTGGCAATTTGCTCCCTAAATTCTAACGAGGTATTTTGGTTATGACCTTTTTCTCTTACATGCATCACTTCTTGGCTGAACTTCTTCTGTCACGGTTCCATCTTTATTGTTCACCTTTCCTTGCATGGCATTGGAGCCACTAGAAGCAGTGAAATTCTCTTCAGCATCAAACCAATCGTCAGTTATTTCAGGATTCTTGGCTACATATACAGAATCGATAGCAAAACCCTTTTGAGAGACTAAACATATAAAAGAGAAGAAATTCAAAGCTGTTCAAAATTTAAATACTTCGCAACAGAGCTGCAAAGTAACTTTTTGTCTATATGACCAAAATCTCCAAACATCAATGTAAAAGGTTACTTCATAAATTCAAATAAAACATTAATACGAAAAGCTGGTTGGATTTTCAGAATGCATTACAAGGAGTCTTGAGAAAGGTATAAGAGAAACAGTTGCAGGATAGAAAGTTGGTTGACAGACAGAAAATAAAGAGTTAGAGTTAATGGTTGTTGCCCTGAAAAATTCTTGAAAAATGCCTTTGAGGGGAAAATGACCTGGTGTACCTAAAATAGACTTTTAGCTTGAAAGCTGACCACACAAAATGGAATTCAGCTGTTGAACTGAATGCAGCGAAAATTTGCTTTCGATTCAAAAAGGGAAGCTAACCCTCCATCCAGGCTTTTAGCTATGGAGTTTCCCAAATAATGCCATAAAATCTAAGCTAAAGACCATAAAACAATTAAAGCCATAAAAGCTCCTAAGTTTTGACCCCAGAAAGGATTGTGTTTATACTACAAGCATCCTTTACTTGCAGGAGAAGTCATTATCCGTAACTCAAATCACTTTGATAACATGCAAAGATTCACCTCTCCCCAGTTCTGTGGGAAAAAAAACCTTCAAGAAATGCCAGATGAGTAGAGGTGGTTTGTAAAACCTGTAGATACAAAGTCTTTGTTGCTGGGGGAACATCAATGCTGAGCAACTCAATGACAGCCACAGGAGTCCACATTTATCAGGTTTGATTGGCAGAAGGTGGGGTGGGGGGGGGGGTCAAGACCACCTGGCACCAGTGTCATCTTGATTTGTTACATGAATGTGGGGAGACCTCCCTTTAAAATTAAAGTATCCTTCAGGTTGGTCAACCTCAGTCAATCTATAAAAATCTTTTTCGAGAGATAGCAAGCTGTGTCTCTCTATCTTTATTAAAGTAGCAGGATCTCCTTCTCGGTTAGTTCACTTAGGTTTGCTTTGTTCTGCAAGAACCTTTACCAAGCAGATGCAGAAAGATGCCTTTACTGGGACAGCATTTGGACAAGGAGTAAAATACAGTTATGCACCAGCCAATTGCAGGCGAAGAATAGAGTCACTTAACTTTACAAGTACCCGAGATCAGATAAATTCGAAAGTGAATCCAGCTCGGATATCGTTGCTCGGCGCAAGGTGAATCCAGCTGGAAGTGAAGATCCAAGTGAAACAGATAACCCCACTGCTGAAAGGGGGTTCCTCAGCTAAACGCTCCAGAAGTCAAAGTCTGCGTCAGGTTGGGAGGAGATTAGAAACATAGAAAATAGGTGCAGGAGTAGGCCATTCGGCCCTTCGAGCCTGCACTGCCATTCAATGAGTTCATGGCTGAACATGCAACTTCAGTACCCCATTCCTGCTTTCTCGCCATACCCCTTGATCCCCCTAGTAGTAAGGACGACATCTAACTCCTTTTTGAATATATTTAGTGAATTGGCCTCAACAACTTTCTGTGGTAGAGAATTCCACAGGTTCACCACTCTCTGGGTGAAAAATGTTTTCCTCATCTCGGTCCTAAATGGTTTACCCCTTATCCTTAGACTGTGACTCCTGATTCTGGACTTCCCCAACATTGGAAACATTCTTCCTGCATCTAACCTGTCTAAACCCGTCAGAATTTTAAACGTTTCTATGAGATCCCCTCTCATTCTTCTGAACTCCAGTGAATACAAGCCCAGTTGATCCAGTCTTTCTTGATAGGTCAGTCCCGCCATCCCGGGAATCAGTCTGGTGAACCTTCGCTGCACTTCCTCAATAGCAAGAATGTCCTTCCTCAAGTTAGGAGACCAAAACTGTACACAATACTCCAGGGTGTGGCCTCACCAAGGCCCTGTACAACTATAGTAACACCTCCCTGCCCCTGTACTCAAATCCCCTCGCTATGAGGGCCAACATGCCATTTGCTTTCTTAACCGCCTACTGTACCTGCATGCCAACCTTCAATGACTGATGTACCATGACACCCAGGTCTCGTTGCACCTCCCCTTTTCCTAATCTGTCACCATTCAGATAATAGTCTGTCTCTGTTTTTAACCACCAAAGTGGATAACCTCACATTTATCCACATTATACTTCATCTGCCATGTATTTGCCCACCCACCTAACCTATCCGCGTCACTCTGCAGCCTCACAGCATCCTCCTCGCAGCTCACACTGCCACCCAACTTAGTGTCATCCACAAATTTAGAGATACTACATTTAATCCCCTTGTCTAAATCATTAATGTACAGTGTAAACAGCTGGGCCCCAGCACAGAACCTTGCGGTACCCCACTAGTCACTGCCTGCCATTCTGAAAAGTACCCATTTACTCCTACTCTTTGCTTCCTGTCTGCCAACCAGTTCTCAATCCACGTCAGCACACTACCCCCAATCCCATGTGCTTTAACTTTGCACATTAATCTCTTGTGTGGGACCTTGTCGAAAGCCTTCTGAAAGTCCAAATACACCACATCAACTCAACTGGTTCTCCCTTGTCCACTCTACTGGAAACATCCTCAAAAAATTCCAGAAGATTTGTCAAGCATGATTTCCCTTTCACAAATCCATGCTGACTTGGACCTATCATATCACCTCTTTTCAAATGCACTATGACATTCTTAATAATTGATTCCATCATTTTACCCACTACCGATGTCAGGCTGACCGGTCTATAATTTCCTGTTTTCTCTCTTCCTCCTTTTTTAAAAAGTGGGGTTACATTGGCTACCCTCCACTCCATAGGAACTGATCCAGAGTCTATGGAATGTTGGAAAATGACCGTCAATGCATCTGCTATTTCCAAGGCCACCTCCTTTAATACTCTTGGACGCAGTCCATCAGGCCCTGAGGATTTATCGGCCTTCAATTCCATCAATTTCCCCAACACAATTTCCCGACTAATAAGGATTTCCCTCAGTTCCTCCTTCTTACTAGACCCTCTGATCCCTTTTATTTCACCCAACCATCGTGAGGATGGGGCTGGTATCAACAGATATCAAGGGTTTAAAATTCGTAATTCCTTGAAAGTGCAAGTGAGATAGAGAAAGGCACATAAAAAGGCAAGTTGAATATTCGTTTTATAAATAGGGACATGAAGTATAAAAGTAAAGAAAAGTGAATTTATATAAAACATTGATTAGTTAGGCCACAGTTAAAGAAATGTGGAACAGGCATCTCATTATAGAAAGGGCATTAAAGCCATAGAGAGCACATAGCAGAGAACATAAGAAATAGGAGCAGCAGTTGGAACTGGTGCTCTCCACTCTCCTGCGACAGTTGGAACTGGTGCTCTCCCACTCTCTCCTCCTCTCACCATGGTGTAGGCGGCCATTCAAGCAGTTGGGGGAGGGGGGCGGGGGGGGGAGTGTTGAAAGGGAATGTAGTTGTGGTAGGGGACAGTACAGTCAGAAGGATACATACTGTTCTCTGCAGCCACAACTGGGAGTTCCAAAGGTTGTGTTGCCGAGCCCGGTGCCAAGGTTAAAGACATCTCGCGGCTGGAGAAGAACTTTGAGTGGGAAGGGTAGGATCCAGTTGTCGTGGTACACGTAGAAACCAACGACATAGGTAGAACTAGAAATGAGGTTCTGCTGAGAGAGAGTTTGAGGATTCAAATTGGGGTTCAAATTAAAAAGCAGAACCTCAAAGATAATAATCTCTGGATTGTTACCTGAGCTATGTGCCAATTGGCATAGGGATAAGTAGATTAGAAGATTAAATGCGTGGCTCAAAGAGTGGTATGGGAAGTAGGAGTTTTGCTTCGTGGGACACTGGCACCAGTACTGGGGAAATAGGGAGCTGTTCTATTGGGACGGGCATCACTTAAACCGTGTTGGAACCAGTGTCCTGGCGAATCGAATAATTAGGACAGTAGACAGGGATTTAAACTAATGAAGGTGGGATGGGAGGATTCAGGAAAGAGTACATTTAAAAGCAGAAAGAGAAATGTCAAGGCTCTCAGGCAGAGTAGAGTTTTAGATAAAAATAAACAGTGGGTCAGGAAAGGATAGAGAGAATAACATATGTAATAGGGCATCAGTGACTAAGGTGACATTAGGGAAAAATAGAAAAAAGTCACTATATCTGAATGCGCGAAGCATTCGCAAAAAAAAGATGAATTAATAGCGCAGATAGAAATTAATAGATTTGATCTAGCCATTACAGAGAAATGGTTGCAAAGTAACCAAGCTTGGGAACTAAATATTCAAGGATAATTAACCTATAGAAGAGATATGCAAATTATAAAAGGAGGAGGGGTAGCCCTGAGAATAAAGGATGGAATAAAGACAGCAGAGCGAAAGGATTTAGCTTGGAAAATCAAGAAGTAGAATCAGTTTGGGTAGAGCTAAGAAACAGCAAGAGGCATAAAACATTGGAGGGCCTATAAATAACTCCCACCAAACAGTAGTTATAATGCAGGGTACAGCAAAAATCAGGAAATTAGAGGCACATGTAACATAGGTAATATGGTAATCATGGGGGACTTTAATTTACATTTAGACGGTGCAAACCAAATTTGTAGTCATAATTTGGAAGACTAATTCATGGATTGTATACCAGGTAGTTTTCTAAATCAGTATGTTGAGGAACCAACTAGGGAGCAGGCTATTTTTGATCTAGTATTGTGCAATGTGAAATGGTTAATTAATATCCTTGCAGTACAGCGGCCCTAAGAGAAGAGTGACCATAATATGATAGAATTTTATATTAAGTTTGAAAGTGATTTGGTTAAATCCAAAATTAGGCTTTTAAATCCAAAAGAAAACTATGTAGATATGAGGGGCGAGTTGGCGAAGGTAGATTGGGAAACTAGATTAAAAGATATGACAGTAGACGAGCAATGGCTCGGGAGTTCGGGAGGCTAACATAGAAACAAACAAAATAGGTGCAGGAGTAAGACCATTCGGCCCTTCGAGCCTGCACCACTGTTCAATAAGATCATGGCTGATCATTCACCTCAGTATCCCTTTCCTGCTTTCTCTCCATACCCCTTGATCCCTTTTAACCGTAAGGGCCATATCTAACTCCCTCTTGAATATATCCAACGAGCTGGCATCAACAACTCTCTGCGGCAGGGAATTCCACAGGTTAACAACTCTCTGAGTGAAAAAGTTTCTCCTCATCTCAGTCCTAAATGGCTTACCCCTTATCCTTAGACTATGTCCCCTGGTTTTGGACTTCCCCAACATCGGGAACATTCTTCGTGCATCTAACCTGTCCAGTCCTGTCAGAATTTTATATGTTTCTATCTGATCCCCCTCATCCTTCTAAACTCTAGTGAATACAGGTCCAGTCTCTCCTCATATGTCAGTCCTACCATCCCAGGAATCAGTCTGGTGAACCTTCGCTGCACTCCCTCAGTAGCAAGAACGTCCTTCCTCAGATTAGGAGACCAAAACTGAACACAATATTCCAGATGAGGCCTCACTAAGGCCCTGTACAACTGCACTAAGACCTCCCTGCTCCTATAATCTAATCCCCTAGCTATGAAGGCCAACATACCATTTGCCTTCTTCACCGCCTGTTGTACCTGCATGCCAACTTTCAATGATTGATGTACCATGACACCCAGGTCTCGTTGCACCTCCCCTTTTCCTAATCTGCCACCATTTAGATAATATTCTGCCTTCGTGTTTTTGCCACCAAAGTGGATAGCCTCACATTTATCCACATTATACTGCATCTGCCACGCGTTTGCCCACTCACCTAACCTGTCCAAGTCACCCTGCAGCCTTTTGGTGTCCTCCTCACAGCTCACACCGCCACCAAGCTTAGTGTCATCTGCAAACTTGGAGATATTACACTCAATTCCTTCATCCAAATCATTAATGTACATTGTAAAGAGCTGCGTTCCAACACTGAGCCCTGCGGCACCCTACAAGTCACTGCCAGCCATTCTGAAAAGGACCAGTTCATCCCGACGCTCTGCTTCCTGTCTGCCAACCAGTTCTCTATCCACATCAGTACATTACCCCCAATACCATGAGCTTTAATTTTGCACACCAATCTCTTGTATGGGACCTTGTCAAAAGCCTTTTGAAAGTCTAAATATACCACATCCACTGGTTCTTCCTTGTCCACTCTACCATTTACATCCTCAAAAAATTCTAGAAGATTTGTCAAGCTTAATTTCCCTTTCATAAATCCATGCTGACTTGGACCGATCCCGTCACTGCTTTCCAAATGTGCTGCTATTTCATCTTTAATAATTGATTCCAATATTTTCCCCACTACTGATGTCAGGCTAACCGGTCTATAATTACCCGTTTTCTCTCTCTCTCCTTTCTTAAAAAATGGTGTTACATTAGCTACTCTCCAGTCCATAGTAACCGATCCAGAGTGAATAGATTGTTGGAAAATGATCGGCAATGCATCCACTATTTCTAGGACCACTTCCTTAAGTACTCTGGGATGCAGACTATCAGGCCTCGGGGATTTAATCGGACTTCAATCCCATCAATTTCCCGCCTAAAGGATTTCCTTCAGTTCCTCCTTCTCACTAGACCCTCGGTCCCCTAGTATTTCTGGAAGGTTATTTGTGTCTTCCTTCGTTCGGGAGGCTCCGAAAGCGGAAGCCCGTGAGTTCGGGAGGCCAGGAGTCAGAGCAGCAGGAGCCGGAGGTCGGCGAGGAATTTACTTCTGACGAGTTTAAAAAGAGTGGGAGTCGGAGGAGCGGAGGAGGTCGGGAGCAGCAAGGCCCATAAAAGGGGGCCCAGCAGTCGGAGGTAGTTGCAGGGCAAAAGGCAAAAAGAAATCGAAGTGTGACATCACAGCCAAGAGGATGTGATTGGCTGGTGGATTGGTGAGTATTTAATCTTTTTCTTTTCAGATCAGTTAGAAACCTTTGGCGTTATCATTTAATTTAATTTAAGGGATAAGTCATGGCAGGAGAGCCAAGACCCATGTCATGCTCCTCCTGTGCTATGTGGGAAATCAGGGACGCTTCCAGTGTCCCTGACGACTACATGTGCAGGAAGTGTGTCCAGCTGCAACTCCTGACAGACCGCATTGCGGCACTGGAGCTGCCCATGGACTCTCTCTGGAACATAAGAATTAGGAACAGGAGTAGGCCATCTAGCCCCTCCAGGCTGCTCCGCCATTCAAAAAGATCATGGCTGATCTGGACGTGGACTCAGCTCCACTTACCAGCCCGCTCCCCATAACCCTTAATTCCCTTATTGGTTAAAAATTTATCTATCTGTGATTTAAATACATTCAATGAGCAAGCCTCAACTGCTTCCTTGGGCAGAGAATTCCACAGATTCACAACCCTCTGGGAGAAGAAATTCCTTCTCAACTCGGTTTTAAATTGGTTCCCCCGTATTTTGAGGCTGTGCCCTCTCATTCTCGCCTCCCCTACCAGTGGAAACAACCTCTCTGCCTCTATCTTGTCTATCCCTTTCCTGATTTTAAATGTTTCGATAAGATCACCCCTCATCCTTCTGAACTCCAATGAGTAAAGACACAGTCTACTCAATCTATCATCATAAGGTAACCCCCTCATCTCCGGAATCAGCCTAGTGAATCGACTCTGAACCCCCTCCAAGGCTAGTATATCCTTCCTTAAGTAAGGTGACCAAAACTGCACGCAGTACTCCAGATGCAGCCTCACCAATACCCTGTACAGTTGCAGCAGGACCTCCCTGCTTTTGTACTCCATCCCTCTCGCAATGAAGGCCAACATTCCATTTGCCTTCCTGATTACCTAACTTTTTGGGATTCATGCACAAGGACCCCCAGGTCCCTCTGCACCTCAGCATGTTGTAATTTCTCCCCATTCAAATAATATTCCCTTTTACTGCTTTTTTTTCCCCCCAAGGTGGATGACCTCACATTTTCCGACATTGTATTCCATCTGCCAAACCTTAGCCCATTCGCTTAACCTATCTAAATCTCTTTGCAGCCTCTCTGTGTCCTCTACACAACCCGCTGTCCCACTAATCTTTGTGTCATCTGCAAATTTTGTTACACTACACTCTGTCCCCTCTTCCAGGTCATCTATATATATTGTAAACAGTTGTGGTCCCAGCACCGATCCCTGTGGCACACCACTAACCACCGATTTCCAACCCGAAAAGGACCCATTTATCCCGAGACTCTGCTTTCTGTTAGCCAGCCAATTCTCGATCCATGCTGATACATTTCCTCTGACTCCGCGTACCTTTATCTTCTGCAGTAACCTCTTGTGTGGCACCTTATCGAAGGCCTTTTGGAAATCTAAATACACCACATCCATCGGTACACCTCTATCCACCATGCTCGTTATATCCTCAAAGAATTCCAGTAAATTAGTTAAACATGATTTCCCCTTCATGAATCCATGTTGCGTCTGCTTGATTGCACTATTCCTGTATAGATGTCCCGCTATTTCTTCCTTAATGATAGCTTCAAGCATTTTCCCCACTACAGATGTTAAACTAACCGGCCTATAGTTACCTGCCTTTTGTCTGCCCCATTTTGTAAACAGAGGCATTACATTAGCTGCTTTCCAATCCGCTGGTACCGCCCCAGAGTCCAGAGAATTTTGGTAGATTATAACGAATGCATCTGCTATAACTTCCGCCATCTCTTTTAATACCCTGGGATGCATTTCATCAGGACCAGGGGACTTGTCGACCTTGAGTCCCATTAGCCTGTCCAGCACAAACTCCCTAGTGATAGTGATTGTCTCAAGGCCCTCCCTTCCCACATTCCCGTGACCAGCAATTTTTGGCATGGTTTTTGTGTCTTCCACTGTGAAGACCGAAGCAAAATAATTGTTTAAGGTCTTAGCCATTTCCACATTTCCCATTGTTAAATCCCCCTTCTCATCTTCTAAGGGACCAACATTTACTTTAGTCACTCTTTTCTGTTTTATATATCAGTAAAAGCTTTTACTATCTGTTTTTATGTTTTGCGCAAGTTTACTTTCGTAATCTATCTTTCCTTTCTTTATTGCTTTCCTTGTCATTCTTTGCTGTCGTTTAAAATTTTCCCAATCTTCCAGTTTCCCACTAACCTTGGCCACCTTATACGCATTGGTTTTTAATTTGATACTCTCCTTTATTTCCTTGGTTATCCACGGCTGGTTATCCCTTCTCTTACCGCCCTTCTTTTTCACTGGAATATATTTTTGTTGAGCATTATGAAAGAGCTCCTGAAAAGTCCTCCACTGTTCCTCAATTGTGCCACCGTTTAGTCTGTGTTCCCAGTCTACTTTAGCTAACTATGCCCTCATCCCACTGTAGTCCCCTTTGTTTAAGTATAGTACGCTCGTTTGAGACACTACTTCCTCACCCTCAATCTGTATTACAAATTCAACCATACTGTCATCACTCATTCCGAGAGGATCTTTTACGAGGAGATCGTTTATTATTTCTGTCTCATTACACAGGACCAGATCGAAGATCGCTTGCTCCCTTGTAGGTTCTGTAACATACTGTTCTAAAAAACAATCCCGTATGCATTCTATGAATTCCTCCTCAAGGCTACCCCGTGCGATTTGATTTGACCAATCGATATGTAGGTTAAAATCCCCCATGATTACTGCCGTTCCTTTTTCACATGCCTCTATTATTCCCTTGATTATTGTCCGCCCCACCGTGAAGTTATTATTTGGGGGCCTAAAAACTACGCCCACCAGTGACTTTTTCCCCTTACTATCAGCATTTTATTCATTCGAGCCAATATCATCTCTCACAACTGCCCTGATATCATCCTTTATTAACAGAGCTACCCCACCTCCTTTCCTTTCTTGACTATCCTTCCGAATTGTCAGATACCCGTGTATGTTTAATTCCCAGTCTTGGCCACCCTGCAACCACGTTTCTGTAATGGCCACCAAATCATACCCATTTGTAATGATTTGTGCCGTCAACTCATTTACTTTATTTCGAATGCTGTATGTGTTTAGGTAGAGTGTTTTAATACTAGTTTTTAAACCATGATTTTTAGTTTTGACCCCTCCTGCAGCCCCTTTATATTCATACATATTGTCCCTTCCTATCACCTTGTGGTTTACACTTACCCCAATGCTGCTCTGCTCTGTTGCCTCCTGCCTTTTGCATTCTTCCTTGGGGTGCTGTTCATCTGCGCTCTCACCCACTCTAACTAGCTCAAAGCCCTCTCCTGGGTTCCGAATACTCCTCGCATTGAGGCACTGAGCTTTCAGGCTTGCCTTTTTATTACACTTTGACCCTTGAGAATTTTGCTGTACATTGGCCCTTTTTGTTTTTTGCCTTGGGTTTCTCTGCCCTCCACTTTTACTCATCTCCTTTGTCTTTTGCTTCTGTCTCCATTTTGTTTCCCTCTGTCTCCCTGCATTGGTTCCCATCCTCCTGCCATATCAGTTTAACTCCTCCCCAACAGCACTAGCAAACACTCCCCCGAGGACATTGGTTCCGGTCCTGCCTAGGTGAAGACCGTCCGGTTTGTACTGGTCCCACCTCCCCCAGAACCGGTTCCAATGCCCCAGGAATTTGAATCCCTCCCTGCTGCACCACTGCTCAAGCCACGTATTCATCTGCGCTATCCTGCGATTCCTACTCTGACTAGCACGTGGCACTGGTAGCAATCCCGAGATTACTACTTTTGAGGTCCTACTTTTTAAATTTAGCTCCTAGCTCTTTAAATTCGTCTCGTAGGACCTCATCCCTTTTTTTAACCTATGTCGTTGGTACCAATGTGCACCACGACAACTGGCTGTTCTCCCTCCCTTTTCAGAATGTCCTGCACTCGCTCCGAGACATCCTTGACCCTTGCACCAGGGAGACAACATAGCATCCTTGAGTCTCGGTTGCGGCCGCAGAAATGCCTATCTATTCCCCTTACAATTGAATCCCCTATCACTATCGCTCTCCCACTCTTTCCTGCCCTCCTGTGCAACAGAGCCAGCCACGGTGCCATGAACTTGGCTGCTGCTGCCCTCCCCTGATGAGTCATCCCCCTCAACAGTACTCAAAGCGGTGTATCTGTTTTGCAGGGGGATGACCACAGGGGACCCCTGCACTACCTTCCTTGCACTGCTCTTCCTGCTGGTCTTCCATTCTCTATCTTGCTGTGGACCCTTCACCTGCGGTAAGACCAACTCACTAAACGTGCTATTTACGTCATTCTCAGCATCGTGGATGCTGCAGAGTGAATCCACCCTCAGCTCCAGGGCCGCAACGCGGTCCGTCAGCAGCTGGAGGCGGATACACTTCCCGCACACGTAGTCCTCAGGGACACCGGAAGTGTCCCTGAGTTCCCACATGGTACAGGAGGAGCATATCACATGACCGAGCTCTCCTGCCATGACTGAGCTCTCCTGCCATGACTTAACCCTTAGATACACTTAATTTGGTGACAACAATGTTAACAGATTATTACTGATATAAAAAAAAGAAAAGCTACTCACCAATCACTTACCCCTTTGGCTGTGACATCACCTTTTGATTTCTTTCTACTTTTTTGCTTTTTCTCCCGGCTGGAGCTGCACAAGCACGCCTTTTTAGGCCTCACCACGCACCTCGAGCTCCCGCCTCCGATCTGCCGCCACCTCTCGCAGCCGCTGGGCCTTTATAGGCCTCACCACGCACCTCGAGCTCCTGCCTCTGATCTGCCGCCACCTCTCGCAGCCGCTGGGCCTTTATAGGCCTCACCACGCACCTCGAGCTCCCACCTCCGATCTGACGCCGCCTCTCGCAGCCGCTGGGCCTATATAGGTCTCACCACGCACCTCGGCCTCCCGCCTCCGATCTGCCGCCGCCTCTCGCAGCCGCTGGGCCTTTATAGGCCTCGCCACGCACCTCGAGCTTCCGCATCCACGATGTTGAGGATGTCGTAAATAGCACTTTTAGTGAGTTGGTCACACCGCAGGTAAAGGTTACACAGCCAGATAGGGAATGGGTGACCATCAGGCAGAGCAGTGGACCTCTGCGGTCATCTCCCTCCAAAACAGATACACCGTTTTGGGTACTGTTGGGGGAGATGACTCATCAGGCAAAGGCAGCAGGAATCAAGTCCATGGCACCAGGGGTGGCTCTGCTGCACAGGAGGGCAGGAAAGAGAGAATGGGAGAGCTATTGTGATGGGAGATTCTATTGTAAGGGGAATAGATAGGTGTTTCTGCGGCCGCAAACTAGACTCCAAGATAGTATGTTGCCTCCCTGGTGCAAGGGTGTCTCAGAGTGGCTGCAGTGCATTCTGGAGGGGGAGGGTGAACAGCCAGCTTTCGTGGTACATATAGGTACCAACGATATAGGTAAAAAACAGGATGAGGTCCTACAAATTTAAGAAGCTAGGAGTTAAATTAAAAAGCAGGACCTCAAAAGGTAGTAATCTCAGGATTGCTACCAGTGTCACGTGCTAGTCAGAGTAGGAATTGCAGGATAGCTCAGATGAATATGTGGCTTGAGGAATGGTGCAAGGGGGAGAGATTCAAATTCCTGGGACATTGGAACCGGTTCTGGGGGGAGGTGGGACTAGTACAACCGGACAGTCTGCACCTGGGCAGGACCGGAACCGATGTCCTGGGCGGAATGTTCGCTAGTGCTGTTGGGGAGGGTTTAAATTAAAATGGCAGGGGGATGGGAATCTATGCAGGGAGGCAGAGGGAAGGAAAAAGGGGACAGAAGCAAAAGGTAGGAAGGAGAAAAGCAAGAGTGGAGGGCAGAGAAATCAAGGGCAAAAATCAAAAAGGGCCACATTACAACATAATTCTAAAAGAACAAAGAGTGTTAAAAAAACAAGCCTGAAGGCTCTGAGTCTCAATGCGAGGAGCATTCGTAATAAGGTGGATGAGTTGACTGCGCAGATAGCTGTTAATGGATATGATGTAATTGGGATTATGGAGACATGGCTCCAAGGTAACCAAGGATGGGAACTCAACATCCAGGGGTATTCAATATTCAGGAAGGACAGACAGGAAGGAAAAGGAGGTGGGGTAGCATTACTGGTTAAAGAGGAGATTAACGCAATAGTAAGGAAGGACATTAGCATAGATGATGTGGAATCTTTATGGGTAGAGCTGCAAAACACTAAAGGGCAGAAAACGTTAGTGGGAGTTGTGAACAGATCACCAAACAGTAGTAGGGAGGTTGGGAATGGCATCAAACAGGAAATTAGGGACGCGTGCAATAAGGGTACATCAGTCATCATGGGTGACTTTAATCTACATAATGATTGGGCTAACCAAACTGGTGGCAATACTTTGGAGGAGGATTTCCTGGAGAGTGTAAGGGATGGCTTTCTAGACCAACATGTCGAGGAACCAACTAGAGAGCAGGTCATCCTAGACTGCTTCTTGTGTAACGAGAGAGGATTAATTAGCAATCTGGTCGTGCGGGGCCCCTTGGGGAAGAGTGACCATAATATGGTAGAATCCTTCATTAAGATGGAGAGTGACACAGTTAATTCAGAGACTAGGGTCCTGAAGTTAAAGAAAGGAAACTTCGACGGTATGAGATGTGAATTGGCTAGGATAGACTGGACAATGATACTTGAAGGGTTGACGGTGGATAGGCAATGGCAGACATTTAAATATCACATGGATGAACTACAACAATTGTACATCCCTGTGTGGCGTAAGAATAAAAAAGGGAAGGTAGCTCAACCGTGGCTAACAAGGGAAATTAGGTAAAGTGCTAATTCCAAGGAAGAGGCATATAAATTGGCCTGAAAAAGCAGCAACCTGAGGACAGGGAGAAATTTAGAATTCAGCAGAGGAGGACCAAGGGTTTAATTAGGAGGGGGAAAATAGAGTATGAGAGTAACCTTACAGAGAACATAAAAACTGACTGCAAAAGCTTCTACATATGTGAAGAGAAAAAGGTTAGTGAAGACTAATGACCTTGCAGTCAGAATCAGGGGAATTCATAATGGGGAACAAAGAAATGGCAGACCAATTGAACAAATACTTTGGTTCTGTCTTCACCAAGGAAGACACGAATAACCTCCCGAAAATATTAGGGGACCGAGGGTCTAGTGAGAAAGGGGAACTGAGGGAAATCTTTATTAGTCAGGAAATGGTGTTAGGGAAATTGAATGGAATGAAGGCCAATAAATCCCCAGGGCCTGATAGTCTCCATCCCAGAGTACTTAAGGAAGTGGCCCTAGAAATAGTAAATGCATTAGTGATCATTTTCCAACATTCCATGGACTCTGGTTCAATTCCTATGGACTGGAGGGTAGCTAATGTAACCCCACTTTTTAAAAAAGGGAGAGAAAACAGGGAATTATAGACCGGTTATAGCCTGACATCGTTGGTGGGGAAAATGCTGGAATCAATTATTAAAGATGCAATAGCAGCGCATTTGGAAAGCAGTGACAGGATCGATCCAAGTCAGCATGGATTTATGAAAGGGAAATCATGCTTGACAAATCTTGTAGAGTTTTTTGAGGATGTAACTAGTAGAGTGGATAAGGAAGAACTAGTGGATGTGGAGTATTTGGACTTTCAAAAGGCTTTGACAAGGTCCCACACAAGAGATTAGAGTGCAAAATTAAGGCACATGGTATTGGAGTAATGTATTGACGTGGAGAGAGAACTGGTTGGCAGACAGGAAGCAAAGAGTGGGAATAAACAGGTCTTTTTCAGAATGGCAGGCAGTGACTAGTGGGGTGTGCAGGGTTCAGTGGTGGGACTCCAGCTATTTACAATATACATTAATGATTTTAGACGAAGGAATTGAATGTAAAATCTCCAAGTTTGCAGATGACACTAAGCTGGGTGGCAGTGCGAGCTGCGAGGAGGACGCTAGGAGGCAGCAGGGGGACTTGGACAGGTTAGATGAGTGGGCAAATGCGAATGTGTGTGAGGTTATCCACTTTGGTGGCAAAAACAAGGTGGTAGATTATCTGAATGGTGACAGATTAGTAAGAGGGGAGGTGCATGGGAATAAAACTTATTTTATTGTAGGAGAGAGCAATTTCAGATAACATGGTACATGAGTCATTGAAGGTAGGCATGCAGGTACAACAGGCAATAAAGAAAGCAAATGGCATGCTGGCCTTCATAGCGAAGGGATTTAAGTATAGGAGCAGGGAGGTCTTAGTGCAGTTGTACAGGGCCTTGGTGAGACCACACCTGGAGTATTGTGTGCAGTTTTGGTCTCCTAATCTGAGGAAGGGCATTCTTGCTATTGAGGGAGTGCAGAAAAGGTTCATCAGACTGATTCCCAGGATGGCAGAACTGACATATGAAGAAAGACTGGAGCGACTAGGCTTATATTCACTGGAATTTAGAAGAATGAGAGGGAATCTCATAGAAAATTTAAATTCTGACGGGATCTGTCAGGTTCGATGCAGGAAGAATGTTCCCAATGTTGGGGAAGTCCAGAACCAGGGGTCACAGTCTAAGGATAAGGGGTAAGCTTATTTAGGACTGAGATGAGGAAAAACTTCTTTACTCAGAATTGTGAACCTATGGAATTCTCTACCACAGAAAGTTGTTGAGGCCAGTTCGTTAGATATATTCAAAAGGGAGTTATGGCTAAAGGGATCAAGGAGTATGGAGCGAAAGCAGGAATGGGGTACTGAAGTTGCATGATCAGCCATGATCATATTGAATGGTGGTGCACACTCGAAGGGCCGAGTGGCCTACCCCTGCACCTACTTTCTATGTTTCTATGGCTAGCATTTACATACATAATTTACAACAAATATACATTCCTTTAAGGCACAAAAACTCCTCAGGAAACGTGGTCCAACCATGGCTAACATGATAAGTTAAAGACAGTATTAGATCAAAGGAAGAGGCTTATAATGTTCCCAACAAGAGCATTAAGCCTGAGAATTGAGAGGACTTTAGAATTTAGCAAAATGGACCAAGAAATTGATCAAGGGAAAATAGAATGAGAGTAAATGAGTCAGACACATAAAAACAGACTTTAAAAGCTTCGATAGGTATGTAAAAAGGAAAAGATTAGCTCAAGTAAATGTGGGTCCCTTACAAGCTGAGACAGGAGAAATTATAATGGGGAATAAGGAAATGGCAGAAAAATTAAATACTGTGTGTTTGTCTTTACGGAAGAAGACGCAAAAAAACCTCCCGGAAATAGTGGAGAACCAAGGGTCCAGTGAGAATGAGGAACTGAAAGAAATTATTAGTAAAATAAATAGTACTGGAAGAAAGTAATAAGACTGAAAGACGATAAATCCCCTGGACCTGATGGCCTACATCCTGGGGTTTTGAAAGAGGTGGCTATAGAGATAGTGCATGCATTGGTTGTCATCTTCCAAAATTCCATAGATTCTACAAAGGTTCCCATGGATTGGAAGGTAGCAAATGTAACCCCACTATTTAAGAAAGTAGGGCAAGAGAAAACGGGGAACAATAGACCAGTTAGCCTGACTTCAGTCATCGGGAAAATGCTAGAATCTATTAAGGACGTGGTAACAGGGCACTTAGAAAATAATAGGATTGGGCAGTCAACACAGACTAATGAAAGGGAAATCATGTTTTACAAATCTGTTAAGAATTTTTTGAGGTTGCAACTTGTAGAATAGATATGGGGGACCAGTGGATGTGGTGTATTTGGATTTTTAGAAGGCATTTGATTAGGTGCCACATCAGAGGTTATTAAATAAAATTAGGGCTCATGGGATAGGGGGTAATATACTAAGCATGGATTTAGGATTGGTTAACAGATAGAAAACAAGAGTAGGAATAAATGGGTCATTTTCGGGTTGGTAAGCTGTAACTAGTGGGGTACCGCAAGGATCAGTGCTTGGGCCTCAGCTATCCACAATCTATAGAGCCACCTCTTTCAAAACTCCAGGATGTAGGCCATCAGGTCCAGGGGATTTATCGGCTTTCAGTCCTATTAATTTCTTCCAGTACTTTTTCTTTTACTAATTCCTCATTCTCGATGGTTGGGAAAATGTTGGAGTCCATTATTAAAGCAGTAGCAGGATATTTGGAAAAGCAAAATTCGGTCAGGCAGAGTCAGCATGGATTTATGGAGGGGAAGTCATGTTTGACAAATTTGCTGGAGTTCTTTGAGGATGTAACGAACAGGGTGGATAAAGGGGAACCAGTGGATGTGGTGTATTTGGACTTTCAAAAGGCATTTGACAAGGTGCCACATAAAGGTTACTGCACAAGATAAAAGTTCACAGGGTTGGAGGTAATATATTAGCATGGATAGAGGATTAGCTAACTAACAGAAAACAAAGTCGGGATAAATGGTACATTCTCTGGTTGGAAACCAGTAACTAATGGGGTGCCGCAGGGATCAGTGCTGCGACCCCAACTATTTACAATCTATATTAACGACTTGGAAGAAGGGACTGAGTGTAACGTAACCAACTTTGCTGACGATACAAAGATGGGAGGAAACGCAATGTGTAAAGAGGACACAAAAAATCTGCAAAAGGACATAGACAGGCTAAGTGAGTGGGTAAAAATTTGGCAGATGGAGTATAACATTGGAAAGTGTGAGGTCATGCACTTTGGCAGAAAAAAATCAAAGAGCAAGTTATTATTTAAATGGAGAAAGATTGCAAAGTGCTGCAGTACAGCAGAACCTGGGGGTACTTGTGCATGAAACACAAGGTTAGTATGCAGGTACAGCAAGTGATCAGGAAGGCCAATGGTATCTTGGCCTTTATTGCAAAGGAGATGGAGTATAAAAGCAGGGAAGTCTTGCTACAGCTATACAAAATATTGGTGAGGCCACACCTGGAATACTGCATGCAGTTTTGGTTTCCATATTTACGAAAGGATATACTTGCTTTGGAGGCAGTTCAGAGAAGATTGACTAGGTTTACTCCAGGGATGAGGGGGTTGACTTATGAGGAAAGGTTGAATAGGTTGGTCCTCTACTCATTGGAGTTCAGAAGAATATCGAAACGTATAAGATTATGAGGGGGCTTGACAAGGTGGATGCAGAGAGGATGTTTCCACTATTGGGGAGACTAGAACTAGAGGACATGAGAGAGCTGTGTAATCTGGAACATTGAATAAATTTAAGACAGAAAAAGACAGTTTCTTGAGTGATAAGGGGCTAAGGGGTTCTGGGGAGCGGGCGGGGAAGTGGAGCTGAGTCCGTGATCAGATCAGCCATGATCTTATTGAATGGCGGAGCAGGCTTGAGGGGCTGTATGGTCTACTCCTGTTCCAAATTCTTATGTTATGTTCTATATCAATGGTTTGAATGAGGGACCAAATGCAATATATCCAAGTTTGCTGATGACACAAAGCTAGGTGTGAATGTAAGTTGTAGAAAAACATTGGGCTAGACTTTCCACTTGGTAGCTAAGGCGTGGTGGTGGTGGCAGCGGCGGCGGGGGTGAGAGAGAGAGAGAGAGAGAGAGAGAGAGAATTTTGTGGTTGAAACATCGAAAATAGGTGCAGGAGAAGGCCATTCGGCCCTTCAAGCCTGCACCGCCATTCAATGAGTTCATGACTGAACATGCAACTTCAGTACCCCATTCCTACTTTCTCGCCACACCCCTTGATTCCACTAGTAGTAAGGACTACATCTAACTCCTTTTTTAATAGATTTAGTGAATTAGCCTCAACAACTTTCTGTGGTAGAGAATTCCACAGGTTCACCACTCTCTGGGTGAAAAATGTTTTCCTCATCTCGGTCCTAAATGGCTTACCCCTTATCCTTAGACTGTGACCCCTGGTTCTGGACTTCCCCAAGACTGCATCGAACCTGTCTAAACCCATCAGAATTTTAAACGTTTCTATGAGATCCCCTCTCATTCTTCTGAACTCCAGTGAATACATGCTCAGTTGATCCAGTCTCTCCTCATATGTCAGTCCCGCCATCCTGCACTGCACTCCCTCAATAGCAAGAATGTCCTTCCTCAAGTTAGGAGACCAAAACTGTACAAAATACTACAGGTGTGGCCTCACCAAGGCCCTGTACAACTGTAGCAACACCTCCCTGCCCCTGTACTCAAATCCCCTCGCTATGAAGGCCAACATGCCACTTGCTTTCTTAACCGCCTGCTGTACCTGCATGCCAACCTTCAATGACTGATGTACCATGACACCCAGGTCTCGTTGCACCTCCCCTTTTCCTAATCTGTCACCATTCAGATAATAGTCTGTCTCTCTGTTTTTACCACCAAAGTGGATAACTTCACATTTATCCAGATTATACTTCATCTGCCATGCATTTGCCCACTCACCTAACCTATCCGTGTCACTCTGCAGCCTCACAGCATCCTCCTCGCAGCTCACACTGCCACCCAACTTAGTGTCATCCGCAAATTTGGAGATACTACATTTAACCCCCTCGTCTAAATCATTAATGTACAATGTAAACAGGTGGGGCCCCAGCACAAAATCTTGTGATACCCCACTAGTCACTGCCTCCCATTCTGAAAAGTACCCATTTACTCCTACTCTTTGCTTCCTGTCTGCCAACCAGTTCTCAATCCACGTCAGCACACTACCCCCAATCCCATGTGCTTTAACTTTGCACATTAATCTCTTGTGTGGGACCTTGTCGAAAGCCTTCTGAAAGTCCAAATATACCACATCAACTGGTTCTCCCTTGTCCACTCTACTGGAAACATCCTCATTGTGCTGACATACTCGGGGCAGTCGTCGAACCGGCCGAAGGGATTCCGGGCCGGCGTTGAACCGGCCGAAGGGACCAAGGCCGGCGTTCAACGGCCGAAGGGACTCCGGGACCGGCGCTGAACCGGCCGCCAGCGTTCAACCCAACATCTTAAACTTCTAACTAAGTGAGACCCGGCGGGCAGGAGAAGGCCAGCTAAAGGAACATGATTGAGGCTATACCTTTTTATGGAAAGGAAAACTAGAGGAAGAATGCCGCCTTCATGGAGTCAGCTTTGCCGTCAAGAATGAGCTGGTCGACCACCTCAAAGACTCCCCCTGCGGGGTTAACGAACGCCTCATGACTCTTCATCTTACCCTATCCCGGAACCAATGCACCACAGTCACCTGTGCGTATGCCTCAACATTCTATGCAACGGATGAGGCTAAAGAGGATTTTTATTCCAACCTCGAGACATCCTTGTCCCGCGTCCCCAAAGGCGACAAATTGATCCTCCTAGGTGACTTTAATGCCAGGGTTGGCAAAGGCACAGCCTTCTGGGGAGGCGTGATTGGCAGAGAGGGGGTAGGGAAAGCCAACTCCAGTGGTACCCTCCTCCTGACAAAATGTCTAGAACATGAACTCATCACCAACACCCTGTTCCACCAGAGGGACAAATACAAGGCATCGTGGCAACACCCTCGCTCCAAACACTGGTACCTGCTCGACTATGTCATCGTCCGAGCCAGGGATCGCAAGGATGTGCGCATCACCCGCACCATGACAGGAGCTGATGACTGCTGGACGGACCGTCGTCTAATCCGATCCATCATCGACATTAACATAGCCCCAAAGCAGAGGGGACAGCAGAAGCAGTTCTGCAAAAAAGTTAATGCCGTGGCACTTAAAGACCCAACTAAGAGAGCCCTATACAGCCAGCGCCTCACAGCCAATCTGGCGTGCCTTGATGACCCTGAGATGCTGAATGCCCACCGTGCTTGGTCAGCCCGCCAGGCCTCTATAACCAGTGCCTGTGAAGAGACACTTGGTCACTCAACCAGAAAACACCAGGACTGGTTTGATGAAAATGATCAGGAGATCCAAGAGCTTATAAATCACAAGCGCAAAGCATTTCTAAGCCTCAAGCAACAACCCAACTCGAGAGCTGCAAAGCAACATTACAGATGGCTCAAGGCTCAGGCCCAACAAAGAACCGGGACCGAAAAAATAGGTGGTGGATGGAGAAAGCACAGGAAATACAACAACTGGCCGATAGCCACGATATGTGAGGATTCTTCATTGCAGTCAAGGCCACCTATGCTCCAAACTCCCAAGGCCCCACCCCACACCTGGCCAAGAACGGGGAAACACTCATCAAGGACACCGAGGCTGTCAGGGCCCGATAGAAGGAGCACTTTGAAGATCTCCTCAATCGAGTCTCTGCCTTTGACTCCAGTGTTCGCGACTCCATCCCGCAGCATGTGACCCGCCACCAACTCAGTGAAACTCCAACGAGGTAGGCAAAGCCATAAAATAGCTCAAGGCTACGGGTGCGGATGGAATCCCTGCTGAGGCGCTAAAGTATGGCGGAGAGGCTCTGTTGGCGCGGATACATGACCTCATCTCTCTCATCTGGAGGGAGGAGAGCATGCCGGGAGATCTTAGATATGCAGTGATCGTGACAATTTTTTAAAAAGTGAACAAGTCCAACTGCGGCAACTACAGGGAATCTCCTTGCTATCAGCCAGTGGGAAAGTTGTCGCTAGAGTTCTCCTCAACCGTCTTCTCCCTGTGGCCGAGGAGTTCCTCCCAGAATCACAGTGCGGATTTCGTCCCCTATGGGGCACAAGGATCATGAATTTTGCAGCGTGACAGCTGCAGGAAAAATGCAGGGAGCAGCGCCAGCCCTTATACATGGTCTTTTTCGATCTTACAAAGGCCTTTGACACTGTCAACCGTGCAGGTCTATGGAGCGTCCTCCTCCATTTCGGATGCCCCCAAAAGTTTGTCAACATCCTTCATCTGCTCCACGACGACATGAAGGCCGTGATCCTTACCAAAGGATCCATTACAGACCCAATTCACATTAGGACCGGGGTCAAATAGGGCTGCATCATCGCCCCAACCCTCTTCTCAATCTTCCTTGTCACCATGCTCCACCTCACAGTCAACAAGCTCCCCGTTGGAGTGGAACTAAACTACAGAACCAGTGGGCAGCTGTTCAACCTACGCCACCTCCAGCCCATATCCAAGATCACCCCAACCTCTGTCGTTGAGCTGCAGTTCGCGGACGATGCCTGCGTCTGAGCACATTCTGAGGCTGAACTCCAGGATATAGTCAATTATTCACCGAGGCATATGAAAGCATGGGCCATATGCTTAACATCTGTAAGACAAAGGTCCTCCATCAGCCTGTCCTCACTGCACAGCACTGCCCTCCAGTCATCAAGATTCACGGCGCGGCTCTCGACAACGTGGACCATTTTCCATATCTCGGGAGCCTCCTATCAACAAAGGCAGACATTGATGCAGAGATTCCACATCGCCTCAAGTGCACCAGTGCAGCCTTCGGCCATCTGAGGAAAAGAGTTTTCGAAGACCAGGCCCTCAAATCTACCACCAAGCTCATGGTCGACAGGGCTGTAGTAATACCCGCCCTCCTGTATGGATCAGAGGCATGGGCAATGTATAGAAGGCACCTCAAGACACTGGAGATATATCACCAACGATGTCTCCGCAAGATCCTGCAAATCCTCTGGGAGGACAGGTGCACCTCATCCAGGCTAGCATCCCCAGTACTGAAGCACTGACCACACTCGATCAGCTTCGCTGGGCAGGCCACATAGTTCGCATGCCAGACACGAGACTCCCTAAGCAAATGCTCTATGCAGAGCTCCTTCATGGCAAACGTGCCAAAGGTGGGCAGCGGAAACGTTACAAGGACACCCTCAAAGCCTCACTGGTAAAGTGCGACATCACCACTGACACCTGGGAGACCCTGGCCGAAGACCGCCCTCGGTGGAGTAAGTGCATCCAGGAGGGCGTTGAGCACAAAGTCAGAATGGTAGATTTGTCAGAGACAATCTGCTTGCTGTGGCAAGAGATATTAGCATATCAGCAGTAGAAGAAGCTGTTTTATTCAATTATTCCAAGCCAATGGCCCAAAGTTTATGATTGCCGCCTGCTATAGACCTCCAAGACAGGCATCCCTAGCTGATGAGGAACTTTGTTCACAGATTACTAAGGCTTCTAGCCTGTGTCATTTTTGATGGACCAATAAAGGTGATATTGGGTTGCCCAAGATCACTAAACAAGAATCATCACAAGTGCCCCTTTTAGGGAACCACTAACATAGGAAAGAAAACAAAAGGTCCAATCAAACTAAAAGAAGCCAAAATAAGCAACAAAGTCTCAACAAAAGCAAAGAGAACCTTCCCAACTAAATCATAATGTTGTTATCAATGCCTATAAAGCACACTATATACCCTGCTGTGCTCACCGGTCGTGGAAGGCATCAAGCATACTGAACACTGCAGAGTCCTACACCAGAGCCACCCAAGCTTAGACACAATTGCAGAAGCTTCTAGCCTGGGCCTAATTTGGATTATGGGAGACTTCAATTTTCTTTGTATTAAATGGCCTGATGGTGAACTATCTCGTGTAGTGGGAAGAGTAGCTGAGGCTTTTGTGGACATCATCAATTATTGTTTCCTTACTCAGCACATTGGTGAGGCTTGCATTGAACGCGCTGATTTATCTATTAATAATCGACATTCTTCGAACTTTTTTTCCATTTAAAATAATTTTCTGTACTGTTAGTTACACTGACAATAATTTAGAAAGTTCAAAATATTGGAAACATAGAAAATAGGTGCAGGAGTATGCCATCCGGCCCTTCGAGCCTGCACCACCATTCAATAAGATCATGGTTGATCATTCCTTCAGTACCCCTTTCCTACTTTCTCTCCCTACCTCTTGATCCCTTTAGCCACGAGGGCCATATCTAACTCCCTCTTGAATATATCCAATGAACTGGCATCAACAACTCTCTGCGGTAGGGAATTCCACAGGTTAACAACTCTCTGAGTGAAGAAGTTCCTCCTCATCTCAGCCCTAAATGGCCTAACCCCTTATCCTAAGACGATGTCCTCTGGTTCTAGATTTCCCCAACATCAGGAACATTCTTCCTGCATCTAACCTGTCCAGTCCCGTCAGAATTTTACATGTTTCTATGAGATCCCCTCTCATCCTTCTAAACTCCAGTGAATACAGGCCCAGTCGATCCAGTCTCTCCTCATATGTCAGTCCTGCCATCCCAGGAATCAGTCTGGTGAACCTTCGCTGCACTCCCTCAATAGTAAGAACGTCCTTCCTCAGATTAGGAGACCAAAATTGAACACAATATTCCAGGTGGGGCCTCACCAAGGCCCTGTACAACTGCAGTAAGACTTCCTTGCTCCTATACTCAAATCCGCTTGCTATGAAGGCCAACATACCATTTGCCTTCTTCACCGCCTGCTGTACCTGCATGCCAACCTTCAATGACTGATGAATCATGACACACAGGTCTCTCTGCACCTCCCCTTTTCCTAATCTGCTGCCATTCAGATAATATTCTGCCTATGTGTTTTTGCCCCCAAAGTGGATAACCTCACATTTATCCACATTATACTGCATCTGCCATGTATTTGCCCACTCGCCTAACCTGTCCAAATCATCCTGCAGCCTCTTACCATCTCCTCACAGCTCACACCACCACCCAGTTTAGTGTCATCTGCAAACTTGGAGATATTACACTCAATTCCATCATCCAAATCATTGATATATATTGTAAAGAGCTGGGGTACCAGCACCAAGCCCTGCGGCACTCCACTAGTCACTGCCTGCCATTCTGAAAAGGACCCTTAATCCCGACTCTCTGCTTCCTGTCTGCCAACCAGTTCTCTATCCACGTCACTACATTACTCCCAATACCATGTGCTTTGATTTTGCACACCAATCTCTTGTGTGGGACCTTGTCAAAAGCCTTTTGAAAGTCCAAATACACCACATCCACTGGTTGTCCCTTGTCCACTCTACTAATTACATCCTCAAAAAATTCCAGAAGATTTGTCAAGCATGATTTCCCCTTCATAAATCCATGCTGACTTGACCGATTCTGTTACTGCTTTCCAAATGTGCTGCTATTTCATCCTTAATGATTGATTCCATCATTTCCCCCACTACCGATGTCAGGTAACTGGTCTATAATTACCAGTTTTCGCTCTCCCTCCTTTTTTAAAAAGTGGTGTTACATTAGCAACCCTCCAGTTCATAGGAACTGATTCAGAGTCGATAGACTGTTGGAAAATTATCACCAATGCATCCACTATTTCTAGGGCCACTTCCTTAAGCACTCTGGGATGTAGACTATCAGGCCCTGGGGATTTATTGGCTTTCAATCCCGTCAATTTCCCGAACACAATTTCACACCTAATAATGATATCCTTCAGTTCCTCCTTCTCACTAAACCTTCGGACCCCTAGTACATCTGGAAGGTTATTTGTATCTTCCTTTGTGAAGACAGAACCAAAGTACTTGTTCAATTGGTCTGCCATTTCTTTGTTCCCCATTATAAATTCACCCGAATCCGTCTGCAAGGGACAGACGTTTGTCTTCACTAATCTTTTTCTCTTCACATATCGATAGAAGCTTTTGCAGTCATTTTTTATGTTTCCGGCAAGCTTCCTTTCATACTCTATTTTCCCCCTCTTAATTAATCCCTTTGTCCTCCTCTGCTGTATTCTAAATTTCTCCTAGTCCTCCGCTTGCTACTTTTTCTGGCTAATTTGTATGCCTCTTCCTTGGATTTAACACTATCCTTAATTTCCCTTGTTAGCCACGGTTGAGCCAACTTCCCCGTTTTATTTTTACTCCAGACAGGGATGTACAATCGTTGAAGTTCAGCCATATGATCTTTAAAGGTTTGCCATTGCCTATCCACCGTCAACCCTTTAAGTATCATTTGCCAGTCTAATCGAGCCAATTCGCACCTCATACCATCAAAGTTACATTTCCTTAAGTTCAGGACCCTAGTTTCTGAGTTAACTTTGTCACTCTCCATCTTAATAAAGAATTCTACCATATTATGGTCGCTCTTCCCCAAGGGGCCTCGCACAACAAGATTAGTCCCTTCTCATTACACATCACCCAGTCGAGGATGGCCAGCTCCCTGGTTGGTTCCTCGACATATTGGTCGAGAAAACCATCTCTAATACACTCCAGGAAATCCTCCTCCACTGCATTGCTACCAGTTAGGTTAGCCCAATCAATATGTAGATTAAAATCGCCCATGATTACTGCTGCACCTTTATTGCACACATCCCTTATTTCTTGTTTGATGTTGTCCCAAACCTCACTACTACTATTTGGTGGCCTGTACACAACTCCCACTAGCGTTTACTGCCCTTTGGTATTCCGTAGCTCCACCCATACCGAATCCACATCATCCAAGCTAATGTCCTTCCTTACAATTGCATTAATTTCCTCTTTAACCAGCAACGCCACCCCGCCTCCTTTTCCTTTCTGTCTATCCTTCCTAAATGCTGAATACCCCTGGATGTTGAGTTCCCAGCCTTGGTCACCCTGGAGCCATGTCTCCGTGATGCCAATCACATCATATCACATCAGCTATCTGTTAATTTGTCCACCTTATTCCGGATACTCCTCGCATTGAGGCAGAGCCTTCAGGCTTGTCTTTGTAACACATTTTGACCCTTGAGAATTCTACTGTCAAATGGCACTTTTTGTTTTTTGCCTTGGGTTTCTCTGCCCTCCACTTTTACTATTCTCCTTTCTATCTTTTTATTCTGTCATATATTCAACCAGCATTGTAACCCATGTATAATCTGGCCTAAGTTGTACACTGAGAACAATGACCACTAGGTGGTGAACTTGTGGGAGACACTCCTAACCTGGACCTTCAGGTATAAAAGGGGAAGCTCCACCCACTTCCATCACTTGAGTGCTAAGGAATAAAGGACAGGTCACAGACGGACCTTCTCTCAAGCATGGGCCTCGTGTGCATTTATACTGTATAGTAAGGACGTATCAATGGCGACAAGAAACTGGGATTTAAACCACGCGAGCATGGCCACTAGCAGAACAGACAAGGGCAATCGGGCATGCTCCAACATGAAGTCGAACCCAGAGGAGGAGTTTGACAGAGACAATGGCAAGCTGAATGGCGATTCACGCCATTGCAAGGGACAGTGCGCCATCAACACCTGTTAATGGCGCACTCAAGGACAGTCACAGGGGCAGTCAGGGACGATCAACTGGCAAGGGACCTTTTGTTTCCAACAACAGCTCATGTTGGAGGCATGGAGGCGCACACTCAGCCGGAGTTTGCAGAGATGAGCAAAATACCTGCAGAAATTGCAGAAATGAACGCTGGGGGAAATCGCTGGAAGCTGAAGTTCAGCGAGTTCATGTGGAGCACGTATAGAGTTTATACACCAGGACGCCACCGATAATGATGAAAGTGCTCCTCAATGGCATCCCAGTATCAATGGAGCTAGACACGGGTGCCAGCCAGTCCCTGATGGGTATCAAACAGTTTGAAAAGTTGCGGGCGTCCAAGGCCAGGAGGCCAACATTATCGCCGATTGACGCACAGCTACAGACTTACACAAAGCAGATCATTCCGGTGCTAGGCAGCGCCACGGTAGTAGTGACCCACAAAGATTCGGAGAACAGGTTGCCACTCTGGGTTGTCCCGTGGGACGGTCCCACACTACTGGGGAGGAGTTGGCTTGCTGTCATGAACTGGAAATGGGGCGATGTCAATGCAATTTCCTCTGTGGAGCGAGTATCATGCTCACAGATCCTGGACAAATTTGACTCATTATTTCAACCCGGCATTGGCACTTTCATGGGGGCCAAGGTAGTGATTCACATAAACCCGGACGCCAGGCCAGTACACCACAAGGCCAGAGCGGTGCCGTACATGATGCGGGAAAAGATAGAAGGCAAATTGGACCGCCTGCTGAGGGAAGGCATCATCTCGCCAGTCGAATTCAGTGACTGGGTGAGCCCGATTGTGCCGGTGCTCAAGGCGGATGGGTCGGTCAGGATATGTGATGATTACAAGGCCACCATCAATCGGGTGTCACTCCAAGACCAGTACCCGCTACCGAGAGCGGAGGACCTCTATCCGGTGGCACACTTTTTTCAAAACTGGACCTGACCTCAGCTTACATGACCCAGGAGCTGGCGAGTGAGTCGAAGAAGCTGACCACCATCACGACACACAAGGGATTGTTTGAGTACAACAGATTTCTGTTCGGGATTCGCTTGGCCGCCGCGATCTTCCAACGAAATATGGAAAGCCTCAAGTTGATTCCAGGGACAGTGGTTTTTCAGGACGACATCCTCATCATGGGTTAAGATACTGAAGAACACCTCCACAACCTGGAGGAGGTGCTACGCAGACTGGACCAGGTAGGGCTGTGACTGAAAAAGGCGAAGTGCGTCTTCCTAGCTCCAGAGGTAGAATTCCTGGGGATGAGGATAGCAGCAGATGGGATCAGCCCTACTGCGTCCAAGACGGAAGCGATCCAGAGAGCACCCAGACCCCTAACACGATGGAGCTGCGTTCGTTCCTGGGGCTCCTGAACTATTTTGCTAACTTTCTTCCCAAACTGAGCACGCTGCTAGAGCCGCTACACGTGCTCCTACGCAAAGGTAGCGAATGGGCCTGGGGGGACAGCCAGGAAAGGGCTTTTAATAGAGCACGCAATTTGTTATGTTCCAACAATCTGTTAATGCTATATGACCCATGTAAGAAACTTGTGTTAACATGCGATGCGTCGTCCTATGGTGTCGGGTGTGTGTTGCAGCATGTCAATGCCAAGGGTCAGTTACAGCCAGTAGCTTATGCCTCCAGAAGTCTGTCCCAGGCAGAAAGAGGCTACGGGATGGTAGAAAAGGAGGTGCTCGCATATATGCGGTAAAGAACATGCACCAGTACCTGTTTGACAAGAACTTTGAGCTGGAAACAGATCAGAAACCCCCAACGTCCCTTTTGGCCGACAACAAGGCCATGAATGCAAACGCATCGGCCCACATACAGAGGTGGGAACTCACGTTAGCCACCTATGACTATACAATTCGGCAGAGACCGGGGCACTGAAAACTGCGCCGACGCACTCAGCAGGCTCCCACAAGCCACCACTGAGGGGGCTACCGAGCATGCTGCTGAGATGGTCATGGCTGTTGAAGCTTTCGGAAGCGAAGGCTCACCCGTGACAGTCCATGAGATTAAAGTCTGGAGAAATAGAGACCAGCTATTGTCTCTAGTCAAGAAATGTGTCCTGAATGGGGACTGGGCAGCCACGTACAGGGCATGCCCTGAGGAATTTAAACCATTTCACAGGCGCAGGGATGAACTCTCGATTCAGGCCGATTGCCTACTGTGGGGAAACCGCGTAGTCATGCCCCAGATGGGCAGAGAGGTGTTCATCAGAGAGCTCCACAATGAGCACCCAGGCATTTCACGATGAAGGCAATTGCCAGGTCACACGTTTGGTGGCCAGGGATAGACGCAGATCTGGAACTTCGCAGGTGCAACACGTGTGCCCAGCTGGACAATGCGCCCAGGGAAGCCCCCCTTAGCCTCTGGCCATGGCCCACCAAGCCTTGGTCATGCATCCATGTGGGCTACGCAGGTCCTTTCATGGGAAAAATGTTTTTGGTTGTAGTATACGCCTATTCCAAATGGATCGAGTGTGACATTTTAAATTCAAGCACATCCTCTGCCACGGTAGAAAGTCTACGGGCAATGTTCGCCGCCCACGGTCTACCGGACATCTTGGTCAGCGACAATGGCCCGTGCTTCACAAGCACTGAATTCCAAGACTTCATGGCAGGCAATGGAATTAACCATGTCAGAACGGCACCGCTCAAGCCAGCCTCAAATGGCCAGGCAGAACGAGCAGTGCAGATAATCAAACAGGGGATGCTCAGACTCCAAGGGGGGTTCCCGACAAAGCCGCTTATCACGCTTCCTGTTGGCCTACAGATCCCGACCACACTCGCTCACAGGGGTTCCACCCGCAGAGCTGCTAATGAAAAGGACGCTCAAAACCCGGTTATCCCTTATACACCCCATCATGAAAGAAATTGTCGAGGGCAGGCGCCAGTCACAATATGACTACCATGACAAGAATGCGCGGGCGCGATGTATTGATGTAAATGACCCTGTTTTTGTCCTCAACTAGGCTGCAGGGCCCAAATGGCTCGCAGGCACTGTGATTGCCAAAGAGGGAAATAGGATTCTGGTAGTTAAACTTACCAAGGGACAAATCTGCCGCAAACACGTGGATCAAACAAAAAGGAGGTTCAGCAACCCCATAGAAGCAGAGGAAGAACAAGATATAGAGTTGACGCCACCACTGGTGACCGAACACCGGAACCAAAGGAAGGAGAGCCCAGTCACTGTGGGCAGTCCGGATAGGCCTGAGGCACCGCAAACAGCAGACACTCAGGCCAGCGCCCAACAACCGGAGCCCCAACTCAGGCGCTCTAAAGAGAGCGTAAACCACCAGAGAGACTCAACCTGTGATCCCAATAAGACTTTGGGGGGCGGAGGGGGGGGGGAAGTGATGTCATGTATTCAACCAGCATTGTAACCCATGTATAATCTGACCTAACAGATTATAGCCTACTGGCAGCTGCGAGAGTAAGTTGAAATTTATATTTATGTATTATTTACTGATCTATGGAAATTGTAACTAGAATCTGCAATGTTATTTCGTTACATTTAAACATAACTAAATTATGAATAAATTTATGCACCCCAGCATAAAGTTGAATGTTATAGTATGAAATATGTTATTTTATTCGTATGCAACGTAATGCTAGTCTGTAATTGAACATTTAAATCTGTCAGTCTTAAATGTCTTCAATGTCTTAAATTGCCTGATCCATTTGCTTATGCCGTGCAATGTTATCGTAAGAAGAAGATATCGATCAACTTTCGTGAGCAACACAGGATGGGCGGGGGCTCTGCCATGATGCACTGTTTAAGTGCTTACGAGGCCTTGGTGGGGCCAGAAAGCCGTTCGGTCACAACCCGTAGTGTGGCTGAACCCACCCTTGAGACAAGTGAGTAATGAGAACTGTGCATTGTGCAATGTGTGAATCATTAGTAAATACTAAAAATATCGTAGTAACGCATGTAATGTTATGCAAGTATTGATTTGATGTTATGCAATTATAATGTAATGTTATGCAATTATAATGTATTTGATATATAATTGTGATGTACTATTGATCTTCGAATGAGGTCATGTTAGGTCATGTTAAACCTGGTGATCCCTTGTGCATATGGGGTAATGGAAAGCATTGTAATGTTTTGAGATCGTGAAAAATTGTAATGCATTGATTTGAATTGTTAAACGTTGTTTATCAATTTAAAGGTCAAGTGGTCGTCGAGTCAGTGGAGTCCACTACCACTGAACCGTCTCAAACATCACAGGAGGATGAAGAGGAGGAGCTGCTGCAGACTCCTGCTGCTGTGCTTCAGCAGGAGGAGGAGGAGGAGATGGAAGAAGAGATATTTTTTGTGGGGGGGGGAGGGAAAAACAACCTGCGGCCATTTCGGTTGAGATGGAAGAAGCAAGAAGCACCGGGACCAAGTGGTGTGCAGGTGGCAACGCCAAGGCGCGTCATATTGCAAATGCCGACCCCACGGAGGTCCGGTCAGCGTGGCGAGCAATCACCTAGCTTGGAGGGCCAGACAGAGAGCTTGATTTCCCTGTGCAGAGAGACGGTTGCGATTGATCGCGACCTTATCCAGGAGTTCGCAGGATTCTCTGCAAACTGGAGCCAGTTCTCTGCGAATTGGAGCCAGTTTCCAGCATCCTGGAGCGAGTTCTGCCAGAACTTCTCCAACTGGTCTTCTGAGCAGTCACAGACTGCAAGGGAGACCTTGGAGGCTATTCTGCAGCAGACATGCGTTGCTGGCTGGACACGGCGCTGCACTCCAAGGTGTAGTGTCTGCTCACAGCGAGACCCCGAGCACGCAAGCGAGTACGGAGGACATAGTTCCTCAGGCTTCCGCTTCCTCTCCGTCACCTCCACCACGGCAGGAAGTCTTGTCGTCCCACTCTGCACGACATCTTGGTGTTGGTCTTCGTAGACCAAAACAGGCGGGTGGGGTGCGAACACGGGGTGGGGCTGGACCTGGAGGGAAACGTGGCCGCAGGTAGGGAGGGGGGGCGTTACAGTTTGTTCACTTGTTCAAATATTCTTGTTTTGTTTGTTGTTATTGGTTAATTGTTACCTGTTAATTGTTAACATCTTGTATTTGAGGGAAGAGTGGGTTGGTGCGGGAGGGGGCATGGGATATGGAGGGATAGTTTTTCAATTTTTATTTGCGTTTTTGTTAAAAAAATGTGTTAATTCAATAAATTGTGTGCGTCTTCTCTCAGTCAGTTATCAACTATACAGATGTCATTCCATATCTGGGCATTCTATTAATATACGAGTACTTTAGTAACACCTTCTAATAAATTCTATTATATAAAACCTATTCACTAAAAACAATGTAATACCTATATGAAAAATTACAGCTCTCATCCTCATTAAATTCTCTTATATAAAACCTAATTATATAAAACCAAACGTAATGATAACTTACAGCTCAGTAAATTATACTATATAAAACCTATTTAATAAAAATAACGTAATAATATCTATTTATATTCTCTGTCTCAATATTCTGAGTACAACTAGCTCTCTAATTAAATCACAACTCATTCTCTAACCTTCCATTGAAGTCAAAATGGCATCCGTAGTGCCCATTTTCATTCTCTTAGGTCCAGAAAAAGCAACTATTTCTCAGCACTGTTTTGGGCCTTACATCGGCCCAACGAAGTGCATCCTAAGTGCTGAAACTTGGGATGAGCCTTGTGCGGGCGATCATTTCGGCGATCTTCTCGGCAATCAAAGTGGAAACTTAAGCACCTGTTTTTCGGGCGATATTTTGGGCCTAGTTTCCACTTTTTGCTCAAAATGGGCAATAGAGGTCCATTTTGGGCCATAGATGGGCGATGTGAAGTGGAAAGTCTAGCCCATTATTTGTTAAAAAGGTGAGAGATTGAGAAATTTTGGTGATCAAAGGGACCTGGGTGTCCTTGTACATGAATCACTGAAAATTATATAGGTACAGCAAGAAATTAAGAAAACAAATGGTTTGTTGTCCTTTATTACAAGAGGATTTGAGTATAAGAGTAATGATGTCTTACTGCAATTAGGGCCCTGGTGAGACCACACTTGGAGTACTGTGTACAGTTTTGGTCTCCTTACCCAAGGAAGGATATACCTGCCATAGAGGGAGTGCAATGAAGGTTCACGAGATTGATTCCTGGGATGGAGGATATTGTCCTATGAGGAGAGATTGAGTAGACTAGACCTATATTCTCTAGAGTTAAGAAGAATGAGGGGTGATCTCATTGAAACATACAAAATTCTTACAGGGCTTGATAGGGTAGATGCAGGGAGGATGTTTCCCCTGGTTGGGGAATCTAGATCCAGGGATCACAGTTTCAGAATCAGGAGTTGCCCATTTAGGACTGATGGAGAAATTTCTTCACTCAGAGGACGGTGAATCTTTGAATTCTCTACCCCAGAGGGCTGTGGATGCTCAGTCGGCGAGTATATTCAAGACAGAGATTGATAGATTTTTGACGATTAAGGTAATCAAGGGATATGGGGATAGTGCAAAAAAGTGGAGTTGAGGGAGATGATCAGCCATGATCTTATTGAATGATACAACAGGATCGAGGGGCCGAATGGCCTGTTCCTGCTCCTAATTAGTGTGTTCTTATGTAGGTCATATGCATTATGCAAAATAAAAAGCTCTCACAACTTACCTTCTTTTATAGTATTTTCATAATCACTCTCGGCTTTAATGTTATCTGCTACAAGCTGATAACCATCGTTCTGTGGCTGCAACACAAAACAATTTTTTTTTTTTAAATAAAAAAGACTTCTTTCAAAGTTAATGCCGTGTTTCCAAACGTAGAGCACCACTGAAAAAAAAATGGACTTTTGTTTATACTGAATTTTTACTTGTATATTTCTTATTACTGGAAGCAGCACGCGAGGCTTTCCAAACAGGTCACATAGGGTTACGATTAGCTGCGGCTAACTATTTTCTGCAAGATGAAGGAAATCTACATTACAGTGTGACATGCAAACGGTTTCCTTCAAATGTATTGTCACACATTTCTGCCAAGGTGTCATTATATTCAGTATTTTTAGCTTGACACTTTGGTTATCATGTAACGAGATGATTCCACTTTACTGGAAATTGCAAATTTATTTAGGTAGACAACAACTTGCATTTATATAGCACCTTGAACATAGTAAAGCACCCAATGCGCTTCACAGGAGCATTATCAAACACCAAGCCACAGAGAGAGATATTAGGACAGGAATTCGATCAAAGAGGAAGGTTTTCAGGACTCTGAATTCTCTTAAAAGGAGAGCGAGAGAGACGGGAGGGTTAGGGAGAGAATTCCAGAGAACATGCATCATACTGTGTTCCTAACACAGACGAGATTGCACACGGGAGGTTAAAGTAACAGTGACCTGTCTTTAAAGACACTCCAGAGTGAGGAACAGGCCTTAGGGGCAGACTTATATACAGTGCTCCCAAGGGATGTTGGGATCCCTTGGGACTTCAGGGGATGAGCTCCCTGGTGGCGGAACATGGGAGCGCATGCTTTACAGATACACAACATCACTCCTACCCAAAGTCAAAGTGAAAACTATTTACAAGGTGAGGTGGTCAGGAGCCTTTCTTTCCTTGGTGGACCGCCTCAGTACAAATGTCTGTTCTGGTGTGTTGGCTGTGCTCTCGCTGGGCTGGCGTGTTGTTGGCCCTGCAGGGCTGCTGGGTGAGCCTGGCTTTGCTGGGCTGTTGGGCGTGATGGGTTCGATTTCCTGGTCCGGCGTGGTATCGTTGATCCTTTGGGTGTGTGTTGTGGGTTCGAAAAAGGTGGTGTCTGCTGTGGGTTGTTCAGGGCAGTCTGTGAACTGCAGCCACGTTTGGTCCAGGTGCTTTCTGCAAATTTGTCCATTGCCTAGTTTGACTACAAACACCCTACTCCCTTTTTTAGTTATTACCGTGCCCGCGATCCACTTGGGGCCATGTCCATAGTTTAGCACATACACAGGGTCATTCAGATCAATTTCCCGTGACACAGTGGCGCGACCATCGCTTACATTTTGTTGTTGCCGCCTGCTCTCTACCTGATCATGCAGGTTGGGGTGAACCAGCGAGAGTCTGGTTTTAAGTGTCCTTTTCATGAGTAGCTCAGCCGGGGGCACCCCTGTGAGCGAGTGAGGTCTCGTGCAGTAACTGAGCAGTACTCGGGAAAGGCGGGTTTGCAGTGAGCCTTCTGTGACTCGTTTAAGGCTCTGTTTGATTGTTTGTACTGCCCGCTCTGCCTGCCCATTGGAGGCTGGTTTAAACGGGGCCGAGGTGACATGTTTGATCCCATTGCGGGTCATGAATGCTTTAAATTCGGCACTGGTGAAACATGGCCCGTTGTCACTGACCAGTAGGTCAGGCAGGCCATGGGTGGCAAACATGGGCCTCAGGCTTTCAATGCTGGCGGTGCTTCCCGACATTATTTCACATTCAATCCATTTTGAAAATTTTACCGAGAAATGGGCCCGCATAGTCGACATGGATCCTCGACCATGGTCTGGAGGGCCAGGACCACAAACTTAGTGGTGCCTCTCTGGACGTGTTGCTCAACTGAGCACACATGCTGCATTTCCATACACAGGACTCGGTCAGAGTCGATACCGGGCCACCACACGTGGGATCTGGCTATCGCTTTCATCATTACTATATCTGGGTGTGTGCTGTGAAGATCCGAGATGAATATCTCCCTGCCCTTTTTGGGGAGCACTACGCGGTTACCCCACAACAGGCAGTCTGCCTGAATGGACAGCTCGTTCTTTTGCCGCTGGAACTGCTTGATTAGCTCTTCCATTTCAACAGGGATGCTGGCCCAGCTCTCATGCAGTACACAGTTTTTTTTTTTTACTAGGGACAGCAGAGGATCTTGGCTGGTCCAAGTCCTAATCTGGCGGGCTGTGACAGGTGATTTATCATTTTCAAACACTTTCCATGACCATCAACAAATCTGCGGGCTGCTCCACCATCAACAAGTCTGGAGGCTGCACCATTTCCATCCCCGTGGTGAGCAATGGTAGCCGACTGAGAGCATCCGCACAGTTCTCGGTGCCTGGCCTGTGGCGGATGGTATAGTTATACGCCGATAGCGCGATTGCTCACCTTTGTATGCAGGCTGAGGCATTAGTATTTATCCGCTTCTTTTCAGCCAACAGGGATATGAGGGGCTTGTGATCAGTTTCCAGCTCAAATTTGAGGCCAAACAGGTACTGTTGCATTTTCTTCACCCCGAACATACATGCTAATGCCTCTTTCTCAATCATGCTGTAAGCCCCCTCGGCCTTCGACAAGCTCCTGGAGGCATCGGCGACAGGTTGCAACTTCCCCGCGACATTAGCTTGTTGTAATACACACCCGACTCCGTACGACGACAACGCATCACATGCTAGCACAAGTCTTTTACACGGGTTATACAATACAAGCAGCTTGTTGGAGCATAAAATATTTCTGGCTTTCTCAAAAGCAATTACTTGTTTTTTTTTCCCCCCATAACCAGTTGTCACCTTTACGCAATTATATATGTAGGGGCTTTAAGAGGGTGCTTTACCCCGGTAGGAAGTTACCAAAATAGTTGAGGAGTCCCAGGAACGACCACAGCTCCATGACGTTCTGTGGCCTGGGGGCGTTCCTGATAGTTTGGCGTCTGTGGGCCGAATGCCGTCCGCCGCGATCTTTCTCCCCAAAAACTCCACTTCTGTTGCTAAGAAGATGCAATTCGACCTCTTCAGCCGCAGCCCTACGCGCTCCAGTCACTGGAGGACCTCCTTCAAGTTTTGTAGGTGTCCCGACCCGTGACCAATATGTCATCCTGAAAAACCACCGTGCATGGTACCGACTTGAGTAGGCTCTCCATGTTTCTCTGGAAGATCGCTGCAGCCGACCGAATTCCAAACGAGCATCTGTTGTAGATGAACAGCCCCTTGTGCGTGTTGATGCAGGTGAGGCTCTTCGAAGACTCCTCCAGCTCCTGTGTCATGTAAGCCAAAGTCAGGTCGAGCTTGGTGAACGTCTTGCCTCCTGCCAGCATCGCAAATAGGTTGTCTGCCTTCGGTGGCGGGTATTGGTCCCGAAGCGAGAAACGATTAATAGTTACTTTATAATCGACGCTTATCCTGACCGTGCCATCACGTTTGAGTGCTGGAACAATTGGGCTGGCCCACTGTCTGAATTCGACTGGGGAGATGATGCCCTCACGTTGCAGCCTGTCCAGCTCTATTTCCACTCTCTCCCTCAACATGAGGTACCGCTCGTGCCTTGTGGTGGATGGGTCGTGCCTCTGGGACCAAGTGGATCTGCACCTCCGCCTTGGAAAAGTTTCCAATGCCTGGCTCAAAAAGGAAAGGAAATTTGTTAAGCACCTGGGTACATGAGGCCTCATCGACATGTGATAGCGCTTGGATGTCATCCCAGTTCCAGCGGATTTTGCCCAGTCAGCTCCTTCCAAGCAGTGTGGGGCCATTGCCCGGGACAATCCAGAGTGGCAATTCATCCACCATGCCCTTGACCATGGCGCTGCCCAGGACAGTGATAAGCTCTTTGGTGTACGTTCTCAATTTCGTGTGGATGGGGCTCAGGGCTGGTCTGAATGCCTTGTTGCACCACAGTCTCTCAAACATCTTTTTACTCATGATTGATTGGCTAGCGCCAGTGTCCAGTTCCATGGCTACAGGTAAGCCATTCAATTTTACATTTAGCATTATAGGTGGACATTGCGTCGAAAATGTGTGCACCCCGTGTACTTCAGCATCTGCCTCCTCTCTCAGGCTCGAAATTGCTTTGATCCACCATGGATCGATCTTCCTCTGCCACGTGGTGATTAGCAGGTTTTGCCCCATTGTTCCACAGCTCTTGCAAACATACCCTTTGAAGCGACATGAATAGGCTGAATGGAAGCCTTCACAATGCCAACTGAGTCATTGCGGACTCAGTCATCTGGGTCACCTGAGGCCTACTGGCAGTTGCAGACTCGTGGTTTCTGCCCTGTACATTTTTGCTCGCCAACACAGTTCCAGTTAATTTATGAACATTGCTAGCACTTGTGTGCTGAGAGATTTGTTTGGTGTTATCACTGGTGGACATAAACGCCTGGGCTATCGCAATGGCTTTACTGACGGTCGGTGTCTCTACAGTCAAAAGTTTTCATAGGATGGTCTCGTGGCCAATGCCCAGTACAAAAAAGTCTCTGAGCATCTGCTCCAGGTAGCCATCAAACTTACATTGTCCTGCAAGTTGCCTTAGCTCGGCGACGTAGCTCACCACTTCCTGACCTTCAGATCGTTGGCACGTGTAGAACCGATACCTCGCCATCAGCACGTTCTCCTTCGGGTTAAGATGCTCCCGAACCAGTGTACACAGCTCCTCATACAACTTATCTGTAGGTTTCACCGGAGCCAGAAGATTCTTAATGAGGCTATAGATCGGTGCCCCGCAGACCGTGAGGAGGACCGCTCTCCTTTTTGCAGCGCTTCCTTCTCCGTCCAGCTCGTTGGCTACAAAGTACTGGTCTAGCCGATCGACATAGGCTTCCCAGTCCTCACCCTCCAAGAACTTCTCCAAGATGCCCACAGTTTGCTGCATCTTTGTGTTGGATTCGTATACTCGTCGCCAGTTATTGTGTTCCTAACACAGATAAGACTGCACACAGGGAGGTTAAAGTAACAGTGACCTCAGTCTTTAATGAGACACTCCAGAGTGGGGAACAGGCCTTAGGGGCCGGCTTATATACAGTGCTCCCAAGGGATGCTGGGATACCTTGGGACTTCACTGGTGGCGGAACATGGGAGTGCATGCTTTACAGATACACAACAATGATGACCGTAGATTGAAGGGGAGGGGGACAATACCCCTCAGGTAGTCTGCTTCAGCTTTCCAATCAGCAGAAAGGTTGTGTGTGGAAGATTGGGTCTGCCAGCAGCGAAACGGTCAGTTTGAAACACAGCACATTTCACAGATGAAGAAATAAGCTTCTGTTTTAAAGCACAAGTTTCGAGAGAAAGGGAGTGCCATTTTACGTTTGAGGAAACAAGTGATCGGTTTGATTCATTGTTTTACACTGTTCATTTACCGGTTATAGTTAAATAAATCATTGGGCAATAGTCTTTTTATATTCAGTCCGCCTTCTAAACAGAAGACAATCACATGGTGTCACGTTATGTTCCAGTAGCTGGTGTACGAAAGGGTTGTCTGCGTCTCGCAATCATTCCCTAGATATTGGGCAGGTTAAGACAGCCATGGTTTGCAGAGGATGCAAAATTAACTCCCGGAAGTGGTCAGTGATGCTGAATCCGGAAACATCTAAGGTTAAAAGCCTTATTTTCCAATTTTCTCATAGCCTCACTTGAAGGTGTCTATTTGTTAGGACATGGTTTTGCAGGCACCAGAATCCACATGATATCTCACTCAAGTGGACAGAATTCACAAGACCCTAGAGAGAACATAAGAAAATAGGAGGTGTAGGCCATATGATCCTCGAGCCTGCTCCGCCATTCAATTAGATCATGGCTGATCTGATCTTGGCATCAATTCCACTTTCCTGCCTGTTCTCCTTAACCCTTGCCTCCTTTATAGTTCAAGAATCTGTCTATCTCAGCATACACAATATATTCAATGACTCAGCTTCCACAACTCTCTGGGGTAGAGAATTCCAGAGATTCACGATTCTCAGAAGATCATCTCCGTCTTAAATGGATGGCGCCTTATTCTAAAATTATACCCCTTAGTTCTAGATTCCCCCACGAGGGGAAACATCCTCTCAGCATCTACCCTGTCAAGCACCCTCAGAATCTGTTTCAATAAGATCACCTCTTATTCTTCGAAACTCTAATGAGTACAGGCCCAACCTACTCAACCTTTCCTCATAAGCCAACCCCTTCATCCCAGGAATCAATCTCATGAACCTTCTTTGAACTGTCTCTAATACAAGTATATCCCACTTTAAATAACGAGACCAAAACTGTACGCAGTACTCTAGGTGTGGTCTCACCAACAACCTGTACAGTTGTAACAAGACTTCCCTACTTTTATACTCCATTCCCCTTGCAATAAAGGCCAACATTCCGTTTGCCTTCCTATTTACTTGCTGTACTTGCATGCTAACTTTGTGTTTCATGTACAAGGATATCTAGATCCCTCTTGTACCGCAGCATTCTGTAGTCTCTCTAAATAAAATTTTGCTTTTCTTATCTTCCTACCAAAGCGGATAACCTCACATTTTTCCACATTATACTCCATCTGCCAATTTTTTGCCACTCACTTAACCTATCTATATCACTTTGCAGACTGTCATCCTCACAACTTGCTTTCACACCTATCTTTGTATCGTCAGCAAATTTGGCTACAATGCACTCGGTCTCTTCATCCAAGTAATTAACAGAGATTGTAAATAGTTGAGGCCCCAATACTGATCCCTGTAGCACCCCACTTGTTGCAGTTTGCCAACCTGAAAATTACCCATTCATCCAGACTCTGTTTTCTGTTAGTAAGATAGTCCTCTATCCATGCTAATATATTAATTCCCAACACCATGAGCTCTTATCTTGTGCAGTAACCTTTTATGAATGCCTTTTGCAAATCCAAATACACGACATCTACTGGTTCCCCTTTATCCACCCTGTTCGTTACATCCTCAAAGAACTCAAATAAATTTGTCAAACACGATTTCCCTTTCATAAAAAACCATGTTGACTCTGCTTGATTGTATTATGATTTTCTAAATGTCCTGCTACTACTTCCTTAATATGGATTCTAGCATTTTCCCAATGACAGATGTTCGACTAACTGGACTTTAATTACCTGCTTTCTGTCTCCCTCCTTTCTTGAATGGGGTGTTACATTTGCGGTTTTCCAATCTGCTGGAAGTTTTCCAGAATCTAGGGAATTTTGGAAGATTATAACTATCTCTGCAACCACTTCTTTTAAGACCTTAGGATGCAGACCATCAGATCCAGGGGACTTGTCAGCTCTTAGTCCCATTAGTTTGCCTAGTACTTTTTCTCTAGTGATAATGATTATTTTAATTTCCCCCTCCCTTTTGCCCCCTGATTTTCTACTATTATTGGGGTGCTTTTCGCGTCTTCTACCGTGAAGACAGATACAAAATATTTGTTCAAAATCTCTGCCATTTCCTTGTTCCTTATAATTTCCCAGTCTCATCCTCTAAGGGACCAACGTTTACTTTAGCTACTCTCTTACTTTTTATATACCTGTAGAAGCTCTTACTGTCTGTTTTTAGATTTTTTGCTCGTTTACTTTCATAATCTATTTTCTACCCCTTTATTATTTTTTTCGTCATCCTTTGTTTGTTTCTAAAATTTTCCGAATCTTCTAACCTACCACCAATCTTCGCAACATTGTATGCCTTTTCTTTCAATTTGATACCATCCTTAACTTCCTCAGTTAACCACGGATGGTTCATCCTTCTCGTAGATGCTTTCTTTCTCAATGGAAAGTATCTTTGTTGAGAATTATGAACTATCCCCTTAAATGTCTATCACTGCTTATCTACCATCTGACCATTAAATCTTTTTCCAGTCCACTTTAGCCAACTCTGTCTTCATACTTTTGTAATTGCTATTATTTAAGTTTAAGACACTAGTTTCAGACCCAAAGTTTCTCACCCTCAAACTGAATGTGAAATTCTATCATGTTATGATCTCTCTTCCCTGGAGGATCCTGTACTATGAGATTAATTAAAAAGTATTTTGTGTCATTAATTAATTCCGTTTCATTACACATTACCAGATCTAAAATAGCCTGTTCCTTGGTTGGTTCCAGTGTATTGTTCGAAGAAACTGTCCCGAATACATTATGAACTCGTCCTCAAGGCTACCTTTGCCAATTTGATTTGTCCAATCTATGATGATTAAAGTCACACACAATTATTGCAGTACCTCTCTAACAAGGCCCCATTATTTCTTGATGTATAATCTGTCTTACAGTGTTAGGGGGGCCTATAGACTACTCCCACCACTGACTTCTTTCCCATATTATTTCTTATCTTCACCCAAGCTGATTCTGGATCTGGATCTTCTGAGTCAAGATCATTTCTCACTACTGCACTGATCTCATCCTTTATTAACAGAGCTACCTCACCTCTTTTTCCTTTCTGCCTATCCTTCCGAAATGTCAAGTACCCCTGTATATTCAGTTCCCAGTCTTGATCACCTTGCAACCATGTCTCTGTAATGGCTATCAGATCATACCCATTTATTCTATTTGTGGCATCAATTCATCTATCTTGTCACAAATGCAGTGTGCATTCAGATAAAGAGCCATTAATTTTGTCTTTTGACCATTTTTCCCTACTCTGATCCTATTTGCTAGTGCACTCTGTCCCTTCCTGTCACACTCTGGTTATTATAACCAAAATCGCTACCCTGCCTTGTCCTTTCTCTTTAACTTCCACCGCCATCCCCCACCCCCCCTGCGCAACCCCCCACCCCCGGCCCCATTTTTAGTTTAAAGCCCTATCTACAGCCCTAGTTATTCGATTTGCCAGAATGCTGGTCCCAGCCCGTCCTGACAGAACAGCTCCCTCTTTCGCCAGTGGCCCATGAATTGAAACCCCTTCGTCCCACACCACTCGCCAGTCATTTAACTCTTTGATCTGCTTGACCTTATGCCAGTTTGCGCTTGGCTCAGGTAGTAATCCAAAGATTATTACCTTTGAGGTTCTGGTTATCAATTTAGACCCTTGCTTCTCAAACTCACTCAGCAGAACCTCATTCTTACTAATATCATTGGTTACTACATGGACCACAACAATTGGATCCTCCCCCTCCTACTCTAAGTTCTTCTCCAGCCACGAGGAGATATCATTAACCTTGGCATCGCGCAGACAACACAACCTCCGGAACTCCCGGTCGCGACTGCAGAAAACAGTATCTATCCCTGACTATACTGTCCCCTACCACTACCACATTCCTTTTTACTCCTCCCACTTGAATAGCCTCCTGTACCACGGTGCCGTGGTCAGTTTGCCCATTTTTCCTGCAGTCTTTTTCCTCATCCATACAGGTAACAAGTACCTCGTACCTTTTGGACAGAGTCAAGGGCTGAGGCTCCTCCATCACTACATCCTGGGTCTCCATACCTTCCTGACTCGCAGTCACACCCTCCTGTCCCTGACCAGTGACCAGCTCTAAACTACTATTTAACCTTAAGTGTATGACAGCTTCCTGGAGCAAAGTGCCCAGGTAACTCTCCCCCTTCCCTGATGCATCGCAATGTCTACTGCTCGCACTCCAGCTCAAAAACTCTTGAGCCAAAGTTCCGAGTTGCAGACTTATTGCAGACGTGGTTGTTCGGGATCGCAATGATCTCCGCCAACTCTCACATGCTGCAGTTACGACACACCACCTGCCCTGCCATCTCGAACCTTGTTTTATTTATTAGTTAAAGCTTTTATTTCATCAACATTTTAGTTTTGTTTAATTATTATATCTGTTCTAAGTTATTAATTTATATTAGCAAGTTACAAATTCTAAGCTCTTATTCTAAACCCCTTCCCTAACTTAGACAGCAAAGAAAAGCTGTTGTGCTCACCAACCACCTACCTGCTCTCCTGTGACGTCACGCATTGATTGTTTTTTTCCCGCCGTGCTCTTTATTCAGTTCCGCTCGCTGTACTCCCACTCAGGTTCGGTGCTGAGTGTGTTGGTCGCATATTCTACCTTGCGAAGCATCATATGCAGGCCATATCCCTTTCTTATCCAGATACACAATTGCCAGCAGGGTTCAAAGAAAACAATCAGGAGCAGGAACCCTGGCTAGTTTTCCCCTCCCTGGTCCAAGATCACTGAGGAGAGCAACTAGGTAATTGGTTGGTGAACATAACAGCTTTTCTTTGCTGTCTAAGTTAGGGAAGAGGTTTAAATTGAGAGAATGGGGCCCTTATTTTCCCAGGAGTTGTTCAGTATTTTTTGGAGCAACTTGATTTTTCTAGAGTATCTTTTTAGTTGCAATTCTGGCCATTTAATTTGCGGCAGTGTAAGTGAGTTAGTTAGGTTTTTTTTTTAAGTTTATTTTTTTTTCCCAAAAGGGGGCGTAACCAGCCACTTACACCTGTTTTGGCCATTTAAGCAAGTTTAGCCAGCTAAAAGTTACTCCAAACTAACTTAGGCCAGCATAAGTGGGCACTCTTGTACGTTCAGAAAAACCTTGCGATGACTTAAAAAAATCAGAGCAGGCAGCCAGAGATTTGGGGGGGGGGGGGGGGGAGGAGAGGGGGACCTTGCAAAGCACTAAACACCTTCATAACATTAAAGAAGCATAAATACATTTAAAGCACTAAGCACTAAACAAAGCATTACATTTGCACCAAGCACTAAACAAAGCATTAAAAGTAATAAACAATTAATTAATAAAAAAATAGAAGCAACCCTGCACCTAAAGCATCAAGACCAAAGTAATACGCAATCAATCAATCAATAAACAACAAATAAAAAATAGAAGTCCTACCTTAGGGAACGCAGCGGGCCGATGAGGGAGACCATTCGGCCAGGGCTAGGGACGGCTGAAGGGTGCAAAATTCGTGGGAAACCCACCCCCCTCAGTGTTTGGACTCATTGGAAAGGAAATTTAATTTGGAACTATCTACCAGAAAGTTTGAAATCCTAAAGTACACATGGAAGAAACTATGAACTTTAAATCGAATTTGGGATTTTACGAGACAAATTTAGTCTGTGTGAGCAGGGCTAGAGAACGAAAGGATGGCTATCCTACAAAGAAACCAGTTTGAGTATTGAAGCTGGCTGGGGTATTGAAAACTAAAGTAAATTATCTGAAGAATTGTGGATATTCGAAAACCCTTCTCCACAAGAGACATTAACATAGCAACAATCAATCCCGAGACAGCCAGCCATCACCCTGAACAAGAAACCAATTCAGCCTATGCATAACAACAAAAGGCTCATCCAGCCCGCATGAAAAAATCCAAGCACAGACAGACATTGCAAATACCAAGCTAATATTCCCATCAAGAAACAGATTTAGAAGATCGGCACACCCGAGACAAGTTAACATTTTAATGAGCCCGCCAAAATATGACAAAGAAATAGCAAGCCCGCCAAAAATTACATAAAGAATCCGGGCTGATTTGGCGCGAAGATTAGAACAGCTCCAACAGTATAACTGAGCCCTGTTTTAACAAAGGGTATGCTACTGCCTCAGAAGACACTGCTAGGGACGCTTAGCATCAGGAAGGGAGAGAGACCACCGCAGCAGTTGTAACTAACTTCTCCAGCCTCGACGTCCTGAAATCGGAAAAGAACATCAGCATCACGGCAGCAACCGACCACAGCCAACGTGGTATCACCAAAACCACCGCGATCGACCAACTTCGAAACAAAACTCCACAAGGAAAAAGCTGAAGAATCGAAAGTTTCCACTCTACAATCCAAGTCCTGACTACCAATAGGTGAAAACACTGCCTAAGGAGACTTTAAACCTATTTCTAACGAAAGAAAACGGGTACTTACCCCATAAGTCCAAAACACGCCCTACCGCATCAGCAAACACCACCCAACTGAAGATTGCGCAGTAAGAAGTTCCTCCGACGTTCGGGGTATGGCAAGCAGAACCTACAGAATCCAGCAAACCCCGAAATCACGAACCACCGCCAACTGACCATAAAGAATTGGTAAGCATAGTCCCTGTTTGCCCTGGAGTCTAATCTAGTCAGTGCTAGGCATTGGGAGGTGGGAAGTGTATTATTCACTGTAACCCCTTTGAATGGGTGATGTACTGTTCTTTATTAGAGTAATTATAAGTTTGACATTGCATTTTCTTGTCTTTAATAAAATCAAAGTTCTTTTGCACCAAAGCAGTTCTCTCTTGCACTTTATCACATTCCCCAAATAAATCTAGAGTCGAGAACCCAAGGGAATGGGAGCGATTCGAACCGCTCAGGTCAGAGGTGAACCTGACCCCCGAGACCAACCCTTACACGGCGTGCTTCGTGCCCCTCCTACACAGCCTGCAGCACGCACTCACAGATTCGGCCTGCCAGGAGCTATTGCACATGCGCGCAGACTCTAGCGCGCATGTACAGAGGGTCCCTGCACTGTTTTCATCGCTGGGATCTGGCTCCGCCCCCAATCCGCTGGGCCACGCTACGCCACCACTGAGGAGAGGCTGGGGAGCGGCCAGAATCGAGAGGAAGATTTTCGGTATGCTTGGAGACGGACAAAAGCGGCGCACCTTGGGTGAGGGTGCCAGAAAAAGGGGTTGAGGAAATTTGAGCCCTTAGAATCTGTAACTTGCGAGTATTTATTAAATTAAGGAAGCTATAAATTTCTGTTTTATAATTACTAGCAATAAAACATTATATAATTACAAAGTATTTACAGCTCAGAAACAGGCCATTCAGCCCAACAAGTTCTTGCCAATGTTTATGCTCCACAAGAGCCTCCGTTCACCCCTCTTCATCTAACCCCATCAACAAATCCTTTGATTCCTTTCTCCTTCATGTGCTTATGCAGCTTCTCCTTGAATGCATCTATGCTACTCATCTCATTAACTCTTGGATAAAGTAGTTTCTCCTGAATTCTCTATTGGATTTATTATATTTATGGCCCCCAGTTCTGGTTTCACCCGCAAGTGGAAAAATCTTTTCTACATCTACCCTATCAAACCCTTTCATAATCTTGAAGACCTCTAAGGTCACCCCTCAGTCTTCTCTTTTCTAGATAAAAGATCCCAGCTTGTTCAATCTTTCCTGATGGGTAGAACCTCTCAGTTCTGGTATTATTGTGGTAAATATTTTAGCACCTTCTCCGGTGCCTCTATTATTTTTATAATATGGAGACCAGAACTGTTTACAGTATGCCAACTGTGGTCTAACCAAGGTTCTATACAAGTTTAACACAACTTCTGCTTTTCAATTCTATACCTCTAGAAATGAACTCCAGTGCTGTTTCCTTTTTAAAATTATTAATCTGCATCTCTACTTTGTGATTGGTGTATCTGTACCCCCAGATCCCGCTGTTCCTCTACGTCATTTCGACACTTATTTTCCAAGCAGTATGAGGCCTCCTTATTCTTCCGACCAAAATGTGTTACCCTCACTTATCTACATTGAAGTTCATTTTCCAATTACACATCCATTCTGCAAGTTCATTAATGTCTTCCTCTAGTCTGTCACAGTCTTCCACTGTATTAACTACATCCCACAATTTAGTGTCATCTGCAAATTTTGAAATTGTACTTCTGATTCCCCATCCAAATTGTTTATGTAAATGGTGAACAACCGTAGTCATAGCAGCAATCCTTGTGGAACACCACTTGCCAATCTGAGTAATTACCTTTAACCCTTACTCGGTTTTCAGTTTTGTAGCCAGCTTACTATCCATACTGCTATTTGTTCCCCGATTCCACATTTTCTGACCTTAATTATGTCTACTTTGCGGTACCTTATCGAAGGCTTTTTGGAAATAAAAATATATTACGTCTACTACATTACACCTATATACGGTTTGTTAATTCTTCAAAGAATTCAATAAGGTTGGTCAAGCATGACCTTCCCCTCTTGGAATCCATGCTGACTATATTATATTTTCAGTTTCCAGATGTTTTTCTATTACATCTTTGAGTAATTATTCCATTATCTTTCCTACCACCGATGTGAGTGGTCTATAGCTCCCCGGGCATCTTCCATTTCCTTTATATATGGGAATCACATTAGTGTAATGTTTAATTTTTTAATATTTACCTTGTCAGATCGTAGTTCAGCTTTATCTTCATCTCTAACATATTTTCCAGCAGGAACTTCACGAGATCGTACCTCGATAGCAATCTCAGCTCTACATAGAACAAGAAATCCAACTGAATTCCTGTGCAAGTCAAAGTATCAAACTTCATTTCAATAAAACTCAAGTATTTCCGTTTCTTGGAAGTAAAACCTCTCGTTTCAGCGTTCGGTTTACAATAATAAAAATAATAGCATATAGCAAAATAGCATGGGGTAATTTTTCTAACCCTGTTCTACAACTTTAAAAGATGAAGGGCTAGAAATTCAATTGGTTAGCTCCACCGGTTAGGACTCCAGAGGGGCTAAGCACCTCCTGCCTGAGCGCCGTGGTCAGTGCCTGGCGGGCACTTCACTGAAGGTTTAGCAGCAGCGCCGACAGCTTGTGCTGTGCTCGCTAGCGCCGCCCACTTAGCGACATCGAGTGGGCAACGCCCCCGTAGCGCTGCGTTTGCAAAATTCAGTCTTTCGCCTACCATAGCGCCTGGCGCTGAGACCAGCTGGGGAAAGCAGTCAGTCCTGGGCGATAACGTGAAGTTGAAATTTCACTTTTTCAACCTTTATTTATTTGTTGCAGTAATGTGGAAGTGTGGATGAGGTTTATTGAATTTTTCAATGGGATTTTTTTTTTCATCTTGCCAAAAATTGACTAGGCCTCCTGCACTATCGCTCCATTAGTGCCTGAAGAGGAGTGTGGAACACTTCTGTTAGCGCTCCACTCTTCTCTTGGAGCGATACAACTGAATATCCCACTTTGAGGCAGTAGACATCGCCCGGCGCTGAAGGCAAGTAAGTTCAGGTTCAGTATCACTGGCCACTTCCATAAATGGCCCTCACGTCCCCTATAATCCAGCATGTGCCGTAATCTGCCCAGCACTCAGAATCCGTCAATGTATTCTGGAATCTTCTGAGCCAGCTTTTCCTCTCTGATAATTTTAGCAAATTTAGACAGAAATGAACAGTAATACATTCCAGGTAAAAAAAAGTCTTGGGGGGGCTGAAATTGCATCTTTTTATAGCCTCTCTAGCACCTCCGGGGCACAATAGCATTTTTGTCCAGGGGACGGGGTGCCCCTGGGGAAATTGCCTTGGAGGTTTGGGGGAGGGGGTGATGATTAGCGCCCTGGGCTGGCGCGCAACCAGCAACAATGTCATCACCATGCCTGCCAACCCCTCAGCACCCCGCAGGGGAAATTGCCCCATGGGCCGCGAGGCTGGCGTGAACGGATGTCAACACCATCTCCGCGACATCTGCCGCCAGGGCGCCCTTAGAGGCGAGACCTTTAGCGCCCTGGTCTGCCATTTTTGATTTGTCAGCCAACTCTTGTGCATTGTGCAGCCTGGCACTCTGCTTTAGGTGCTGGACTGCTGGCCCGGCCAATCGCCTTCCTGTTGGGCCAGTGATGGCCACCAAAAGGCCATGCAGAGTGCACAGCAGCCCTCCCTTTTAATTGAAGGGGAGGGGCATTGTAGCGCATTAGCGCCACCTCCGCGTGGCTCTGGACCCAGCATCACACTGCCACCCCGGGAGCGCCCCTCCAAAGAAGTGGAGCACCAGGGACAGTGCACTGCTTCCTTTGAGGGGCGCACGACCCAATTCCGCATCAGGGATGGGACTTCCAGGCTGGGCGCAGGAAGTTCCAGACCCAGAAGGTTACCATCCTCAATCGGGGCGAAGGGCAATTTCCAGCCCTTGGTATGCATCACAGTTCTCACCCAGCACACAACAGCAGTATTTTACAGCAGGCATCAATGGCCATCAATCAGGAACAGGCATTCTGACTAATTATTCCCTACCTAACACAGGGGCACCGAGGCCATCCCTACATTCACTGTCTGAGATTAGCTAATTTAGCAGTGAACCTGGGACCTTCTGCTCTGCATGGCTTAGTGCTGCACCAGGCAGGGTCTAAACCCACCAGGCCATCACAAATACTGCTGCTGTGGTTGTTAAATCCTGTGGCATCTTCAATTAAATTTGTCAAGCACAAAGAACTGATTTCCAAACTGGGCAAGAAAATAAAAACTGAACAGTGAAAAAAGAGATTTGCACCAGCAGGGGGAAAAAAACAACCTCGGGAGATACCTTTGTAAAAGCGACAGTTATTTAGGCACAAGTTTACCATAAAGTTTCGTTGACCCCAAGAGGACTAAAGAACTTCTAAAGGAAGTACCGTGAAGGTTTGTTTAGAGGAACTACTGTGAAGGTCTGGTTTGAGTTAATTTCTAAAGGAGGTACCGTGAAGGTTTGATGCGAGTTAATTTCTAGAGTCGGTACTGTGAAGGTTTTGTCTTGAGTTTATTTAATATGGAACATAGGAACAGGAATAGACCGTTCACCCCTTGAGTCTGTTCTCCAATTCAATTAGATTCTGGCTGATCTGTACCTCAACTCTATTTACCCGCCTTTGTTTCATATCTCGATACCCTCAACTGATAAAATTCTGCCGATCTCAATCCTGAACATTTCAATTGACACAGCATCCAGTCTTTTTTGGTAGTACTTCAGATGGGCTGACCAAGGTTCTGTGCAACTCCCTTTTGTATCCCAACCCTTTTTGATTACTTTTTGGACCTGTGCACTAGCTTTAGTGATTTGTGTACCTGGATACCCAAATCCCATCGCTCCTTACACAGCTTTTAATCACTTGCCATTAAGAAAATTCTCTAATTTGTCTTTCTTGGTACCAAAGTAATGTCCTCACACTTCCCCACATTGAACCCCATCTGCCACAGTTTTGCCCACTCATTTAATCTATCTATATCCCTTTACAATTTCCTGCTCTCATCGACACAACTTACTGTTCCTCCTAATTTAGTGTCAACTGCAAAATTGGATATAGAAATCTCTATTCCTTCATGATATATATGGCGAAATGCACTTTAAGGCCCAGTACAAATCACTGGGAATAAAAATACTTGCCAGATTCCACCAGAGTAAATTCCCTTTATCCCTACTCAGTTTCCTACATCCCAAACAATTACCAACCCACGTTATAATTTTGAGTGCTTTCATTTTTGTTGATAATCCCGTGCAGAATCTTATTGAATGCCTTCTGGAAGTTCATATAGACACCAATCATAGGCATTCCCCTGTCCACCATGTTAGTGGCCTCCTCAACAAATTCAACTAAATTCGTCAGACATGACCTACCCATCACAAATCCATGCTGACTCTCTTTGATCAGCTTATACTTGTTCAAGTGCTCACTCATTCATTCCCAGATAAGATTCTAGTAATTTCCCTATAACTGATGTTAAACTGACATGTCTGTAGTTCTCTGGTTTCTCCCTGCCTCCTGTCTTGAATAATGGAGTGACATTTACAAGTTTCCAATCCATATGCAGAATTCCCAAATCTAAAGAGCTTTGGAAAATTATGGCAAAAGCATCTGCAATTTCACCGCCTGTTTCTATTAATACTCTAAGGTGGAAACCATCAGGTCTTAGAGATTTGTTTATCTTAAGTCCCATTATTTTCTCCATTACCTTTATGTTTTTACTTGTATTAAATCCATTCCCTTAACTTATTTTAGGTACCCTTATATCCTTGGTATTTTGTCCATTTCCTCTTCCGGTCACAAAGGAATAATTTGGTAAGTCTACCATTATTCTAATTATCCACTGTAATCTCACCTGCATCTGTCTTTAATGGGCCCACATTTCCTCTTTCAACTTTCTTTCTCTTGTATGGAAAAAAACAATTAATCTACCCAAATGGCCTAAACACAGATATAGTCACCACCCATACAGACCAGAAGGTCTCAGGTGTGGTTCCAGGTCTGTACCGAGTTGGCTGACCTCAATTAAGGTGGCAGTGTGGACAGATGTCCTCAGCGTCCCAAGGCTTCATAGAGGAAGAAAAAAAAATTACCCTGCAACCCTAGATCACTGTCTAGTAACTCCGACTGGAAAATACTGGTAGTAGTTTGGTTAGGATCTTATCAGGCTTAGCTTTGACATCCTCTAATATTCAATGTCTAGAATGGCACATGAAGCATGGCTGCTTGGGCAAGGTACCAGAGGGCAGCAAGCGCTCCTGGGATCGTCCCCCCCATAGAGTCATTGCCTTCCAAATAAAATGTAAGAAATAATTAGGAAAGAAAATGTAAAATTAAAAAGTTAAAATTCAACTAAAGGTGGCCTACACCTTGAAGAACTAGCCAAAATGCAAGTTAAATACATTTTTGTTTCGGTTACCTATAACTTGAATTGTTCTGATATTGAGACGTCGTTGGTTGCTCTCCCAACTGAAATAGGAAAAAGGAAAATTCTTTAGCAGCTATACAAACGACGCAAAGAGTAACTATATCCACTTAAATCTTCCACAATTTAAATTTCCATGATGTCTCCACTGAAACTTAGTCTGTCCGCATTGCTCATCTCAGATAAATGGCTGATATTCCCCATCCTCGGTCAGGACTGCAGAAACTTGAATGCAAAACAATATACTGAGGATACTGGAAATCTAAAATAAAAACAGAAAATGGTGGTCATACTCTGCAGCAACGTTCCCTTTAAGCTGCGTGGCTGTACAACTCTCTGGATCTACCGTGCAGCCGGCTTTTCGTTGGGAAAAAACACACGTGAGGTATTTTGAATGGGCCACGCACCCAAAAAAAATTAACGGGAACATTGCTCTGTAGGTCAGGCAGCATCTGTGGAAAGAGAAACAGGTCTATGACCTTTTGTCAGAACACAAAAGGTCATTGACCTGAAACGTTAACTCTTTCTCTCCTGCTGAATAATTGCCAGCATTTTCTGTTTTTATTACTGTAGAAACTCTATTGTTATGTCAGCTAAGTCAGTATAACCTGGGGACTGAACCTGGGATCTTTTTGGCCTGTGGGGATTAGTAGTTCACTACCTTTACTAGCTGGGCCACTAAACGAGCAGTCACATTTTATGGTGAATGTGTTACTCACTGTGCTGTGAGTTGCTCCTGGTTCCTGCTGTTTGAGTGAGGGCTCAAATACACAGGTCTATTGACTATTCAATTTGGGTTGCAGGAGGTTAAGCAAATGTCTTTGGCTTTAGGTCAAGGACTAAGATGACACATCTGCAACTGGAAGTTCAGAACTATGCCAGCCTTTTGCAGCATACTCTGTAATCGGATACCTCAACCTGGCAGGTCTGCAGTACTCCTGGGCACTGCTGATTGACCAACAGAACTTGGAGATATAGAGCCCAAGTTTCCACACGCGACTAGAACGGCGCAGTACCGACCTGGACGCCCGTTTTTCGCACCACAAAGTGCGCCTAAAAAAATCCTCGGTATTCTCCACCTACCTGCAGGTCCTCTGGCCCTTGGCGCAGCCAGCACGAGCTGTGGGGGGGCGGAGCCAGGTCCCTGCGCTGAAAACAGTGACGGGACCTCTGCACATGCGCGCTACAGTGGGCACGCAAGTGCAGTAGCTCCAGGCGCTGAACTGTGTGGGAGGGGCCCGAAGCACGCGGCCCCTAGCCCTGGCTGAATGGCCTCACTGGGGCTGCGTGAATAAGGCTCCTTCCACGGCCAGCTCCTGCTCCCCCCCCCCACCCGCCTCCGGACCAGACCCGACACCCGCTCCCCCCGCCCCCCCCCCCCCCCCTGCCTCCGGACCAGACCCGACACCCGCTCCCTGCCCCCCGCCTCCGGACCAGACCCGACACCCGCGCCCCCCGACTGACCCGACCCTACCCGCGCTCCTGTTCCCGCTCCCCGCCTCCCCGACTGGACCCGACCCGCGCTCATGTTCCCGCTCCGCCGCCCCCCCCCCCCCCCCGACTGGACCCGACCCGCGCTCCTGTTCCCGCTCCCCGCTCCCCCGACCCGCGCTCCTGTTTCCGCTCCCCGCCTCGACCCACGCTCCTGTTCCCGCTCCCCGCCCCCCCGACTGGACCCAACCCGACCCGCGCTCCCCCCCCCCCACTGGACCCAACTCCCGCTCCCAGACTGGATCCGACCTGATCTCTCTCTCTCTCTCTCTCCCGACCCGAACCGACCCGACCCTCCCCGACCCAACCCACCTGTAAATCTGGTGCTGGGGACGGGCCCTGCCCGAAGTCTCGGGCCGGCCCGTTCAGCCTTCGGTCCTGAGAGGCCTGCCTGAAGCACTTTCACACAGGTAGGAAGATGGTTTATTTAATCTTTTCTTTGCTTATAAATGTTTATTCAGGTTGGATTTATTTGTATAATATTTGTATAAGTATAACTAAGGATTTATTATAGAATTTAATGACTTCCCTTCCCCCCACCGCCTCGTTCTGGACGCCTAATTTGTAACCTGCGCCTGATTTTTTAATGTGTAGAACAGGTTTTTTCAGTTCTACAAAAATCTTCACTTGCTCCATTCTACTTTAGTTTGGAGTACGTTTTCACTGTGGAAACTTTCAAATCAGGCGTCAGTGGCCGGACACGGCCCCTTTTGAAGAAAAAATTCTGTTCCAAAGTAGAACTGTTCTACCTGACTAGAACTGCAGAAAAAAAAATGTGGAGAATTGCGATTTCTAAGATAGTCCGTTCTCCACCAGTTGCTCCTAAAAATCAGGCGCAAATCATGTGGAAACTTGGGCCCATAGATCTGTCATTCGGGGTTGTGATTCTACCCACTCAGTCCCAGATAACCCTGTACACCAATGCCTAATAAATAGGTGGTCCTGACTTGGTCAGCAGCAAGAAGCTTTACCTATGTTGCATGCTGGTATGCAGCATGGTTTTACATTGGTTAAAGTCAGACAATAACTCTGCAAATTTGGGGGATCACTAAGTCTAGGACCTTCCAACATGTGCTTAAGCTCCCTGAACTTAAGTGGAGTGCATCCCTACAGGAAGGGGTGCGCACTCCATATCAAGCACTCAGAAATTCTAGCTGTGTGGATTGGTCTGGAGGTTTTAAAAACATGGTTATGGGTTTTCAGACATCTGGATAAATCAAAAAAAAGGGAGAGAGTTTTATATATATTTTCACGCATGGTCCTGAGCTAGTATCAAGTATATAAACAATTGTTGATTCATACCGCAGCAGGAATAAATGTAGCACACGAAAGTTCTTTTAACTCAACGGACAACAAAGGTAGACTGTCCAAAGATTTTCCTTCCAGCACTTTCTCCCTTGTATTCTGGTAGTTAGTTTTAAGCTCTTGTAAAGCAGATGATACAGCTGCGCCATGCTCAGTGCCACCTTCCAAAACCAGCAACCTTTTCAATTTAAGAAATAAAAATTAAATTTAAGCAAAAAGAGGGTTTGTCAGAAATAGAATGAAAAAAAAAATCAAATGCTGAGAAGCTGAAATATAACAGAAAATACTGGAAATGCACAGCAGTTTAGTCAGCACCTGAATAAGGAGATAGAACATTTTGAACAAAACCTTTCATCAGAGAGGATATGTCAGCAAGGTACAACAAAGAACACTTGAGCAAGAGGTGGGATGTCCTGCTGAGAACCAATGCCCCTTAATGAATAAACAACACTGCACTGATCCACTGGTTTAACAGCAGGGCCAAAATGCCCCACATGATTAGTGGAAGTCATTTGAGCCAGTCAGCCAACAAGCGGATAATCACCGCTTCTGAAGAAACAATTTACAAAAAATCAAGCTTATGTAATTGTGATTATCTCAAAATTGTATTTTAATTTGTTTTTGGAGAGTTCTTGAATATTTTGTGAATTGTAGATTGCTGATGACATGCTTGAGGAAATAATGCAAAAGATGAAATAGCAAGGTGTTTCAGATAAGCCTATGGTCGACATGTTGAAAATGTGGAATCTGAGCTTTACCTATGGAGTGGCTTTACAGAATTGGAGGGGAGTTTCTGCTGTACGTACATAGTTGCTTTCCTCTATGCACATAGGAAAGGATGCAAGAGACAGTAGGCAATTAGTTGCTCCATTTTTCTTTTCCACAATCCCACAATTCGATATATCGCTTTATATACAACCCAAAGTCACAGTGACGGTCAGTATAATTGACTAGAACTGGTTAGAAGCTGAAAAACGAGCATGGGTCAACAGTAAAATAAAACAGGGAAGGTGGCTCAACCATGGCTAACAAGGGAAATTAAGGATAGTGTTAGATCCAAGGAAGAGGCATATAAATTGGCCAGGAAAAGCAGCAAACCTGAGGACTGGGAGAAATTTAGAATTCAGCAGAGGAGGACAAAGGGTTTAATTCAGAGACGGAAAATAGAGTTCGAGAGGAAGCTCGCCAGGAACATAAAAACTGACTACAAAAGCGTCGATAGATATGTGAAAAGAAAAAGATTAGTGAAGATAAACATAGCTCCCTTGCAGTCAGACTCGGGTGAATTTGTAATGGGAAACAAAGAAATGACAGACCAATTGAACAAATACTTTGGTTCTGTCTTCACGAAGGAACCTTCCGGATGTACTAAGGGACCGAGGGTCGAGTGAGAAGGAGGAACTGAAGGATATCCTTATTAGGCGGGAAATTGTGTTGGGGAAATTGATGGGGTTGAAGGCTGATAAATCCCCAGGGCCTGATTATCTGCATCCCAGACTACTCAAGGAAGTGGCCCTAGAAATAGTGGATGCATTGGTGATCATTTTCCAACAGTCTATCGACTCTGGATCAGTTCCTATGGACTGGAGGTTAACTAATGTAACACCACTTTTTAAAAAAGGAGGGAGAAAGAAAACAGGTAATTATAGACCGGTTAGCCTGGCATCAGTAGTGGGGAAAATGTTGGAATCAATTATTAAGGATGAAATAGCAGCGCATTTGGAAAGCAGTGACAGGATCGGTCCAAGTCAGCATGGATTTATGAAAGGGAAATCATGCTTGACAAATCTTCTGGAACTTTTTGAGGATGTAACTAGTAGAGTGGACAAGGGAGAACCAGTGGATGTGGTGTATTTGGACTTTCAAAAGGCCTTTGACAAGGTCCCACATAAGAGATTAGTGTGCAAAATCAAAGCACATGGTATTGGGAGTAATGTACTGACGTGGATAGAGAACTGGTTGGCAGACAGGAAGCAGAGAGTCGGGATAAACTTTTCAGAATGGCAGGCAGTGACTAGTGGGGTGCTCAGTGCTGGGACCCCAGCTATTTACAATATACATCAATGATTTGGATGAAGGAATTGAGTGTAATATCTCCAAGTTTGCAGATGACACTAAGCTGGGTGGCGGTGTGAGCTGTGAGGAGGATGCTAAGAGGCTGCAAGGTGATTTGGACAGGTTAGGTTAGTGGGCAAATGCATGGCAGATGCAGTATAATGTGGATAAATGTGAGGTTATCCACTTTGGTGGCAAAAACACGAAGGCAGATTATCATCTGAATGGCAGATTAGGAAAAGGGGAGATGCAACGAGACCTGGGTGTCATGGTTCATCAGTCATTGAAAGTTGTCATGCAGGTACAGCAGGCGATGAAGGCGGCAAATGGCATGTTGGCCTTCATAGCAAGGGGATTTGAGTATAGGAGCAGGGAGGTCTTACTGCAATTGTACAGGGCCTTGGTGAGGCCTCACCTGGAATAGTGTGTTCAGTTTTGGTCTCCTAATCTGAGGAAGGACGTTCTTGGTATTGAGGGAGTGCAGCAAAGGTTCACCAGACTGATTCCAGGGATGGCTGGACTGACGTTATGAGGAGAGACTGGAGCAACTGGGCCTTTATACACTGGAGTTTAGAAGGATGAGAGGGGATCTCATAGAAACGTATAAGATACTGACGGGACTGGACAGGTAAGATGCGGGAAGAATGTTCCCAATGTTGGGGAAGTCCAGAACCAGGGGACACAGTCTTACCCTTATCCGAAGACATTTAGGACCGAGATGAGGAGAAACTTCTTCACAGAGTTGTTAACTTGTGGAATTCCCTAGCGCAGAGAGTTGTTGATGCCAGTTGATTGGATATATTCAAGAGGGACTTAAATGTGGCCCTTACGGCTAAAGGGATCAAGGGGTATGGAGAGAAAGCAGGAAAGGGGTACTGAGGTGAATGATCAGCCATGATCTTATTGAATGGTGGTGCAGGCTCAAAGGACCGAATGGCCTACTCCTGCACCTATTTTGTATGTTTCTATGAAACAAAACAAGATGTTAAAGATCAAACTAGGGGACTTCTTTGTGGGTTTCTGATCACTATCCCGTGACACCTGTTGAAAATTGGGTGTATGAATTGAGATTGCCAAAGTTGCGTTCCACACTGGAAGAGCCTGCCAATACACACACACACACACACACACAAAAAAGGCCAGTTAGGCCGAGTACTGGAGAGCTCATGGTACACATGCAATTATGCCCCAACAAGAGACAGTCCCTTCAGGAGGTGAAAGTTGACAAAATAAGTTAATTTTACTATAAACTAACTTTTAAATAGATTAATTCTTGGCATTCCATCATTTTAATCTTTTACTTGTAGCTCTCCCTTGACATTGCTTAAATACCCTGGGGGAAAATTGCCCTCCGCCCCATTAGGATAATTTGAATTAAATGGAGGAGTACCACCAGGATAGATGGTGTAGAGAATGGAGTGAAATTCTGCACTTTTGTGGAAAAAAATGAATGGGGCGGTGTTGGGGGCAGAAACGGCCTCCGCGGAGCGCCGGAGGGGCAGGATCAATGACTGAGGACCTAATTTCACCTGACTCTGTCAGAAATAGGCACCTGGTATCTGCGCTTCTTAAAGGGCAGGTTTTTCATTGAGCAGAGTATTGTTGCGTTTGTTGTGCGTAAAAATGGCAAGTCTGAGAGGCAGTACGAGGGCAATCAGATTCAGCGATGCCCAAATTGAGACGTTGGTGCAAGCTGTGGAGGGGACAGAGGCGCCTCCTATTTCCAGAGTCCGCAGGCTCTCTCGGCAGGTCTTCTGCAATTCGATGTGCACGGCGCAGATGAGCGAGGTGGATGCTGGCAGTAACCTTTTGCGTCTGCAGAAATGAGGAGGGCAATGTCCCAATCGTCGGTGAGGCCGCCCCATCCAGGCGGGAACATATTTCTGCCCCGTTACGACCTTAAAAAAAGGGGCAATTTCAGCCTCCGTTTACATAGATGTAGAAATATGTAATGGAAAATTGACATATAAGTATAGACAGACTTCAGACTTTTAAAGTATAGATGATGCTATATGACTAGTGCAAAATCCATTCATTGCTGCACTCAGAACAGTTTGACGGCTCCTTCCTCTCTCCATTTTTGGGTGGAGGTTGTGAAGCAATAGTTCAAAAGAAACTACTTCTCGTGTCTGTTCCCCATGCTACAAATTTTAGAATATAGATTTAGAGCTGTCAATATCAAGGAGAGAGAGATTTATGATCAAAAAGTTGCAAACCTATGGCGTTTCATTTACTTTTAGAAGTGAGCTGCATTAGATGGAAAGCATTGTTAAACCAGACACGATACATACTTACAATGAAAAGTACACAATTCCACATTGTCAGCATTATGCACTTACCCCAGGTTTCTAAAGCCACTCTCCTCGATTGCCATGCTGTAAACTCTCCAACAATGTTGTTGACACATCCAATATTGCATTTTCAAAAGTTGTAACTCTGCCTTTATAGCTCTCTGCTTCATACTACTGCAGCAGTCTGATGAATGATTTCCATCTTCGTTTACAGGCAGGTAAAGAGAACTCTGCTGCTGCAGCTCTGTACTGTAAATATATTGAAATATTTAGAAGCATATTTCATGTCTTCAGGATGCCACCAAGAACTTCATAGCCAATTGATATACTTTTAAAGTGTAATTACTGTTATTATGTAGGGTTTAAACCCATAATTTCCCGTCTCAGAGATCTGAGTGCTACCAACAGAGCCAGAAGGATTTTCACTTCCAAAGCAGTTTTTTCTTCTTCCCACCCTTCTCCAAAACCTTTCCTCATGTAAAATGCATACCAAGAGAATGTAAGCAGCTCAGGAAAATCAAGATGCTGATCGACACACTATTTTCCCTCTTCCTGTGGGAAAATCTCACTTACCCTCATTAGGTGGCTCCTGAAGATGAAACTAAGCTCACAACCTGGATCAAAAAGGTAGGTTGCTTCACTTTGGAGACCTGGGGCTAAACTTTCCACATCACATCGCCCATCGAAGGCTCATCTATCACCCAAAACGGACGTCTATCGCCCATTTTGAGGAAAAAGTAGAAACTGGGCCAGAAATATCGGCGGAAAAATAGGCCCTCAAGTTTCGTCTCACATCGTCGAACTCATCGCCCACACAAGGCCCATCTCAACTTTTGGTACATTGCTGGCACAAGCCGGGGCTGATGTAAGGCCGAAAACATCGCTGAGAAATAGTTGCTTTTCCCGAGCCTCACGGAAGGGAATGGGCACGACAGGTGCCATTTTGAAGATCGGAGGAAAAGGGGGGGGAAGGAAAGACAGCCAAAAGACATGTTAGATGGCTGGGAGTGATTTATGAGTCCTGCATAGATAGATCTGCTCAGATTTTTAAATATTAATAGTATTTCAGTGGATTAGGCATTTTTTAATGGAATACGAGAGTAGTTTATAGATTGAAAATAATTATTGATAGTGATGGGGCCTATGCTTTCCGTGCCATTACTCATAACTGCACACAAGCTGGTTTCTGAAAGGATCAATCTTAGAGGTGGCAGAGAAATGCGGAGACAGAGATAGAGGTGAGCGTACAGCCAACGAAGGTACAAAGAAACGCAATCTTACCTCAACTTCACAGAAAACATGTGTCTAAGGAGGCTACGCTTCCAGATAGAGATCGATGAAATCTGCCAGCTCATCAAGGGGGATCTCCAACCTTCCAGCACCATCAGAACCACACTGTCCATTGCGGTTAAGTTTACTGCTGCCCTAGCCTTCTACTCTTCAGGAACTTTGCAGGCTTCAACTGGCGACATCTGTTAGATCTCTCAGCACGCCACACACTGCTGCATTCGACAGATGACTGAAGCCCTTTACGCTCATAGAATGGACTTTATAAGCTTCCCTTTGACCAGAGAGGCACAGACCGGAAGGGCTTTGGGTTTCTACAGAATAGCACACTTACCCAAGGTGCAGGGAGTAATAGACTGCACGCACATTGCCCTGAAAGCCCCCTTATAGAACACTGAGGTGTTTCGTTAAAGAAAGGGGTTCCACTCCCTAAATGTGCAGTTTGTTGTCGACCACAAGCAAATAATCATGACAGTAAATGCTACATTTCCTGGTAGCATCCATGATGCGCACATTTGACATGAGAGTGCTAATCCTGACCTGTTTGTCAATCAGCCAGAAGGTCACGGTTGGATGCTGGAGGATAAGGGATATGGCCTTGCCAGTTGGCTGATGACCCCTCTGCGTAATCCCGTCACTGAAGCAAAGAAGTGTTACAATGAAAGCCACAAAGCGACAACAACATCGTCGAAAAGACAATTGGAGTCCGAAAGCAGCGCTTCAATTGCCTGGACCATTCTGGTGGCAGCCTACAGTACCACCCTGACTAGATCGCTGAGTTTTGTGGTGTGTTGCATGCTGCATAACCTAGCTATAAGGAGAGGACAAGTAATGCCAGATCGGGCTGCAGGTCCATCTGCAGAAGGAGGAGCCAGCCGGTGAGGAGCAAGAGGCGGAAGAAGAGGCTGGTGAGGACAATCAGCCTGGCGATCTAGCCCCAGTACCGCCCCCACCCCCTCCCCGCGCCGCCGCCGCCCCCCCAGCCCAGTACCCACTGGCATTTAAGCGGCTGCTAAGCTGTTGCTTCAGTAGTTCATTTACAAACGCTTTTCATGACCTTTCAGTGTGGATAGTCACATTTACATTTATAGTTAAGCAAAAGTTGCATTTGCGTAGTTACATTTCTGCCTTGCCTGCAGTGGCCTTGCAGTTTCATTAATGCTTAAGTTACGTAAACTTTTGTAACAGTAATACAATAATACAATGCTCAAGTAATGCAGAACAATTGTTAAAATGATATGCTTAACGTTGCTATAAGAGAAGGCACAACACTTGTTAAACTAAATAAAACATTTTTTTAACAAAATAAGGTATTAAAAGCTCAACACCTTCTCCACCCACGCCCGCCCCCAAACACACCCTCCCCCTACCCAAACAGCAGTTAACGAACAAACTTTTAAACAATTAACAATTTATTAGAAAAACCAACCCACTTCCATACCTGCGGCCACGTTTCCCTCTAGGTCCTTTCCCACCCCATGTTTTAACACCACCCGCCCGTTTTGGTCTACGCAGACCGGGACAAAGCTGGTGTGCAGCTGGCAACGGCAAGACTTCCTGCCATGGTGGAAGTGACGGAGTGGAAGGCGAAGCCTGAGGCTCGACTTCTGAGTCAGGAGGAGCTGTATCCTCCATACTCGCCTGAGTGCTTGGGGTCGCACTCTGAGCTGACACGACACCTTGGGGCCCAGCCAGCAACGCATGCCGAAGGGCATTGATTGCGGCGGTCTGTTCCCGAATCCCCTCCAACGTCTGCCGTGCTAACTCTGTTTGCATGGTAGACCAGTTGGAGAAGTTCGTGTTGAACTGGCTCCAGTTCGTGGAGAACTCATGGAACCCCTGGATCACAACCGTCTCCCTGCACAGGGAAATCAAGCATTCCGTCTGCCCGCCCAAGGTAGGCGATTGCTCATCTCGCTGATCCGACCTCCATGGGGTCGTTGTGTGCAATATTTCACGCCTTGGTGTCAATAGCTGCACACCGCTTGGTCCCAATGCCTCATCGTTCTCAATTTCTTGCCCCCCACCCCCTCCCATCAGAATCTTCCTTGTGCTGGAGCTCCTGATCCTCGTCATCCTCCAGCTCCAGCTCTTGCTCCTCATACTCCATCTCATAATCAGGTGCCTCCTGCTCCACCGATTTTGAAGGTGACGGTGTTGGTGCCGCCTGCATCTCTACCAGTCTATCAGGTTGCCCTTAAAAACACACATGATGACATTTTTACATAGCTCATTAGGACATAACGATGGATATTACCAAGAGACGTTACATATCTGTTATGTATGCAATAAAGGTTCAAACTAAGTACTGTTTAACTAAGCAAGGTACAACCTTGGTTCTGCTTTATTTAGGCCCAAAATGGCTGGATTTTTATACCTGAGCAGCACCATGTGCGTGTTGCTCAGTGGCCTCCAACAATGACGCCATCTGGTGGCTACAAACAGAATGTACATACATGACAATTATCAATACTTTTCACTACCCCAGAAAGCTGTAACTGCTGCAATCCCAGCTTCATATGCCTTGCTTCTTATGCATGCATTAACTGACATGACATCATTAGTACATCATATTTTGCATTTTAATTACAGGACATTAGATCAGTTACATACTTAAGTTATTAATACTGTTTTTAATGCAGTGCGACAAATTACAAACTACTTACGAGATGTATGGCTGGGTTCAGCCAGACCACGGCTTTCACAGCCAACCAGCGCGACCACACGCTCCTCGATGTTGGTCAAAGGCTGCAGCTGAGCAATGCCGCGCCCCCTCCCCGTCTGCCTTTGCTCCACATTATTGATAGATATCTTCTGCAAACGAAAAAAAGAATATGGCATGCCAAGTGTTGTTATTTAATACAATAATAAATGTTCAGTTTGAATTAAATGCAGGAGATTCACTGCGCTATTTAAAATTTGCATGCAAAAGTAAAACATTTAATTTTTAAATTATTTGCAATTTACTGTTAACATGGTTTAACTAAAACATTCAAGATCAACATGCAACACAGGGGATTTATTGCTTTATTAAAAATTTGCATGCATCAGTAAAACATAAAATATAAAATGCAACTTACTCTTGCTATTCCAGCGTTTTCTGCACTGGTCACCACCCCTCGCCTAATGGGATGCCGAGCTCACCACTGCAGCGATCTCCGCCCATATTCTCTTATAAACACGAGGTGGGGGCTTGCCGTGTACACCCATTGTTAAATCGGACCATGTTCACCAGGGCCTCATTGGCCTCGTCATTAAAAGTCCTGTCCCTTTTCCTTTCAGAATCTTCGGTCATTTTGTATTTTATATTAGATAAATATATTAGACAATAATTATTTTCCTTCTCTGCTCAGCAAAAACACAATCTCATACACTGTTGCTACTGTTTTCCTCCTCTCTTGAATCTCCTTTCACTCTCTCTCCAACCCCTCCCTCTGCCTTCTGTGCATGTGTGGTGACCCGACCTCCCGAAACGCGGTAAAACCAGTCGGCCAAAAAAGAAATCTCACCATGCGCACAAGACCGCTGCTAGGGAAGCTTTTTGACTTTCTCTTTCGGTGGGCGAACATGACTTTGCCGAAATGAGATAGCCCATTTCACATTGCCGGGCTAAGGCCGAGTGGAAAATCAAAAAAAAATGGGCCTTGTACCAGCGATCAGCAAGGCTGAGACGTCCCACATCGCTGGAATAAGGCCCATTTTTTGGGGCCTTGGCCACCTAGTGGGAAGTCTAGTCCATAATAATATACGCTGCACATCTTCAGTAAAACTAATTGGGCAGAAGCAATTACAAGAATGCTAACCAATTTATATGAACTACCATATAGACCTAATAAATCTGGCCCTTCCTGCACAATTAGTTACTTCAAATTATCTCCCTCTGTTTATCTTCAACTGCTCAAACTGCACAGTTGAAGAACTAACCTAACAGAAATCCCTATATGTTCTTAGCTGAAGGGTCTGCAAACTAACTACATTCATACAATTTAATCAGATGAAAAGCAGCTTTGCAGTTAACTGTAGTTGGAAGCAGTTTATTCAAATTAATCAGTTAACTCAGCCATATTGTGTGAATGCATAATTTGATGGTCATTAATGTATAATACAATGCTTAATGCCATTTAATATAGAGCAGTATGACTTAACATGCAGTCAATTATGTAACTTATTTCTTTATCGAAACAGCGATGATTATTGAATTGTGAGAATTAATTGGCACTTGGTTGTATGTAATAAGTCCAATGTGGGGGTCGCTGGCAAGGTCAGCATTTATTACCCATCCCTAATTGCCCTCGAGAAAGTGGTGGTAAGCCATCTTGAACCGCTGCAGTCCGTGTGGTGAAGGTTCTCCCACAGTGCTGTTAGGGAGGGAATTCCAGGATTTTGACCCAGTGACAATGAAGGAACGGCAATATATTTCCAAGCCAGGTTGATGTGCAACTTGCAGATGGTGGTGTTCCCATGAAGCCCTCGTTCATCTAGGTGATAGAGGTCACAGGTTTGGGAGGTGCTACATAAGAACATAAGAAATAGGAGCAGGATTAGGCCACCTGGCCCCTCGAGCCTGCTCCACCATTTAATAAGATCATGGCTGATCTGTTCATGGACTCAGCTCCACTTCCCTGCCCACTCCCCATAATCCTTTATTCCCTTATCGCTCAAAAATCTGTCTATCTCCGCCTTAAATATATTCAATGACTCAGCCTTCACAGCTCTCTGGGGCAAAGAATTCCATAGATTTACAACCCTCAGAAGAAATTTCTCCTCATCTCAGTTTAAAATGGGTAGCCCCTTATTCTGAGACCATGCCCCTAGTTTTAGTTTCCCCTATGAGTGGAAATATCCTCTCTGCAGCCACCTGGTCAAGCTCCATTATCTTATACGTTTCAATAAGATCACCTCTCATTCTTCTGAACTCCAATGAGTATAGGCCCAACCTACTCGACCCATCTTCATGAGTCAACCCCCTCATCTCCGGAATCAACCTAGTGAACCTTCTCTGAACAGCCTCCAACACAAGTATATCCTTCCTTAAATACGGAGACCAAAACTGTATGCAGTACTCCAGGCATGGCCTCACCAATACCTTGTACAGTTGTAGCAGGACTTCTCTGCTTTTCTACTCTATCCTTCTTGCAATAAAGACCAACATTCCATTTGCCTTCCTGATTACTTGCTGTACCTGCATACTCACTTTTTGTGTTTCATGCACAAATACCCCCAGGTGCTTCTGTATTGCAGCACTTTGCAATTTTTCTCCATTTAAATTATAATTTGCTTTTTTATTTTTTCTGCCAAAGTGGATAACCTCATATTTTCCCACATTATATTCCATTTGCCAAATTTTTGCCCACTCTTAGCCTGTCTCTATCCCTTTACAGATTTTGTGTGTCTTCCTCATAATTTGCTTTTTCACCCATCTTTGTATCAGCAAATTTGGCAACATTTCACTCGGCCCCTTCATTCAAGTCTTTAATATAGATTGTAAATAGTTGAGGCCCCAGCACCGATCCCTGTGGCACCCCACTAGTTACGGTTTGCCAACCGGAAAATGACCCATTTATCCCTACTCTCTGTTAGTTAGGCCAATCCTCTATCCATGCTCATTGCCCCCAACCCCGTGAACTTTTATCTTGTGCAGTAACCTTTTATGTGGCACCTTATCAAATGTCTTCTGGAAGTCCAAATGCATCACATCCACTGGTTCCCCCTTATCCACCTTGCTCACTACATCCGCAAAGAAAATTTGTCAAGCATGATTTCCCTTTCATAAAACCATGCTGACTCTGCTTAATTGAATTATGCTTTTCCAAATGTCGCGCTACTGCTTCCTTAATAATGGACTCCAGCATTTTCCCAACGACAGATGTTAGGCTAACTGGTCTATAGTTTTCTGCTTTTTGTCTGCCCCTTTTTTTTTTAAATAAAAGGTACACTGCAGCCACTTGCTACCGAAGAAGCCTTGGCAAGTGGCTGCAGAGTACCTTGTAGATGGTAATCATTGCAGCCATGTTGCACCGTTGGTGGAGGGAGTGAATGTGCAAGGTGGTGGATGGGGTGGCGATCAATCAGGCTGCTTTGCTCTGGATGGTGCAGGCTTCTTGATTGTTGGTGCTGCACCCATCCAGGCAGGTGGAGAGTATTCCATCACTCCTGGCTTGTGCCTTATAGGTGGTGGAAAGACTTTGGGGAGTCAGGAGGTGAGTCACTCGCCACAGAATAATTATGATAAATGAAGTTTAATACCGACAAATGCATAATGCGCATACTGGAAGAACGAACAAGCAACATAGGAATATAATGAGGGGAAGAATTAGCACAGTGAGACTTTGAAAGGGATGCTGCAGTGAATTTTCCAGGAAATTGTGGCATGAGTGATGCAGGCCATTACTTACTATATGCCAAAGTCCTGGGACTTTTCTGCCGTGAACCCCACCAAAACAGTGAGAATTCCATTTTATAACTCCGCTCTCCCTTCCCCTCCATAAAATCAATTTTCTGGATTAATACAGCTTTAATCGTTGCTGCCACTTAAGACTGAACCAGAATAGCACTGGTGGCCTTGCAGCATTGATGCCGATTTGTTGCTCTGAGATCACTTTCCATTAAACATAGTTGTCTTTTTACTGAGCTTTGCCCATTTAGTTGATGGAAAAATAATTGGCATTGGAAATCCTAACTGGCTGGAATGTTTCCTGTTGAAAGGAATTTAACTTTTGCTAGCCATTTAATGTTTGTATCTATTCATGGATCTTTGGTTCCTTAAGTGTCAATCAGTAACAAGTGTCAAGACAACTCTTAGAGGCCATGCTGGTGCAGCTGTTCTTAATTTAAAGGCAGCAATATCGGAGAAATTAATTATTGAATAACTATTTCCTACAGAACTTGCATTGATTATTTTATACATTTCTCCTGCAAATCACAGGACATATGTTTTGAAATGAATTTGCCCACCATCATCTAAAAACAATTTCAATTCAGAAGCCTTCGATTAACTCAAGTATCACATGGACTGTCCTTTACACTCAAGGCGTTTATTTCCACAACTTTAGAAAACAAAATAAATAATCTGATTAACTGATTTGTAGTAAATGGGGTTCATAGGTCAAACACATGCTTTTAGGATGGTTAGAAAACATAGAAACATGGTTACCGTGATACCATTCACATGATCAAAATTGGAGTTGGTAGCAAACATTTCTCAATGGTGCAACTTTCAAATCACCACGATCCTCGCTGCGGTATATCCTAATGAGTTTTCGAGCAAATTTTGTCACTAATTCACCACTGGAAGATCGGGTTACTCAACAATCTAATTAATAGCGTTTGAGGCCAACGGCACTGTTCCAGCAAATTCTGGGCTGCTTGTTGCAATACATTGCCAGAATAATGGAGTAAAAATCTAGAATTTATGCTGAACCACAAGATGCACTGGTCAAATCTTACTGGAATACTGTGTACAACTGCACATCAAGTGACATACAAATGTTGGCAAGAACTCAGAAGGTACAAAACTGATGCAAAAGATTCGAGAAACTTGGGGGGGAAATTGCACCCTTCTTTAAGGCCAGTTACCATCTCTAAGAAGCAGTAACGGGGTAGTAAGGCCTTTCCGACCGGAGGCAGGGGGCGGTGCCGATCCATCCGCAATTGCCCCAGGACCGGGGGCACGACGGAAACGCGACTTTCTGCTCCACCCGGCGCTCCGACCCGTTGTCAGCCACCTGCTGACCCCTTTTCCGTCCCGTGGGGGAAATTGCCCCGCGGGAGAGTGATCACCACCGGTCGGTATCCCCGGCAGCCTTGCGAGGCGGGAAGCTGCCAGTGGCTGGGCGGTGCAGCCGCCCTTAAAGGGGATGGCGCACTACCGCAGTCGCCATTTTGTGCTAATGTCGCCCGGCTCCTGAGTCAGCCCGACAATGGTGGGCACTGGATCGGCTGGGCTGCTAATAGGCAGGCCGGCACCCCCTTTTGGATGCCGGGCCGCTAGCCTGGTCAAACCCCTCCCTGGTGACCCATTGGGCTCCACTGAAGCCTCACAGCGTCCCCCCCTTTTAGATTTAATACCTTTTACACTTTTTCTTCAGCTCAAGTTCCCCAAGAACTTTCCTCAATTTGGTTTTGCATTGGTTAGTGCCCAATTCCTGCAAAAAAATAAAAAAGGGCATAGTTAATTACCTTTAGTTATAGTGCGCATTCTTTAAATATGGTCAGGTATTGCTTAACATAGATAAATGCAAGGTGGCGAGATTGAGCAAGGGGAATAAGCAATGGGAATATAAATTGAATGGTGGCATACGACAGGACATAACACAGGGAAGGGATCTGGGGTACTGGTGGATAAGCTCATGAAAACCATTGCAGAGTGTGTGATAGCAGTAAGAATGGCAAACATCGTGGGGTGTATCGCCAAAGGGATGAAACATAGCCCTGGGGTAATGGCAAGCTTGTATGGCCCCACTGCTCTGGCCCTACCTGGAGCACTGTGTACAGTGCCGGTCTAGACTAGACTGGGAACATCCTGCTTTGAAAGAGGGGGATAGAGGCAGGTGACAAATTGATAACTGAGATAAAGGACCTAAGCTATGAGGAGAGACTAAGGAAGTAGGAAATGATTGCACAGGAGAAGAGGATGTTTGAGAGATCTCATCAAGGGCTGCAGATAAACTGAGCACTTTAAAAAAAATATATAAGCAGACAGACAATCTGTAACCAGGGAGCATGGTCTCAAGAGGCAAGCAGTCAATTCCATTTGAGCTGTGAGTAGAGGACAGGAATATTAACTTGTATCTTGTTAAATGCTTACTAGTTTAAGAGGATTTCTCTCTCCCAAGAGTAGTAGAGACAGCCTGCTTCTGTGCCATAAATTTCTATGATTCTATGTGGAATAGACTCCCAGATAAAACAGTTAATGTTGCACCAAGTAACACCTTAAAATCAGACAAATGTCTAGTTAGACTGGGACTACCTGGTTATGTGAACAATTGCAGAGATCATGGAAATTTGCTATGGGAGCCGAAGCTGAATAACTTCTGAAAAGACCAAACAGATACCGCGTTCTGATGAAAGGCCATCGACCAGAAACCTTAACTCTTTCTCTCTCCACAGATGTATCCTCACCTGAGTATTTACACCATTTTCTGTTTTTATTTGCGGAAATACAATTGATTTGCCAGGGAGGAGCAGCAGAAACTACCTTGTCCAGGGGATTGAGGTAGGTCTAAGAATGGATTGTCCAGTCTGTGGAAGGAACAGGCTTGATGGACCAAATGGTCTCTCTCATTCTGTATTCGGCCAGCAGCCATTGATAACAATGGAACCCCTGGGGACGTTTAACATCATGTGATTCAATTGAACATTATCTGACAATCAGTACCAGGAAGACCCAGAACAGAAGGCAAGGTTTAATGGAATGAGGGAAGAACTGAACTAATACTGAAAGGCAACAGGGAAGGGAAAACAATTTAATTTTGAAACTATAACATTGAAAATGCAAGAAAAAATATATGACCAAGAAAAATAAATGTAAACTAAGCAAGCATAGATGAACAGGAAAAGTAAAGTAGCAATTAAAAATAAGCCAAGAAGGAAAGGAGGGCTAATCACAGGGGAAATACAGTAAAATGATAGAACCGCTTCAAAAGGAATATTAGATGTGGTAAGAGGATCAGAGAGATATATATAGCTAAAGTTAAGATACAACATTAGAAAGTTCCTCCAATGTCACAAGTGATTAAGAGATGAAGTTAGGATTCTAAAAAGGTAGAAGCGATGGTAAAATTAAAGATAAAATAGTCAAGTATTTCCTAGCAGCATTCACCAGAGGGTATTACAAACTTCCTTATTTCTGCAAAGCCCAATATCCCAGACGATATCCAAGCCAGCATTGCAGAGCTACCCACCTTTCTCCAGCACATTCCCCAGCCACAGGAGCCTTTGCCAGATTTTCCATGCTTCCCTCTCCCGCTGCTATTCTGCTGCAACCATTAACATTTCCTCTGGAACCATCTTTTGTTCATTTACTTGTCTCATTATCACATCCTTTCGCCTTGCATGATCATACTTTGTTATTTAATCACATCTGCCCTCCCCCTAACTTTTCATCAGAACTGGAAGATTTCATCAATCTGAAACATTAACTCTGTTTCTCTCTCCACAGATGCTGCCTGACCTGCTGAGTATTTTCCAACAGTCTCTGTTTTTATTGCAGAGCTACAATATAAGTTAGGAGAACTTAAGAGAAATAAATTCCCTTGTTCAGACAGCATATATCCCAAGTGTTTGAAAGGTGGGGCACTGGTTACCATGAATTTATTTCTAAGAACTAGGGAGGTTCCACAGGACAAAGTAATTGTAGTGGCCGGAAAAGTTCCAGAAGGGCATAAGAACTGTTAGGATAACTGGTCATTTATGCAGCATCCCACAAAGTTAGCACTCTCAAATGAGCTATCGCTGCTTCAAGAGGTATTTTAGACTGCTTTCACACAGTACAGAGAGGTGCCTGGGAGCAGGTTTCTCGCCCTCAAAGTTTGTGTGGCACGATCTGGCAGACAAAGGGCAGAAAAATATAAATACCAAGTCGAGAAGAATATGCTTCAAATAAAATAACTACGTCTAAATTGTGAACACTTTTTCTTCATAATATCCCACAATCTATGGGTGGTTGCACCTCAAGAAATGCCTCCTGAAAGTGAAAGATCCAGTTTACCGAGCAATGAACATGAAATAAAACTGTCATGTTGAACAGGTCTTTCCTGGTAGTATCATCAAGGAAATGTTTGTTAAGATAGATTTTGAATTATTCTATTTGGCCAATTAACCATAGCTGGCTCTGCTGCAGAGGAGGGCAGGATAAAGAGTGGGAGAGCGATAGCGATAGGGGATTCAATTGTAAGGGGAATAGATAAGCGTTTCTGCAGCCGCAACAGAGACTCCAGGATGGTATGTTGCCTCCCTGGTGCAAGGGTCAAGGATGTCTCGGAGCGGGTGCAGGACGTTCTGAAAAGGGAGGGTGAACAGCCAGTTGTCATGGTGCACATAGGTACCAATATAGGTAAAAAACAGGATGAGGTCCTACGAGACGAATTTAAGGAGCTAGGAGCTAAATTAAAAAGAAGGACCTCAAAAGTCGTAATCTCAGGATTGCTACCAGTGCCACGTGCTAGTCAGAGTAGGAATCGCAGGATAGCGCAGATGAATACGTGGCTTGAGCAGTGGTGCAGCAGGGAGGGATTCAAATTCCTGGGGCATTGGAACTGGTTCTGGGGAAGGTAGGACCAGTACAAACCAGACGGTCTGCACCTAGGCAGGACCGGAACCAATGTCCTAGGAGGAGTGTTTGCTAGCGCTGTTGGGGAGGAGTTAAACTAATATGGCAGGGGAACGGGAACCAATGCAGGGAGACAGAGGGAAACAAAATGGAGACCGAAGCAAAAGACAGAAAGGAGATGAGTAAAAGTGGAGGGCAGAGAAACCCAAGGCAAACAACTTAAAGGGCCACTTTGCAACAAAATTCTAAAGGGTCAAAGTGTGTTAAAAAGGCAAGCCTGAAGGCTCTGTGCCTCAATGCAAGGAGTATTCGGAATAAGGTGGACGAATTAACTGTGCAAATAGCAGTTAACGGATACGATGTGGTTGGCATCACGGAGACATGGCTCCAGGGTGACCAAAGCTGGGAACTCAACATCCAAGGGTATTCAACATTTAGGAAGAATAGACAGAAATGAAAAGGAGGTGGGGTGGCGTTGCTGGTTAAAGAGGAAATTAATGCAATTGTAAGGAAAGACATTAGCTTGGATGATGTGGAATCGGTATGGGTGGAGCTACAGAATACCAAAGAGCAGAAAACGCTCGTGGGAGTTGTGTACAGACCTCCAAACAGTAGTAGTGATGTTGGGGAGGGCATCAAACAGGAAATTAGAGGTGCATGCAATAAAGGTGCAGCAGTTATCATGGGTGACTTTAATATGCATATAGATTGGACTAACCAAACTGGAAACAATACAGTGGAGGAGGATTTCCTGGAGTGCATAAGGGATGGTTTTCTAGACCAATATGTCGAGGAACCAACTCGGGGGGAGGCCATCTTAGACTGGGTGTTGTGTAATGAGAGAGGATTAATTAGCAATCTCATTGTGCGAGGCCCCTTGGGGAAGAGTGACCATAATATGGTGGAATTCTGCATTAGGATGGAGAATGAAACAGTTAATTCAGAGACCATGGTCCAGAAGTTAAAGAAGGGTAACTTTGAAGGTATGAGCGTGAATTGGCTAGGATAGATTGGCGAATGATACTTAAGGGGTTGACAGTGGATGGGCAATGGCAGACATTTAGAGACCGCATGGGTGCACTACAACAATTGTACATCCCTGTCTGGCGTAAAAATAAAAAAGGGAAGGTGGCTCAACCGTGGCTATCAAGGGAAATCAGGGATAGTATTAAAGCCAAGGAAGTGGCATACAAATTGGCCAGAAATAGCAGCGAACCTGGGGACTAAGAAATTTAGAACTCAGCAGAGGAGGACAAAGGGTTTGATATGGGCAGGGAAAATAGAGTACGAGAGGAAGCTTGCAGGGAACATTAAAATGGACTGGAAAAACTTCTATAGATATGTAAAGAGAAAAAGGTTAGTAAAGACAAACGTAGGTCCCCCGGAATCAGAATCAGGGGAAGTCATAACTGGGAACAAAGAAATGGCAGACCAATTGAACAAGTATTTTGGTTCGGTATTCACTAAGGAGGACACAAACTACCTTCCAGATATAAAAGGGGTCAGAGTGTCTAGTAAGGAGGAGGAACTGAGGGAAATCCTTATTAGTCGGGAAATTGTGTTGGGGAAATTGATGGGATTGAAGGCCGATAAATCCCCAGGGCCTGATGGTCTGCATCCCAGAGTACTTAAGGAGGTGGCCTTGGAAATAGCGGATGCATTGACAGTCATTTTCCAACATTCCATAGACTCTGGATCAGTTCCTATGGAGTGGAGGGTAGCCCATGTAACCCCACTTTTAAAAAAAGGAGGGAGAGAGAAAACAGGGAATTATAGACCGGTCAGCCGGACATCAGTAATGGGTAAAATGATGGAATCAATTATTAAGGATGTCATAGCAGCGCATTTGGAAAGAGGTGACATGATAAGTCCAAGTCAGCATGGATTTGTGAAAGGGAAATCATGCTTGACAAATCTTCTGGAATTTTATGAGGATGTTTCCAGTAGAGTGGACAAGAGAGAACCAGTTGATGTGGTGTATTTGGACTTTCAGAAGGCTTTCGACAAGGTCCCACACAAGAGATTAATGTGCAAAGTTAAAGCACATGGGATTGGGGGTAGTGTGCTGACGTGGATTGAGAACTGGTTGGCAGACGGGAAGCAAAGAGTAGGAGTAAATGAGTACTTTTCAGAATGGCAGGCAGTGACTAGTGGGGTACCGCAAGGTTCCGTGCTGGGGCCCCAGCTGTTTACATTGTACATTAATGATTTAGACGAGGGGATTAAATGTAGTATCTCCAAGTTTGCAGATGACACTAAGTTGGGTGGCAGTGTGAGCTGCGAGGAGGATGCTATGAGGCTGCAGAGTGACTTGGATAGGTTAGGTGAGTGGGCAAATGCATGGCAGATGAAGTATAATGTGGATAAATGTGAGGTTATCCACTTTGGTGGTAAAAACAGAGAGACAGACTATTATCTGAATGGTGACAGATTAGGAAAAGGGGAAGCACAAAGAGACCTGGGTGTCATGGTACATCAGTCATTGAAGATTGGCATGCAGGTACAGCAGGCAGTTAAGAAAGCAAATGGCATGTTGGCCTTCATAGCGAGGAGATTTGAGTACAGGGGCAGGGAGGTGTTACTATAGTTGTACAGGGCCTTGGTGAGGCCACACCTGGAGTATTGTGTACGGTTTTGGTCTCCTAACTTGAGGAAGGACATTCTTGCTATTGAGGGAATGCAGCGAAGGTTCACCAGACTGATTCCCGGGATGGCGGGACTGACCTATCAAGAAAGACTGGATCAACTGGGCTTGTATTCACTGGAGTTCAGAAGAATGAGAAGGGACCTCATAGAAACGTTTAAAATTCTGACGGGTGTAGACAGGTTAGATGCAGGAAGAATGTTCCCAATGTTGGGGAAGTCCAGAACCAGGGGTCACAGTCTAAGGATAAGGGGTAAGCCATTTAGGACCGAGATGAGGAGAAACCTCTTCACCCAGAGAGTGGTGAACCTGTGGAATTCTCTACCACAGAAAGTTGTTGAGGCCAATTCACTAAATATATTCAAAAAGGAGTTAGATGTAGTCCTTACTACTAGGGGGATCAAGGGGTATGGCGAGAAAGCAGGAATGGGGTACTGAAGTTGCATGTTCAGCCATGAACTCATTGAATGACGGTGCAGACTCGAAGGGCCGAATGCACCTATTTTCTATGTTTCTATGTTTCTAACAAGCATGAACCCAAATAACAAGTAACCCAGAAGAGTGCAAAAACTCTTCATTCTGGAAAATCAGACTCCATTCCCATCTTGTTCTGTACCACTTCCCACCACCTCAGATTTTGAGCACTTCTGCCATTAACTCGTCATTTCCTGACTAACTGGTCCAGACAAATTACCCCAAAGCTCTGGTCCATTACACACCAGACACTGTGGATTCAATGATAATTAAGGTAAGCTGCTCAACTCAGGGGGAACATTTTGGATGAGGGCAGTAGTAGCGCAACCATCTGTATTATTCCACTGGGATTTGCCAATGTAAAATCCACATACCACTGTCTGGTGCAAAGTAGAACACCTGGGGAGTACCAGCAGCAGAGATTACAGGAATGGTTAATTAATAACCTTGTAGTAAAGGGGCCTTTAGGGAAGAGTGACCATAATATGATAGAATTTTATATTAAGTTTGAAAGTGATTTAGTTAAATCCGAAACTCAGTCTTAAATCTAAACAAAGCAAACTACGTAGGTATTGAGGGGCGAGTTGGCCAAGGTAGATTGGGAAACTACATTAAAAGGTATGATGGTAGACAAGCAATGGCTAGCATTTAAAGAATATGTAATTTACAACAAGCATACATTTCTTTAAGGCACTAAAACCCCACAGGAAAAGTGGTCCAACCATGGCTAACAAGAGAAGTTAAAGATAGTTTTGGATCAAAGGGAGAGGTTTATAATGTTGCCAAAAAAGAGCAGTAAGCCCGAGGATTGGGAGGATTTTAGAATTCAGCAAAAGAAGGGAAAATAGAATATGAAAGTAAACTGGCGAGAGACATAAAAACAAATGGTAAAGCTTCTACAGCTATGTAAAAAGGAAAAGATTAGCAAAAGTAAATGTGGGTCCTTTACAGGCTGAAGACAGGAGAAATGTTAATGGGGAATAAAGAAATGGCAGAGAAATTAATTAAATACTTGATGTTTGTCTTCATGGAAGAAGACACAAAAAGCCTCCCGGAAATAATGGAAAACCAAGAGTCGAGCAAGAATGAGGAACTGAAAGAAATTACTATTAGCAAAAAAAGTAGTACTGGAGAAATTAATGGGACTGAAAGCCGATAAATCCCCTGGACCTGATGGCCGACATCCTAGGATTTTGAAAGAGGTGGCTATAGAGATAGTGGATGCATTGGTTGTCATCTTCCAAAACTTCATAGATTCTAAAACGGTTCCCACAGATTGGAAGGTAGCTAATGTAACCCGCTATTTAAGAAAGGAGAGAGAGAGAAAACAGAGACCTGTTAGCCTGACATCAGTCATAGGGAAAATGCCAGAATCTATTATTAAGGACGTGGTAACAGGGCACTTAGAAAATAATAATAGGATTGGGCCGGGTCAACGAGGATTTATGCAAGGGAAAGAGTTTTTTGAGGTTGTAACTAGTAGAATAGATAAGGAGAACCAGTGAATGTGGTGTATTTGGATTTTCAGAAGGCATTGATAAGGTGCCACACAAGACATTATAATAAAGTTAGGGCTCATGGGATTGGGGGTAATATACTAGCATAGATTGAGGACTGGTTAACAGACAGAAAACAGAGTGTAGGAATAAACAGATCATTTTCGAGTTGGCAAGCTGTAACTACTAGAGTGCCGCAAGGATCGGTGCTCGAGCGCCAGCTATTCACAATCTATATCAATGATTTGGATCAGGGGACCAAACGTAATATACAAGAACATAAGAAATAGGAGGTGTCGGCCATTTGGCCCCTCAAGCCTGCTCCGTCATTTATTAAGATCATGGCTGATCTGATCTTGGGCTCAGCTCCACTTACTTCCCTGCCCGCTCCCCATAATCCTTAATCGCTCAAAAATCTGACTATCTCCACCTTAAATATATTCAATGACCCAACCTTCCACAGCTCTCTGAGGCAGAGAGTTCCACAGATTTACAACCCTCTGAGAAGAAATTCCTCCTCATCCCCGTTCTAAATGGGCGGCTCCTTATTCTGAAATGATGCCCCCTAGTTCTAGATTCCCCCACGAGGGGAAACATCCTCACAGCATTTACCTTGTCGAGCCCCCTCAGTATCTTGTATGTTTCTATAAAATCACCTCTCATTCTTCTAAACTCCAACGGATATAGGCCCAACTTGCTCAACCTCTTTTCGTAAGTCAATCCCTTCATCTCTGGAATCAATCTAGTCAACCTTCTCTGAGCTACCTCCAATGCAAGCATATCCCTCCTTAAATAAGGAAACCAAAACTGTACGCAGTACTCCAGGTGTGGCCTCACCAATACCTTGTACAGTTGTAGCAAGACTTTTCTGCTTCTATACACCATCCTCCTTGCAATAAAGGCCAACATTCTATTTGTCTTCCTGATTACTTGCATGCTAACTTTTTGTGTTTCATGTGCAAGGACCCCCAGGTCCCTCTGTATTGCAGCATTTTGCAATTTTTCTCCATTTAAATTAGAATTTGCTTTTCTATTTTTTCCTGCCAAAGTGGATAACTCACACTTTCCCACATTATAGTCCATCTGCCAAATGTTTGCCACTCAGCCTGTCTTATCCCTTTACAGATTTGTTGTGTCCTCCTCACAACTTGCTTTCCCACCAAACTTTGAATCAGCAAACTTGGCCACATTACACTCAGTCGCTTCATCCAAGTCATTAATATAGATTGTAAATAGTTGAAGCACCAGCACCGATCCCTGTGGCACCCCACTAGTTACCGTTTGCCAACCGGAAAATGACCCATTTATCCCAACTCTGTTTTCTGTTAGTTGGCCAATCCGCTATCTATATTACCCCCAACCCCGTGAGCTCTTATCTTGTGCAGTAATCTTTTATATGGTACCTTATCAAATGCCTTCTGGAAATCCAAATACACTCCATCCATTGGTTTCCCTTATCCACCCTCCTCAAAAGAACTCCAGCAAATTTGTCAAACATGATTTCCCTTTCATAAAACCATGCTTATTCTGCTGGATTGTGCTTTTCCAAATGTCCTGCTACTACTTCCTTAATAATGGACTCTAGCATTTTCCCAACAAATGTTAGGCTAACTGGTCTATAGTTTCCTGCTTTCTGTCTGCCTCCTTTTTTAAATAGGGTATTACATTTGCAGTTTTCCAATCTGCTGGAACCTCCCAGAATCCAGGGAATTTTGGTAGATTACAATCAATGCATCCACTATCTGTGCAGCCACTTCTTTTAAGACCATAGGATGGAGGCCATCAGGTCCAGGGGACTTGTCCATCTTTAGTCCCATTATTTTACCAAGAACTACTTCTTTAGTGCTAGTGAATTTATTAAGTTCCTCCCTCCCTATAGCCCCTTGATTATCTATCTACGTGAAGATCGATACAAAATATTTTTTCAAAGTCTCTACCAGTTCCCTGTTTCCCATTATTAATTCCCCAGTCTCATCCTCTAAGGGATGAACGTTTACTTTAGCTACTCTCTTCCTTTTTATATACCTGTAGAAGCTCTTGCTATATGTTTATATTTCTTGCTAGTTTACTCAAAATCTATCCTCCCTCTCTATTAATTTTTTTAGTAGTCCTTTGTTGGTTTTTAAAAATGTCCCAATCCTCTGGCCTTCCACTAATCTTGACAACTTTGTCTGCCATTGTTTTCAATTTGATACCATCCTTTACTTCCTTAGTTAGCCACAGATGGTTCTCCCTTCTCAAAGTCTTTCCTTCTCACTGGAATATATTTTTGTTGAGTTATGAAATATCTCCTTAAATGTCTGCCACTGCTCATCAACCGTCTTACATTTTATAATCTATTTTCCCAGTCCACTTTAGCCAACTCTGCCTTCATACCTTTGTAATCACTTTATTTAAGATCGAGAATCACCTTTTTTTAAAAAGATACCCAAGTTTGCTGATGATACAAAGCTAGGTTGGAATGCAAGTTGTGAGGAGGATGCAAAGAGGCTTCAAGGGGATTCAGACAGGCAAGAACATGACAAATGGAATATAGGGCCCAATTTTGGCCATGGCTTGCTCCAATTTTTTTGGAGTAAGTTGGTTTTTCTGGCGCAAGTTAAAAAATGCCATTTTCCCCAATAAACTTGTTCCAGAATAACTCAGTTAGATACGATTTTTTTTAGTTGAGGTTTTTTTCCAAAAAGGGGGCCTTCCAAGCCACTTACGCCAGTTTTGGACATTTATGCCACTTTGGCCAGCTAAAACTTACTCCAAATCAACTTAGGTCAGCATATGTGGCCAGCGCTGAAAAACATTGCGGGCTGCAGTTAAGAATTCGGCGCAGGTTAGTACATTTAAAGCACCAAGACTTACAAAGCACTAAACAAAGCACAAAAATAAGCATTCAATGACAAATAAAAAATACAAGGAAGGTGAAAGGACCTGCACCAAGATTTACAAAGCACTAAACAAAGAACAAAAAGTACTAAGCAATCAATCTATAACAAATAAAAGTCCTATCTTTTATGCCAGAAACAGATTGTTTTTTTTTAAAAAAAAGGCCCCCCCCCCCCCACATCAAAACACTCTTTTCCCTGTCCCCCCATCAAAACTCTCCTCACTAAACAAAGCAGAACCATCAATAAATAAAAAATAAAACTCTAGTCCTACCTCGGCCCGGGAAGTCAGCGGGCCGGCTGACCTGTGCGGGAGGCCACTCAGCCAGGGATAGGGGCTGCGAGCATCAGGTCCTGCTCACAGCCCGAAGGGCACGCTGGGAGGGCGAGGAGCATGCGCGCAGACTTCACTGCGCATGCGTGCAGCTGCCAGCAGTGTTTTCTGCGCTGGGCTGTTGCTCCACCCCCCCCCCCACTGCACTATGTATGCCACGCTAGGACATGGGAGACTCGGCAGAGCGGGCAGGATGGGGCCACTTATTTTTGGCACCGTTTCCAGCGCGCAAAGTCGGTGCATTTAGGGTAAGTGCGCCGAAAAAAGGGGTTGGGGAAAACTGTGTCCATAATGTGGTGAAATGTGAAGTTATCCAATTTGGTAGGAAAAATAGAAAAGCAGAGTATTTTTTTTAAATGGTGAGATTGGGAAACGTCAGTGTTCAGAGGGACCTGGGTGTCCTTGTATATGAATCACAAAGTTAACATGCAGGTACAGCAAGCAATTAAGAAAGCAAATGGTCTGTTTCCCCTGACTGGGGAGTCTAGAACCAGGGGTCACAGGCTCAGAACAAGGGGTGGCCATTTGGGACTAAGATGAGGAGAAACATCTTCACTCAGAGGGTGATGAATCTTTGGAATTCTCTACCCCAGGAGAACTGTGTAGGCCCAGTCTTTGAGTATATTCAAGACAGATCAATAGATTTTTGAATATTAAGGGAATCAAAGGATATGGGGTCAGTGCAGGAAAGTCGAGTTGAGGTAGAAGATCTCATTGAATGGCGGAGCAGGCTCAAGGGGCCAAATGGCCTACTCCTGCTCCTAATTCTCATGTTCATAAGTATCTCCTTACAAAAGGTGCCCTTTCCCATTACCCAGAAGGCTGAGGAAAACATTCTGTCTGCAACTCCAATGACCAGTCTCAAGAACAGTTAATTATACAGATTCCAGAATCCTTCCTCTGATAAAAGCAGCCTTCCTGGGCCAAACACGGAAGTGCTGCAATTTCAAAATAAAAAGCTGCATCAAAACACTGATTTGTGGTTCATTTAAGAAATAGGAGCAGGAGTAAGCCAAAAGGCCCCTCCAGCCTGCTCCGCCATTTAATACGATCATGGCTGATCCGATCATGGACTCAGCTCCACTTCCCTGCCCGTTCTCCATAACCCCTTATCGTTTAAGAAACTGTCTATTTCTGTCTTAAATTTATTCAATGTCCCAGCTTCCACAGCTCTCTGAGGCAGCAAATTCCACAAATCCACAACCCTCAGAGAAGAAATTTCTCACCTCAGTTTTAAATGGACGGCCCCTTTTTCTAAGATTATGCCCTCTAGTTCTAGTCTCCCCTATCAGTGGAAACATCCTCTCTGCATTCACCTTGTCAAGCCCCCTCATAATCTTATATTTGGATTTATGAAAGGGAAATCATGCTTGACAAATCTTCTAGAATTGTTTGAGGACGTAACTAGTAGAGTGGACAAGGAAGAACTAGTGGATGTGGTGTATTTGGACTTTCAAAAGGCTTTTGACAAGGTCCCACACAAGAGATTAGTGTGCAAAATTAAAGCACGTGGTATTGGGGGTAATGTATTGACGTGGATAGAGAAATGGTTGGCAGACAGGAAGCAGAGAGTCGGAATAAACGGATCCTTTTCAGAATGGCAGGCAATGACCAGTGGGGTGCCGCAAGGTTCAGTGCTGGGACCCCAGCTATTTACAATATACATCAATGATTTAGATGAAGGAATTGAATGTAATATCTCCAAGTTTGCAGATGACACTAAGCTGGGTGGCGGTGTGAGCTGTGAAGAGGATGCGAAGAGGCTGAAGGGTGACTTGGACAGGTTAGGTAGTGGGCAAATGCATGACAGATGCAGTATAATGTGGATAAATGTGAGGTTATCCATTTTGGTGGCAAAAGCAGGAAGGCAGATTATCTGAATGGTGACAGATTAGGAAAAGGGGAGGTGCAACAGGACCTGGGTGTCATGGTACATCAGTCATCGAAGTTTGGCATGCACAGCAGGCGGTGAAGGCGGCAAATGGCACGTTGGTCTTCATAGCTAGAGGATTTGAGTATAGGAGCAGGGAGGTCTTACCGCAGTTGTACAGAGCTTTGGTGAGGCCACACCTGGAATATTGTGTTCAGTTTTGGTCTCCTAATCTGAGGAAGGACGTTCTTGCTATTGAAGGAGTGCAGCGAAGGTTCACCAAATTGATTCCCGGGATGACAGGACTGACATATGAGGAGAGACTGGATTAACTGGGCTTGTAGCCACAGGAGTTTAGATGAATGAGAGGGGATCTCAGAGAAACACAAAATTCTGACGGGATTGAACAGGTTAGAGGCAGGAAGAATGTTCCCGTTGCTGGAGAGTTCCAGAACTGGGGTCGCAGTCTAAGAATAAGGGGTAAGCCATTTAGGACTGAGATGAGGAGAAACTTCTTCATTTAGAGAGTGGTTAATCTGTGGAATTCTCTACCGCAGAAAGTTGTTGAGGCCAGTTCGTTAGATATATTCAAAAGGGAGTTAGATATGGCCCTTACGGCCAAAGGGATCAAGGGGTATGGAGAGAAAGCAGGAAAGGGGTACTGAGGCTGAATGATCAGCCATGATCTTACTGAATGGCGGTGCTGGCTCGAAGGGCCGAATGGCATGCTCCTGTACCTTGTTTCTATGGCCCTAAGTTTCCACACGCGGCGAAAAAGACGCACCTCAGAGCTGGGCGCCTGTTTTTCGCGCCGAAAAAAAAGTGCGGTATTCTCGAGCTCCTTGGAGCGGCGAACAGGGGGCGGAGCCTACCACTCGCGCCGATTTTGTAAGTAGGAGGGGGCGGGTACAATTGAAATGAGGCTCTTGGTGCCGGCAACCCTGCGCGTGCGCGTTGGAGCGTTCGCGCATGCGCAGTCTGAAGTAAACATTGGCATTCGGCCATTTTTAAAAGTACTGCAGAAAAAGTGAAGATTTGTTTCTTGGACTCCTGCAAAGGATTGTATTTTAATTTTCTTGTTATTTCTGTGTGTGAGGGAGTGCTTTTAGCAGCACTGCTGAATAAATCACCTGCTGAAATCAGTGAGTTCAGCTTTTCACTGCTAAACTTGCAATGTGTTTGGAGAAATAAAAGTGCCAATTCAACTTTGCAATGGATCAACGTCCACCAAGAACAAAGAATTTCTTGCATGAGGAAGCAAACCATTGCATAATATGTGGTGTTGACAATGCAGCACCCATTCTGCAAATTTAAATATAAAGATGTCGATGTGGTTGCCTCTCCCTGTCCAAATGGCCTGTCAGTCAGTCCCCCTCACAGCTCGAAGGCTGCTGCTGTTCTTTCTTTGGCTCCCGACCAGCCACTGACACCGCTGCAATCCCATGGCCAAATGGCCTCAGTCAGTCCCCCTCACAGCTCGAAGGCTGCTGCTGTTCTTTCTTCGGCTCACGACCAGCCACTGACGCCGCTGCAATCCCATGGCCGAATGGCCTCACGTCCGCTCCCGATTCTTCGGCTGCCTTCGAGCCACTGACGCCGCCCCATAAGCGTGGCCGAACGGCCAAAAGAATTTTAAATCTGCAGCTGCGTGTGTCCTGTGTTCATTCTTCGGCTCCCGGCCAGCCACTGACGCCGCTGCAATCCCATGGCCGAATGGCCTCAAGTCCGTCTGGGTGCTGCATCTGCGCGGGGAATGAAGGCCTGCCTCAAGCACAGCAGCTCAGCTCGAAGGCTGCCTGCCGCTGCCGTCGAGACGAGACACTGACGCCACACCGCTGTCTGTCTCCAACATGAAAGGCCTGCCTCAAGCACTGCAGCTCAGCTCGAAGGCTGCTTTCTGCCGCTGCCGTCGAGACACTGACGCCACACCGCTGCCTGAAAGGCCTGCTTGAAGCACTTTCACACAGGTAGGAACATGATTTATTTAATCTTTTCTTTGCTTATAAATTTTTTTTATTCAGGTTGGATTTATTTGTATAATATTTGTATAAGTATAACTAAGGATTAATTGTAGAATTTAATGACTTCCCTTCCCTCCCCCACCTCGTTCCCTACGCCTAATTTGTAACCTGCGCCTGATTTTTTAAAGTGCAGACAAGGTTTTTTCAAGCGTAAAAAAATCTTCACTTACTCCATTCTAAGTTAGTTTGGAGTACGTTATCACTCACGAAACTTTGAAATCAGGCGTCAGTGGCCGGACACGCCCCCTTTTGAAAAAAAAATTCAGTTCCAAAGTGAAACTGTTCTACCTGACTAGAACTGCAGGAAATTAAGGCCCCAAGTTTCCACACGCCCCTCCGAGCTGGGCGCCTGTTTTTCGCGCCGAAAACGGCACCTGAAAAAAAACGCGCTATTCTCGAGCGCTTTGCAGCTCGACGTCAGCTTGGCGCGGCGCCCAGGGGGCGGAGCCGACCACTCGCGCCGATTTTATAAGTAGGAGGGGGCGGGTACCATTTAAATGAGTTTTTTTCGTGCCGGCAACCCTGCGCATGCGCGTTGAGCGTTCGCGCACACGCAGTCTGAAGTAAACATTAGCACGCGGCCATTTTTGTAGTTCTTTGTAGCTGTTCAATTTTTAACAGTTTTTAATAAAACCACATTGTCCTTCCATGATCAGCACTGAGGCTTCTTGCAGCAGTGAGAAGGCTGCAGGAAGCCTCAGAAGTTGAGGCAGCCGTTTCCCGACGGGCCTGACCTCAACCTCTGAGGCTTCCTGCAGCCTTCTCCCTGCTTCCCCCCCGCTGCCGTCGGTCGGGCCCTCACTGCCTCCCCCCCGCTGCCGTCGGTCGGGCCCTCACTGCCTCCCCCCCCCCTTGCCGTCGGGAACGGCTGCTGCCGTCGGTCGGGCCCTCACTGCCTCCCCCCACTCCCTGCCATCGGGAACGGCTGCTGCCGTCGGTCGGGCCCTCACTGCCTCCCCCCCGCTGCCGTCGGTCGGGCCCTCACTGCCTCCCCCCCACCACACCCCTGCCGTCGGAAACGGCTGCTGCCGTCGGTCGGGCCCTCACTGCCTCCCCCCACCCTGCCGTCGGGAACGGCTGCCTCAACTTGTGAGGCTTCCTGCAGCCTTCTCCCTGCCTGAAAGGCCTGCCTGAAGCACTTTCACACAGGTAGGGACATGGTTTATTTAATCTTTTCTTTGCTTATAAATTTTTATTCAGGTTGGAATTATTTGTATAATATTTGTATAAGTATAACGAAGGATTTATTGTAGAATGTAATGACTTCCCTTCCCCCCCACCTCGTTCCGGACGCCTAATTTGTAACCTGCGCCTGATTTTTTAATGTGTAGACAAGTTTTTTCAGGCCTACAAAAATCTTCACTTGCTCTATTCTAAGTTCGTTTGGAGTACGTTTTCACTGTGGAAACTTTCAAATCAGGCGTCAGTGGCCGGACACGCCCCCTTTTGAAAAAAAAATTCTGTTCAAAAGTGAAACTGTTCTACCTGACTAGAACTGCAGAAAACTTAAATGTGGAGAATTCCGATTTCTAAGATACTCCGTTCTCCACCAGTTGCTCCTAAAAATCAGGAGCAAATCATGTGGAAACTTGGGGCCTATGTTTCTATCCTTTCGTAAATATGGAAACCAAAACTGCACGCGTTATTCCAGGTGTAGCCTCAACAATACCCTGTACAACTGTAGCAAGACTTCCCTGCTTTTATACTACATCCCCTTTGCAATAAAGGCCAAGATTCTATTGGCCTTCCTGATCACTTGCTGTACTTGCATACTAACCTTTTGTGTTTCATGCACAAGTACCCCCAGGTCCCGCTGTACTGCAGCACTTTGCAATCTTTATTTAAATAATAACTTGCTCTTTGATTTTTTTTCTGCCAAAGTGCATGACCTCTCACTTTCCAACATTATACTCCATCTGCAAAATTTTTGCCCACTCACTTAACCTGTATGTCCTTTTGCAGATTTTGTGTGTTCTTCTCACACGTGTCAGGACCTGGAATTTCTTCCACAGTTCCATTCAAAATGTAGCAGAACAATAGCAGATTGGAGCAAAAGTTGTGCAGCGAAACCCATCACTCCCTTCTGTCTGTTCCAGGTACATTCATTTCTAGGAATCATGTGAAAGGTGGCAGTAGGCCCAGGGTAATGGCACTAGAGGTCAGGGAACAAAAAGAGGGGGCAACGAGAAGCCTGCTCTCTCTCCATATAGGCTCATTTCATTTACCTGCATAGGCCTTGGTCTCTGCTAAGTTGTAACTCCCTTGATCTTAAGGAATGATCTGCCTATTAAATTCCTGTCCAACTCTGTTAGTGCTGCAGTGGCTGTCCTGGTACAGAACTGCTGTGATTTTGTGGCTGGGTATTGCTTGGCTCCCTCATCAGCAAGAACCTTGCCGGGTGCCTACTGGAGAAAAAATACTGTCCACAAAGACCCCTCGACCCAGGGAACTGGATTGGAGCAGAGTTAGAGGAGCAGGCAGATGACCCAATCGTATGCCACTCTGTAGAGGAGAATCTCACCCCTGTTGTGCAAAGATAACCAGCGGTTCCATTTACAGAAATGAGGTCAAATGGAAATATTCTAAATAAAAGGCAAATGCTGGAAATTTGAAAGACGAAATGTTGGAAACAGGTCAATCAGCATCTGTGGAGAAAAAAATGACAGGATAATATTTCAGACAAGGCCCTTCAGGATTGAAAAGTAAAAGATACACAAAAATTTGAATATAATCAGAAAAAAAGGGAGAGAGTAAAACAGATACTCCAAGCAGGAAGTAAAAGTTAGTCACCTGCTTAAAAGAAAAGCTGGAGATTGTTTGATGGTGTAAAATCATCTCAGACATTCAACTAAAACAAGCATTAAAAACATAAAAGAACACGTGAATAGCTAAGGCGGTGACGGCCCTCCCCACTCAACTGAGGAAAATGAGAGAAATTGGAAAGCCCAAAAAGCCTGCTAATCAAGTCTGAAATTACAATAAAATACTGGGAAAATGTGGTGAGTGTCGCAATCCTGCAGAGAGAAAGCACAGGTCAACACAAAGGACACTGAAGTCCCCTCCCTCCCAAAGCTATAGTTTTCTGAGGAAAGATCTCTACCCCAAACATCATTCTTGCATGTGGGTAGTATCTGCACAACATTTCTACGAGAAGGATAACTAAGGAAGTTAAGGATGGTACACAATGCTGTGAAGATTAGTGGGAAGCTTTTAAAAACCAGCAAAGAACTTGTAAAATCGGAATTCCCATTACTGTCAATGAGAATACTGTATCGTGATTGGTTGTCCAGGCCCACGTGACTCCAGCTTCTCCATCCGTAGAAGACGTGGACACGCTGTGATGCGCGTGGAAAGGCGGCCTCCGACCGGAATCCAAGGCGTCTCCGGGACTATCAGGTACATTCATAGAGAAATTTCGAGTTGGAGGTGTTCGTCTGAAGGAAGTCTCCGACATGAATTTCAGGGCCAATGGGACTAAAGGTGGACAAGTCCCCTGGACCCGATAGCTTCCATCCTAGATTCTTAAAAGAAGTGGCTGCAGAGATAGTGGATGCATTGGTTGTAATCTACCAAAATTCCCTGGATTCTGGGGAGGTCAGATTCAAGAAAGGAGACAGAAAGCAGGAAATTAAAGGCCAGTTAGCCCAACATCTGTCATTGGGAAAATGCTAGAATCCATTATTAAGGAAGTAGTAGCAGGACACTTAGAAAATCAATCAGAGTCAACATGGTTTTATGAAAGGGAAATAGTGTTTGACAAATTTGAGAGAGTTCTTTGAGGATGTAACAAGCAGGGTGGATAAAGGGGAAATCAATAGATGTAGTTTATTTGGATTTCCAAAAGGCATTCGATAAAGTGCCACATAAAAGTTTACAGCACAAGATAAGAACTCATGGTGTTTTGGGTAATATATTAGCATGAAAAGCAGATTGTCTAATTAACAGAAAAAAAGTCGGGATAAATTAGTCTTTTTCAGGTTGGCAAACCATAACTAGTGGGGTGCCACAGGTCACAGTGCTGGGGCATCAACTATTTGACTATGACATGATAGGTCCAAGTCAGCATGGATTTGTGAAAGGGAAATCATGCTTGACAAATCTTCTGGAATTTTTGAGGATGTTTCCAGTAGAGTGGACAAGGGAGAACCAGTTGATGTGGTGTATTTCAGAAGGCTTTTGACATGGTCCCACACAAGAGATTAATATGCAAAGTTAGAACACATGGGATTGGGGTAGTGTGCTGACGTGGATTGAGAACTGGTTGGCAGCCAGGAAGCAAAGAGTAGGAGTAAATGGGTACTTTTCAGAACGGCAGGCAGTGACGAGTAGGGTACCGCAAGGTTCGGAGCTGGGGCTCCAGCTGTTTACATTGTACATTAATGATTTAGACGAGGGGATTAAATGTAGTATCTCCAAGTTTGCGGATGACACTAAGTTGGGTGGCAGTGTGAGCTGTGAGGAGGATGCTAGGAGGCTGCAGTGTGACTTGGATAGATTAGGTGAGTGGACAAATGCATGCAGATGAAGTATAATGTGGATAAATGTGAGGTTATCCACTTTGGTGGTAAAAACAGAGAGACAGACTATTATCTGAATGGTGACAGATTAGGAAAAGGGGAGTTGCAACGAGACCTGGGTGTCATGGTGCATCAGTCATTGAAGGTTGGCATGCAGATACAGCAGGCAGTTAAGAAAGCAAATGGCATGTTGGCATTCATAGCGAGGGGATTTGAGTACAGGGGCAGGGAGGTGTTACTACAGTTGTACAGGGCCTTGGTGAGGTCACACCTGGAGTATTGTGTACAGTTTTGGTCTCCTAACTTGAGGAAGGACATTCTTGCTATTGAGGGAGTGCAGCGAAGGTTCACCAGACTGATTCCCGGGATGGCGGGACTGACATATCAAGAAAGACTGGATCAACTGGGCTTGTATTCACTGAAGTTCAGAAGAATGAGAGGGGATCTCATAGAAACGTTTAAAATTCTGACAGGTTTAGACAGGTTAGATGCAGGAAGAATGTTCCCAATGTTGGGGAAGTCCAGAACCAGGGGTCACAGTCTAAGTATAAGGGGTAAGCCATTTAGGACCGAGATGAGGAGAAACTTCTTCACTCAGAGAGTGGTGAACCTGTGGAATTCTCTACCACAGAAAGTTGTTGCGGCCAATTCACTAAATATATTCAAAAAGGAGTTAGATGTAGTCCTTACTACTAGGGGGATCAAGGGGTATGGCAAGAAAGCAGGAATGGGGGTACTGAAGTTGCATGTTCAGCCATGAACTCATTGAATGGCGGTGCTGGCTCAAAGGGCCGAATGGCCTACTCCTGCACCTATTTTCTATGTACAATCTATATTAATGACTTAGATGAAGGGACCAAGAGACAAATCAACTGACGATACAAAGATAGGTGGGAAAGCAAGTTGTGAGGAGGATACAGAGTCTGCAAAAGGATATAGATTAAATGAGTGGTCAAGAATTTGGCATATGGAGTATAATGTGGGAAAATGTGAGGTTATCCACTTTGGTAGAAAGAATAGAAAAGGAAAATATTATTTAAAAGGAGAGACCACAGAATGATGCGGTACAGAGGAATGAGTGTCCTCGTACATGAAACACAAAAAGTTAGCATGCAGGTACAGCAAGTAATCAGGAAGGCAAATGGAATGTTGGCCTTTATTGCAAAGGGGATGGAGTATAAAAGTAGGGAAGTCTTGTTATAACTGTATAGGGCGTTGGTGAGACCACACCTAGAGTACTTTGTACAGTTTTGTTCTCCTTATTTGAGGGATATACTTGCATTGGAGGGAGTTCAGAGAAGATTCACTAGGTTGATTCCTGAAATGAAGGGGGGTGTCTTATGAGGAAAGGTTGAGCAGGTTGGACCTGTACTCATTGGCGTTTAGAAGAACGAGAGGTGATCTTATTGAAACATAAGATTCTGAGGTGGCTTGACAAGGTAGATGCCGAGAGGATGTTTTCCTTCATTGGGGAATCTAGAATTAGGGGGTATAGTTTCAGAATAAGGGGTCGCCCATTTAAGACGGAGATGAGGAGGAATTTCTTCTCGGAGGGTCGCGAATCTTTGGAATTCTCTAACAGAGAACTGTGAAAGCGGAGTCATTGAATATATTCAAGGCTGAGATAGACAGATTCGTGAACTATAGGGAAGTCAATGGTTATGGGGAAGTCAATGGTTATGGGGAACAGGCAGGAAAGTGGAATGGAGGCCAAGATCAGATCAGCCATGATTTTATTGAATGGCGGAGCAGACTAGAGGGGCCATATCGCTTATGCCTGCTGCTATTTCTTATGCTCTCATTTCTACAGCCAATCTGATGGTTCCTTCCTTGAGGTTAATACCTGAAGACTCAATTCTCAGTATAGATTCACTATGTGTCACAAAACCAGAAAATGCTAGAAAGGTTCATATTTCCAGCTTCTGCAGTATTTTGCTGTTTGTCTACTATGACAGCCAAGCTGAGTACAAACCAGTTTCTGAATTTCAGAGTAGATGAAACTAGCTCATTTTTGGGTCTTACGAAACTACGGCATTTTCCCTTGCCTCAATAACATGAGGCTTTCCGGCTTATGTTGCCAGATTGAGACGAAGACATATGTTGTTTTTTACGTTAAACATGCTATATAAATGCAAAGTGTTGTGAGGAAAGAGTAGCAGGATCTTCAATCTCGTCGGCATCTAAGCAATGCGGTAACTGACATGGGAATGCTCGATAACACTGGATGCCTGCAATGAGAAGTGTTCTACCCCCAAGCACTGGCATCCCTCAACTTCGAATCAAAGCTTACATTAGGCCATTCAGCCCATCGTGTCAGTGCTGGCTCTTAAAGACCAGCTGTGCTTCGTCCCACAGTCTCGCTTTTTATAACCTTGCAAATTCCTCATCCTCAAGTACTCATCAACACCCTTTTAAAATTAGTTATGGAATCAGCTTCCACCACCTTCCAGAGCCTGACAACTGAAAATAATTCTCATCTCCCCTCTTGATCTTTTGCCAATGATTTTGAATCTATGACCTCTGATTATTGGCCCACTCACCAGAGGCAATCGTTTTTCTCTAACTACTCTATCAAATGCTCTCATCACCTTGAAAACCTCTATTAGGTCATCTCTTAACCTCTGTTCCAAGCAGTCCTAACTTTTCCAACCTCGCCTCATAACTGAAGTCCCTCATTCTGGTAAACCACCTCTGTACCCTTTCTAAGGCCTTTACATCTTTTCTGAAGTGTTGTCCACAATACTCCAAGAGAGGCCTAACTAGTAATTTATAAAGTTCAAACATGATCTCTTTGCTTTTATATTATATTCCTCTATTTGTAAATCCAAGTAATCCATATGCTTTTTAAAAATAGCCTGATCAATTTGCCATGCCACCTAATAATTTGTGTAATATGGATACCAAAGTGTCTCTCTGCTCATCTACTTACAAAATCGTGTTGAACAAAAAAAAAATGAACTCGATGTGAGTGGACCCTCTTGGGCTGGGTGCAGGGAAAGTCTACTGTCACTTTATAGGACAAGAATATTTAAGTGGTGGCAACGTAGAGGGCCTGGCCCCCTGAAAGGGGTTGTGTATATGTATCTGTAACAGTCTGGGCTTAAGCAAGGGGTCATTGTTCTATCTTATTTCTCTATCTTATATCAGAACTTTCTTGCCAAAGATAAAGTTCACAACTCTGAATGATCTTGGCTCTCGTTAGTAGTGTAAAAGACTTGCATTTATACAGCACCTTTCACGACCTTAGGATGTCTCAAACACTTTACAGCCAATTAAGTACTTTTTGAAGTGTAGTTACTGCTGTAATGTAGGAAACACGGTTGGCAATTCGCACAGCAAGGTCCCACAAGCAGCAACGTGATAATAGTCACAATTTTTTTTGAAAGCGATGTTTGTTGAGGAATAAATACTGATCAGGACACCGGGGAGAACTCCCCTGCTCTTCTTTGAATAGTGCCACAGGATCTTTCATGTCCACCTGAGGGGGCAGACGGGGCCTCGATTTAACATATCAAAGAGATAGCACCAACAGAGTAGATTCCCCAATATTTTGAGATGCCCAGTGTTGAACCAGACATCAAGTTGACTCTAAGTACTGGGTTCTTTGTTACTTTGTCAGCCTTCACCTGGTTTCGAGAGATGACTTTAGCCATTTGAATTTGGGTGTTATTGCTTCTTGGTCAAGAGTGTAGAAGGGCAAAATGAAAGAAAGGTTAACATTTTTAAAGCTGCCAATTCACAGATTAGTTAGCAGCGCATAATACACTGTATAAGCACATGGTGCAAAGCACTTTCGCTTCACACCAATGTTAGTTATAGTGTAAATTCAGCCTAAATCACAGTGCAACCTGATTCTGGAGAGAAACAGTGAGACTCCCTGTTTGGAGTCTAGCTCCACTTCACTTGAGCCAAGTCAGGCCCCAACGCTAGATTTACATACAAGTTTAGAAAATCACTTCATAGACACTAAATTTGTTGTGTAATTGCACCCTTAGAAACATGAGATATTAAGTTACACAGTAAAACATTAGAATAATGACTATTTCAAAAGTTCCTCATTGGCTGTGAAGTGTTTTGGGACATCAATGAAATGCACTGTAAAAATGCAAGCTTGTTCTTGACTTCCAGCTGAAAGTTCTCAAAAGAGACATCCATTTCAATTTCACCAGTTACATCTTGACTTTACTTATGGAGTATAACCCAAATGTAAACATCTAGTTGATTAAAATAACATACCTTTGTATACGAATTAAAATCAGCTGTCTGCAAGATAGTATTGATGCATTTCTCCTCTGTGCTGACCATAGCTGTCTGGGTGCTTTGTTGTTTCACATTAGATCCAACAATGGACCACTTAGTATTACAAGCAACATTTCCATATGTTCTACTTTGACCCAGAGTTGGTCTATTTTTGCTCATCAAAGTTATATCTGTGTTGTCAGCTCGGTCAACAACAGGGATCATAGCTGCAGTGGCTTTGTCTATGGTGAAATCAGCCCTGAAATCAGTACAAGCATCAACACTCTGGTCTACCTTGATAATTAAAGCATTAGAGCCTTTGTTGAAATAGCAGTCACGTTTCAGCTGAGTATCAATGCAAATTCCTTCAATCAAAGTACCACCTCCAGAAGCTGCCAAGTTTGATGTCTGGTACGCACAGCTGATAGATTTATTATTGCCCTCGGTTATCTCTAATGGTCCAAAGGCATCACTCACTTGGCCACTCATATCACAGTAACGTTCTGCCGCTGTCACACTTACAATAATGCTATCACCAGCAGCCGACACGAATGAATCATCAAAGAACTTCAGCTGATCTGAATCTCCCGAAAGTTCACAGGACATCCCCCATCCTGGATGATCTGGACTTTCACATGTGGACACTGCAGTGTTGCTTTCCTTACAGTCACCTTGATTCTGTGATGAGTCCTCAGCTTTTGAAACTGTATTAGCAGGAATTATAGTCTTCATCACATTAAGTGGCACCAATGCTACTTGATTTTCACTTTCAATGTCTGTTGATGTACTACAGGCAGATTTGTCATTAGCAAATTCTTTTATTTGATAAGGGAAGCACTGTTCGCTTAGATTAGTACTATCTAACAATACTTCAGTCTGAAGGTCACTGTTATGTGCACCATCTACTTGTTCTAATGTACTCCCATTTGGATCTATAGTGTTGCAGTCATTAAAAACTCTCTCAACACTTCCTTCTGAGATTCCAATAGATTTACATTCTGCAAGGTGTGCTCCAGCTGGCCTTTCCGCACATTTGCAAGCAGATATCACATTGCTCTCACATACAAATGACCTCTGTGTTGAAGTGACGGCAGAAATAAACAAGGTCTCACCTATTTCTTCAGCTGGAGCAGAGCAATGCGCAAATTGATCCGATTCTGCAGGACTCTGAGCACTTGGATATGCTGTTGGAGTCTGTGTTTCATGGGAAATTTCTCCACCGCCCAAATAATCGGTAAAGTCAGCAAAACTGTGGCTTTCAGTGCTGTCCATGCTGTAATAATCAGGAAATGGCTCTGGATCCAATGCTTCCAATGTCCCAGAATCTTTATATTCAGGAATGTACTGATGTAAAGTTTCGTTTTTACTCTTCTGAAAACAGTCACCCACAACTTTCTGTAAGGACATTTCATTCAGTTTTCTGTACATCTCAAATTCTGTGTCCAAGGACAGGTTTGTTTCGTTTCCGTACTCTTGCTCCAATGCCATTTTGTGGCTGTATTTTTCTTGCTCAAGAGCCAACAGTACACCAGTTCCCTTTGTCAGATCAGCAGACAGATCCGTAACACCTGAACTTCCATAAGGGGACCGAGTTTCATATGCCGACTCCAAAGTATTTGAAAGCTGACATTTTGCCTCAATGATTTCTTCACCGCATTGAGTCCTTAATCCTCTATCAGGAGTGTGAGATTTCATTCCAGAGTCAAACAGCTGTTTGATGGTTTTATCATAAGTACCTTCGTCATTTCTTTTCCCGCTTACAGGATTAGGATGATCAACCGCTCTGAAGCACAGATGTCCTTTTCCAGCACTTGAATAAGTTGCAAGGATTCTCTGGTTGTGCACAAGCAGCATATTCTTATCTATAAAATTTGTAACAATTATTAGAATTAATATTAAACAACTCCATAAAATGCTCCCTTTGTGGTCTAATGGGAAATTACAGTACTCAGTACCTGTACAGACCACAAGGTTCCCTATTAATCCCCAATCTATTCTAAGTTAGTTGATCAGAACTAGGACAGCAGTTGAAGCACTGCAATGGGTCCTAGTGTCCTGGACTTGGGCAGAGTAAAAGCCAGGGTTGCAGCTCCTTATCATAGCTGCAAAGTAACAGGTCCAGGCTTGGCTGTGATACCTTACCCTCCACCACCCTCTGAACACGGTGTAGATTCACACGATAAGTATGGCCACTTTGGAGACACCCAAGCACCTGTGCAACTGTAGCCCAGATACATCGGCATCTTCAAGAGAGCAGGGAAGACAAAATCTGAAAGACTTGACAAGGTCAATGCTGTTAGCTGATGTTCATTTGTACAGTTACTCTTCCTGGTTTCAAAAGACGCAAAAACTCTACCGGCCTTATTATCTTTCCAGAACCCTGACTTCCGGGTACTTTAATTACATTCAACAATTTCTGGCGACAATGATTAAAATCAAATTGGAGAAAAACTGATTACAGAAAAAATAAAGTTTAAAATAGTCAAACATCTTTATTACTAGCTGAAGAGACCAGCAAATTACATTAGTGGTTCACCTGGCTGAAGTTCAAAGGAATCTGCCAATCACACATTTAAAAAGTTAACAAAAATATAGATTTTACTTCCTGCTTATTTTAATTAATGTTTTGAATATTTGTTAGGTCACTAGGCGCAAACTTTATGGAAGGAGTTAGGAATCCACATTAGGCGAGAACACAAATAAGCCAAATGGTAGGAATAATAGTTACTCAAGCACAGCAGGTTAATGATTAGCAATAGGTCACTCAAGAGACGAAAGAAAACCGATTAGCTTTTAAACTGTTTTAAAGGGGTCCCAAAGGTGAGTTTCTCAATTGGTTGTCACAAACTTATTTGAGCTTCAGCCAGGTCAAAGGTCTTTGGAGAAAAAAAACAATGCATGTGGGTAGGTAGCTAGCAACATTTGACATTTACCTAATCCTGCTAAAACCACGATCTAGAATATTTAAAGAACCCTCTTCCTATCATTTGTCATACAGCTAAACACAGGATTAATGATAATTGCAGTTAACAGAACTTGCATTTATATAGCGCCTTTAATGTAGTAAATGTCCAAGGTGCTTCACACGGGAGAAATGGGCATCAAGCAGTAATGGGAAAGTTAGGGAAAGTGAAGATGAGTTTTAAAAGAGACAGCTGAAGGCAGAGAAGCTAGCAAGGTGTTTAGGGTAAGAGTTCAGAAGGTCAGAGCAAAAGGGCTGATGTCTTTGCCACTAATGGCAGAGGGAAGGGACTGAGTGAGGAAGCTGATCTGAGGACAGGTTGGGATACATAGCTGGAAGATACTGCAGCAGGATTTGAAAACAAGGATGAGAATACCAAATTCAAACAAAATTAGTAAACTGGAGGCCCTGTCTGTAAATTCAGTGAACATAAATTATCCAGGGAACTTGTGAAGTGTTCAGGCCCAACATTGGCCCCTCAACAAAACGCCACCAAAAAAAGATTAACTGGTCATTCGTCCAATTTGCTGTTTGTGAGATCTTGTTGTGAGCTGCTGCCGAGGGTATGATAAGGCACTGTATAAATGTAAGTTCTGTTTATTTAACAGGAAATTTGAAAATAAAACTGTACACACATCACTAGAAGCATGCATGTATCTCACACTTCACTATCTTTACATTACCACATTTTAAATAGCCTGTTTCAATGGCCATTTTAAGAGCCATAGGGGGCGATTTTTGCCAGCTCCTTCAGGCACTAGAGCTTCCAAGGTGGCCAAGATGGGGTCATGAGCTGAAATGCCGGTTTAGCTAGCATTTAGTGCAAGATGCCACCTTGGTAAGAGTTGAAGCTTACCCTAGGAAAGGCCACCCAGAAGATTGTTAAGAGGCTGTTTGCCATGTAAATTGCCTGCTAGCGCTCATTAACAAGGCTGCACGGCATTTTGGTGGCTAGCGCTTGATCCAACACCCTCTCCCAACAGCGACCAGCTGATCAGGAGTAAACAAGTCGTTGCTAATCAGCACTAGAGTTGCTAAACCTGTAGCTGTCTGTTTTAGCACCTCCAGGTAAATTATGGTAATCAGCAATTAGGCCCAAAACTGCGTGCTAAAATCAGACTTTCAAACAAACAGGCGTGACTTATTAGCACAGCACCCAGTAGATCCCATTTTCACCCTTTCACCAAAATCACCCTCAAATTCTGCAGCATTTCTAAAATGCCGGTCTAATATACAGATCACATAAATTACCCAAGTTCTAATATATTACTCGAAAAATAACAAGTCAGAGATGCTACTTTGGGTCAAGGGTCACAATCCCAAGCAGTAGCTTGCTTACTTACAGTTCTCCAGTGAGAAAACAAAAGAAAACCATTGACAGCAACACATGCACCTGTAGTGAGGTGAGGTGAGCTGTGAAGAAAAATAAAAAGGGAAGAGAGGACCAGGAGTGAAGGAAGGTAAGTGATTTACTGATGCAGTACAGACGGGAGATCGTATTATCTCTCAGGAGAGCTAATCAGACTTCATGAGAGGTTGGATTCTATCTAGTGGCTCACAATGGCTGTAACTTACCCAAGGATTGTGCACAAAAACCTCAGACTTGGGTTGATCGTCCAGTTCTGGTGGTGGTAACCCAATAATGTTGAGGAAGGAAAAACCAACGGCAAAAATCTTTTTTGATGGCCGCGGGCTTGTCATATTTGTACATGTACAACTGAACTCACTTTACACATGTACACAACACAGCCTTTCTTGTTATAAAAGCTCTGTTCTCATCCATTCAGTTTAATACTGAGCAAAAATGGGCACAGAGTGGACTTAGAACAGGCTTCATTCCCACCCGCCATTTCAAATAATAGGACCATTTAACGGGTAGCATCTTCATTCTTCAAGTGATAGAAGGCTGAGGAGTGATTTGATAGAGGTGTTTAAGATAATGAAAGGGTTTGATAGAATAAAAGTGAAGAAAACTTTTCCATTTGTGGGCGAGACCAAAACTAGAGATCACAAATATAAGAGTCACGAATAAATCCAATAGGGAATTCAGGAGAAACCTCTATATCCAAAGAGCGTTAAGAATGTGGAATACGCTACCACAAGCAGTAGTTGAGGCAAATAGCATAGATGCATTTAAGGGGGAAGCTAGATAAGCATGCGGTAGAAAGGAATCAAAGGATATGCTGATGGGGTAAGACGCAGTAGGGTGGGAGGAGGCTCACGTGGAGCATAAAGGCCAGCATAGACCAATTGGGCCAAGTGACCTGTTTCTGTGCTGTAGACTCGATGTACGAATCCTCTACACACCAGGGAAGTACATCCTTGCTTTATATTACATAGAACCAGTACTGCATATGGTCTGCCACACGTAGAGCCTAAATATTAAAGAGGAGCCAGTGTGCGACAAATGTCTGATTTCAACAGATACGGCTTATCATCATTTTACTTTGTGTCTTCAATGCACATGGTCGGTCGTGACACGCACCTGCATGACTCGATTTCACCTCGACAAGTTAAAGGCTGAGATCACAGATGAAACTCAGGTGGGTTTCAGGGCCTGGCATTTAGAGCAAAGACGAATTTGGAGATGACGACAAAAGGCGGCAAAGCTGTGCCTAAATTCTCAAATGAGTCATCTCCAACCACACATCCTTATAAATGACATCAGAACAATCCTCAAAAGCATGCCATTCACTCCTTATGTGTACCTGATTCTCACCTTCACCATTTGCACTGCATCCATCGAATGTGAACATTCCTCAGAACTACTCATAGGTAGGTCATGCCACCCTTGTAGAAAAGTCTGCAAAATACCAGGGTGAGGGCAAGGACCGATGGGGGAACCTCAGTCGGCATTGGCGAAGCTGGTGGTCCAGCACTGAAGGGTAACAACATTAATGCTTCATTCCCGCATCTGCCACAAAGCAATTTCACTTTCAGTAGATCTTAGATCATTGACAACTCAGTTGGTCCACCTTGACAGATAGATGGGACTGCACTTGGTGACTCACACGACCCAAGTGAGCAAGAGCAGAGAATCGTGGAAGGGATAGCTGATAACTCGTCGGAGAGCAGTCATCGCCAGCTCTGCTGATCAGGACAGAAATGCAGAATTCCTGGGGCCAGCAATAAAGAGGATAATGCTTGAGACACAGTAGCAACTCAATGAGGTATTGGTAGGTCTGCCAAGCACACTGTCCACAATGGCAGAGAGAATGACGGAGTCCAACTTGAACATCTGTGGGGTGATGATGCAAGGCTTTTCAACTCTGCAATCCACCATGGAGTATGGCAAGCTCCATGGAAATTATAGCTGGCCGCTCACGAGTCAATGCTAGCAGCCGTCGTGTCCTGCCTGCAGGCTCAGACGGTATGAAAGCAGACTCTTGCATGAGTCTCTGCCAGTTTTGACAAGATCGGAGACACGAGATCAAGGCTTCAAAAGAGTCACTGTTTCCTCCACTCTGCTCTTCCGCAGACAGGCAGAATTGATATGCCGCTGCCCCGGGGAGAGGATGACAGAACAGGCGACACAGGTGCAGACGTTTCTCAGAACATCTGCAATCTCATCCATTAACAACACTCGACATGTTGCCTCCACTCCAGCTGATGATTGGGAGTCGACTAATGGGGCGGTAATTGGCCGGATTGGATTTGTCCTGCTTTCTGTGGACAGGACATACCTGGGCAGTTTTCCACATTGTTGGGTGGATGCCAGTGTTGTAGCAGTACTGGAACAGCTTCAAAAGAGGCGCAGCTAGTTCTGGAGCCCAAGTCTTCAGCACGATAGCCAGGATATTGTCATGGCCCATAGCCTTTGCTGTATCCTTGCGCTCAGCCGTTTCGTGATATCATGTGGAGTGAATCAAATTGGCTGAAAATTGGCTTCTGTGATGGTGGGGACCTCAGGAGGAGGCAGATATGGATCATCCACTTGACACTTTTGGCTGAAGATGGTTGCAAACGCTTCAGCCTTGTCTTTTGCATTCACCTGCTGGGCTCCGCCATCAGTGAGGATGGGGATGTTCATGGAGCCTCCTCCTCACGTTAGTTGTTTCACTGTCCATCACCATTCACGACTGGTTGCAGCAGGACTGCAAAACTTTGATCTGATCCATTGATTGTGGGACCATTTAGCTCGGTCTATAGCATGCTGCTTAGCGTGTATCGTCCTGTGCTGCAGCTTCTCCGGTTGGTACCTCATTTTTAGGTACGCCTGGTGCTGCTCCTGGCATGCTCTTCTGCACTCAATAAACTAGGATTGGTCCCCTGGATTGATGGCAATGGTAGAGTGAGGTTACAGATTGTGGTGGAATATAATTCTGCTGCTGCTGATGGCTCACAATGCCTCGTGGATACTCAGTTTTGAGCTGCGAGATCAGTTCTGAATCTATCCCATTTAGCACGGTGGTAGTGCCGCACAATACGATGGAGGGTGCCCTCAGTGTGAAGACTGGACTTAGTCTCCATAAGGACTGTGTGGTGGTCACTGCCACCAATGCTGTCATAGATAGATGTAGCTGCGACAAGTAGGTTGATGAGGACGAGATCAAGAAAATGTTTCCCTCGTGTTGGTTCACTCACCACCTGCCGCAGGTCCAGTCTGGGAGCTATGTCCTTCAGGACTTGGCCAGCTCAGTCAGTGGTGCTACCGAGCCACTCTTGGGTGATAAACTTTGAAGTCCCCCACCCAGAATACATTCTGTGCCCTTGCTACTCAGTACTTCTTCCAAGTGGTGTTCAACTATGGAGGACTACTGATCCATTAGCGGAGGGAGTGTGGTAGGTGGTAATCAGCAGGAGGTTTCCTTACCCTTGCATATTTATTGTTAAGCCATTTATTTTGATCACAATTCAATATTTGTCACTTAAATCATTCCACCGATTCTGAACTCTTGGACAGTGAGATTTTAATACAATTGGTGTGGATTATCGATAGACAAGTTAAATCTCATGCTTGGGATGTTGGACCAGTCATTGAGGGTTACATGACTGCTTGTGCAAGAGAGTTATGGTTGATGGGGCTACAGTGGTGTAGTTGACAGTGGTCCAACTGAACCTATGTGCTATTATAGCTTTCCTTGCTTCGCTGACAGCAATATGTTCGGGTGGGCATGCATGCGGGTCCTCATCGTCTCCATTACCATTGTTGTCCTCACTCGATAAGTCGTGAGTGCCTTCCTCATTCTGAACCTCCGGATGACTTCTTTGCTGCGCTATGTTGTGTAGGACACTGCATGCAACAATGATTCGTGACACCTTGGCTGGCGAATAATGCAGTGATCCTCCAGACCGGTCAAAGCACCTGAACCTTAACTTTAGCATTCCTATGGTTTGCTTGATAAAGCATTGTATGCTCGTGTCTGGCATGGTAGCTCTCCTACGGTTGTGTCAGCCACAGTTGAAGGGAGTAGCCCTTGTTCCCAACCAGCCATCCTTTCAGGTTGGTCCCGGGTTATGCAGATATTTGACTGATGCAATATGAAGGCAGTTCTGAGGGAATCAAGTGAAGACATGCACTGAACCTCTCTTTATGGTTGCAAACATTGATGGAGGGGAATCTGTTGCGGTTCACAAATGTTCCTGTCTAGTCTGGGTGCTCAGATTGTCGCGTGCATGCAATCTATGGCTCCCTGCACCTGTGGGAAACCCCATTGCTCACTTGGCCAAAGATGCAAACCCCATTGCTCACTTGGTCTGTCTTCACACAGAAACATTATACATCTGTGGCCCTGACAAGTAACCCATCAGCCACCTGCCTGATGCATGTGTGTTTGCTGACTACGACAGTCGACATGTCCTGTCACACCCTGGAAGGAGCCAGAAGCAAGAAATTCAGTGCGGATTACTTTCACTGCCACTGGCATGGCTGCAAGGTCCAGATGGCAGAAGGTCTTCCTACAGGAGGCTGTTGTCAGTGACCATCTGCTGTGTCATCTGGAGCCTCCTAAAGTACTGCTCCTCAGAGAGGCCAAGGAAACTGAGCCTCTGTCTGTACACCCTGTTGGATGGGTATTATCTTGTGCAAGCGAGTCCTATGATGCTGCCCACCTGCAGTTCCCTCCTCAGCTCTATGTTGCTCCTCTTCGTCCTCATCTTGATCAGTCCAAAACACTGCAGCATTTGTGGCACCTACAACGGTTTTCTCCCTTGACAACTCTCCAAATGACCATCTGGAGCCAGGAACTGGAACCACAGGAAGCACCTGAGAGTGCAGCAGCTTGCACATGGAGTTTGAAGAACCCAAGTAACTATCCTGCCAATTGCTTCTCCATTTCCCTGGTGACCTGCAGAAAACTGGTGCTCCAGTAGTTACATTTAATTTGGGATCCTTATAGCATTTTAGACCACAATTTAAATGTTTATTAGCTTCTTACCTCTCCATAGCGAGTCACTCGTCGGACCAGCTGTCAGCCGATGTGAAAACTGTGCCGGTTGGGGAGCCTGCCGCCCATCCAGGGGTGGTAGTGGTGGGTGGGTGGGAAGGTTAACATCGAAGCCATGGTCTTCCAACTCCAGTGGGATACAAAGCCCTAGGATTTCCATCACACTATTTCATTTTGGCTTAAAGCTAAAGTCAAACTGACTAATAACTCACTCATTGCACTTAAATAACTAAATCCCTATAGGTACTGTTTGAGGCATGGGAAGCCTCTGGAGATATTCCAAAGCAGCACAAAATTAGATGGAGATAAAATAATGAAATTGATCAGCAGTAAACTGGAGGATTAACTATAAAACAATATCATAGGCAGTTCCTCGAAACAAAGATGACTTGTTTCCACGCCAAAAAAAGGACGAGCTCACAGGTGTTTCAATGAAGGACCCGAACTATACCTGAAGAGTGGAAGATGCCTGTGCATGCATTTTTTTTTTTAAAAACGTGGGGTGGCCGTTGCACACCAGACACCACACGGGCTTGACAGAGCTAGGTCTTGGTCCAGTGGCAAGGATTACCCAAGACAACTGGAGACCAGCTCTGCTGCACGAACCTAGTGCGCACACGTATCGCAATACAATAAACAATAACCTAGTAAAACAGCAGTCAACATGGGTTTAGATGGGGAAAATCCTGCCCGGCCAACCTCAACTTTGAGGAAGAGATAACCCAAGCAGACTATGCAAAATGTTACAACGTGTACCTAGATTTTTGAGTGGTTCAACGTTTCATACAAAAAGCCATTAATCATATTTAAAGCTGTGGGGATTTACGTTAAGTCTTAGGAATGGATAAGAAATTGGCTGAACGATAAAAACACCAGGTACTGGTTAGAGGATTTGTGCTGCAATGGGGAAGACAGTACCAAATGGGTATCCCAGGACTCAAGTGTTGGGACCACTACAGTTTCTAATTTATATAAATGACAGATTCAGAAACTCTACTGGTCAAATTTCCAGATGACCAAATTAAGCAGGTCAGTCAATCAGAAGAGGCAGCTCAGAAATTAAAGAATCAGTTGGACAAAATATATACAGGGTATAGGCAAAACAATGGCAGATGAAATTCAATATAGATAAGCATACTGCACATTGGAAGGAAAAGTAGTCAACACACTAGGCAATCAAAACGAGTCCAGGAGACCACATCAATCAAGACTTGTATTATTTAGCATCTAACTCTTGTATGAGGACCCCGAGGCCTCCCCAACCTATCTAACTGAATTTATCAGTGTGCACACAATCAAGTCCTTTCATTATTTTACAAACCTTAATCAAATTGCCCCGAGTCTATGCTTCTCTAGAGTATATACATCTCTATCTGGGTGGCTGTGGTGTTTTAAATTGGGAAACGATCTTGTTACTATTTCTCTGAACCTTTTCCAAAGCCTCAATATTACCCACCATGTTGGGGGACCAAAAATGGACACAGTATTTCAAATGAGACCTAACCAAGGTCTTGTACAAGGACAAAATGGTTTGCATCATTTTGTAATCAATAGTCCTGTGAATTCAGCCCAATACCCCATTTGCTTAAACGATAGCTTTGGAGAATCCAAGCACGTACCTTCCAAATACAGAGGCTGCTCTGCATCTCTCATTGGTTCACTACAGTTCCTACATTTTCGTGTATCTAAGGTATTGCAGTAACTGCATGTTTCACAAGGCCAAATGCAGTAAAACGTTGCCATTCTTGACCTAGATGAGAAGACAAGACACAGAATTAACTCAAAGTAGCTGCCATTCTCAGTCAACCTCACATCCTTTGCCCCTGGATGGTCCTAAAAACATTTTATACATCGGCAGAGCACTTTAAAACAAAGATCTGCACTTATACATCACGTCTCTGAAACACCCAACATGCTTCTTAATGAATTACTTTGTAGTGCAGACTATTTTGGAGGCAAAGATTAGTAAAGACAAACATAGGTCCCTTGCAGTTGGATTTAGGTGAAATTATAATGGGGAACAAAGAAATGGCAGACCAATACTTCGGTTCTGTCTTCACGAAGGAAGATACAAATAACCTTCCGAAGGTACTAGGGGACAGTGGGTCTAGTGAGAAGGAGGTACTGAAGGATATCCTTATTAGGCTGGAAATTGTGTTAGGGAAATTGATGGGATTGAAGGTCCATAAATCCCCGGGGTCTGATAGTCTGCATCCCAGAGTGCTCAAGGAAGTGGCTATATAAATAGTGGATGCATTGGTGATCATTTTCCAACAGTCTATCGACTCGGGAGGGTAGCTAATGTAACACCACTTTTTAAAAAAAGAGGGAGAGATAACAGGTAATTATAGGCCGGTTAGCTTGACATCAGTAGTGGGGAAAATGTTGGAATCTATCATGAAGGACGAAATAGCAGCGCATTTGGAAAGCGGTGACAGGATCGGATCAAGTCAGCATGGATTTATGAAAGGGAAATCATGCTTGACGAATCTTCTGGAATTTTTTGAGGATGTAACTAGCAGAGTGGACAAGGGAGAACCAGTGGATGTGGTGTATTTGGACTTTCAGAAGGCTTTTGACAAGATCCCGCACAAGAGATTGTTGTGCAAAGTCAAAGCACATGGTATTGGGGGTAATATACTGACGTGGATAGGGAACTGGTTGGCAGACAGGAAGCAGAGAGTCGGGATAAATGGGTCCTTTTCAGAATGGCAGGCAGTGATGGGCTCAGTGCTGGGACCCCAGCTCTTTACAATATACATTAATGATTTGGATGAAGGAATTGAGTGTAATATCTCAAGTTTGCAGATGACACTAAACTGGGTGGCGGTGTGAGCTGTGAGGAGGACGCTAAGAGCTGCAGGGTGACTTGGACAGGTTAGGTGAGTGGGCAAATGCATGGCAGATGCAGTATAATGTGGATAAATGTGAGGTTATCCATTTTGGGGGCAAAAACACAAAGGCAGAATATTATTTGAATGGCGGCAGACTAGGAAAAGGGGAGGTGCAACGAGCCCAAGGTGTCATGGTTCATCAGTCACTGAAAGTGGGCACGCAGGTACAGCAGGCGGTAAAGAAGGCAAATGGTATGTTGGCCTTCATAGCTAGAGCATTTGAATATAGAAGCAGGGAGGTCTTAATGCAGTTGTACAGGGCCTTAGTGAGGCCTCACCTGGAATATTGTGTTCAGTTCTGGTCTCCTAGTCTGAGGAAGGACGTTCTTGCTATTGAGGGAGTGCAGCGAAGGTTCACCAGACTGATTCCAGGGATGGCTGGGCTGTCATATGAGGAGAGACTAGATCAACAGGGCCTTTATTCACTGGAGTTTAGAAGGATGAGAGGGAATCTCATAGAAACATATAAGATTCTGACGAGACTGGACAGGTTAGATGCGGGAAGAATGTTCCCGATGTTGTGGAAGTCCAGAACCAGGGGACATAGTATTAGGATAAGGGATAGGCCATTTAGGACTGAGATGAGGAGAAACTTCTTCACTCAGAGTTGTTAACCTGTGGAATTCCCTGCCGCAGAGCGTTGTTGATGCCAGTTCACTGGATATATTCAAGAGGGAGTTAGATATGGCTCTTAAGGTTAAGGGGATCAAGGTGTATGGAGAGAAAGCAGGAAAAGAGTACTGAAGGAATGATCAGCCATGATCTTATTGAATCCCGGTGCAGGCTCGAAGGGCCGAATGGCCTACTCCTGCACCTATTTTTTTCTATGTTTCAAACAACTTTCAGATTTCCTTGGTCCAATAGTTATCCACATCCAATGGATGTCTTCAGTTAGGTCTACTAGTTCCTGGGGGGCAGGGGGGCAATCACTGGAACAGTAGCTGTCGAGTTGTTTAAATACACGCAGAAGTAATGCACCATTCTCAATGCACAGAAGGCCCATCTATTGATCAGACTTCAATTCTTCGACAGAAGCAGCCTGCAGTGCAGGCTATTCTTACACAATTAAAAGCGGTGCCAAAATTAAATGCTCCTGGGGAGACAAAACTAGGACTATAAATATATGAAAGCCACTAATAAAGGCAATATGGAAGTCAGGAGAAACTTCTTTACCCAGAGTGGTTAGAATGTGGAACTTGTTACCACGGAGTGGTTGAGGCGAATAAGGGGAAAGCTAGATAAATACATGAAGGAGAATGGAATAGGTTATGTAGATAGGGTTAGAGTAATCATAGAAATTTACAACACGGAAGGAGGCCATTTCGGCCCATCATATCCGCACCGGACGACAAACAGCTATCCAGCCTAATGCCACTTTCCAGCTCTTGGTCCATAGCCCTGTAGGTTACAGCACTTCAAGTGCACATCCAAGTACTTTTTAAATGTGGTGAGGGTTTCTGCCTCTACCACCCTTTCAGGCAGTGAGTTCCAGACCTCCACCACCCTCTGGGTGAAGAAATTTCCCCTCAAAATCTTTCAACCAATTACTTTAAATCTATGCCACCTGGTTGTTGACCCCGCTAAGGGAAATAGGTCCGTACTATCCACTCTATCTAGGCCCCTCATAATTTTATCCATCTCAATAAGGTCTCCCCTCAGCCTCCTCTGTTTCAAAGAAAACAACCTCAGACGATATAATCTTTCCTCATAGCTAAAATTCTCCAGTCCAGGCAACAGCCTCATAAATCTCCTCTGTACCCTCTCTAGTGCAATCATATCTTTCCTGTAATGTGACCAGAACTGCATGCAGTACTCTAGCTGTGGCCTAACTAGTGTTTTATACAGTTCAAGCATAACCCCCCTGTTCTTGCATTCTATGCCTCGGTCAATAAAGGTAAGTATTCCGTATGCCTTCTTAACCACCTTGTCTACGCGGCCTGCTACCTTTAGGGATCTGTGGGCATGCACTCCAAGGTCCCTTTGTTTCTCTACACCTCAGCGTCCTACCATTTAATGTGTAATCCCTTGCCTTGTTAGCTTTCCCCAAATGCATTACCTCGCATTTCTCCAGATTGAATTCCATTTGCCACTGTTCTGCCCACCTGAGCAGTTCAACAATATCTTCCTGCAGCTTTCTTTTTCATTATCAACCACACAGCTGATTTTAGTATCATCTGCAAACTTATCATACCCCCTGCATTCAAGTCTAAATCATTGATATATACTACAAAAAGCAAGGAACCTAGTACTGAGCCCTGCGGAACCCCACTGGAAACAGCCTTCTAGTCACAAAAACACCCATCAACCATTACCCTTTGCTTCCTGCCTCAGCCAATTTTGGATCCAACGGGCTTTTACTTTCATAACCAGTCTGCCATGGGAGACCTCATCATAAGCCTTGCTAAAATCCATATACACTACATCAAACGCACTACCCTCCTCAACCCTCCTTGTTACCTCCTCAAAAAATTCAATCAAGTTAGTCAGACATGACCTTCCCTTAACAAATCCATGCTGACTGTCCTTGATTAATCAGTGTCTTTCTAAATGAAGATTTATCCTGTCCCTCAGAATTTTCTCCAATAGTTTCCCCGCCACTGAGGTTAGGCTGACTGGCCTGTAATTACTCGGTCTATCACTTTCTCCCTTTTTAAACAAAGGTACCACGTTAGCAGTCCTCCAGTACCACACCTGTAGCCAGACAGGATTGGAAAATGATCGTCAGAGCCTCTGCTATTTCCTCTTTTGCTTCTCTTAGCCCGAGATACATTTCATCCGGGCCTGGGGACTTATCCAGTTTCAAAGCTGCTAAACCTCTTAATACTTCCTCCCTCGCTATGTTTATTTCATCTAATATTTCACACTCCTCCTTCCTGGTTGCAATGTCTGCATCGCCCCTCTCTTTTGTGAAAACAGACGCAAAGTATTCATTAAAAACTATACTCACATCTTCTGCCTCCACACACACATTACCTTTATGGTCTCTAATAGGCCCAACTTTCTTTAGTTATCCTCTTGCTCAATGTACTTATAAAACATCTTTGGGTTTTCCTTGATTTTACTTGCCAACATTTTCTCATGTTCTATCTTTCCTTTCCTAATTTCCTTTTTAATTTCACCCCTGCACTTTCTATACTCCTGTAGAGTTTCTGCACTTTCTATACTCCTGTAGAGTTTCTGCAGTATTGAGCCCTCAGTATGTGTCAGAAACCACCCTTTTTTTCCCCCTTATCCTTCCCTTATGTCCCTGGACATCCAGGGGGCTCTAGATTGGTTGGTCCCATCCTTTTTCTTTAAGAGAACATACTTGCTCTGAACCCTCTGGATCTCCTCCTTGAATGCTTCCCACTGCTCTGACACTGATTTACCTTCAAGTAGCTGTTTCCAGTCCACTATGACTAAATCACCGCTCAGCTTATCAAAATTGGCTTTTCCCCAATTGAGAACTTTTATTCCTGGTCTATCTTTGTCCTTTTCCATAACTACCCGAAATCTAACTGAATTATGATCACTAGCACCAAAATGCTCTCCCACTGATACCCCTTCCACCTGCCCAGCTTCATTCAAGAGGTGTGGGAGGAGATTCATGTGAAGCACAAACACCGGTTGGGCCAAATGGCCTGTTTCTGTGCTGTACATTCTATGTAAATAATGTTCAAAGCACCTCAAATCAGGAGTTAAAAACAATGGCCCGAAATTTGCAGTCGGAGGCTTCCAGTGGGCAGATGCCTCGGCCCGCAAATATTTTGACGAAAGTGCCTGATGGTCCCAGAGATTCGGAGACTTGTGGTCCTGGGCCTCTATGTAAAGGCCTTCATTGAGGCCCACATGTCCCAGGAGCGTATGGGCTTCATACACATCTCTGAGATCACGTGAGCCGGCCCAATCTATCAGAGTTGGAGTATTCGCATTCATACTTATGGTGGTTCTGTATATAGGAACTCATCATAATTATGAATGGGAATACCTCCAAAAACACTGAAAATAAATTTTAAAAACAGATCTCAAATCAATCAAAATGGAATTACTTAAAAAAAAAATTAAATCTTAAATTTTTGTTTTAACATTTTAAAGGGTCTGAAAATAAACTTACCTTATTTATATAGGATTTTAAATGTTTAAATTATTGAAATGTGCATTATTCTATGCTTTAAAAGTCTTATGCTGATAAAAAAAAAAGCAGGCCTTACACCTGCTTTTCAGTCATAAGAATTTGAAGGAAATTCACTGGGCAGGAGTTGGGCAACTCTCTGCCCTCGGAGGCCCTTTAGTTTCGGAGGCATGTGATCTGTCAAGAGGATTCTCATTAGAGTCATGATCTCTCATTGAATGATGGAGCAGGCTCGAGGGGCTGAATGGCCTACTCCTGTTTCTAATTCTTATGTTCTTATTAGGTCACGGGATGACAGAAGATGACAACCGGTATGATTGCGGCCGGGGGGGGGTAATCATTTTTCACTTAAAATCCAAGCAAAATCTTAAAATTAAAAATAACTCTTGTGCTCAGAACAGAGGGGCCCCAAAACAGTTTACACCACAAACCAAAAACTTTCTGCTGCCATTGGGACAACAGAACTCAGTGTGCAGTCTAGAAGAAAAATTAATAGGAAAAGGTCGTTAGAATGAATAAGTCTGTGCCATTTTTAAGTGATCAGTCTCATCTACCCAGATTCTCATCACAAATCTCTCTCTCTCGCTCCCCAAATCAAACTTGTCGAATCATCTCCTGAACCCATTTGTACTATCCACGACAATGCCCTTTCCTTATAACTGTTACTGCACAATTCTACAACCTGACTTTCCTTCTTACTCCTAACTTCTTCATTTTTAACATATCGCCTAGCATTTCTGTACAGGACAACGATAAATAATCTGCCAGGACCAATTTTCTCAATTCGCTTTGGATCATCTTAACTTTCTTTTTCAAAGAAAGCAAATCCAACTTCCTTAGTTTTTCTTGAGAACTCAAATCAGGAATGGAGTCTGATAAACAAATATGGGAAACTTCACCAACCTCTTAAGGTACATACTTCTCAAAAGGACAGTATCCCCAAGAGATTATAGAAATATGTACCATTATGTTCAATTTAAAGGAACTAGTAAGAATGTAGACAAAGGCAAAATACTGCAGATGCTGGAAATCTGAAATATAAACAGAAAATATGGAAATACTCAACAGGCCAGGCAACATCTGTGGAGAGAGGATCAGAGTTAACATTTCAGGCTTCACTCCCAATTGTTCTTTCATCAAAATGCTCTTATTTAGCTTTGAACATGTTCCTGGACAATCAAAAACTAAATGCTATCCAAAATATGAAAAAAAAATATTTTATTAAATAATCACTTTCATAGCTAGCAGTTATTTACATTTAATTTACAATCTGAACTTATGCAGCCCACTGGTCCCAAGTTGATTACATAAGATCTGTCCACTGGCTTAGATGAAGGCACACTGATTTAATACCTACTTGTTTAGCTCTGAAGACATCCTGGGCTCCTGTAAATCTTCCCTGGGTTCAGACTGCATGCTGTTAGAAACAGTTACATTTTCAAATCAGAATTGTGCAGAATTTTTTACAACTTTAAAATCAATAGTTTACCAGTCACTCTATTTACATAGAACTTACGAATTAATATATGCAAGTCTATATAAATGAGCTGGACACTAAAAATGAATGCAAGCTTATCAATTTTGCTGCCACAAAAAAAAGAGGGGACTGAAGACAGAAGATATAGTGAAATATTTGAGGAATTAGGTGTGCATGAATCAATATTTAACTATTACTGCAGATATGGTGTTCCCCATTTCTTTTCAGTGCTTTCCCATGGTACAGAGAAACTTTTTTTTTTAAAGTGAGGATTTTCCTCGTGGTAACTGCTGTTTTAATAGCGATAATGCAGTGGGAAATCTGGTGCGGATCTGTACTGCAGGATACCCGCCCATTTTAAAGCCACAGGATTTTCCAATGTTAGTGATGTCTGTCTTTGAAAGCAGACACCAAAATCATGGGCAGGTGCATTCAAATTAGGTGATAACGACTGAGTGACATCACGTGGCATTTTCCATCAATATCACACAAACAATGCTGGATGCTAGGAACACTTGTATACAATGGTATCCAGATCTGCTGGCACGCCATGGGATTTAAATTCCCACAAGGGCCATCCATGCATTCATTCTGTGGCAGATTCATACAGCAGCAACAAAAATTCACAGACTTGACGGTCATACTCACAGAATCATACCTTTCATTCAATGTTCCAGACTCCTTCATCACCATCCCTGGGTATATCCCTCCCCACCAGCAGGACAGACCCACAAGAGGCGGTGGCACAGTGGTATATGGGAGGGAGGGAGTGGCCCTGGGAGTCCTAAGCACCGACTCCAGAACCCATGAAGTCCCATGGCTTCAGGTCAAGCACGGGCAAGAAAACCACCTGCTGATTACCATCTTCCACCCTCCCTCAGCTGATCAATCAGTGCTCCATGATCAACACCACTGGAAGAAGTACAGAGGGAAGCAAGGGCACAGAATGTACTCTGGCTGAGGGACTTCAATGTCCATCACCAAGGGTGGCTTGGTAGCACCACCACTGACCAAGCCCTGAAGGACATAGCTGCCAGACTGGTGGGGAGAGAACCGTGAGGTAAAAACCTACTTGACCTCATCCTCACCAATCTACCTGTCACAGATGCATCTATCCATGACAGTATTGGTAGGAGTGAGCACCACACAGTCCTTGTGAAGGCAAAGGCCCAACTTCACACTGAGGACATCCTCCATCATGTTGTGTGGCACTACCACCGTGCTAAATGGGATAGATTCAGAATTGATTGAGCAGCTCAAAACTGGGCATCCACAAGGCGTGTGGGCCATTAGTAGCAGTGGAATTGTATTCTACCAAAATCTGTAACCTCATGGTCCGGGATATCCCTCACTGTACCATTACCATCAAGCCAGGGAGCCAAACCTGGTTCAATGAGGAGTGCAGAAGAGCATGCCAGGAACAGCACCAGGCATACCTAAAAATGAGGTGCCAACTTGGTGAGGCTCCAACATAGGACTACACACATGCTAAACAACTGAAGCAGCATGTGACTGACAAAGCAAAGTGATCCCACAACCAGCAGACAATCAAAGCTCTGCAGTCCTGCCACATCCAGTTGTAAATGATGGACAATTAAACAACTAACAGGTGAATGAGGTTCATCCTTAATGATAATGGAGCTTAAGACGTGAGTGCAAAGACATGGCTGAAGCGTTTACAACCATCTTCAACCAGAAGTGCCGAGTGGATGATCCATCTCGGCCTATCCTGAAGTCCCCACTATCACAGAAGCTAGTCTTCAGCCAATAGATTCACTCCACCTGATATCAAGAAACAGCTGAGCATACTGGATACTGCAAAGACTATGGGCCCTGACAACATCCCGACTATAGTGCTGAAGACTAGTGCTCCAGAACTAGCAGCACCTCTAGTCGAGCTCTTTCAGTGCAGACGCAACACAGGCATCTACCCAAAAGTGGAAAATGACCACCCCATCAGCCTACTCTCAATCATCAGCAAAGTGATGGAAGGGACTGTTGACAGTGCTATCAAGCGGCACCTACTCACCAATAACCTGCTTATCGATGCTCAGTTTGGGTTCCGCCAGGACCACTCGGCTCCAGACCTCATTACAGCCTTGGCCTAAACATGACAAAAGAGATGAATTCCAGAGGGGAGGCGAGAGTGACTGCCCTTGACATCAAAGCAGCATTTGACCGAGAGCCCTAGTAAAATTGAAGTCAATGGGAATCAGGGGGAAAACTCTCCACTGGCTGGCATCATATCCAACACAAAGAAAGGTGGCTGTGGTTACTGGAAGTCAATCATCTCAGGAAATCATTGCAGGAGTTCCGCAGGCCCAACCATCTTCAGCTGCTTCATCAATAACCTTTCCTCCATCATAAGGTCAGAAATGGGGCAGTGTTCAGTTCCATTCACAACTCCTCAGATAGTGAAGCAGTCTGTGACCGGACGCAGCAAGATCTGGACAACATTCAGGCTTGGGCTGATAAGTGGCTGTGAATGTTTAAAATGTATAGAGACATTGAAGTTGAGAACGTGGGAATTGTATAGGGATAGTATAAGCTAACAAAGAATTCATGGAGGAATAGCCATGACATCTCGGACTCGAGACTGCAAAATGTTACAACACTAACACATATTGAAACAAAACCCACAGCTTGCAGAAAAACCTCAAGGTCTTATTAAATCATGTTATTAACCTGAAACATTAACAGAAGGTCTTTGTTTAAAATCAGACCATACTTAGGTCGGCTTATGAGTGGACAAAGGGAAAGAGGGACCAAAAGAGATAGGTTGAACTAAGATGTCACTCTAGCCCTATCTTGTTATCTTTTGCCGAGAATGTATAACTGTTGTCGCTTTACGATGTAACTTCACTTATCCGTAGGGAGTGTGTACGCTCGACGACCGAGAATGTATATCCTCTGTCTGATACGTCTTGCCGGCCGGTAAAATAAAGACTGCTTTATTTAAAGCACAAGAGGTATTCGACTCAGTAATTTTACTGAACCAGATTGAGAGAAAAGAATCTACATTTACATGGCAAGTAACAGTCACACCACACAAGTGCCAGGTAATGATCATCTTCAACAAGCGAGTCTAACAACAACAACAACTTGTATTTATATAGCGCATTTAACGTAGTAAAACATCCCAAGGCGCTTCACAGGAATGTTACAAAACAAAAATAAAATACATCTGACACGGAGCCACATAAGAAATAATTACATCAGATGACCAAAAGCTTGGTCAAAGAGGTAGTTTTTAAGGAATGTCATAAAGGAAGAGACGTAGAGAGGTTTAGGGAGGGAGTTCCAGAGCTGAGGTCCCAGGCAGCTGAAGGCACGGCCATGAATGGTTGAGCAATTACAAATAAGGGATGCTCAAGAGGTCAGAGCTTGAGGAGCGCAGCTATCTCAGGGGGTTGTGAGGCTGAAGGAGAATACAAGATAGCGAGGGGTGAGGACATGGAGGGATTTATAAACAAGGATGCTATTTCAAATTCGAGGCATTCCTTAACTGGGAGCCAATGTAGGTCAGCAAGCACAGTGGTAATTGATGAGCGGGACTTGTTGCGAGTTAAGACACGGGCTGCCGAGTTTTGGATGACCTCAAGTTTACGTAGGGTAGAATGTGGGAGACTAGCCAGGAGTGCGTTGATCAGCCATGATCTTATTGAATGGTGGTGCAGGCTCGAAGGGCCGAATGGCCTGCTCCAGCACCAAATTTCTATGTTTCAAGAATAGCCTGCTCCACCATTCAATAAGATCATGGCTGATCATTCACCTTAGTACCCCTTTCCTGCTTTCTCTCCATACCCCTTGATCCCTTAAGCCATAAGGGCCATATCTAACTCCCTCAAATATATCCAATGAACTGGCATCAACAAGCGTGGTAGGGAATTCCACAGGTTAACAACTCTGAGTGAAGATGTTTCTCTTCATCTCAGTCCTAAACGGTTTACCCCTTATCCTTAGACTGTGTCCCCTGGCTCTGGACTTCCCCAACATCGGGAACATTCTTCCTGCATCTAACCTGTCCAGTCCCGTCAGAATTTTGTGTTTCTAAGAGATCCTCTCTCATCCTTCTAAACTCCAGTGAATAAAGGCCCAGTCGATCCAGTCTCTCATCATATGCGAGTCCAGCCATCCCAGGAATTAGTCTGGTGAACCTTCGCTGCACTTCCTCAATAGTAAGAACGTCCTTCCTCAGATTAGGAGACCAAAACTGAACACAATATTCCAGGTGAGGCCACACCAAGGCCTTGTACAACTGCAGTAAGACCTCCCTGCTCCTATACTCAAATCCCCTAGCTATGAAGACCAACATACCATTGGCCTTCTTCACCGCCTGCTGTACCTGCATGCCAACTTTCAATGACTGATGTACCATGACACCCAGGTCTCATTGCACTTCCCCTTTTCCTAATCTGCCGCCATTCAGATAATATTCTGTCTTCGTGTTATTGCTCCCAAAGTTGATAGCCTCACATTTATCCACATTATACTGCATCTGCCATGCATTTGTCCATTCACCTAACCTGTCCAAGTCACTCTGCAGCCTCTTAGCGTCCTCCTCACAGCTCACACTGCCACCACGTTTAGTGTCATCTGCAAACTTGGAGATATTACACTCAATTCCTTCATCCAAATAATTAATGTATATTGTAAATAGCTGGGGTCCCAGCACTGAGGCCTGCTGCAACCCACTAGTCACTGCCTGCCATTCTGAAAAGGACCCGTTTATCCCGACTCTCTGCTTCCTGTCTGCCAACCAGTTCTCTATCCACGTTAGTACATTACCCCCAATACCATGTGCTTTAATTTTGCACACCAATCTCTTGTGTGGGACCTTGTCAAAAGGCTTTTGAAAGTCCAAATACATCACATCCACTGGTTCTCCCTTGTCCACTCGACTAGTTACATCCTCAAAAAATTCCAGAAGATATGTCAAGCATGATTTCCCTTTCATAAATCCATGCTGACTTGACCGATCCTGTTACTGCTTTCCAAATGTGCTGTTATTTCATCTTTAATAATTGATTCCAACATTTTCTCCACTACTGATGTCAGGCTAACCAGTCTTTCATTACCTGTTTTCTCTCTCCCTCCTTTCTTAAAAAATGGTGTTACATTAGCTACCCTCCAGTCCATAGGAACTGATCCAAAGTCGATAGACTGTTGGAAAATGATCACCAAGCATCCAATATTTCTGGGGCCACTTCCCCAAGTACTCTGGGATGCAGGCTATTGGCCTTCAATCCCATCAATTTTCCTAACACAATTTCCCACCTAATAAGGATTTCCTTCCGTTCCTCCTTCTCACGAGACCCTCGGTCCCCTAGTACTTCCCGAAAGTTATTTGTGTCTTCCTTCGTGAAGACAGAACCAAAGTGTTTGTTCAACTGATCTGCCATTTCTTTGTTCCCCATTATAAATTCACCTGAATCTGACTGCAAGGGACCTACGTTTGTCTTCACTAATCTTTTTCTCTTCACATATCTATAGAAGCTTTTGCAGTCAGTTTTTATGTGCCCAGTAAGCTTCCTCACATACTCTATTTTCCCCCTCCTAATTAAACCCTTGTCCTCTGCTGAATTCTAAATTTCTCCCAGTCCTCAGGTTTGCTGCTTTTTCTGGCCAATTTATATGCCTCTTCCTTGGATTTAACACTATCCTTAATTTCCCTTGTTAGCCACGGTTGAGCCACCTTCCCCATTTATTTTTACTCCAGACAGGGATGTACAATTGTTGAAGTTCATCCATGTGATCTTTAAATGTTTGCCATTGCCTATCCACAGTCAACCCTTTAAGTATCATTTGCCAGTCTATTCTAGCCAATTCACATCTCATATCATTGAAGTTACCTTTCCTTAAGTTCAGGACCCTAGTCTCTGAATTAACTGTGTCACTCTCCATCTTAATAAGGAATTCTACCATATTATGGTCACTTTTTCCCAAGGGACCTCACACAAGATTGCTAATTAATCCTTTCTCATTACACATCACCCAGTCTAGGATGGCCAGCCCTCTCGTTGGTTCCTCGACTTATTGGTCCAGAAAACCCTCCTCCATCGTATTGCTACCAGTTTGGTTAGCCCAATCTATATGTAGATTAAAGTCGCCCATGATAACTGCTATACCTTTATTGCACACATCCCTAATTTCTTGTTTGATGCTGTCCCCAACCTCACTACCACTGTTTGGTGGTCTGTACACAACTCCCACTCGCGTTTTCTGCTCTTTGGTATTCCGCAGCTCCACCCATACAGATTCCACATCATGCAAGCTAATGTCTTTCCTTACCATTGCGTTAATTTCCTCTTTAACCAGCAACGCTACCCCACCTCCTTTTCCTTTGTCTATCCTTCCTGTATGTTGAGTTCCCAGCCTTGGTCACCCTGGAGCCTTGTCTCCGTGATGTCAATTGTATTATATTCATTTATTGCTGCCTGTGCAGTTAATTCATCCACCTTATTATGAATACTCCTCACATTGAGGCACAGAGCCTTCAGGCTTGCCTTTTTACACACTTTGCCCTTTTAGAATTTTGCTGCAATGTGGCCCTTTTTGATCTTTGCCTTGGGTTTCTCTGCCCTCCACTTTTACTTTTCTTCTTTCTATCTTTTGCTTCTGCCCCTATTTTACTTCCCTCGGTCTCCCTGCATCGGTTCCCATCCCCCTGCCATATTAGTTTAACTCCTCCCCAACAGCACTAGCAAATACTCCCCCTAGAATATTGGTTTCGGTCCTGCCCAGGCGCAGACCGTCCGTTTTGTACTGGTCCGACCTCTCCCAGAACTGGTTCCAATGTCCCAGGAATTGGAATCCCTCCCTTCTGCACCACTCCTCAAGCCACGTATTCATCTGAGCTCTCCTGCGATTCCTACTCTGACTAGCACGTGGCAATCCTGAGATTACTACCATGGAGGTCCTACTTTTTAATTTAACTCCTAGCTCCCTAAATTCAGCTTGTAGGACCTCATCCCGTTTTCTATGAGTAGTCAAGTCTAGAGGTAACAAAGGCATGGATGATGGTTTCAGCAGATGAGCTGATGCAGGGGCAGAGATGGGCAATAGTATGGAGGTGGAAATAGATGGTTTTAGTTATGTCATGGATGACACCGAGGTTGCGAACGGTCTGGTTCAGTCTCAGACAGATGCTAAGGAGAGGGATGGAGTCGGTGGCGGGGACCAAAGGCAGTGGTTTCAGTCTTCCCAATATTTAATTGGAGCAAATTTCTGCTCATCCAGTATTGGATGACAGACAACAACCTCCCCTTGACATTCAATGGCATTACCATCATCAAATTCCCCATCAACCAGAAACTTAACTGGACGGGTGACAAATACTGTGGCGACAAGAGCAGGTCAGATACTGGGTATTCTGCGGAGAGTGACTCCTGACTTTCCAGAGCCTTTGAACCATCTACAAGGCACAAGCGCATTCTGGAGGGGGAGGGTGAACAGCTAGCTGCTGTGGTACATAAAGGTACCAACGATATAGGTAAAAAAACAGGATGGGGTCCTATAAGCTGAATTTAAGGAGCTAGGAGTTAAATTAAAAAGTAGGACCTCAAAAGTTGTAATCTCAGGATTGTTACCAGTGCCACGTGCTAGATAGAGTAGGAACTGCAGGATAGCGCAGCTGAATACATGGCTTGAGGAATGGTGCAAGACGGGGGGATTCAAATTCCTGGGACATTGGAACCGGTTCTGGGGGAGGTGGGACCAGTACAAACCGGACGGTCTGCACCTGGGCAGGGCCAGAACTGATGTCCTCGGCAGAGTGTTTGCTAGTGCTGTTGGGGAGGGTTTAAACTAAAATGGCAGGGGGATGGGAATCTATGCAGGGAGGCAGAGGGAAGTTAAAAGAGGGCAGAAGCAAAAGGTAGGAAGGCAAAAAGCAAGAGTGGAGGGCAGAGAAATCAAGGGCAAAAATCAAAAAGGGCTACGTTACACCATAATTCTAAAAGGACAAAGAGTGTTAAAAAAACAAGCCTAAGGCCGAGTCTCAATGCAAGGAGCATTCCTAATAACGTGGATGAACTGACTGCGCAGATAGTTGTTAACGGATATGATATAATTGGGATTACGGAGACATGGCTCCAAGGTAACCAAGGCTTGGAACTCAACATCCAGGGGTATTCAATATTCAGGAAGGACAGACAGGAAGAAAAGGGAGGTGGGGTAGCGTTACTGGTTAAAGAGGAGATTAACGCAATAGTAAGGAAGGACATTAGCGTGGATGACATGGAATCTATATGTGGAGAGCTGCAAAACACCAAAGGCAGAAAACGTTTGGTGGTCTGTACACAACTCCCACTAACAATAGTAGGGAGGTTGGAGATGGCATCAAACAGGAAATTAGGGACGCGTGCAATAAGGGTACATCAGTTATCATGGGTGACTATTCTACATATTGATTGGGCTAACCAAACTGGCAGCAATACTGTGGAGGAGGATTTCCTGGAGTGCATTAGCGACGGTTTTCTCGACCAATATGTCGAGGAACCAACTAGAGAGCAAGTCATCCTAGATTGGGTGTTGTGCAATGAGAGGGGATTGATCAGCAATCTGGTCGTGCGGGGCCCTTGGGGGAAGTGTGACCATAATATGGTAGAATTCTTCATTAAGATGGAGAGTGACACAATTAATTCAGAGACTAGGGTCCTGAAGTTAAAGAAAGGAAACTTCGACGGTATGAGACGTGAATTGGCTAGGATAGACTGGACAATGATACTTAAAGGATTGACGGTGGATAGGCAATGGCAGACATTTAAATATCACATGGATGAACTACAACAATTGTACATTCCTGTGTGGCGTAAGAATAAAAAAGGGAAGGGTGGCTCAACCGTGGCTAACAAGGGAAATTAAGGATAGTGTTAGATCCAAGGAAGAGGCATATAAATTGGCCAGAAAAAGCAGCAAACCTGAGGACTGGGAGAAATTTAGAATTCAGCAGAGCAGGACTAAGGGTTTAATTAGGAGGGGGAAAATAGAGTATGAGTGTAAGCTTGCCAGGAACATAAAAACTGACTGCAAAAGCTTCGCTAGATGTGTGAAGAGAAAAAGATTAGTGAAGACTAATGACCTTGGAGTCAGAATCAGGTGAATTCATAATGGGGAACAAGGAAATGGCAGACCAATTGAACAAATACTTTGGTTCTGTCTTCACTAAGGAAGACATGAATAACCTCCGAAATTACTAGGGGACCGAGGGTCTAGCGAGAAGGGGGAAACTGAGGGAAATCCTTATTAGTCAAAAAATTGTGTTAGGGAAATTGAAGGGACTGAAGGCCGATAAATTCCCAGGGCCTGATAGACTGCATCCCAGAGTACTTAAGGAAGTGGCCCTAGAAATAGTAGATGCAATGGTGGTCATTTTCCAACATTCCATGGACTTTGGTCCAGTTCCTATGGATTAGAGGGTAGCTAATGTAACCCCACTTTTTAAAAAAGGGAGAGAAAACACGGAATTATCGACCAGTTAGCCTGACATCAGTGGTGGGGAAAATGCTGGAATCAATTATTAAAGATGTAATAGCAGCGTATTTGGAAAGCATTGACAGGATCGGTACAAGTCAGCATGGACTTATGAAAGGGAAATCATGCTTGACAAATCTAGAGTTATTTGAGGATGTAACTAGTAGAGTGGATAAGGGAGAATCAGTGGGTGTGGTGTATTTGGGCTTTCAAAAGGCTTTTGACAAGATTCCACACAGGAGATTAGTGTGCAAAATTAAGGCACATGGTATTGGGGTAATGTATTGACGGGGATAGAGAACTGGTTGGCAGACAGGAAGCAAAGAGTAGGAATAAACGGGTCCTTTTCAGAAGGACTAGTGGGGTGCCGCAGGGTTCAGTGCTGGGACCCCAGCTCTTTACAATATACATTAATGATTTAGACGAAGGAATTGAATGTAATATCTCCAAGTTTGCAGATGACACTAAGCTGGGTGACAGTGTGAGCTGCGAGGAGGATGCAAGGAGGCTGCAGGGGGACTTGGACAGGTTAGGTGAATGGGAAAATGCATGGCAGATGCAGTATAATGTGGATAAATGTGAGGTTATCCACTTTGGTGGCAAAAACAGGAAGACAGATTATCTGAATGGTGATAGATTAGTAAAAGAGGAGGTGCAACGAGACTTGGGTGTCATGGTACATCAGTCATTGAAGGTAGGCATGCAGTAAAGAAAGCAAATGGCATGCTGGCCTTCATAGCGAGGGGATTTGAGTATAAGAGCAGGGAGGTCCTACTGCAGTTGTACAGGGCCTTGGTGAGACCACACCTGGAGTATTGTGTGCAGTTTTGGTCTCCTAATCTGAGGAAGGACATTCTTGCTATTGAGGGAGTGCAGCTAAGGTGCACCAGACTGAGTCCCAGGATGGCAGGACTGACATATGAAGAAAAATTGGATCGACTAGGCTTATATTCACTGGAATTTAGATGAATGAGAGGGGATCTCATAGAAACATATAAATTCTGACGGGATTGGACAGATGAGATGCAGGAAGAATGTTCCCGCTGTTGGGGAAGTCCAGAACCAGGGGTCACAGTCTAAGGATTAGGGGTAAGCCATTTAGGACCGAGATGAGAAGAAACTTCTTCACTCAGAATTGTGAACCTGTGGAATTCTCTACCACAGAAAGTTGTTGAGGTCAGTTCATTAGATATATTCAAAAGGGAGTTAGATGTGGCCCTTACGGCTAAAGGGATCAAGGGGTATGGAGAGAAAGCAGGAATGGGGTACTGAAGTTGCATGATCAGCCATGATCATATTGAATGGCGGTGCAGGCTCGAAAGGCCAAAAATGCCTGCTTGATCAGCAGCCCCCATTCACTCCTCCACCACTGGGACGTGTCTGCAGTGTGCACCAACATGATGCACTGAAGCAACTCGCCAAGTCTTCAACAGTACCGCCAAAACCCATGACCTCCACTACCTAGGACCAGGTCAGCAGGCACATGAGAATGTCACCACCTCCAAGTTGCCCTCCAAGCCACACACCATCCTGACTTGGAAATATATCGCTGTCCCTTCACTGTCGCTGGGTTAAAATCCTGGGATTTTCTGCCCAACATTGTCAGAGTTCAAGAAGGCGGCTCACCACCACCTTCTGAAGGACAATTCGAGATAGGCAATAAATGCTGACCTTCCCATGAATGAAACATTCCGTGAATGAATAAAAAACAAATAAGCGCCCAAGTGCAAGTAGGGCTGGGCCTGGGTCAATGGGTCAAAACACATCCTGCTAAGAAAATGCCAATGATCCCTGGCTGAGGAAAATCCAGGTTTAATTATTCACCTGCACCTGCTAGAGCAGGGCATCCCTTCCCTGCTAAGCTATGCTGGACAAATAGGATTGCGTCCCAGGGCATCCCCACTGAAAACAATGGAGACCATGTATTCATGTTGACCAAGAACCATTAGAGCCACCCAAACCAGTTTCTAGCTGGTGGCTCTAGCTTGATATCCTGGGGTCAGCTATCAAGTCCAAGTGAGTGGTCGCACAGAGTTGGTCAGAAATGAAGTGCAGCATAAGCAGTGCAAAAGTTGGGAATTTGGGGAGTGTGGAAATTTGGTCGAGAGAGGGAAGGAGGTGCTGCTTTTTGTCTCCAATATTTGTAGTGGTTCGTGTTACAGGTAAATATTTAATTTAATCTAGCTATAACAAACTAGATCAAGCAATTAGTTAAAAAATTAAACTACAAGCGAAGTTGATTAAATACGGCTAAAAATTTAGTTGCTCAGTGCCACCCGAGAGACGGTAACGGGCTCCTCAGGTGTTAGCGATGGAACGTTGTGCTGACAGCGCCTCCCGCAAACTTCAATGGAGGTCTACTGGCAACACTAAGAGTTAGCGCTGCACTCTAGCTGAATCCACTTGTGCAACGTCCCCTTAGCGCCGTGGTTGCTTTCGTCTGGCGCCATTTCCAACAGGGAAAGTAAGTGTCAGAGAAGCTGCCAGGGTAATATGTCAGAGGGGGAGCAGGTAGCAGTTAATTTTTTTTTTGCATTTATTTCCTAGATGCTGGACACTGTTGTTTAGCTGCTTTGGCTTGACCTCCCCTTTAGGTGCTAGAATGCCAGTTTCCAGTGCCACAACTTCAGTAGCGCTCCCATGATAGCACCCCAGGAATCAGGGTTAGCGCCCCAAAAGGTGTGTGGAACTCTTCCCTTAGCGCTCCACTCTCCTTTTGGGGCACTAAGTAATTATCCCTGTTGGAGGCGGTAAACATCGTCCGCGCTAAAGATAGCAACCAGGCAGTGTCACTATCTCAAATTGGGCGATACCGAATTTTTAGCCCATAAACTTGATGAATTAAATAAATAAAACAAGGTTGGATAGGGATGGCAGTGCAGCTTGTGCCACAACTGCAGCATGTGGGAGTTTGTGGAGAGCATCGCGATCCCGGACAACCACTTCTGCATTACGTCTCTGCATCTCGAGGAACTTCAGCTCAAATTTGTTGAGCTGGAGTCTGAGGTACAGACATTGCAGGTAGAATTACCTGGACACGTTGATCCAGGAGGCAGACACTTCCCTTAGGTGGTACAAGTCTGGTTAGTGGCCAGGGACAAGAGGGTGTGACTGCAAGTCAGGCTGGTAAGGGGACCCCAGGTGCAATGCTGGAGGAGCCTCGGCTTTTGCCCTTATCCAACAGATACAAGGTCCTTGCCGCCTGTGTGGACGACGGCAAAGTCTATAGGGTGGATGAGCAAACTGACCAAGGCATCATGATACAGAAGGCCATTCAAGTAAGGGAAATGCCAAGGAATGTTGTAGTGGTAGGGGACAGTGTGGTCAGGGGGATTGATACGGTTCTCTGCAGCTGCGACCAGGAGTTCCGAAAGCTGCATTACCTGCCCAGTGCCAGGACTAAGGATATCTCCTCACAGAAGAACTTGGAGTGGAGAATCCAGTTGTCATGGTCCACATAGGGACCAATATAGTAGGTAGAACTAGGAATGAAGTTCTGCTAAGAATTTGAGGAGCTAGGGTTGACAGTAAAACACAACATGACAGGTAACAATCTCCGGATTGTTACCTGGAACACACGCAAATTGGCATGGGCCAAAAGATTAGAAGGTCAAATGCGTGATTGAAGGAGCAGTGAGAGAAACAGGGGCTTCACTTCATGCGGCACTGGCACTAGGACTGGGGAAAGAGAGCGCTATTCCATTGGAACGGGCTCCACTGGCTGGAACCAGTGTCTTGGCGAATCCGGTAACTAAGGTGGTAGATAGGTCGTTAAATTAATGAAGGGGGGTGCAGGGCTGTGTGGATTCAGGAAAGGGCAAATTCAAAAGCAGTTAAGAGAAATGTCAAGGTTGTAGAGCAGAGTAGCGATTTGGGTAAAAATAAGCAGTGGTCAGGAAGGGACAGAAAGCTTAATAAAAATGTTAAACGAAAGGCACTATATCTGAATGCACGAAGCATTTATTAAAAATAGAATAGCACAGATAAGAACAAATGGTTCTGATCGAATAGCCATTACAGAGATGTGATTGGGAACTAAATATTCCAGGATACTTGACTTTTAGAAGAGATAGAATAAAGGAAAAGGAGGGATTAGCCCTGATAATAAACAATGGGATAAAGGCAGTAGCAAGAAATGATCTTCGCTTGGAAAATCAAGATGTAGAATCACTTTGGGTGGAGCTAAGAAACAACAAGGGGCAGAAAGCACTGGTGGGAGTAGTTTATAGGCCCCCCTAATGATAGTATTGTCGTGTCGGGCAGAGTATAAATCAGGAAATTAGAGGTGCATGCAACAAGGGTAATATAGTAAACATGGGGGTAGAGCCAGGGCAAACCAAATTTGCAGCGATAGTGTGGAGGACAAATTCATGGAATGCATTCAAGTAGGAATCACACGATAGCTCAGATGAATACATGGCTTGAGGAGTGGTGCAGAAGGGAAGGATTTAAATTCCTGGGACATTGGAACCGGTTCTGAGGGAGGTGGGACCAGTACAAACCGGACAGTCTGCACCTGGGCAGGACCGGAACCGATGTCCTAGGGGGAAGTGTTTGCTAGTGCTGTTGGGGAGGGGTTAAACTAATATGGCAGGGGGATGGGAACATATGCAGGGAGACAGAGGGAAATAGAATGGGGGCAGAAGCAAAAGGTAGGAAGGCGAAAAGCAAGAGGGGAGGGCAGAGAAACCCAAGGCAAAAAGCATAAAGGGCCACATTACAGCAAAATTCTAAAGGGGCAAAGGGTGTTAAAAAGACAAACCTGAAGGCTCTGTGCCTCAATGCGAGGACTATTCAGAATAAAGTGGACGAATTAACTGCGTAGATAGCAGTTAACGGATATGATGTAATTGGCATCACGGAGACATGGCTCCAGGGTGACCAAGGCTGGGAACTCAACATACAGGGGTATTCAACATTTAGGAAGGATAGACAGAAAGGAAAAGGAGGTGGGGTGGCGTTGCTGGTTAAAGAGGAAATTAATGCAATAGTAAGGAAGGACATTATAGCTTGGATGATGTCGAATCTATATGGGTGGAGCTACGGAATACCAAAGGGCAGAAAACGCAAGTGGGAGTTGTGTACAGACCACCAAACAGCAGTAGTGAGTTTGGGAACAGCATCAAACAAGAAATTAGGGATGCGTGCAATAAAGGTACAGCAGTTATCATGGGCGACTTTAATCTACATATTGATTGGGCTAACCAAACTGGCAGCAATGGGGTGGAGGAAAATTTCCTGGAGTATATTAGGGATGGTTTTCTGGACCAATATGTCGAGGAACCAACTAGAGGGCTGGCCATCCTAGACTGGGTGATGTGTAATGAGAAAGGACTAATTAGCAATCTTGTTGTGCGAGGCCCCTTGGGGAAGAGTGACCATAATATGGTAGAATTCTTTATTAAGATGGAGAGTGACAGTTAATTCAGAGACTAGGGTCCTGAACTTAAGGAAAGGTAACTTCGATGGTATGAGACGTGAATTCGTTAGAATAGACTGGCGAGTGATACTTAAAGGGTTGATGGTGGATAGGCAATGGCAAACATTAATGATCACATGGATGAACTTCAGCAATTGTACATCCCTGTCTGGAGTAAAAATAAAACGGGGAAGGTGGCTCAACCATGGCTAACAAGGGAAATTAAAGATAATGTTAAATCCAAGGAAGAGGCATATAAATTGTCCAGAAAAAGCAGCAAACCTGAGGACTGGGAGAATTTTGTAATACAGCAGAGGAGGACAAAGTGTTTAATTAGGAGGGGGGAAATAGAGTGAGAGGAAGCTTGCTGGGAACATAAAAACTGACTGCAAAAGCTTCTATAGATATGTGAAGAGAAAAAGATGAGTGAGAACAAACGTAGGTCCCTTGCACAGTCAGATTCAGGTGAATTTATAATGGGAAACAAAGAAATGGCGGACCAGTTAAACAAATACTTTGGTTCTGTCTTCACGAAGGAAGACACAAATAACCTGCCAGAAATACTAGGGGACCAAGGGTCTAGTGAGGAGGAGGAACTGAAGGAAATCCTTATTAGGCGGGAAATTGTGTTAGGGAAATTGATGGGATTGAAGGCCAATAAATCCCTGGGGCCTGATAGACTGCATCCCAGAGTACTTAAGGAAGTCGCCCTAGGAATAGTGGATGAATTGGTGATCATTTTCCCAACAGTCTATCGACTCTGGATCGGTTCCCTGGACTGGAGGGCAGCTAATGTAACACCACTTTTTAAGAAAGGAAGGAGAGAGAAAACAGGTAATTATAGACCGGTTAGCCCGACATCAGTCGTGGGGAAAATGTTGGAATCAATTATTAAAGATGAAATAGCAGCACATTTGGAAAGCAGTGACGGGATCGGTCCAAGTCAGCATGGATTTATGAAAGGGAAATCCTGCTAGACAAATCTTCTAGAATTTTTTGAGGATGTAACTAGTAGAGTGGACAAGGGAGAACCAGTGGATGTGGTGTATATGGACTTTCAAAAGGCTTTTGACAAGGTCCCACACAAGAGATTGGCATGCAAAATTGAAGCACATGGTATTGGAGGTAATGTACTGACGTGGATAGAGAAGAGAATTGATTGGCAGACAGGAAGCAGAGTGTCGGGATGAACGTCCTTTTCAGAATGGCAGGCAGTGACTAGTGGATTGCCGCAGGGCTCAGTGCTGGGACCCCAGCTATTTACAATATACATTAATGATTTGGATGAGGCAATTGAGTGTAATATCACCAAGTTTGCAGATGACACTAAGCTGGGTGGCAATGTGAGCTGTGAGGAGGACAGAAAGGCTGCAGGGTGATTTGGACACGTTAGGTGAGTGGGCAAATGCGCAGCAGGTGCAGTAAAATGTGGATAAATGTGAGGTTATCCACTTTGGTGGCAAAAACACGAAGACAGACTATCATCTGAATGGTGGCAGATTAGGAAAAGGGGAGGTACAACGAGCCCTGGGTGTCATGGTACATCAGTCATTGAAAGTTGGCATGCAGGTACAGCAGGCAGTGAAGGCAGCAAATGGTATGTTGGCTTTCATAGCTAGGGCATTTGAGTATAGCAGGGAAGTCTTACTGCAGTTATACAGGGCCTTGGTGAGGCCTCACCTGGAATATTGTGTTCAGTTCTGGTCTCCTAATCTGAGGAAGGACATTCTTGCTATTGAGGGAGTGCAGCGAAGGTTCACCAGACTGATTCCTGGGATGGCAGGAGTGACATATGAGGAGAGACTGGATCGACTGGGCCTGTATTCACCGGAGTTTAGAAGGATGAAAGGGGATCTCATAGAAACATAAAATTCTGACGGGACTGGACAGGTTAGATGCGGGAAGAATGTTCCCGATGTTGGGGAAGTCGAGAACCAGGGGACATAGTCTAAGGAGAAGGAGTAAGCCATTCAGGACCGAGATGAAGAGAAACTTCTTCACTCAGAGTTGTTAACCTGTGGAATTCCCTACCGCAGAGTTGTTGATGCCTGTTCATTGGATATATTCAAGAGGGAGTTTGATATGGTCCTTACGGCTAAAGGGATCAAGGAGTATGGAGGGAAAGCAGGAAAAGGGTACTGAGGTGAATGATCAGCCATGATCTTATTGAATGGTGGTGCAGGCTCGAAGGGCCGAATGGCCTACTCCTGCACCTATTTTCTATGTATCTATGTATCTAAGATAGTTTTCTGGAACCAACTAATGAACAGGCTATTTTAGATTCAGTATTGTGCAATGAGATAATTAATAACCTTGGAGTAAAGGAGTCTCTGGGGAAGAGTGATCATAATATGATAATATTTTAACAGTGATGCAGTTAAGTCTGAAACTAGGATCTTAAATCTGAACAAAGTAAACTCTGTAGATATAAGGAGCAAGTTGGCTAAGTTGGACTGGAAAACTAGATTGAAAAATAAGATACAGAAGCAATGGCAAATATTTAAAAAAACAATTCATAATTTGCAAAGAATATACATTCCCTTAAGGAATAAAACCCCAACGGGAAAATTGGCCCAACCGTGGCTAAGAGAAGTTAAAGATAGTATTAGATTAAAGAAAGAAGCTTATAATGTTGCCGAAACTAGTAAGACTGAGGTTTGGGAGGATTTTAGAATTCAGCAAAGGAAGACGAACAAATTGGTGAGAGTGCAAAGGGAGCAAGAGGTACAAAAATAGATTGTAAAAGCTTCTATGTATGTATGGAAGAGATTAGCAAAAGTAAACAGCAAACAGAGGTAGGAAAAATTATGAGGAATAAGGAAATGGCAGACAATACTTTGTATCGACCTTCACGAAAGACAGAATATAATCCCAGCCTGCGGTCTCACACCTATGAGTTGTTGTATTTTTGTTCTATTATCCATTCACTGCCTCCTTCCGTCCCCAAAGCTCAAATGGGTTCGGCTTGAGCGCGAGCAGATCCGCAGCAAGACCCAGGGTAGAGTCATATCCATCCCATGCCCCATACCCCGTGAACTGTACTTGCCACTCCGATGTCCAATACTCTTGGCTGACAACAAGAGACGTGCACTCCACACAAAAGGTACCAATCCAAGGTGACAGCAACTATCAGCACCAGTGTTGAAATTAATCCATGCGAGGGTAATCGTCAAATACTAGATTTTAAGCCCGCACCTGTGTCGACACTCGAGAATACAGAGCGCACCGTGAACTGTAAAAAGTTACACAAATTTACATGAACTCTCACTTCCAATACTCTTTTCAACCATTATTTCAATAGCATTCCTCAGAAGGGCACCTCAACGCGATTTACTGACTGGAGTAGAAAATGGACGTTGTAGGGGAGAATTAGGATTGTTTTTTTAGGAAGCTAATTAAAGCAGGGGAGGTAGGTTGCAACATTGAAGAATTTAGAGAAGCACTTCTGAAAGAGCAGCCACTATTGATAGAGTGAAGTGAAACAAATAAACCGCCAAGTATGGCTCGAGGAGATCGCTAAGGAAGGGTGGATTGAGGCAACAGGGAGAATTTGAAAATCAACACTGAATGCCTCAAAACCAATTTTCTGGGGAGAGTGGGACCAGGTATGATGGGAGCATGGGACTTGGTGTAAAGAACATGGGCTGAACAAGGTATAATTTGAGTAGAGGCAGGGAAACGATTGTGGATTTGGTTCATTCCTCAAATCACTCCAAACAGCCCCTCCCCTCCCCACGGCATATTCCCATGCAGAAAATGCAACACCTGCCCTTTTACCTCCTCCCTGACAACCATCCAGGGCCCCAAACACTCCTTCCAGGCGAAACAGCCATTTACTTGTACTTCTTGCAATTTAGTATACTGAATTCGCTGCTCACGATGCAGTCTCCTCTACATTGGGGAGACCAAACAGATTGGGTGCCCGCTTTGCGGAACACCTCCGTTCAGTCCGTAAGGGTGACCTCCGAACTTCCGGTCGCCTGTCACTTCAATACTCCACTCCACTCCCACTCTGATATCTCCATCCTCAGCCTCCTTCACTGTTCCAATGAAGCTCAACGTAAATCGAGGAACAGCACCTCAGCTGACAACAAGAGATGTGCACTCCACAGAAAAGGTACCAATCCAAGGTGACAGCAACTATCAGCGCCAGTGTTGGAATTAATCCATGCGAGGGTAATCGTCAAATACTAGATTTTAAGCCCGCACCTGTGTCGACACTCGAGAATACAGAGCTCACCGTGAACTGTAAAAAGTTACACAAATTCACTTCCAATACTCTTTTCAACCATTATTTCAATAGCATTCCTCACTTTACAACCGTCGGGGCTCAACATCGAGTTCAATAATTTCAGACCATAACTTCTGTACGTATTTTTTCAGGCAGCAGCTGTTTATGATTCTGCCATCCCCATTTGCAACATTTAATCATTCCTGCCTTCCACTCTATCACTGTCCCTTTTGTTCTTGCATCCCCTCCCTCCTTTCCCTGCAATTCCTGAAAATCCTGTTACATCTCTAACTTTTCCAGTTCTGACGAAGGATCTCAGACCTGAAATGTTAATTGTTTCTCTCACCACGGATGCTGCCTGGCCTGCTGTGTGTTTCCAGCATTTTCTGTTGTGGATTTGGGATTGATGAGAAATGAGGTCGGAACAAAAGCAATGTTACAAAGATGGAAGAAAGTAGCCTTGAGGAAGGGATGTTGTGAGGAGGATGCAAAGGGATACAGACAGGTTAAGTGAGTGGGAAAGAACATGGCAGATGGAATATAATCTGGAGAAATGTGAAGTTATCCACTTTGGTAGGTGTTACACCTTGTAACCACCATTCTACCGCCACCAGAGGGCGAATCTGTTGGAGTCCCAAGGGATCCCAGCATCCCTTGGGAGCATTGTATATAAGCAGACCTCCCGTGCTGTGCCAGCACTCCGGAGTCAGAATAATGAGACTAAGGTCACACTTACTCAAGTCTACAGTACCCAGTCACATTGCTTTATTTGAGACATAACTGGCGACGAACTATCATGCAAAAATGCAGAGAACTGTTGGTATCCTGGAGAAATTCTCAGGTGACATTTGGGAAGCCTTCATGGAGCGACTCGACCAATACTTCGTGGCCAACGAGCTGGAAAAGAATGAGAACGCTGCCAAACGAAGTGTGATCCTCCTCGCCGTCTGCAGGGCAACAACCTGTGGCCTCATGAAGAATCTTCTTGCTCCAGTGAAAACAACTAAATCGTATGAAGAACGGTGTTCGCTGGTCCGGGGGCACCTAAATCCGAATGAGAACATTCTGATGGCAAGGTATCAATTTTATACATGTCAGCGGTCTGAAGGCCAGGAAGTGGCGAGCTACGTCACCGAACTAAGGCGCCTTACAGGACATTGCGAATTCGATGGATTCCTGGAGCAAATGCTAAGAGACTTTTTTGTGCATAGCATTGGTCATGAGGTTATCCTTCGCAAACTATTAACTGTTGAAACACCGAACCTGAGCAAAGCCATAATGATAGCCCAGGCATTTATGTCCACCAGTGAAAACACCAAACAAATTTCACAGCATAAAGATGCATTGGCGAGTATTGTACATAAAGTAACATCGTTTTCAGGCAGGACGTACAGGCCTGCAGCTGCACGACCTCAGATGACTCAAGAGTCTACCATCAAGTGTGAATGCGAAGCAATTAACACCTCGTTGGCGCTGCGATGATCGAACCCATCCATGCCGCTCCAAGCACAATGCGTGCAAAGGCTGTGGAACAATGGGATACCTCCAGCGAATGTGCAGACGAGCTGCAAACCACCACGTTGCAGAGGAAGACCGATCCATGGCGGATTAAACTGAACTAGAGACTCGAACAGAGAAGGCAGAAGTGTACGGGGTACACATCTTCACCACGAAATGGCCACCGATCATGTTCAAAGTTGAACTGAATGGAATTCCAGTTTCCATGGAATTGGACACGGCTGCGAGTCAGTCCACCATGAGTCAAAAGGCCTTCGAAAGGCTGTGGTGCAAAAAGGCACAAAGGCCCAAGCTGAGAACTTACACTAAAGAGCCAATCCCTGTAATTGGCGGTGCAGCAATAAAAGTCTCCTATGATGGAGCGGTGCACAAACTACCACTATGGATTGTACCAGGAGATGGCCCCACACTGTGCAGCAGAAGTTGATTGGGAAAAATCCGCTGGAACTGGGACGACATCCAAGCCCTTTCGTCCATCAACGATGCCTCACATGCCCAGGTTTTGAGCAAGTTCCCATCGTTGTTTGAGCCAGGCATCAGAAATTTCTCTGGGGCGAAGGTGCAGATCCACTTGGTTCCCGGTACACAATCCATCCACCACAAGGTACGTGTGGTGACATACATGATGCGAGAAAAAGTGGAGATCGAGTTGGACTGGCTGCAACATGAGGGCATCATCACGCTGGTTGAGTTCAACGAGTGGGCCAGTCCGATTGTTCCGGTTCTCAAGAGCGATGGCACGGTCAGAATTTGTGGGGACTATAAAGTAACGACTAATCGCTTTTCATGGCAGGACCAGTACCCGCTACCCAAGGCAGACGACCCATTTGCGACGCTGGCAGGAGGGAAGACGTTCACCAAGTTGGACCTGACCTCGACCTACATGACGCAGGAGCTGGCAGAATCCTCAAAAGGCTTCACCTGCATCAACAGGCACAAAGGTCTGTTCATCTACAATAGATGCCTGTTTGGGATTTGATTGGCCGCGGCTATTTTTCAAAGGAACATGGAAAGTCTGCCAAAGTTGGTTCCGCGCACCGTGGTTTTCCAGGATGACATATTGATCACAGGTCGGGACACCATCGAACGCTTGCAGAACCTGGAAGAGGTTCTAAGTCGGCTAGATCGAGTGGGACTCAGGTTGAAACGCTTGAAGTGTGTTTTCCTGGCGCCAGAGGTAGAGTTCTTAGACATCAGACCCACCGACGCCAAGACGGAGGCCATCAAGAACACGCCGAGACCACAGAACGTGATGGAGCTGCGGTCTTTACTGGGACTCCTCAATTATATTGGTAATTTCCTACCCGGGTTAAACACCTTGCTAGAACCCCTTCATGTGTTGCTAAGGAAGGGAGATGACTGGGTATGGGTGAAATTACAAGACTGCTTTTGAGAAAGGCAGAAATCTGTTATGTTCCAACAAACTGCTTGTTCTGTATGACCCACGTAAACATTTAGTGCTAGCTTGCGATGCGTCCTCGTATGGGATCGGGTGTGTGTTACAACAAGCAAACGAATTGGGAACATCGCTTATGTGTCCAGGAGTTTGTCCAAGGCTGAAAGGGCCTACAGCATGATTGAAAAAGCAGCTCTGGCATGCATTTACAGGGTGAAAAAAATGCACTAGTACCTGTTTGGGCTTAAGTTCGAGTTAGAAACTGACCATAAGCCACTCATATCGCTATTCTCAGAGAGCAAAGGTATTAATACAATGCCTCTGCTCGCGTACAAATATGGGCGCTCATGCTGTCTGCATATATCTATGTAATTCGCAGCAGGCCAGGCACAGAGAACTGTGCTGATGCTCTCAGTCAGCTACCATTGCCCACCACTGGGATGGAAATGGCACAGCCTGCAGACTTGCTCTTGGTGATGGATGCATTTGAAAACGAAAAGTCACCCGTTACGGCCCGCCAGATCAGGACCTGGACCAGCCAGGAGCCTTGTAAAAAAAAAACTGTGTCCTCCATGGGAGCTGGTCCAGCATCCCAGCAGAGATGCAAGAAGAGATCAAGCCGTTCCAGCAGCTCAAAGACGAAATGTCCATTCAGGCGGACCATCTTTTATGGGGTAATCGCGTGGTTTTGCCTAAGAAAGGCAGGGAAACGTTCATACGCGACCTACACAGTACGCACCCAGGTATAGTAATGATGAAAGCAATAGCCAGATCCCATGTGTGATGGCCCGGCATCGACTTAGATTTGGAGTCTTGTGTGCGCCAATGCAACACTTGCTCTCAACTGAGCAATGCACCCAGGGAGGCATGTTAAGATTGTAGTCATGGCTCTCCAAACTGTGGTCGAGGATCCACGTTGACTTCGCTGGCTCATTTCTCGGCAAAATGTTTTTGGTTGTTGTGGATGCTTATTCAAAATGGATTGTGTGTGTAATCATGTCTGTAAGCACATCCACTGCCACCATCGAAAGCCTACGAGCCATGTACGGCCTGCCTGATGTCCTCTCAGCGACAATGGGTCCTGTTTCACCAGTGCTGAATTCAAGGAATCCATGACCCACAATGGGATCAAGCATGTCACATCTGCCCCGTTCAAGCCCACATCTAACGGCCAGGCAGAACGGGCAGTCCAAACCATCAAGGAAAGCTTGAAACATGTGTCGGAAGGCTCCCTGCAGACCCGCCTATACAGCGTCCTGCTCAACTACCGCACAAGACCACACTCGCTCACCAGGGTTCCCCCTGCCGAACTGCTCATGAAAAGGGCACTGGAATCAAGGCTCTCTCTAGTCCATCCTGATCTCCATGATCATGTCGAGGGCAGGCAGCAACAAAGCCTGTACCATGATTGCGCAAATTTGTCACGCGATATTGAAGTCAATGACCCTGTATTTGTACTCAACTATGGCCATGGTCCCAAATGGCTTGTGGCACTGTCATAATCAAAGAAGGGAGTAGGGTGTTTGAGGTCAAACTTGCAAATGGACTAACTTGCAGAAAGCATTTGGACCAAACCAAACTGCGATTCAGACAGCCACGAGCAACCTGAAGAGGACACCACCACCTCCGATACACAAGTGGCAACCGACATCACGGTTGACCACGAAGCTGAACGCAATCATCCCCAGCAAGGCCAGCTGCGCAGCAGCCCAGCGAAGGCCCAACCAATTCACCTGCACCTGTGTTTGTACTGAGATGATCGACTAGGGAGCGGAAAGCTCCAGATTGTCTCACCCTGTAAATAAGAGGACTATTGACTTTGGGGGAGGAAGTGATGTTATGTATGCAACACCTTGCAACGAGCATTCTACCGCCACCAGAGAGTGCATCTGTTGAAGTCCCAAGGGATCCCAGCATCCCTTGGGAGCACTGCATATAAGCAGGCCTCCCATGCTGTGCCAGCACTCGAGTCAGAATAAAGAGACTAAGGTCACACTTACTCAAGTCTACAGTACTCAGTCACATTGCTTTATTTGAGACATAACAGTAGGTAAAATAGAAAAGAATATTTTTTAAACAGAGTGACTGCTGCTAAAAACCGGAAGCTGTGGAGAAATATTCTGTGCATAAATGTCAGGTCCCAAATTTGAAAAACTTTCATTTACCACAACAGACGGAAGAGCCGATAGTAATAAGCACATTCGACGAGAGTACAATGAAACTCACAATCTGACAACATCCTCATTAAATTGTACTGGAAGTTTTAGTAGTTCATTCTGATGAATTAATCGCACCACTGCCACTCTCTCTTTTCTCACGTTCCTTCTCTGCCCTCCCTCTCATTTTCTTCCCCAGTCTCTGTCTACCGCTGCTCTCCATCTCTCCGCACTGTCTCTACTCTCTCAATGATACTTTTCCCAGCCGATTAAATCCTAACATCCTACGCTTGCATTCTGTTCACAAGCCACATGTTGAAACCAGAACAGAGGACCTGATAGCAATAAACACGCTCAGAGTGTACAATAAAACTCTCTCAAGCTGATAACATCCTAATATCACCAAGTCCCATCACAGAACTCACAATTACCTGAAATTTCCACTCCTTACCTTTCTCCCTAATTTGTAGGAAGTCCAGTGAGAACAAATAAAAAACCACCGAAACCGTGCATGCGCAACTACTTCAGGTTCGTTGGCAGCAGTTGCGGTCTTTTTTAAATGGTGAGAGATTGAGAAATGTTGGCTAAGGGCTCTGGGTGTCCCTGTATGCGAATCACTGAAAGTTAACATGCAGGTGCAGCAAGCAATTAGGAAAGCAAATGGTATGTTAGCCTTTATTACAAAAGGATTGGAGTACAAGAGTAAAGAAGTCTTACTGAAATTATATAGGGCCTTGGTGAGACCACACCTGGAGTACTGTTTTGGTCTCCTTACACAAGAAAGGACATTCTTGCCTTAGAGAGAGTGCAACAAATGTTCACTGTTCCTGAGATGGGAGGATTATCCGTTGAGGAGAGATTGAGTAGACTAGGACTAGCTGGAGGGAGTTTTGAAAAAAAGCTAGCCATTTTTCAAGGGGACAAAATGAGAAATTAAAAGTAATGAAATGATGTCACAAGGACGAAGGGCGGTGATTGGTTCTTCCATATTAATTGAATCACTGGACAGGGAATGAACTTTAAAGTAAGTTTAAAAAAAACTATTTAATTTGCTTCAATTGTTGATTTTCTAAATTTTAACTTTTTATAATTATTGTACATATGATTTAATTTTGGTTAATTATAATTAATCTTTATTATACTGTTTTTACTATTGTATAAATTACAATGTAATTTGAGTTTTTTAAAAAGTTTTTTCAAGTGTGTCTATCTGCGTACGCATTTTGGCTGCCGCTTCAGACTCGAGCCCTTGACCTCTTTCACACTTCTTTCTCCCGCTTTTTCTCTTTCCCTCCCTGGTCAATATCTAACGTGTAGCAAGACTGTTCTGAAGTGCCTTGGTTCATTTTACTACGTTAAAGGCGCTATACAAATAAAAATTATCTCTGTAGAGTTTAGAAGAATGAGAGGTGATCTCATTGAAACATAACAATTTTAAGAGCCTCAACAGGGTAGATGCTGGGAGGATCTTTCCCCTGGCTGGGGAGTCTAGAACTAGGGGGCCACAGTCTCAGAATAAGGGGTCAGCCATTTAGGACTGAGGAAAAAATTCTTCACTTGAAGGACTGTGAATCTTTGGCATTCTTTACCCCAGATGACTTTGGATGCTCAGTGGCTGAGTATATTCAAGACAGATCGATAGATTTTTGGATACTTAGGGAACCAATGGATATTGGGATAGTGCGGGAAGGTAGAGGATAGTATGGGAAGGTGGGGTTGAGGTAGATTAGCCATGATCTCACTAAATGGTCGAAGGCTTGAATGGCCTATTCTTGCTCCTATTTCTTATGTTCTTTAGGAATATAGGAACAGGAATAGGCCATTCAATGCGATCATGGCTTACCTGCAACCTAACTCCATATACCTGCATTTGGCCCATACCTTTGGTTAACAGAAAGCTATCAATCGCCAATTTAAAATTAAGTGATCTAGCATCAATTGCCGTTTGCAGAAGAGAGTTCCAAACTTCTACCACCCGTTGTATGTAGAAGTGTTTCCTAATTTCACTCCCGAAAGGTCTGGCTCTAATTTTTAAGACTATAACCCCTAGTCCTAGAATCCCAAACCAGAAAGTTTCTCCCCATCTGTTCTCCTTAATATCTTAAACTTTGACCAGATCACCTCTTAAACTTCTAAATTCTAGTTATAACCCTCATCACTATAATTTGTGTAATCTCTCCTCGTAATTTAACCCTTGAAGTCCAGGTATCATTCTGGTAAACCTACGCTGCACTTCCTCCAAAGCCAATATATCCTTCCTAAAGTGTGGTGCCGAATGTTATGTCTTGAATAAAGAGTCAGACTAGATACTGCAAGCTCAAAGTAAGATGTAACCATAGTCCTTTATTACAGATCTCAGAGTGCCTCTCCAGCCTGTGAGGCCTCCTTATATACAGGTGCTCCCAAGGGATTGTGAGATCCCTCGGGACTCCAGGGGATAAGCCCTCTGGTGGTTAGACATGGTATTTACGGGTTTACATACATAACACCCAGAACTGCTCACAGTACTCCAGTTTTGGTCTAATCAGGCTCTTGTATTCTAGTCCTCTAGATATAAAGGCCAGCATTCCATTAGCCTTTTTGATTATTTTCTGTACCTGTTCATTACATTTTAATGATCTATGTACCTGGACCCACAAGTCTCTTTGTACCTCCAGTTTTTGGCTTTTCACCATTTAGACAGTACCCAGTTCCATCCTTTTTAGGTCCAAAGTGGATGAACTCACATTTGCCTACATTAAAATCATTTGCCACAGTTGAGTCCAATTTTATGCTTCCATCTACACTACCTACAATTCCACCAATCTTTGTGTCATTGGCAAATTTGGATATATGACTTTCTGTGTCATCATCTAAGTTAATAAATACTGTGAATAGTTGAGGCCCCAACACAGAACCCTGTGGGACACCACTAGTCACCTCCTGCTAATTTGAGTACCTACCCATTATCCCTATTGTCTGTCTCCTGCCACTCAGCCGATTTCCTAACCAGATCAATAATTTGCCCTCAATTCCATGAGCTTCTACCTTAGTTAAGTCTCTTATGTGAAACTTTAGACTTTATCAAATGCCTTCTGGAAGTCCACATAAATAACATCCATAGACATTCCCCTGTCTACTACTCTAATTACCTCTTCAAAAAAACTTGATCAGGTTTGTCAGGCATGACCTAGCTTTCACAAATCCATGCTGGCTCTCTGATCAACTTTAAATTTGAGGTGTTCAGTCATCTTCTCCTTAATTTATAGACTCTAGCAATTTCCCGACCACTGGTCTCCAATTCCATGGTTTCCCCCTCACCTTTTTAAATAATGGAGTGATATGTGCAATTTTCCACATTAAAAAGGAAAGGTTCCTGAATCCAAAGAACATTGAAAGATTATAGTTAGGGCATCTGCAATGTGCTCACCTACTTCCTTTAAAACCCTGGGGTGGAAACCATCTGGTCCAGGAGATTGTAACTCTTTAGTGCCATTATTTTCTTCATTACTGTTATTTTATTTACGTTCATTTTATTGAGTCCTGATTTAGTTTCCTTGGGATTTCTGGTATGCTATCCTCTTCCTCTACTGTAAACACTGACGCAAAGTAATTATTCAACATGTCTGCCATTTCCTTATCATTAATATCACCGCTTTCAGTTTTTAAGGAGCCAATATTTCTCATGACTACCTTTTTTCTCCAATATAATTGTTAAAAAAAAACTTTGTTTATTTTGATATCCCTTGCAAGTTTCTTTTCATACTCCCTTTTTGTAGCTCTTACCATTAGTTTTGTGACACTCTGCTGCCCTTTGTATCTTTCCCATTCGCCAGAATGTGCACTACTTTTTGCTTTTTAATGTGGTTTTTCTTTTAGTTTTATGCTGTCCCTTACCTCTTTAGTCGTCCATGGTGGTCTCATCCCTTTGAAACCGACCTTACCCAAATCTAGAATCTTAGTCGCAGTTTTGAGTTTCTCTCTTTCAAACGCTACGTTGGACTCCATCATGTTATAAGAACATAAAATAACTTAATAGGAGCGGGAGTAGGCCATTTGGCCCCTCGAGCATGCTCTGCCATTAAATATCATGGACTCAGCTCCACTTCACTGCCTGCTCCCCTTAACCCTATCGCTCAAAAATCTGTCTATCTCCGCCTTAAATATATTCAATGACCCAGCCTCCACAGCTCTCTGGGGCAGAGAATTCCATAGATTTACAACTCTCAGAGGAAATTCCTCATCTCAGTTTTAAATGGGCGATCCTTTATTCTGAGACTAAGTCCCCTAGTTTTAATTTCCCCAATGAGTAGAAATATTCTTTCTGCATCCACCTTGTCGAGCCGCCTCATCATCTTATGTTTCAAGAAGATCACATTCTTCTGAACTCCACTGCTATTGGATAAATGTTCACGCAGTTAGGCTGTTAACTAAATCTGACTCATTACTCATTACTAAATCTAATATTGCATGCCTCATTTTTGTCTGACATATGTGTTGCAGAAAACTCTCACGAACACGCTCAACAAATTCACTGCCTTTGACAGATGCTAGTCTGCTTATCCCAATCTATATAAAAGTTAAAATCCCCCATTAAAACCACTCTGCCTTTGCTACACGCTTGTCTAATCTCGATTTATACAATCTAGCTGCTAAAGGGGAACAATACATAACTCCCACTACCATCTTAAATTCTTTCCCATTTCTTAATTCTATCCATAAAGTCTGCACTGCCTGCTTACCTCTCATTATATCCTCTCTTATCACTGAAGTGATTTCATCCTTAATCACTGAAGCTGCTCCTCCTCCTCTGCCATGTCCCCTATCTTTCCTGTGGAACTTATAACCTGGTATATTTAGTTTCCAGTCCTGACCCGTCTAGCAGCGATGTCTCAGTAATGGCTACCATGTCATATCCTTCAATTTAAATTCTCACCTGCAGTTCATTCAATTTATTCCTTATACTTTGTGCATTTGTATAAAGAACGCTTATTTGGGCCACACACCCCAGCCTGTCCTTTAGCACTAATGTTTTTCTCACTTGTTTCTCATTTCTCTCACCTGGTTTAATCACTTTACATCTTTCAGTTTTCCCTCCAATGTAGTGCCTAAAACACAATTTCTGACTGTTACTCTGGTCTGTTCCCTCGAGTTTGTTTTTGAACTATTTTTACTACAATTTCCACTTGAGCCTTCCTCCCCAATTACTAGTTTAAAGTCCTTGTGACCGCCCTATTTATCCTTTCCGCTCATCATCATAGGCAGTCCCTCGGAAGACTTGCTTCCACTCTGTTCTTAGGTGACTGAACAGTCCAATGCGGGAATTACAGTCTCTGTCACAGGTGGGACAGAGAGTCGTTGAAGAAAAGGGTGGGTGGGATTGGTTTGCCGCACACTCCTTCCGCTGTCCGCACTTGTTTTCTACATGTTCTCGGCGACGAGACTCTGAGGTGCTCAGCACCCTTCCGGATGCTCTTCCTCACTTAGGGCAGTCTTTGGCAAGGGACTCCCAGGTGTCTGTGGGGATGTTGCATTTTATCAAGGAGGCTTTGAGGGTGTCCTTGAAACGTTTCCTCTGCCCACCTGGTGGTCACTTGCCGTGAAGGAGTTCAGAGTAGAGCGCTTGCTTTGGGAGTTGTGTGTCAGGCATGTGAACAATGTGGCCCGCCCAACGGAGCTGGTTGAGTGTCGTCAGCTTCGATGCTGGGGATGTTGGCCTGATCCGAGGACGCTAACGTTGGTGTGTCTGCCCTCCCAGGGGATTTGCAGGATCTTGGAGAGACACGGAGACATCGTTGGTGGTATCTCTCTAGCGATGAGGTGTCTACTGAATATGGTCCACGTCTCAGCCATACAGGAGGGCGGGTACCACTGTAGACCATGAGCTTGGTAGCAGATTTGAGGACCTGATCTTTGAACACTCTGCCTCAGGCGGCCGAAGGCTGCGCTGGTGCACTGGAGGTGGCGTTGAACCTAGTCATCGATGTCTGCCCTTGCTGATAATAGGCTCCCGAGGTATGGAAAGTGGTCCACGTTGTCCAGGGCTGCGCCGTGGATCTTGATGACTGGGGGGGGCAGTGCTGTGTAGCAGGGTCAGGTTGGTTGGAGGACCTTTGTCTTACGGATGTTTAGTGTAAGGCCTATGCTTTCGTACGCCTCAGGTGAAGATGTTGATTAGGACATGGAGTTCAGTCTTTCAATGTGTGTAGACACAAGCGGTCGTCCGCGTACTGTAGTTCGACAACAGAAGTTGGGACGTTCTTGGATCTGGCCTGGAGGCGACGAAGGTTGAACAGGTTCCCACTGGCTCTGTAATTTAGTTCCACTCCAGCGGGGAGCTTGTGTGCGAGGTGGAGCACTGCAGCGAGGAAGATCGAGAAGGTGGTTGGCGCGATGATGCAGCCCTGCTTGACCCGGTCCGGACATGGATTGAGTCTGTGATGGATCCGTTGGTCAGGATCACGACTTGTATGTCGTCGTGGAGCAGGCGGAGGATGACGACAAACTTTTGGGGGCAGCCAAAACGGAGGACGCCACTCCATAGTCCCTCGCGGTTGACAGTGTCAAAGGAGGCCATGTACAAGGGTTGGTGCTGTTCCCTGCATTTTTCTTGCAGTTGTCGCGCCGTAAAGATCACATCCATTTTACCCCGTAGTGGACAAAATCCGCACCGACTCCGGGAGAAGCTCCTCAGCCACAGGGAGAAGACGGTTGAGGAGGATTCTAGTGATGACTTTCCCAGTGGCTGATAAGGAGATTCTAATGTAGTTGCCGCAGTTGGACTTGTCCCCTTTTTCAAAGATGGTCACGATTACTGCATCTCTGAGATCTCCTGGCATGCTCTCCTCCTTCCAGAGGAGAGATGAAGTCTTCCATTCGTGCCAATAGTGCTTCTCCGCCATACTTTAGTGCCTCAGCGGGGATTCCATCTGCTCCCGTTGCCTTGTTCTTGAGCTGGCGGATAGCCTTTTCTACCTTGTGCAGGGCTGGGGTTTTGCTGAGATGGTGGCGTGTAGCATGCTGTGGAATGGAGTAGAGGACACTCAAGACAAAGGCAGTCTTAGTTAAGGAGATCTTCGAAGTGCTCCTTTCAGCGGGTCCTGACTGCCTTGGTGTCTTTGAGGAGTGTCTCCCTGTTCTTGGCCAGCAGTGGTGTGGGGCTTTGGGTGCTTGGGCCGTAGGAGACCTTGACTGCAGTGAAGAATCCTCGCACATCATGGCTGTCGGCTGTTATGTATTAATGCTTGGGGGTCACCAAACACCAGAGGGCGCCGTGGGCGGAGGTCATCGAGCTGTACGGATGTGGCATGTGTGCTTGGTCACCTGTATATAAGCTGGGTGTCTTTGTCACGCAGGCAATCTTGGGCTGGAATAAAGATGGATCAGATTGCACCTGAGTGAGTTTACAGTAACCAGACTCGAGTCATCACATCGGCCAGTTGCTGAATCTCCTGTGCTTTCTCCACCCACCATCTATTCTTTAGGTTGCGGATTTTTTGTTGGACCTCGGCCTTAAGCCATCTGTAATGCTGATTTGCTGCTCCCGAGTTGGGTTGTTTTAGGTTCAGAAATGCCCTGCGCTTGATTAGCTCTTGGCTCTCCTGGCCATTCTCATCAAACCAGTCCTGGTGTTTCCTGGTTGAGTGACCGAGCGTCTCTTCACAGGCACTGGTCATGGTGGCCTGGAGGACAGACCAAGCGCTGTGGGCATTCTGTGTCTCGGGGTCATCAAGGGTCGCCAGGTTAGCAGTGAGGTGCTGGCTGTATAGGGCTTTCTGTTTGCTGGGTCTTTGAGTGTCGCGGCATTGATTTTTTTGCAGCACTGCTTCTGCTGCCGTCATCGCTTTGGGGCTATATTGATGTTGATGATGCAATGGATTAGGCGGTGGTCCGTCCATCAGTCGTCAGCTCCTGTCATGGCTCGGGTGATGCGCACATCCTTGCAATCCCTGGCTCAAATGATGACATAGTCGAGCAGGTGCCAGTGTTTGGAGTGAAGGTGTTGCCACGACGCCATGTACTTGTCCCTTTGGCAGAACAAGGTGTTAGTTATGACTAGGTCATGTGCTAGGCATTTTGTCAGGAGCAGGGTACCACTGGAGTTGGTTTTCCCTACCCCCCCCCGCCAATCACACCTCCCCAGAGGTCTGTGTCCTTACCGACCCTGACGCTAAAGTCGCAGAGGAGGATTAGTTTGTCGTCGTCCGCAGGGTAAAAACCCTCTTTGGTCTCATCTGTTGCATCGAGTGTTGGGACGTATGCGCTGATGACTGTGGTGTACTGGTTCCGGGATAGGGTGAGTGGGAAAGTCATGATATGTTCGCTAATCCTGCAGGGGAAATCTGTGTGGCGGTTGACCAGCTCGTTCTTGATAAGCGAAACCGACTCCGTAGAAGCTGCATTCTTCCTCTGGTTTGCCTTTCCAAAAGGTGTAACCTCCACCTTGTTCCTTGAGCTGGCCTTCCCCTGCCCGCCGGGTCTCTCTTAAGGCGACGATGTCGACATCGAAGCATCTAATTTCCTGGGCAACAATGGTGGTGCGGCGTTCCGGTCAGTCGCTGTTGGAGTTGTTCATGAGGATCCTGACATTCCAGGTCCCGAACTTCATATTGAAGGGTGGAAGATGCCTGTGCGTGAGCTCTTTTAACGTGGGGTGGCCATTGCACACCAGCTACCACACGGGCTTAGCTGAGCAAGGTCCTGATCCAGTGGCAAGGGAGTCCAAGACGACTGGAGACCAGGCACTGCTGTATGAGTCTAACTGCCTACGGCGAGATGTGGGCCGTAAGCTCGGCGCTAAGCAGCGCCCTTCGGTGAGAGGGTAAGAGATCAGAGGCCTGGCTGGTCCCAGACCGGTTCAGATAGAGCCCATCTTTATCCTTATCCTCACAGGTAGCAAGTACATTGTACCTGTTGGATATGATCAGTTTCTATGGATCCTCATTCTTTCTTACCTGGGTTCCCCTTAATCTGCACACTATTGGTTACACCAACCCAGTTCTGATCCTGCACCTCTCTACGAGGTGACCACGAGGTCTGGAGTAAACTGTTAAGATACTCGTCCCCCTCCCTAGGATGTGTTGAAGTGTCTCTAATTCACACTCCAGCTCAATCACTGAGCTGGAGATATTCGAGATAAAAACATCTATGAAAGATGTGTTCACTTGGGGCAGTCTTGCTGACCACATCCACAACATTTGGCCACGTCACAAAACAGCCTAACCTGTCAGATTTCCATGGAGGAAAACACGTTTATTTTAAAGTGATCATTTACAGATTTGTCTTTTGTCCTTTAATTTTTGCATGCTAAACTGTAAGGGAGTGAAGAATGACCATTTACGTGAGGTTCCAGACAGTATTCAGCACCTATGGAATTGCACTTAACAGGAGTGTGCACCTTCGGGAAAAGGAAGCAGCAACTGGGAACAAAAATAATTGACATTTCTGCAAAGAGAAAACCAGTTTTTAAATTACCTTTTCTTGCCAAAGCTGATAAATCAGCACAAGTGGGGCTAAAATAAAAATATTCTGTCGAGTCCTCCTCCCACAGACATAGTGCATACCTGGACTAATTTATCCTACTAATTAAAAAAAAAACAAAATGGCATAGCTCAGGCAACACTAAGAAAGACTTGTATTTATATAGCACCTTTCACGACCACCAGACGTCTCAAAGTGCTTTATAGCCAATGAAGTACTTTTGAAGTGTAGTCACTGTTGGAATTAATGCAGGAATTTAAATTGGAACTGGCATTAGTGCCTGAGCTAAGAACCGGGGCGGGGGGCATCAACTAGGGTTTCTACTTGTAATTGCTATCAGATGACCCCTGCTGCACATGAGGACAGGATCGAGTCCACTGTAATACTTTTCACTGTTGAATAAGCTTGGTGCACAGATTTAAAAAATGGCAAAATAGCTAATAATTACTGATACATAAAACTGTATTGCAGTTGAAGTCTGTGTGATTAGAAAGTGGAGGACAGGAAAAATGAGGAATAAATTGAAATAGCAATTATTTTCTGTTATCACCAAGAGTAAACATTCCAGTGTCAAAATCAAACAGTGACACTAAACTAAATATCATAGGCACTGTTGTCCTGTGAAGTTTCTTTACCTTGTACCTTACATTTTAACTGTAAATCTAACCACAATAGTCATCCTCAAGAGATTAAAATTGAAAATGAAATAAATGAGGTGCAAAAGAGCTTTACTAGAATAGTACGAGAGATGAGGGACCAGTTACATAGAAACATAGAAAATAGGTGCAGGAGTAGGCCATTCGGTCCTTCTAGCCTGCACTGCCATTCAATGAGTTCATGGCTGAACATGCAACTTCAGTACCCCCTTCCTGCTTTCTCGCCATACCCCTTGATCCCCCTAGTAGTAAGGACTTCATCTAACTCCCTTTTGAATAGTTAGTGAATCGGCCTCAACGACTTTCTGTGGCAGAGAATTCCACAGGTTCATCACTCTCTGGGTGAAGAAGTTTCTCCTCATCTCAGTCCTAAATGGCTTACCCCTTATCCTTAGACTGTGACCCCTGGTTCTGGACTTCCCCAACATTGGGAACATTCTTCCTGCATCTAACCTGTCTAAACCCGTCAGAATTTTAAACGTTTTTATGAAGTCCCCTCTCATTCCTCTGAACTCCAGTGAATACAAGCCCAGTTGATCCAGTCTTTCTTGATAGGTCAGTCCCGCCATCCCGGGAATCAGTCTGGTGAACCTTCGCTGCATTCCCTCAATAGCAAGAATGTCCTTCCTCAAGTTAGGAGACCAAAACTGTACACAATACTACAGGTGTGGCCTCACCAAGGCCCTGTACAACTGTAGCAACACCTCCCTGCCCCTGTACTCAAATCCCCTCGCTATGAAGGCCAACATGCCATTTGCTTTCTTAACTGCCTGCTGTACCTGCATGCCAACCTTCAATGACTGATGTACCATGACACCCAGGTCTCGTTGCACCTCCCCTTTTCCTAATCTGTCACCATTCAGATAATAGTCTGTCTCTGTTTTTACCACCAAAGTGGATAACCTCACATTTATCCACATTATACTTCATCTGCCGTACATTTGCCCACTCACCTAACCTATCCAAGTCACTCTGCAGCCTCATAGCATCCTCCTCGCAGCTCACAGCATCCTCCTCGCAGCTCACACTGCCACCCAACTTAGTGTCATCCGCAAATTTGGAGATACTACATTTAATCCCCTCGTCTAAATCATTAATGTACAGTGTAAACAGCTGGGGCCCCAGCACAGAACCTTGCGGTACCCCACTAGTCACTGCCTGCCATTCTGAAAAGTACCCATTTACTCCTACTCTTTGCTTCCTGTCTGCCAACCAGTTCTCAATCCACGTCAGCACACTACCCCCAATCCCATGTGCTTTAACTTTGCACATTAATCTCTTGTGTGGGACCTTGTCGAAAGCCTTCTGAAAGTCCAAATATACCACATCAACTGGTTCTCCCTTGTCCACTCTACTGGAAACATCCTCAAAAAATTCCAGAAGATTTGTCAAGCATGATTTCCCTTTCACAAATCCATGCTGACTTGGACCCATCATGTCACCTCTTTCCAAATGCGCTGCTATGACTTCCTTAATAATTGATTCCATCATTTTACCCACTACTGAGGTCAGGCTGACCGGTCTATAATTCCGTTTTCTCTCTCCCTCTCCTTTTTTAAAAAGTGGTGTTACATTGGCTACCCTCCACTCGATAGGAACTGATCCAGAGTCAATGGAATGTTGGAAAATGACTGTCAATACATCCGCTATTTCCAAGGCCACCTCCTTAAGTACTCTGGGATGCAGTCCATCAGGCCCTGGGGATTTATCGGCCTTCAATCCCCTCAATTTCCCCAACACAATTTCCCGACTAATAAGGATTTCCCTCAGTTCCTCCTCCTTACTAGACCCTCTGACCCCTTTTATATCCGGAAGGTTGTTTGTGTCCTCCTTAGTGAATACCGAACCAAAGTACTTATTCAATTGGTCTGCCATTTCTTTGTTCCCCGTTATGACTTCCCCTGATTCTGACTGCAGGGGACCCAAGTTTGTCTTTACTAACCTTTTTCTCTTTACATATAGAAACTTTTGCAATCCGTCTTAATGTTCCCTGCAAGCTTCTTCTCGTACTCTATTTTCCCTGCCCTAATCAAACCCTTTGTCCTCCTCTGCTGAGTTCTAAATTTCTCCCAGTCCCCGGGTTCGCTGCTATTTCTGGCCAATTTGTATGCCACTTCCTTGGCTTTAATACTATCCCTGATTTCCCTTGATAGCCACGGTTAAGCCACCTTCCCTTTTTTATTTTTACGCCAGACAGGAATGTACAATTGTTGCAGTTCATCCATGCGGTCTCGAAATGTCTGCCATTGCCCATCCACAGTCAACCCCGTAAGTATCATTTGCCAATCTATCCTAGCCAATTCACGCCTCATACCTTCAAAGTTACCCTTCTTTAAGTTCTGGACCTTGGTCTCTGAATTAACTGTTTCATTCTCCATCCTAATGCAGAATTCCACCATATTATCGTCACTCTTCCCCAAGGGGCCTCGCACAACGAGATTGCTAATTAATCCTCTCTCATTGCACAACACCCAGTGTAAGATGGCCTCCCCCCTAGTTGGTTCCTCGACATATTGGTCTAGAAAACCATCCCTTATGCACTCCAGGAAATCCTCCTCCACTGTATTGCTTCCAGTTTGGCTAGCCCAATCTATGTGCATATTAAAGTCACCCATTATAACTGCTGCACCTTTATTGCATGCACCCCTAATTTCCTGTTTGATGCCCTTCCCAACATCACTACTACTGTTTGGAGGTCTGTACACAACTCCCACTAACGTTTTTTGCCCTTTGGTGTTCTGCAGCTCTACCCATATAGATTCCACATCATCCAAGCTAATGTCTTTCCTAACTATTGCATTAATCTCCTCTTTAACCAGCAATGCTACCCCACCTCCTTTTCCTTTTATTTTATCCTTCCTGAATGTTGAATACCCCTGGATGTTGAGTTCCCAGCCCTGATCACCCTGGAGCCACGTCTCCGTAATCCCAATCACATCATATTTGTTAACATCTATTTGCAGTTAATTCATCCACCTTATTACGGATACTCCTTGCATTAAGACACAAAGCCTACAGGCTTGCTTTTTTAACACCCTTTGTCCTTTTAGAATTTTGCTGTACAGTGGCCCTTTTTGTTCTTTTTCTTGCGTTTATCTGCCTTCCACTTTTCCTCATCTCCTTTCTGTCTTTTGCTTTTGTCTCCTTTTTGTTTCCCTCTGTCTCCCTGCATTGGTTCCCATCCCCCTGCCATATTAGTTTAACTCCTCCCCAACAGCATTAGCAAACACTCCCCCGAGGACATTGGTTCCGGTCCTGCCCAGGTGCAGACCATCCGGTTTGTACTGGTCCCACCTCCCCCAAAACCGGTTCCAATGCCCCAGGAATTTGAATCCCTCCCTGCTGCATCACTGCTCAAGCCACGTATTCATCTGCGCTATCCTGCGATTCCTACTCTGACTAGCACGTGGCACTGGTAGCAATCCCGAGATTACTACTTTTGAGGTACTGCTTTTGAATTTAGCTGCTGCATCACTGCTCAAGCCACGTATTCATCTGCGCTATCCTGCGATTCCTACTCTGACTAGCACGTGGCACTGGTAGCAATCCCGAGATTACTACTTTTGAGGTACTGCTTTTGAATTTAGCTCCTAGCTCCTTAAATTCGTTTCATAGGACCTCATCCCTTTTTTTAAACCTATGTTGTTGGTACTAATGTGCACCACGACAACTGGCTGTTCTCCCTCCCTTTTTAGAATGTCCTGCACCCGCTCCGAGACATCCTTGACCATTGCACCAGGGAGGCAACAAACCATCCTGGAGTCTCGGTTGCGGCCGCAGAAACGCCTATCTATTCCCCTCACAATTGAATCCCCTATCACTATCGCTCTCCCACTCTTTTTCCTGCCCTCCTGTGCAGCAGAGCCAGCCACGGTGCCATAAACTTGGCGGCTGCTGCTGCCCTCCCCTGATGAGTCATCACCCTCAACAGCACTCAAAGCAGTGTATCTGTTTTGCAGGGGGATGACCACAGGGGACCCTGCACTACCTTCCTTGCACTGCTTTTCCTGCTGGTCTTCCATTCCCTAGCTGGCTGTGGATCCTTCTCCTGCGGTAAGACCAACTCGCTACACGTGCTACTCACGTCGTTCACAGCATCGTGGATGCTCCAGAGTGAATCCACCCTCAGCTCCAGGGCCGCAACGCGGTCCGTCAGGAGCTGGAGGCGGATACACTTCCCACACATGTAGTCGTCAGGGACACCGGAAGCATCCCAGAGTTCCCACATGGTACAGGAGGAGCATATCACGTGACCGAGCTCCCCTGCCATGACTTAACCCTTAGATACACTTAAATTGGCAACAACAATGTTAAAAGTTACTGACTGTTACGTGGAGAGACTGGAAAAGCTGGGGCTGTTCTTCTCAAAGAGAAGGTTAAGGGATTTGATCGAGGTTCAAAATCATGAACGGTTTTGATAAAAGTAAATAGGAAGAAACTGTTTCCAATGGCAGAAGTGTCTGCAACCAAAGGACAGATTTAAGGAGGAAACTTTTTTTTTATTAACACAGCGAGTTCACAGTCAAACAGGAGCAAGTCAAAAGAGAATTTGATAAATACTTGAAAAGGAAACATTTACTGGGCTATGGGGAAAAAACATAAGAAATAAGAATATAAGAATTAGGAGCACGAGGAGGCCACAGTGCTCCTCGAGCCTGCTTCACTCGAGCCAGGGGAAACAACCTCTCAGTGGAGGGAAAAGAGGAAGAGAAGGAGGGGGGGGGAAGAGAAGGAGGGGGGGGGAAGAGAAGGAGGGGGGGGGGAAGAGAAGGAGGGGGGGGGAAAGAGAAGGAGGGGGGGGGGAAAGAGAAGGAGGGGGGGGGGAAGAGAAGGAGGGGGGGGGGAAGAGAAGGAGGGGGGGGGGAAAGAGAAGGAGGGGGGGGGAAAGAGAAGGAGGGGGGGGGAAAGAGAAGGAGGGGGGGGGGAAGAGAAGGAGGGGGGGGAGGGGAAAGAGAAGGAGGGGGGGGAGGGGAAAGAGAAGGAGGGGGGGGAGGGGAAAGAGAAGGAGGGGGGGGAGGGGAAAGAGAAGGAGGGGGGGGAGGGGAAAGAGAAGGAGGGGGGGGAGGGGAAAGAGAAGGAGGGGGGGGAGGGGAAAGAGAAGGAGGGGGGGAGGGGAAAGAGAAGGAGGGGGGGAGGGGAAAGAGAAGGAGGGGGGGGAGGGGAAAGAGAAGGAGGGGGGGGAGGGGAAAGAGAAGGAGGGGGGGGAGGGGAAAGAGAAGGAGGGGGGGGAGGGGAAAGAGAAGGAGGGGGGGGAGGGGAAAGAGAAGGAGGGGGGGGAGGGGAAAGAGAAGGAGGGGGGGGAGGGGAAAGAGAAGGAGGGGGGGAGGGGAAAGAGAAGGAGGGGGGGAGGGGAAAGAGAAGGAGGGGGGGGAGGGGAAAGAGAAGGAGGGGGGGGAGGGGAAAGAGAAGGAGGGGGGAGGGAAAGAGAAGGAGGGGGGGAGGGGAAAGAGAAGGAGGGGGGGAGGGGAAAGAGAAGGAGGGGGGGAGGGAAAGAAGGAGGGGGGAGGGGAAAGAGAAGGAGGGGGGAGGGGAAAGAGAAGGAGGGGGGAGGGGAAAGAGAAGGAGGGGGGAGGGGAAAGAGAAGGGGGGGAGGGGAAAGAGAAGGAGGGGGGGAGGGGAAAGAGAAGGAGGGGGGGAGGGGAAAGAGAAGGAGGGGGGAGGGGAAAGAGAAGGAGGGGGGAGGGGAAAGAGAAGGAGGGGGGGAGGGAAAGAGAAGGGGGGGGAGGGAAAGAGAGGAGGGAGGGGGAGGGAAAGAGAAGGAGGGGGGAGGGGAAAGAGAAGGAGGGGGGGAGGGGGGAAGAGAAGGAGGGGGGGGAGGGAAGAGAAAGGAGAGGAGGGAGGGGAAAGAGAAGGAGGGGGGAGGGAAGAGAAGGAGGGGGGAGGGGAAAGAGAAGGAGGGGGGAGGGAAAGAGGAAGGAGGGGGGGAGGGGAAGAGAAGGAGGGGGAGGGAAAGAGAAGGAAGGGGGAGGGGAAAGAGAAGGAGGGGGGGAGGGGAAAGAGAAGGAGGGGGCGGAGGGGAAAGAGAAGGAGGGGGGAGGGGAAAGAGAAGGAGGGGGGAGGGAAAGAGAAGGAAGGGGGGGGGAGGGGAAAGAGAAGGGAGGGGGGGAGGGAAGAGAAGGAGGGGGGGGGGAGGGGAAAG